>NC_089865.1:5045027-6247527 GCF_036373705.1 Amia ocellicauda | reverse complement strand
AAGAGAATTGCTAATTGGACATATTATCATACTAGTTGTGTACAGAGTAACCCTATGCAGCATTAATTACTTTGTGTTTATTGCTTTTGGCAGGTTTACTTGAAAGCAGCACTCGACTGAAACCTCACGAAGCCCAGAGCTATCGTAAGAAGGCATTGTGGGTGTCCTGGATCTCCATTGTTGTCACTTTAGTCCTGGCTGTGGCTGCCTTCAGTAAGTCTTTGCATTTGTTGGTTTTGCATGTCTGTGACTCTGCTGAGAATAAAAATGCAGAGTATGTACACCCTATACAAGTTGAATGTGTGCTGAGATCAATGGTTGAAAGGTGTTTGCTAGTTTTGCAAGTTAAGAAAATGACCATGGTGCATATTTGTTTACAAATCCATACTTTCATGCACTGGACATCAACTGCACTTAAGTACAGCTTGTGCTGCTGTTATGTACATATTTTGCTGTTTCATCTTATCAGAATGTATACAAAAGACACATTTGCTATGCGTGCAGACTACAAAAACACACACTTTGAGGAGAATGTGCCATAGTTGTATCAAATGTTGTTTTTTTTATACTGAAAGAGGAGATTACTAAAACAAGATGTCTACTTCATTTCCAATATATTATCATTATCATTTCCAAGATCAAAACACTTTAAATTCAAAAAGCAAAACAAAAAATAACAAGAGGATTAAATTTACTGTTGCGATATAAATGTAGTTTTCAAAAAGAAAAAAGGTCTTACATTGCTGTTCTTGTTGACGTTTGAGGTCCTGATTGCTCCTGTGTTTGTGATGACTTATCTTTATCTCGTCTGGCCTGTGAAAAGAGTATTTCTCTCAGACAGCTGTGTAATTCTGGAAAGATTTCAATGCATAAAGAAGCACCAAATTAAAATAAACCCTTGGCGATTTTGCAGACACAGAGCAGATTATGAAAATTAGGTTGAAATCTTGGAAGAAAATATCTTATGCAACCAATAATGTTGGGCTAGAAAATATATAGACAACACAGAGTAATGTTATAAGTAATACGTAATGTGTGTATCAGAGAAGTGTATTGTGCACACAGTTGCATTGACAGTGGAAATTGGATGGTTATTCTAGAAATTTAATCAAAAACAAAATGGTTCCTCGAGATATGAAATACAGCGCAACTGTGGTCTAGTGGCAGGATATGCTTTCAGTTTAAAGTAGGATGAGTTTGTAGTCATTATTTTGTTGTGGAGATGGTATGCAGGAACCTCACAGCCTTCCTGTGGTGATGTGCAGTGTTTAAAAGACGTGGGCTGAGTAGAAATGGTCTTCGTTTGCCGATGTGGTCAGATCATCTTCACTGTCCTGGTCGTGTGGAGTGGTGTAGGCTAAGGGATGAAACCATTAGCATTATTAAATCCTCTACCTGCTCAGATAGGTGTATCTTAACATCTGACTTTACATTACTATATTATTGCTGCAGATGGATTCTTTGATTTCTTTTCTAGTATTCACTCTAAATTATGTTTAGTTTTGTATTGATGAAGTGTCATATTTCTTTGTTAATCCTTGTTTGTAGTGCATTCATCCAGTCCTGCACGGCTGGGTGGATAAAGTTTACTCGAGAGCGTCTTTCTATCTACACTAAATTGTTTGCTACCCTGAGAGACATGCGGCTTGGCTGCTCCATAAATTAGTGAAACAAAGCATTTACTGTCAGTGGAGAAGTGAGCCACTGGAGATCAGTGGGGAATGTGAGACTCTGTGATGCCCAGTTGAAAGCTTGTGGCAACGAGAGGGTTTTGCATGCGTATCGCTCAGGAATATTCCAGAATCCCCTCATGACGGGGATAAAGAAAGCAAAGCCTTTTTAACTGGTATGAAGGAAGGTTCTGCGATTGTGGTTCACTGGATTAAGCTAGAAATTGAGGTGTCGATTAGGCAGAATCGAATCGTGCAGTTCATAGCATCCAAGGGGCCACTTTATTGGTTGCTCCACCTACAAAGTTTGAATACATTTGTGTATCAACTATACTTTTTTAGTGTGTTTTTTCAGTGGTTATAAACTGTAGGTTTAATCAAGACTGTGAAGAGTAATATCAAAGCTTCAGAGACCAATTTTGTTCAGTGCTTTCAGGAAACCAGCCACCCAACTAACCGTAACGGTAATGGCTTTGGTGGGTAGCAGAAAATGGCATACAATTTACATTACACGTTGTTTAAAGGCATTCTGTGTTTATAATGGATTTTATTAGCATGTTAGAAACATTAGCTGCCTCATTCAGGGTTTCATTTGGAAATGGAAGGTGAACACCTGCCTGCTGGACAAGAACTCGAAAATGCCTTTCTCTGAAATCACCTGATAAAAAATGTCCACTGCATACGTGTCTCCAAATTAGGCAGGCTTCTCTCATATTCCCCTCAGATTCACATCGCTTCCAATAACATTTTTCCACACACTTCGAGGATAGTAACAAGCTGAAATAGATGCTTTTGTAACGCACAGTTAACACAAGTGCAGTACAATGAGAGTTCCTGACGGATGCCTTCTACAAGGAAATCCAGGTTTCGGTGCAGTTGATATCTCTTCAAACCCGTGACAGATAAACCATTGTATTTGTCTATTTGATGTTTCTTTTTAGTCATTAAATTATTGTTGACACTGGATGAGCATGTCTAAGGGGTGACTGACTAGAAGCACTGACTTTTGCTAAACCAACTAGCTTGAACTATTTGAAGGATTGAATCTGTTGCCACTCTCCTGCCTGGAACAGCCAGCAGCTACAAGAGATTTTACATTAGGTGGACTGAATGTTTCTCAGGCTGTAATGCAATGGTGTAGTCAAGGGCATATGCAGGCTTATGCTGTATGCCCACGTAATTTTGGAAGATCTTGCGTATACTGTATACCCTCATATAATTTCCTATAATTCATCATGTTGTTAGTCCGCCACAAAAAGCCAGCACATCCCCAACCCCCGCCTCCATCAACGTTCAATTTAGAGTTAGAGTATACCAACTACTTCAGCTATAGCATTGCTGTAATGGTATACGAACTTGGAAAAACTAATTTAACTTAAAAATGAAAATGGTGTCATTTTGACTGAAATGCCATTTGCTATATTAGTCAAGTGGAATACTTTGAGTAATGTTAAAATTGAAGGCAAAAATTAACAACTGAAATGTAGGTAAGGATTCTGTTTTTGTGAAAATATGTGTTTGGAAGCCTGGCTGGACCAAAATAACAGAAAACAATTAACATTGCGTATAGACTTACACACACGGATACAAATGAAAGGTGCTCAGTCGATACAAAAGCATTCAAGTATGTTTTTATATACATAAATTCCCTTTCTGAAATAAGGCTTACATCTCTGTCTACCACTGTTGCCTATAATGGCGCAATCACAAAAAGAATCTGTACTGTACTAATAAATAAAGCTGATCTGAAGAAACAGGAGGATGCTGTATGTCTCCGGGGCAGTGGAGATGCACGGTGTGTAATTCTCCAGTGTATCTCTGTGTTAATAAGACACGTGGAGGCTGTGGTTGACAGGAGGCACATTCCAAGGGGGATTATTGGAGCACTGCTGAGAAGTCTGTGCCAGGCTCAACATTCATTAGATAAAGCAATTTATATAGATACTCAGCAATGCCTACTTGACTATTAATCAGTCCCGGCAATTATGCATTTCACAACAGTCTGAAACCAAGTCGCCTAAATAGAGCTGTATGTTTGGTGTATGTTTCTGATATCAGAGCCTCCTTTTATTATATCTTTTCCCCACTTTCTTTTCATCTTCCGTGACAGTCCTGTTTGCATGTTGATAATTTATTCCACAAAGCCTTTAATGTTTGTTTATATATGTATTTAGTTATTTACAGGGAATTTATACCCTGTTTGGCTGATGTGTGCACGTTGTTCACTGTCTTCACAGAGCACTATTGCAATGGAGGTTTGTGATATCCGTGGCTTTCTCCTGGTTAAATAAATTATGAAAGAATGAAAGAGACTGGAGGAGACAATGTATAAAAAAATTGACTGTCTTGAAAAAGCTGATGAATGTGTTGATTTTGTCTTGTTCTTTGGGTAAAACATACTAACATATACATTTAATTATCACATAGATTCAGTACAAAATATTTAAGATTAAATTACTATATGTATACAAACATTTATACTCAGGCTTTTACTCTATATGACATTAAACATTATACTTATTTCATTTATGTATTGCTTTTCTTTCAAATGTATTTTCAGGCTTATTTAAAAAAAAAAAATGTCAAAAGTTAATAGTTAGCATGCCAATAAAATGGCAGACCTTTTAGTTATGTGTGTAAAATGAATCGATCGTTAAGCTACTTTCTGCAAAAACAGATCTTATTTACATTTAATCTCCAAGGTATTTGAGTGACTTTATAAATTCACAATTATATATACAGACAATATTGATTGACATAATCATATCAAGGGTCTTAAAATCGCTATGCAGTAATTGAAAAGAAGATTTCTAGGAGGAACCTTTGTTTAAGGAGGCTTTTAAATACTGGATCTGTAAAGATGTTATAAATGGTGTTAAATAACAGAGCATTAATGACAAAAAGAGAACTGTTTTAATTTTCACTGCAGCTTTTAGTTGGGCTGCTTATGTTTTATTTGGTATTTCCTGATCATCCAGCTGGGTTAAGGCAATGCAGAATGTTTTCTTTTGAAAAGGCCATATGGAAACCAGTTATTTTTTCACCTCTGCCAGGTCCTATAGGATGTACACTGAAAACTAGCAAGGGGGCATTTTGGCAGGTTTCCTCGAATAGCCTTCTTTCCAATGTACTCTGTAGGAAGGTAAAAAGCCACAAATCACCCATTGGTAGAACCTGTTATAGTTTTGTATTAAGCACTGTTAAAAAAGTGTATATGTATATGGTAGTATATGTCAATTTTAAATTAATTGTGATCGATTCCAGAAGCTAGATCACGTTTATGGCACAGCTGAGTTTGGCATTTAGCACAGCCACCATTGGATTTAATCCATGGTCTTGTTGGACGGATGTTAGATCCTGTTTGGATTTCCTAGAGAGAGTTTTAAAGGAAATGTGTTCTTCAAATATGCAGTTGTGTTACTAGTTATTTTACTACCCCTCAGGCAACACATAATTACATTTAGAAAACATCTCTAAAGCCAGAACATGAGTAAGCATAACTGTCAACTTCAACGCTGTTTAAGGGGTGAGCGCATTATAGGTATGTAGTGAGGTTATTATAAGTCTGATAAAGCAGATACATTATAATTTTGAATCAAAACTCAGAGAGGAGATGGATATTTTGATATCAGATACCATACATGTTCAACATTTTCAGCACAGAGAATATGTTGGAAAAGTATCTTTCACATTGAACTGTTTGACTGCTGTTGTCTTACTTCTTTTAAAATATTCAGTATTCATTCACAACGCTGAGCTCATGATAACTCTATGGGGTTTGTGAGATTATACCTCTTTCCTCTCGCATATTCTAATCTATGCTATTGAATATGTACGAATTAAGTAAAAGTAAGTAAGAAAATAAAATGTTATCACTGCATAGCCACCAGAATATTACTTTAATCCATCAGAAGCAACAAAGGGGTCTCTGCTTTCAAATCGAGCGTTACTTCCAGTTTAAATTATTGCTGAAACCTGCTTTGCCTCAGGCTCTTAGTATGAATATTATATTTTGTTTATAAATAGAAGGACTGGAGTCTGTAGTTGGCTTCAATTCTCTGAGCGGGTATTCATTATTCTAAAAGGTAAAGCAAAACACATTCACCTACTTTGCAATTCATTTCACCTCACTTGCTATGTGACGATTTTTGTTATATGTGCTTTTCTGTACTCACCTTGAGAGAATGACAGGCAGAGAGAATAAGAAACATTTTTTTTTTTCTTGGAAGGTCAAAGACTACTGTTGTGGGAGCTTTCCATTTATTCAGCAGTTTCTTTTATGTTTTTCTGAAAACTTCATAGGGTTCTGCAGTTTTTGTAAATAAATATATATATATATATATATATATATATATATATATATATATATATATATATATATATAGAGAGAGAGAGAGAGAGAGAGAAAATACACTTTTAATGTAACAGTGTAGCCTATGATTCTTTCTATACTTAATCTTTACGCCATCTTTAATTAACATGATTTATATTTAATTTATAATTAATTTAATTATAATTATAATTATTTTTAATTTATATATGATTTGGAAACAAGTCTGATTGATTTGAGACTAATTACAAAGATGGTAAGTTATTTTTTGGGGGCTCAGATCTGAGTGTGTGTGCAGTTGAGGGACAAAATGCATGTTAATTATCTACTTATTCATGTTTAATAGTTGTGGCAAGACTGATTCACCCCCAAAGTAGAATGAATCTGACAGCAACATAAAAATCACCATCAAATTCTGTAATTCTGGACAAAGGCTTCACAGCTTTTTCTCAATACTGAATGATTTTTCTTTCTTGGTTATGGTATTTGATCAGTTGCACACTTTTTCCCCCATGAATTGTACTGTTTGGGATGTGTGATTTTTCCATTCAAGCAGGTTTTTGCATGCATAGTCCTGGATTACCGCTCTGTCAATTGGTTTACTTCTATCTGAGCTCCCAGTTGCTTAAATGAACCCTTAATTAAACTAATAATTCACTTGAACAGAATTATAATACAGTATTTTTCAGTTCTTCTAACAGTGCACGATTTCAACATGCCTTTAACCATTGATAAGAAAGTTAAAATCATCAGCAAGTATTTAGAGGGTGAAATTGGTTACAAATTCTAATTAAGCAAATGATTAGTTGAATCAAGTTTCAACTAAGTAGCTTACAGCTCACTTGGTCTAACAATCAGCAGACACAGGGACACTCCAGACACAGGGTGGAAAAAGCCTGCCCTATTGAGTTTCATTTATCAATTACTTGCTTTAATCTGCAGCCGGTTGAATACAGCACTTTGTTCTCTCAGAGTATTAAGCATACAGAGCAGAGATTAATTTTCATCGCTGTCTGGGTTCCTGCCACAACAGAAAAATGTATGACATGCTAAGCTTCGACGTATTTGTTACAAATAAATATTTTTGTAATATATTTAGTCCAGAGGCTGAAGATACATTTAGTTATAAAATCAAATCATGCAGTGAATCCTGGGGGCATTGAATGGAAACACTCCAGGTTTTTAATGGTTTTGTTATAGAGCCAATATATTTCACCTGCAGCTCCTCAAAGAGTCCCTGATAATCATTGCCAAGATTAAGGTCTATCAAGTGCAGGAATTAGACACTTATCTCGAGTATTAGGAGCAACCCAGAAGAATAATTTGGAGAAGTTATCTGTCTATTGTAGTTTCGTATATTTTACCTGTTATTAATTTCTTTGTAGTTTCATACATGGATGTTTTCAAAGTAAAGTTCACTTGTGCTTGCATTTTTGAATTCTTTGGTGTCTGTCCTTAAACCTATAAAGCCATTATAATTCCTCATCACCTACCATAAGTGGCAAACCAAAAGCTGCTTCATTTCTCTAATCTGTGAGACTTCTATTCATTTAAGAGAAAATACAATAAAACAATGGATTTGTGAAACTTGTGTTTGAGAGCTATGAATGAATCATTTTGAATTAAGTGTATTCTTTCCTCTTGCATGGGAAAGTTGCTCTGAATATGTTTTTTTTTTCTCCTTGAAGGGGGAAAATGACATTGAAATAAATTCCGGCTTGATTGTTTTGCTGCAGCAGAGTAAGAACTAAAAGCACTGAAGAAAGAGGGTGACACCTTCGCTACAATTTCCCGTGACTTTTCTTACCAATGTCTGATTGTAAGGGCTCATGCAGTAGCTTCTTAATGATTCCCTACTATTGCTTTTGTTTTAGGTTCTCTTAGTCCCTGTGCAGAAGATTTAAATAAATAGCTCACACTCTGTCTACGCAATGCATATATACACAGATTAGCTCCTCACAATTCAGAATTACATTAGCTCCTGCAGTATTTCTAAATTTTTCGGTGACCTCCAAAAGCTATTGTCTAATTGTGTTGTATAATCAATTGTGAAGTATAATCAAGTTTTGATAGGAATTGTGTGATATACTGACAACTGGTGATTTGCAACATGAACATTAATTAGAGGCAATACATTGGATTAAATGTTTGTCATACTGAACATTTAAATTATTCCACTTAATAGAGATTAAAAATAGCATGCGATTTGTGAAATTCAGTTGTGTAAATGTTTGATGTTATCAGTAGCAGGGTCTGGCTATGATCATATTGAATGGCTTATGTCCGTTTCATCTTCATACAGTACTGAAAAAGTATTTCTACTTACTATATGTTATCACAAAAGCGTTAGACAAATGTCTGGTTTGAAGTTTACCTTTGCCAAGAGCTAATGTGAGCAGAGCCATGCTTTGTCTGAAACTCTCAGTGGGAAGTACAGTATGTGTCACTCACTAGTAAAGTGCTGTTTCATGGCCAGAGAATCAACTTTAGACGACCTTAGCATAAACTAGGCCAAGTGGTTATTGATGGATTCTACACCCCCATCCCCCCCCAAAAAAACACAAAAGAAAACGATCGCCTGGATCAAAATAGACAGTGTCGTTGTTGTACCAAACCATGTATCTATTCTTGAAATTCCCGCTGATGTTTACTGAACTGTCGCTCTTCATGGTCAGAACTCACTGACCAAGGCAAAAATCAAAAGAAAGGCCATTTCGCCTTGATGGCCACATGTGACAAGTGAGCGAATTTCTCCACCGTGTCTTCAGCTGTCTTGGCATCCCAAGCAAACATGTTTTAATTTTCTTCAAGAACATTTGCAGTCTTTGGCTGGAGGGACAAGCTGACCATGGATAGAAACCCTGGGCGCCCTTTGTGAGATTTTCAGCTGTTGTGTGTTCCACCTCACGCGTGTGTGTTCTGTAATACAACCGAATTAATGGTGATGCTGAGATACAGCAGCACGATTTGTGTCGGGAGCACAAACTTAATCTTCATCTCAAGTTTTAATGGGAATGATACAGTATTGCTGCTATATATCTCTGAATTCTGGGATATTAGCATTGGCAGCAGGACTTGCTTCTATTATGATGTTAACGGCCTGGGGGGGCAGAGCGCCTTAACTGGGCGCTTCTTCTCTCTTCAGTGCCTGTTTGTGAGAAACAGCTCATAAGCCTTTGACTTACTTACTAACTTTATGGCTTAATCGTGCAAAAGAAATGCTTTTATATCGCTTTAGATAAATACTTTCATTTTTAACATCATCAAGAGCATACTCTCTTTTCATATTAAGTGTTTGACTAGCCACATTTTCTGTATAAAAAATGTTATTCTTGTCAGTAGATAGGTTCATAATGCTGCATATTGACTAAATTGTATCTTTTAAGTTTTTATGAAGTCATATAGGCTTGGCTTCATGGCAACTAACCTAGATATTTACAGTGTCAGCTTGCTACTGTAAGATGGAGATCTGTAATCTGCTCTCTTGCCTATGGACTTGGCAGCAGTTTTGGTCCATAAATAAGAGAAAATAAATTCTCACAACGCAGAACGACTTCAGCAAAAAACAATTAACAGCATCTCAGTGACACATCGTCTGCTGCAACTGCAGATTAATTTGCACTTGATTGGAAGATAACCAAGGCATAACAGCGCACCTATCTCCTTAATTAACAGAAAGAAAAAATCCTACATATGCTTTATTAAATGTTGAAGACAGATTGCTCAAAAAAAGTATAAATAAACAAACTTTTCTGATAGATTCTGTCCAGCAAGGTAAAGTGAACTGTCTCTGTCAGTCAATCAAATTATAATAATTTTTATTTTAATATGTATTTATTTATTCATTTAATATAAATTATTTTACAATTATAAGTGCATTTACTCCCCTTCTCAAACATAAAATACTGGGCGTAACCGATTTTAAGTTTTCAGATCCTACACTTTTATATGAATTTGCTTTTTTGATGCAACTCTCTGAAACCATAGATGATTGTAATACAAGCAAAGATGTTAATCTAGTTTATGATGAGCACTCAAGTTTTTTTCCTGATCTCAAAAGACTTCCAGATACTCCTTAGGCTGTGCAGTGGCCACATAAATATGCATTCATGGCTGACTTTAACAAGCACAGGAGGGTTCTTGTGACAGAGTGACGACAGTATGTGATATCCTTGAAAAGCTCACTTGATCCAAGCTTACCAATAACGTGTGACCTTTTTATGGCTAAAAGGATAAACAACGATACTGTGCCTGGGTATTAAAAATATATTAATCTCTTTCCATCTCTGCTGCAGTTAGCTGTATGTGTTTTGCTAGCTGAAGACATAAATCCTATCTGTTCAATTAAGAAAACAAATATGAGATTTTTTTTCTTCTGAAAACATTATCAATGCTAGTCTGAGGTACTCATTCTGCCATTCATCCTTCCTTCTGTTTTCCTGGAAGTCTTTGAGATACCTGTGTGAGGTAATGGAGATGTGACAAGACGCAGAGCACTTCATCCACATTTTATTGTCAAGAGCTTTTTAGAACCGATTTGAGCGAGGAGATACAAATACTCTCCAGGACACTGTATTGAAGAGTGACATTTTATAAAAATAGATGCCGCATATGAGATTCATATATGAGTCAGAGACCATCAATACTGTATGTGTGTGTGTGTATGTGTGTGTGTGTTCAAATGTAATGATGAAATCTTGAGTTTCCAAGCATTACCTGTGAAAAGAAAACAGCAACCTATAAGGAAAGGGAAGCATCTGTGCCCTGTTGCTATGGAAAATAACAAGCGCTCCTCAGCCAGTTTGAAGACGGCATCTGTCAAGAGACTGAGTAAACACTGCTGATAGTGCTGTATTTTTCTCCTGTTCATGTTATAGATGTATTTACTACATTATATTTCCTTTTCATGCAAATACATAAGTGAATGCATAATACTAGGCTTAGGCGTCACGGTTTTGGTAGAATTTGTAGGAAATAGCTTGAATAGCTGATATTTAAATAACGATGGGCAACACTGGGGTATTCACTGGTGTGTTTCTTGGAGGTAGTGTAATCCTGAAACAGAATACATTATACATTCAATTTGCAGAGAGTTTTGTGCTTCTGCCTTCTTCCTGACTTTTTTAAATTTGAGGCTTGTCATAGTTTGTTATAGAATTGAGGGGAAATCTGCTTTTCCATTTTGTTTTTACAAACCTTAACTTCTCACCGACAGATGTTATAACGGTTTTCATTCCAGTGTATCTTTTTGTGATACTGTAGTCACAATTTGATATTATTGAAGAAAATATGACAACATTATTCTTCATAAGCATCAGCTGAAGTTAAACAAGGTAAACAATGCAGTAGAAAAGAATGGGTTGATTGAAATTAAATTATACGGTGCTGACAACAAAGAGTTTTATAACTAAGCATCAGGAAATTAACTTCACTCATGTAACAGACCATGATATTGATCTGGGATCTGCTGAGATAAACACATTGTTACTTTAAGATTTTTTTTTACTTTCCTCATCAACATCAAGTAGATGCATTTGTTTTGTTTTTCTTGCTGTGGATCAATGTCTTGATTTCATTCGATAACTTCATGTGAAAATCTAATTTGAGACTTTACTTTATAAAGATCACACAGTGGAAGGTGAAATTCAATTGTGATACTAGTTTCACCTGTATTTCATTTGCATTCAGCTCAACAACACAACATGTTGATACGTTTTTTTTAGAGACGGAGAAATACTATAAATCTGATTAGTTTTCATAGCAGTCTAAAAATGCAGTGCTGGCAAAAATACAAGGGAATCTATAGTCTGGTGTAGATATCAAAGGCAGTGTTGAAGAAAAGCCCATTTCAACAGAATATGTAAACACCAGAAATACAATCTGAAATAACGGTATAAATCACCTTGTATTTTGGAAATAAAAACAATTATTCAAATGCTCAGAAATACTTTCAATTGGAGTCATATATGAAACTTACAAATCACTAGAATACAGTTTTGTCCTATGTGTCTTATTTATCCAGTTGTTCCTAAAATGCTCATCGATAGCATATGTTAATATTGCTGTTTTTATTGTTCAAAACAACAACAACAAACAAAACATTGGTGATGTAACAGAACACATTTGAATGTGTATTTAACTTGAATATAAAGCTGATTAAGACCCAGTATTGTACTGGGATGAATGCAATATATTCCATCATTTGTTAATCTGTGATCATTTAAGTACATACCCTTAAAAATGAAAGATTTATGTAATGTGTATATTTTAAACTATGATATAGTTCCTATCCTGTACAGGTATTAAAATGTATGAATACTGGCATCCAAACATTGATGTAAACTGTTGTCTGTTTAATTCAGAAGGCAAAAAATCACCTCAATAGAACATTTTACAAACAACATCCAAATCAATTGCCTCAACAATGACAACCAGGACAACAACAAAACATTGTTGAAATATAATTTCTCTGTCATGTCTGGTGTTTATTTTTTAATCATTTTCAGAATAGACTATCTATTTGATCGCTGCACCCCAGATCTGCAGGGGTTTCAATTTGCTGAGAAAAATATCCTTGAAACTGGGTCTTTCTGATTTTTTTATTCTGTAGAAAGACAGATTCTCTGCATAATTGATGTGACTTTTGTACAGCAGCAATGGCGACCGATTCATCTAAAAATAAAAGCGATAGAACACAGAGACAGAACGTGGCAGAGAGAAAAAGCTGAAGGACCATTTTAAAACAGCTGCGCCTAGGTGAAAATAATGATATTCATATGTTTATATATGTCTATGTATAGGACTCACTAATCATATTAACAAAATAATTGATTAGCTCCTAAGCTCCTTAAGCTTTACTGCTTTTGTATTCTAATCATATTTTGTGCTCTAACTCTCATGGCAGGGGGATTGGTTTCACAATGCGTTTACAATATAACGGGCTGTTGTGGATCATAAAACAAGCAGCTTATAAAATTGAACAACAACACTTTTTTTGTGTGGATTAGTTACAATAATAGGCTTGGAGGACAATTCTCGACTCATCAAAATATATGAAAAGTTGCTGGTTTAATTACCAGAACTAGAACTGTAAATAGATGAAGCCAGCCTGGTTGAATGATTGCTAATGTACTAGAATCTGACAGATTTTAGTTAAATTAGTTTTTAAATTAGAAGATTTTACTGGTGGGAGACCAGTGGTTGTTGAAATGTTCTCTCTTATGCTCACTTGAATCTTATCTCTGGATACGCGGAGGTCAATAATACACATTTTGTGTCTCACATTTCTGGCGTAACCTTTCTTTGTGAAGGGCAGACATGTTCACCAGTGCTGTCCAGTGCCGTTGTAATGGGAGACATACTCACAATTTCCAAGGGAACACAGTGGGCAAGCCATGGGCAGAGTCTGGGATGTAACCGGATCTGGACGTCTGTGCTCTGTACCATTAGAAACATTTGTAATGAGATTTGCTGTCGGTGTTATTTTCCTTGTAATCATATTATGTCACTTTCTCTTTGTCATAGAGAGTGGTGATTACCAGAAGGCTTTCCCTTAAAAAAATAACTTGGCTCTTTCAGTGGCTGTACGAATTGTCACTTTGTATAAGTCTGAATCATTCAAATTAGTCAGGTATTAAAATGAAGCCTTGCTGCACAGATTAAAATGACTGTGTCCGGAGATTGTGAGTTCCAGTTTATCCTTTCAAATTTTTTATTGTTCTCCTTAAAAATTATCCACCAGGCATCTTGTGGAAGGACTTTTTCTGGAGCTGATGAAGGAACAATATCGTACATCCCTGCTCAAGTCATTTCTCATGCTAAGAAAAATAATTACATCGTGTCTGCTCTTGGGAAAAATTATTGATCAATAGGCCTTTTTTTATAACTTGGCCCATGGAATCATTAGTCTTTGATAAGTGTGTTTTCATATCCTTGGGAAAATGAGAAAAAATAATGTTTCTGTTAAAAATAAACTCTTTGAGGAACAGAGGTAATGGCAAAGGGAGCAATACTCTTAGCTGTGAAACGGTGGCAGCTAAGATGTAGTATTTATAGCCTATATTTATAAATTTGTGAATTATTCTCAAGGCTGTCAACACTTTGACATTCACCTCCGTCCCCTTCTTTAAGTTTCTGTGGCTTTTAATGCACTGCTTTCTGAGGGTTGACTGGCAAAGCTAATAATGTAGGTTTGCCGATGTGGTTAGGAAGGGTAGCTAGTATCCTGAATTAGTTTTGGTGACAAGGATGCATTGGGGCTGAAGATACTCCTCAGAGTGTAGCTATGCATGTAAATCATGCCTCACTATGGGAACCATAGAAAGGGATTTACTTATGAATGCGTTCAGAGTTATTTACGCAGGGCAGTCCTTTAAAAGCATGAATGCCTCTTCGCAAAGTGGCTCTGCTGTAAGACAGTGGGACATAAAAGTGGAACGGGGAAGTAGGGGTTGTCTCCTTACTCTATATTGAGACGGATCTTAGGTCTGTGCCTCCTGTAGATCTCTTACAGTGGATACCTTTCACACCATGGGGAAGTTCAGTGCTTATTTCATCTCATATCCCCTCTGATTCTTTCCATTTCAGCCACACAATGTGAAGGAAAAGAACTTTAGATCTATTGAGAGTTAATACATTAGTATTGAAAGCTACAGCAAAAGTAAGTCTCTGTACAATCTGGGAAATCAGCCCAGTTTTTTTTCCAGTTTGTTTCTCCCTCCAAGTGCAGGAGCAACCTTGCCAAGGGGCAGCAGAGCAGTACCACCTTGCCTGAAGGCCTTCCCAGTGTCTGGCTTCCTCTGCACAATGGAACAGGACTAAAACCCGAGCCACAACCCTTAAACATGTTTGCCCTTATTGATAGTTTTGTGCTAAACCTGCCATTATCCTCATTACCCTCTTTGACATTTTATCAAATAACAGATGCATCATTAGTGGGAAACGTGTCCAGAGTCAGAGGATGGTCCATAAATCTCACAGTTTTCTTGAGCCTCTTAGAACAAATGAGCACCTATAAAAAGATATTGAGCTGGTGCAGCCAGTAGTAAACACTGCCACACTTGGGAGAATGAGGCCCTTACTGAGATCCAACAGTCGAGAGTCACAAAGATGCGTCCTATCCCTGGTGTTACTGCACAGTGCACTGCATAGCTCTGTGGGGAAGTCTAATTTTACATTTAATACCTATGATCCCCAGAGGCTGAGGCTAGAATTAGATTTCTGTGATATTGTAAAGAATAGTGCCCGAGTACCAAATGTGAAACAGTAATTTTCCAAAACACTTCGCGACAATGACAGATAGCAGAACATAACTCTAATAGTACTGTGACAGATATGGCATTTTCTGAGAGAGAGAGAGAGAGAGAGAGAGAGAACAAACCCTAACTTAATAGCGATGCAAGTACTAATGCATCTGATGTAACTTAGATGGTAACGATAAACCAGGCAGGTTTGTACTGGTAATTTAAAACAAAATTAAATTTAATACAGTCTCTCAAAATTAGTTGCATATTCTGACATAGTGGACCGTGCAGTTATTCACAGTTACTGAGTTGGTAAGTTGGCTCCAGATTCCCAAAACAATTAAACAAAATAATTTTACATTCTCTTTCTGTGTAAGTTCTGTAAGCGAGGCGCTGCGCTCCTTTGTTCTGATCGATAAAGCGGGAAGAGAGGTGTCCGCATGTTGTCAGCTACTCCTAGAGCCGTTTTTGGAATAAAGAAGCCAATATCAGTCACCGGAAACACCTGTGATGTTGCTTGGTTACAGAATCTCAGGAATAGCACCCTCCACTTGATATCACAGCACAGAGACAGACTGAGCAGCGAAAATAATAGTGTTTTTTGAGTAAAACACAACAGCAGCAAAACAGCAATGAATATAACCCCCCCCCCAAAAAAAACCCAAATACCATTAAAAGACTACAGACAGAGTTATGGCAATATTGACAAATCTGTGTGCCTAAATTGTACACAAATCGAGGGGAGTGTCAAGAGTTTCACAGGATGACTTTTGGGCATAAATTCACTGGCTCGGCTGTCTTGATTGTTTTTTCATCCCACTGCGGCCCCATTTTGATTATGTTTTCGTATTTCTGTACACTGTTGTTGACAGGGTGGGAACTGATTCACGCTGTTCATGTGGCAGGAGAAACCATGGCAGAATTGTGTTTTGTTGAGTTCAGCTCCTCGTGGTGTAACAAACTCGTTCTGAAACATTGCCAATATTTATGAAAAACGTTTTGTTAATGTGTCACAGGTATCAGAAATCAATGAGCTTGCATGGGACACTGAGCAGTTTAAATTCACACACTAGACCAAAGCTCACGGGGGCTTACTTTTAATCGCGACCTTTTACAAGCAGTCTGAGTGATTACAGGCCGTTCAAATTGATTAACAATTCCGATAAAGGGAACACTCTAATTTGACCATTTTAATGACCCAAGATGTTGTAGGTTGATTAATTTTCACTTGCTTTATAGTTAAGCCAGTCCTTTTTGACTTGTAGTTTTTAGATTGCAGAAATTACCATAATAAAAGGTCAGCCCTTTTAAGCTGAAGCCTTCTTCTTTAACTTTCCAGTGTATTTGACCTCTTAACAGTTTATAATTAGTCTTCCACTGGACTTTGAAGATTATTATTATTATTTATTTATTTGTTTGAGAGGGGGGTTCCAAGATTCCTTTTTGTGTATTCCTACATTTTGCAATTTTGCAACTGAGGGAGTAATCTCTCTAGTCAGTAAATGGAAAGAGCTCTTAAATATGTATGCTGTCAGATGTGTTCAGAGTAGTGGTGGTGAGCAGGATGAATTGCAGTGGCAGCGATGCCACCAGAGTGCCGGCACTGGCAGTTAAAGTGGGGGTGCACCGGAGAGCTTAGCAGACAACCGGCCAGTGTTAAATGACATTCAGTTTTTGCCAGCCATTGCACGTATTAGACCAATTCACTGGAGAAACACAATCATGGGCAAAGGAGCAACAAGATTAAATTATTAAAACGTCTCAAGGACAGTTGCCTATAGACAGATGAAACTGTCAACATAGAACCAGCATGGCAGAAAACAAGGAACTGGAACATACTACGATAATATAGCAGCTTATTCTGCTGAGCTGTGCAGCACTCAAATACTTTATATAACTTTGGTCCTTATGCTCCTGCTTAATTATACATTGTGGGATAGTAGATTGTTTTACTGTGATTCCTTCTATGCTCCCTCCCTCTAAGCACATACGTGGGACTTAATCTGCACCTCATTGTTACCTCATTGAACTAGGATGTATTTTTATTGTAATTGTATGCTTAAATTTAATTTTGTATTGATTGTATTACTGTACTCTTGTAATGCTTAAATTCCTTATTGTGTAATAATAACAATAAAGGTGCTGTATTAGTCATTAGCCGTACCTTGGGGAAGGGTCTGTTCAATCTTATATATCCCATTATACTCAGAAAACACGACAAAGGTCAGCATATAAACCTCTAAGACTTTAGATTAGGGAACACAATGGTTAACATTGTCAATTTATACATTTGTAATAACCATGCTATAAGCCCTGAAGTATCCATTTAACCATGAGTACAGGTACACTGTGGTTCATTCTATATTAATACATTTCATGTTACATTTATAGATACAAATTTTGTTCACCAACCTAAAGTGTTATAGAAAACACAGTTTAAATATAGTATTAGTTCAAAATATTAATCAATTAAATACTGTATATATTTTAGGGGTTACGTGAAGTTTATTTTCAACTGTCCTGCTGCACAAAACAAGATCTGAGGGAAAGCATTACAGCAACAGTAAAACAAACCCTTAAACAGGGAGGCATTCTCGAGGGAACCGGCCCTGTAGGTGGAGCCTTTATTTAATTCCACGGAAGATGAATCTGTGACCAAGAGACTGGTTAAATCAAGCCTCAGAGGGCCTTAATAACACGAGGAAGGTGAGGGCTGCTTGTGCTGTGTTTATGACCTCAATATATCATTTCAGATTAAGGACTGTTAGGTAGCCTTACTCTTAGGCTCAGGTACGAGATTTTACATTGGCTGCAAAACAGAGATGAATAAGGAGCAAAGAGCTAATACCTCATCCACCTTTTCTGATGAAAGCCAACACAAAACAGAATCCTGTTCACGTTTTTAGTGTTTTCCTCAACATTTTTTGGAAGTCTTGAATGAAAGATCTTTTCAATGTTTTCTTAATCCCAGATCATTAATTTTAATTTTAATCTTATCTGATATATAGCAGCAGAAGGGTTTTTCACTTCCTTTATGCGAATTTACCATAGTACTTTTGCATCTTTTTGCTTTTACTTTTCAATGGTTTTGCCGTGGTTTCCAACAGGTTCAACAAACCTTTACTGTGCTTTACTACAGTGGACTATGGGAATACCATGTTTGTGTTGCCCTGGGTCTTGGGATTTGAATGTGTTTGTCATCAGGTGCTTAAATCTGTCCTTTGAGCAATGGGATAAAAGGTAACAAGGAAATCGGGAAGTTTTAAATTGTGTCTCATTGTTACTCTGCATCTTACTGCTGGAATGTTTTAACAACTTATCTTTTGATTTTGTTCTGTTTCCATTTTTAGTTCCATATTCATGGAAACCAGTTTATGAATTTGTATTTAGGAACATTGTTGAAAAAGCTTCAGTAATGTAAATTTGCCTCAAAAATATTGAATTTGCCACGCTTTTCTGTGTTTTCTATCATGAAATATTTCTGTGCCATATGAGGTGGTATACTGGAGATCTTGGAAATAGCTTGTAATTAGTCTTGAGATGAAAGCAGAAAAGCTCTTGGGATTTAATTAAACAATAGATATTCGGAATATTATTGAAATAATTAATGAAATAACTTCTCCTCGTATGTTAAAAAGAAAAACATCAGCTTGCAACATAAAAACAGAAAGCACTGTGTGTGTGTATATATATACACTCACCTAAAGGATTAATAGGAACACCTGTTCAATTTCTCATTAAGGCAATTATCTAATCAACCAATCACATGGCAGTTGCTTCAATGCATTTAGGGGTGTGGTCCTGGTCAAGACAATCTCCTGAACTCCAAACTGAATGTCTGAATGGGAAAGAAAGGTGATTTAAGCAATTTTGAGCGTGGCATGGTTGTTGGTGCCAGACGGGCCGGTCTGAGTATTTCACAATCGGCTCAGTTACTGGGATTTTCACGCACAACCATTTCTAGGGTTTACAAAGAATGGTGTGAAAAGGGAAAAACATCCAGTATGCGGCAGTTCTGTGGGCGAAAATGCCTTGTTGATGCTAGAGGTCAGAGGAGAATGGGCCGACTGATTCAAGCTGATAGAAGAGCAACTTTGACTGAAATAACCACTCGTTACAACCGAGGTATGCAGCAAAGCATTTGTGAAGCCACAACACGTACAACCTTGAGGCGGATGGGCTACAACAGCAGAAGACCCCACCGGGTACCACTCATCTCCACTACAAATAGGAAAAAGAGGCTACAATTTGCACAAGCTCACCAAAATTGGACAGTTGAAGACTGGAAAAATGTTGCCTGGTCTGATGAGTCTCGATTTCTGTTGAGACATTCAGATGGTAGAGTCAGAATTTGGCGTCAACAGAATGAGAACATGGATCCATCATGCCTTGTTACCACTGTGCAGGCTGGTGGTGGTGGTGTAATGGTGTGGGGGATGTTTTCTTGGCACACTTTAGGCCCCTTAGTGCCAATTGGGCATCGTTTAAATGCCACGGCCTACCTGAGCATTGTTTCTGACCATGTTCATCCCTTTATGACCACCATGTACCCATTCTCTAATGGCTACTTCCAGCAGGATAATGCACCATGTCACAAAGGTCGAATCATTTCAAATTGGTTTCTTGAACATGACAATGAGTTCACTGTACTAAACTGGCCCCCACAGTCACCAGATCTCAACCCAATAGAGCATCTTTGGGATGTGGTGGAACGGGAGCTTCGTGCCCTGGATGTGCAGCCCACAAATCTCCATCAACTGCAAGATGCTATCCTATCAATATGGGCCAACATTTCTAAAGAATGCTTTCAGCACCTTGTTGAATCAATGCCACGTAGAATTAAAGCAGTTCTGAAGGCGAAAGGGGGTCAAACACAGTATTAGTATGGTGTTCCTAATAATCCTTTAGGTGAGTGTATATATACAAAAAACAAGTCTATCACATTAAATGCCAGGCCCACAGTATGTGACACACAGTATGCTGATAGCTCAGACCTGGGGGCCCGGAGATCCCTGTGTAACTTCCAGAAAACACAAAACACATGTGTAATCCTGGACTGATGCCACTGTGCCCTTAATTTGTATTCTAACCTTTTGCTTTTGGACTGAAAATCTGCCTATAAAAATAGCATATAAAAAGAATGCTCAGATCTCTTGATTATGTATAAGCACATTTAAATTTGCTTTCAAATGTATGTTATGGACTGGCGAACAAACCATAATTTGTGCCATTTACTATACAATTAACTGTTCAATGTAAATGAGGAATGTTCTACCTTTTATGACTTTGTAAATGACTGTGTACTATTGATTACAGTGTTGCTGTGCTTAGTGCATAATGTTACAGTATCTATCACTTACCTCCCCTCTTATATCTGTCAGATTGATTAGTTTCCTGTGTTCCTGTTCACTGCATCAGGTGAAGTGGCTGCTATTGTTGTTAATCATGGCACAAAATACACTTAAAATGAAAGAGTTAACTTTTTAATATAATAAATATATTAAATATGATAAAGTAAATAAATAAATATTTGTAAAAATCTGTGAATTGATCAATAAATAAACCTGACAAGGTATTTGATGACCCAAACAAGTTTGACTTCCCAAATGAAATGTGCACAGCATTGCCTGAAATTTAAGAAAAACAACAAAAACAACAACAACAAGTCCTTCCTTCTTTGTTCACATAGTTCTGTTCAGATGCCTTTTCCAGTTTTTTAAATGAGACACTTGCAGCTGTGGTGCTTTTCCTACCACCACCAGTATGAGTATTACTTAGTAGGATTACAGCTGGGTTGGGTCTGTATAACTGGAGAACAACATTTAGGGTATATGTAATCATACAGGAATTTAGTTTTTGTGTTTGTAACCTAGAATTCGCGGCATGATCTTAAAAAAGTGGAAAAGTGTGAAGGGTGTTGTACAAACTAGTAAAGCATTTATTTACTGTGCAGACTGATTTTAAACATGTTTCCTGAAAAGATTCAATTAGTAACAATGACAGATTGCAGTTAAACAGCAGGACAAAATGGCAACAACTCTGCTCTCTTCACTGTTTTAAATCTGAGTGGAGTGTGGCAGGGGTTCACAAATAATAATCGGGTTACAAGTTCACTGCACCATAGGTATTAAATGTCACAATTACAGTTAATTACAGACTGGGTATCCGGAAGCTGATCTTTCCAGCTGCAGATGTTGTTTGCCACAGGGTACATTATTTGGTTCACATTGCAAGGGCTAATTTTCAGCAATTACAAGCCCCTGTGAGGAGAATGCAAATATGAATTATTTGGGATGGATTTTTGATGACAGGTCTCTATCGTATCTCGTCCAGCATCCTCTCCTAATTGCACTAATTATGGTACTAGCAAACATCTTATTCCCTTCACCTCTGGCTTAATAATAATAATAATAATAATAATAATAATAATAATAATAATAATAATAATAATAATAATAATAATAATAATATTTGTTCACCACACACACCACATACATGCTCATTGGAACACTAAAAGCAAACCAAGTGCATTATTGAATCTGTTAGTTAAAGCCAGCACACAGCCTTGACATCCATAATGTATTCTTCCTTTCCTATCCTCTGTGGTTTGCAAAAAGACATCACAAGTGTGGAGTTTTATGTAACTGCATATTTCTTTCATACTTGGAAGATGGGCTGCAGGTAATGTGTATTTTCTGCATCACCATGGGGGGTATTAGCATGACAGGTCAATGCTGAAAAGGCCAAGATTTAATGTTTATTTCCAACTACAGTGAGAGATATTTCTATCTGAAATACTAATACATATGTGCTATTTCTCTTTCATTGTTATCCTGTTAGTGGCATTCCTTGCAGGCTGTGATTCTGACAGTAAGACTCGGGTTGTTGCCTGCTTAGAGTCCCACTTCTTCCAAATAAGTGAATTACTTAATATCTGTGATTCCCATGCAAGCATGAGTTTCTTAACACTTATGTTTATATATGTATTGAAATGTCAGGTTAGGCCCATTCATAGTTTTTAAGAATGCAAGATTGTATGTTCAGTATTTAAATACTTTGATTGAGTCTCTGAAACCTTAATACTCTGCCTTGCCTTGTAGTCCAGCTTTGCTGCTCCCTCGCTATTGTGAGTGCTCTGTCTGCAGAGAGATTTAGTATACTGTTATTTGGGGAATGCATTATCATTAGTTCTCCAGACGTTTAAAAGGAACAAGTCAGCAGAATTACTGCAGCGATAATCTCCGTGATATATCTATAAGAAGTATCATAAATGGATGGTCTTTCTCAGATCCGTGTCAATCATTACAAAAGTGCTTAAATTCATGAGTTGCCATTGACTTATACCCATGAGGTTAGTAAAACAATAAATATTATTCTCAGTTCCATAATTAAATTTCATACCCACCAATCTGTGTGTGTTTCCCCAAGGGAATAATTACATTTCTCATTTTGAAACAAAGGGGAAAAAAATGATTCTGCAAGGAATTCACAAGAAACTATTTGAGGGAAAAAAAAGATTAGATAGTGTTGAAGTGACAATCTCATGTCATTTATTTACGCTGTATTTCAAGAGAGCGCTGTCCCTGCCAGAACTGTCTCTTCCACGGGAATATATAACTGCAATTCATCCTGATCTATATAGAAGATTAGAAAGTCTACTGATTAATATCTTGTGCTTTAACATCGTATATTTCAGTTTGCAACACCTTGAGACAGAAGACTTATGGGATTTCCTGGTATAATATAGGAAATTCACTTCTGCAGAGATTTACTACAATATAATATTATCGGCACTATGAACTAAATGTAATCACGCCTCGCCTTTAACCTGTTAGTAATTGCATATTACAGCAATACTGAACTTGAGTCCTTACTTAGTATCTTAGCAATCAACAGCTGTTAATTATGTGTGATGTTTTTATCTGAAATCCTCTTACAGTGTACTTAAAGCATTAAGCCAAACAATCCTCATTTGGTAATAAATGCTCTGTATTAAATACAAGAATTGAACAAATACAAGAAACAAACAAAACTAATTATAAACTCACTTTAGACATTTAGACTACTTAAGTACTTATGTTGAAAGTTGTGTAAGTGTGTAGCACTGTAGCTGAAATGAGTTGTAAGTGGGCTCTGTAATGCAGCAAACAGACCGAATAGGGAAAGCACTTATTAAATAATAATAAAGGCTACCATTAATTAAACTTGAAGGATAATTAGAGTGAAAATGATGTTTGAATGTACATTAAGATGTGGCAACCCAAGGCATGCAATATAATCAATTTAGAAAATACATTTATACACAGAATTTGAAGGAAGTATTCGTTTTAAATTCCAAATAATGTGACATAATGTAATATATTACGCCATTAATATAACACAATAAATTGGATGAGTCCGTGAAAGATGCTGTCTGACATTTTGAGGTAATTGATGATGAAAATGTATCCTGTGAACCAAACGTTTAAGCCCTGCAAATTAACTACAGCATTTTGATATTTTATCGCTTGAAGGGCAATTAAAATTTGCATCGACTGATGAGATAAGAAACTGGACAAAGCCCTCCTCAGAGGATAAGCATCGCAGCACACTTGACTTCTCTAGCCTCTCTAGGATTCCAGCAATTCATATCGCATAGTGGGTTGAAATAGTTGAACTCTTCTGTTGAAAGATGGAGGAATATGTTTGACTTCTCTGCCTGGATACCGAACTCATTTTAGTTTTACGGTAAATAATTGAACCCCTCTGTGATGCCATGTACAGTGTTACTCAGAATGTTTCCTACCCTGAGAGAACCTGCTTCTACCATCCCTTAACTGAAAACATTTGTACCATCAATCAAGATAGTCAGTATAAGAAACTGGAGTTTTTTTGTGTATACAGTGCTATTTGGTGCAAATAATTCAAAAGCAATAGGGAATTGTTATAGACATGATTTGTACATACAGTGCCAAGCAAAGCAATTATCTCCTAAACGCCAAAATGCTTTGTTTCACTGCTCTGCTCAAGATAATGAGCTGCTGTTCATCTCAGATCTCTGTCATCAGACGACGTAAGGCCACTAGCTTTGAAATGTGTGCTTTCTGATTAATCAGGACTGGCCATTGTGACCGTCTCACAGACCGGTGCCAAGGGATTTAAAAATAAGTAAGTCCCAATTTATTTGTATTCATAACGAATAATGGCAAGAGGAAAAAGAACAACACAGTTCTGGATGTCACTCTCTTAATGAGAATTTGTACCCATTAAAACCATGCCAGTCTTACTCTGATTTTACATGGTAGTGTTGTAGGAATATGCCATTTCCACCAAACAAATGATACTTGGTGGTGGGTTTCTATTAGATTTCTGTTATGCAGGAGCAAGGAGACTTGTCCTAACAAATAAAAATGAGAAAACACTAAATGATGAGTCTGTAGTTTCCAGTTGGTGGGTGGGCCACAGTTTTGAATTACTCAAAGCCACGGAGATCATTTCCTGTTTTAGCAGATGGTGTGTGAAGAACTGTATGTTGTTATGTTTAGTCCTAAAGAAACAGATAAAATCAAGTCGTTCTCTAACTCCCACTGTTGTCTTGGTGTGCTAGAATCATATTGAACATAATATGAGCAAAATTATAATGGTCTGGTCTTCTTCCTAGACAGTTCTTCTTTTAGAAATGGTGTGCCTTCAATCCAGCATCCAGATATGATGCTAGATCATGCTGCCAATCAATACCTGTCCCAAACCCTTAAACATCGCACAGAATTAAATAACTGTGCTTTTTTTTTTTGGAGTCAGCAAGTGGTATGAGGGCCTCAGGAGTTGCCACAGTTAGCTAATCATTTGTTGAGAAAGTAGACGAGCATTTTAATAAATGGCTGGCAGGTGTATAACTTTGCTGGTGCGAAAATGGACCATACTTATGATGATTTCCTAGCTAATAGGCAATTAATTTCGGCAGTGTAGCTGGTGCAGATTGATGCGCGGTGTATTGGCTAGTTACTGCAGAATGTGGTAAGAAGTGTGAGATATGCTCAGCAGATATGGAACACTTTCTTTATTAAAGGGCAAAGAGTGTGATTTTCTGAATATCTGGATATAATCAAAAACTGCAGGGAGATGTGTGATCAGAATCTGTCACTGTATTCTTAATACATTTTTAAGAAATCCCCTCTTTCCCCCCCACTGCCAAAAGATGAAAACATCAGCATAGTTTGAAAGGCCTTTCTGAATGGTACATTTCATCAGTTTAAAAGGCTGTACTTAGTATGCTGTATTTACTGTATGTAAAAGTTTAATTTAAACTTCAGTTGGTATGAATAATAAATATAGATTTTCACTGTCTGTGCAACACAAGCAGTACAACTATGTGAACAGTAATGAGCAAGGAAAATGGAAAAACAGCACACTGGATGCTTATTATAAAAGCTAGTTACACTTTTGTTTCTTCTTTTATGTGGAGACTCACAATGGGGGTCCTGATTTATAGTTTTAAAATAGTTAGTTTATATATTATTATCAAGAGAAGCAAGTGAGGATGGAGATATTTTAATTAGAAAAGAATAAATACCACTTTTTAAACAAGTTTTTAAGGGAATTGGACCATGTTGACACCTTTTTCTTTAAATAGATAAAGTGCTATTTTAATGTGCTGTGAAAACAGATGCTACATCAGATATAAAGGGTGGTGTCTGTTGTTTTATCTAAGTTCAAATTGTCATTTAATCTTTCACTCCATAATTAATCACATGAATGAGCACTAACACTTTACAAACATTTTTCAACTCCCAGCACTAGATTTAATTTTAAAACTAAATGCTCTTGTGCTAAATTTTTATTTACATTGCTTGCACAAATATTTGTGATTAATATCTGCTGCAAGTAAATACTGAATACAGCATTTAGACTATCCCCCAAACTTTGATATTTTATGTTCACTACAACAAGGGTTGTAAGCATATTATTGCTTAAATTTACAAGATATTGTAATATATGCTTTCAAGTGTGTATTATGTTTTCACTTAATGTTAAAAATCATTAGTCAAACTTTTTTAGATGACATTTTAATGACCACTGCAGCTTTGGAATGTGGAAAGTCACATTAAAGGGCTTAGTTCAACTCACTTTTCAAATGGTAAAGAATACCATTTGAAGACCATGGGACAGTGTTGCAGACAAAAGAGCTATTCTATTTTGCACAACTATTATACAAATGGAAAAGTGGTGAAGTGTGATGCTGCAAGGTTTCCTTTTGAAAAGACTGCAGTATTAATAGATTGTGTCATAAAATATGTTATGTGTAATTTATCTATAACCGTACGTGTAAATGTGGATGTTGTTTTTGTGCCTCATGGCCACATCTACCAGACAATCTTTGCAGCAGACGCAGTCAGGTCACACAGAGACATATTAATCTTTTGAGTAATTCCCCTATCATTATTTTTTAAACTACCTTTTGGACCTATATTAATGACTACATACATTGTCAAAGTCTGATATTTTAAATTAATTATTATTTTATTCTTAATGTATTCTTATGTTTAATTCAGTGTGCCCATTTGATGACTTCAGATTAACCTGTCAGTTGTGCCTAAAATAAATATTTTTATAGTTTGTTTTATTATAAAGGTTTTAAAAATGTAACTGGAACGTGTGAATTAAATCAATATATTAGACCAACCATTTTTGAAAGCATGATTTGCATTTTTTGTAGCTTCAGGACATTCCCAGAGAAATATATCATTAATTACACCACCAGACCTTTAAATACAGTTGTCACATGCTCTTGGTATTTTGATCAGTTGTGTTAGGTAAATACTAGTCTTTTCTACTTATTCTCATATGGGCAGACACTGACTAACCAACATGGGTCTGTGGAATTCCTCAAATTATCCCACATTAAAGTAAAAATTACCACTCCACAGAAAAATATTTGAGCACCTATTGAGTACAGTCAAAGGCCATGATTGGGTAAAAATAACTATTGGAGAGATGTCCGCTTTAGGCTGCCATGCTTGTTGAAGCTTTTCTCTCTCTCTGTTTTGTCACACGGATACATGTGACTGACACGCCCCTCTACTGAGATGTAAACATGGTATGAATTTTAAAAGACAGGCTGTGCACATTGATCGCTGCATAATGACTCATCTGGGACCCAGAGACTCTGACCCTGGCAACGAGCGCAGCGTTTTGAAATAGCAGTGTGGCACGACACCATAGCAGCTGTCTCAACGAGGAGAAGCCTCTGAGAGGAAGCAGCACTTTTTGAATTGGGCTCCTGGATGTGTTTTATATTGTGGTTTTACTTTAATTAAGCTACAAGGCAAAGCATATGCTGTGCTTTGCTGTGAAGACAATGCATAGGACAGCAAAAGGCTTTTATGTTCTGGTATTTATAGTAAAAGATGCTCAATATAATAAACAGGGGAGGGACCTTCATTTCAAAGCAGTAGGGGTGACGAATTGCCACATTTAAAAATAAAAAATGTCCCCTCCTGTAAATTATGCCTACGAGGACAGGTATATATATATATATATATATATAAAATATATCATCACCATCAACAACATATATCGATCCACTGCTGGATGAAGGCCTCACGAAGGTGTCTCCACTTGCTTTGATCTATAGCTTTCAATTTCCATGTCACGGCTGCACTGTTTATTATTTCATCTCACATCTTTTAGTCTTCAAAATATATCCTATGTACTGTGTATGTATGAATATATATATATATATATATATATATATATATATATATCATGAAAAAACAAATATATTTGAGGTGGAGGTCAGAATGCCTGCTGGGTTAGCAATGTGACCAGGTTGTTTGTATTTTAAGTGCTCTTAGAAGCCCATCTCCACTTTGAGTCTCATAATAGCTGATTGTGACTGACTTTTTTAATGCAGTTGTCTCATCTTGATGCTTAATGAAGCTTTCAGTATCCTGCATTAAAAAGTACCTGGCTATCATCTCCCCAAAGGCTTCCTCACTTTCAAATAATCAAGAGGAACCATTGAGATAATGCTTTTGCGAGTCTGCAGATTTTCAGACTGGAATGTGGTGAAGCTAGCAATTGATCAGTTTCTTGCAATTCTTATCCGAACGCATTGGAACAACATATCCATCAGACACACTAATTATCAGGGTTGTTACTGCACCAATAATTACAGTTTCTTTGCAGAAGAGAAAATGAAGAGTTATTAAATGTGTCCACAGCATAAATTGTGGTTGATAAGAAGTAAAACTTTTCCAGTTGGTTATATAAAATGCAAAAGTGGAATATTATGTGCCCTGAAATACTCATTACTTTCTAATTAATCATTTAAAATCCGTATTAAAATCTCTGCAAATGATTTCCAATTAATATATGTAATTTATAGATGGACAAAAATGAAATCTACTACAAAGTCATCCATTTTGTTACAACATACCCCACTACTAGCAATTAGAACTCCACCAATATTTAATAATAATAAACTCAGTCCATAGGAAGCAAAAAACTCCTTCAGGGTTCAAGTAAGTCTAAAAGCGCCACTGAATTCAACAGCTTGTGTTTTGAAGAAACTTTAGGCATGACACTGGATACGAATCAAGCATTTCATCCAGTGATAAAAAACAAAAAGATTTGTTTAAAATCTGTCGTTTTCCTCCTCAAACTTCACAGAGAATCAGCGAGTTTGTGTTTGTCATTTACATTTCGTCACAATCAGTTCCAGCAGCATTTTTAATGGTCTCTCATCGCGCTCTCCCTTCTCTGACTGACAGCTGGCACTGTGTCAACGCAACTAGTACACAGCTGACTGGAGCTGGCACTCAAGCCCTGTTTATCACTGATCAAACAACGCGTTAAAGATTTCATTAACACCAGGCAGTGCTAACATTTTCGTACAGAGACATCTGTTCTCACCTGGCAGGTCACAAGCAATATCAGACAATCTTGTTAATGTTCCACACAAATCCCATAAACACTGAGGGCACATTTCTTAATCGAGTTACCAAAAAAACTCAATTATATCATTGCTGTTCTGCTCAGTTGTCCCAGAACACCCTTGGGTTTAGGTTCTTTATTAGACAGTCTTCAGTAATACAGAATTGAATGTTTTTTATCTAGCTTTGTATTTTGGAAACTACTGTAACTGTTTGACCATGTGACTAGTGTAAGTGAGGGCAGTAGGTGCAATTTATCTTCTTACGTCAGAAGAATTACACTTGCTTTTCAAATGAATGCTCGAAATACATTCTAAATATAGTTCTTCATCACACACCATCCTAAGAGATATGTTTCATTGTATTGTGTCAATGCTTATGGGTCATCAGAATGAATCCAAAAGATATCGCACAACATACCTTTTAGTAAAGGCTGTTGTATCAATCAATACTTTGAATAGCCCTGAGGAAGATGAGTTCAGACTTTGGACATTGCTGTTTCAATCATTTGGTGTCTAATTGGATTCTAGATGCAGGTGCGTATCGCCAGGTTTTGAATGACAGCATCGAAACCCAAACCTCTTGCTGTGTTTTTAATCTCTACCTGCAAATCAATGTTATTCCCTTGTGAGCTACCAGACAGTTTCACACCCATTCTCACACAGAAGATGACAGATCCCTTTGAAACTTAACCCACCTAAAGCAACTGAATAGTATTCCAATTTATATAGCCCTGGACTTACTACAGCATCTGAAACACATCCAAATAAAACCAAATGTGTTTTCTAAACTGAATGTGTCTCCCAAACATTCATCACCCACAAAATTACTAATTGTTTTCTTATATTTTGAACTCTTATAAACATTACTCTTATAGACACCGTACTTCTTCTCAGCACTGATTCCCGTGTCTGAAGAAAATCACGGACGCCATCCACCATTTTGTATATGTAAACACAAAAATCTTCAATTTGTTGTTATTTATTTTTTCCTTTCTTTGATTTACAGCCGTTTCCATTATGAGGTACAGTGCTTCTGCCTTTGGATTTGCTGTAAGTAAAGCTATTTAATAACAAATAGGAAATGGTTTATTACAAGCTTTGGTATTATGGAGCCCTATACCTTGTTTTGATCGGAGGACGATATTTATTGTGGTCTGTGATGCAGGCCCTTACATCCTAGATCCTTTTGCGCACAGAAGGACAGTAAACAACGATATTTATACTCGGTTATGTATACAGACTAACAGTGTTTTTTTTTTTTTAATAAGACAATGAGATGAGATATGCAGTGGACTTGTGACAGCGCTATTAAATAATTAATAGAATGAGGAGAGTAGTAATGCATTGCTCAGATCTGAAAAGTTCTCAAAACAGCAGCTGAAAATTGATTTGGTACTTATTCCTTAAAAGCAAGCTCGGTTTATTAGCAACTCCAGCTCAAAGAAATTAATTGTTATTGCCCAAGTAGAGGAAATTAACCGTTGTCTTACTGGTCCTATACTGTACTGCTATGTTTTTCCTACTCACTAGAAGGATAGGTTGCATGCATAGCCATTCCTGGATGTCCGAGAGCAAAGGAAATGAAACAACATCCCAGCTCAGGTTGTCTTCTGAGGATTGCAATCACTGCCACCTCGACCTCAGAAACACATGGGAGTGTGATTCAGCAAAACGTGGAGGGAATATTGGCGGAGAGCGGTGGTTTTATTGCAGCAGCATAATTACAATAGCTTAATTAAAGCCTGGATGCTGTAGGCCAGTGTTTTCCATCATGTTAATAACCCATCTTTCTCTTTCTCAGTTTGACGCCACGCTGGATGTGTTATCCTCCATCATCGTGCTGTGGCGTTACAGCAACGCGGCCGCTGTGCACTCTGCTCACCGGGAATACATGTGAGTACACCGAGCCCCACACAATGCAGAAAGCTCTTTACTTCCTCTCTGGCTGGGGGTGTCACACTGTGCGTCTCCCTGCCGATGTCCTGACCTATGCGGTGCCGAGCCGCATAGTTCCTTTTCAATATGATTTGTGAAAAAATGTAATCGAATCAAGGATGATTGTCATTAGGGCTTTAGCACCCGTGTACTGTATCGGTGTACATTTCCTCCAGGTTCATTGGTGACTCGGTGCTTGTCCAGAACTCAAGTGATGTTTAGCCCCGTGTAAAACGAGCTCAAGGAGCACTTTGTGGAAGAAACCCAGCGCTGTCTGACTGTCTCTTTGTGGGTGCGAGATAAAGGCAGGGAGCAGTCGGCAGCAGCTCGTCTTATCAGCCCCTTTTTGGAAAGCAATGCTCTGATCGGGGCGGGTGTCTTTTGTGTGGTAGTTAGTAAAGACGTTTTTGTTAGTTGTGCACAGAGAAAGAATACAAAGCACTTGCAGCACAGATGTAATCTGTATCACCCTTCAGGGAGCACTAAGACTCCTGTTTCCCGGGATCCTCTTGCCTGCTGTGCACAGGTGACTGGCGGCTGCCAACACAGATATAGGCCTCAGTCTCAGAGGACTTGTGCCTTCTGTATAAGAATTTGAAAACAACAACATACAACTGGTTATTAGCGAATCAAAGTCTGTTTTGTGTGACACACTTAAACAGAATTTACATTTTCTGATTATTGAATGAAAAAGAAAAAAATCTATACATCTGCTTGTTCTTAATATATACCTTTAATAGTGAATATTGTAAACATTGATAATATTTTACACTCACTCCAGGTCTATAAGCCTTGATGGTGACTGACATAACACATCCCAAAACCTCAGTTAATTATGCCACACAAGCCGCTCCAGTACTTTGCTCTGTGTTGAACATAAAGGAATGAAAAAGGTTACATGCTCCAGTGAGTTTTAATTTGAAAATTGTCAGGGTGCGTGTTTGTAAACCATCTATGCTCCTTAAGCTTCTCGTCGTCTTTATCCAGCTGCTCTGTAGCAACAGATTTAGATGGGCACTAACCAAAGTGATTTGTAATTGAAGAGACACTTCAGGAACAGTAGAGCTGTGCTCGGGATATAGGGCTGGAGACAATCTACTGCCAACTCGAAAATGTGTTAGCAGCCCACAAGTTGAGAAAATGCCTGAAATAAACAGAAGGCAATACTTTATTCGTTTTTTTTTCTTTCATTTCTTAACTTAGCATAATGTGCGTCTTGTGTCACATGTTTGATTAACTTCCAAATGTAACAAAGAATGAGAGTGTTCTGTAATGCTGCTGTCTGGTGTGAAATCTAACAGTCGGAGGGAGGGAGGATTGGCGTAGATCCCTGACAGTGGATGACACATGAATTGCAAAAGGGAACAAGTAATTTACGCTTCTGTGCCCCTGTGCCACAGTAGTCTGTTTATTATTAGTATTATTATTGATTTATTTATTAGCAGACTTTACACAATAAGCATTTTAAAGCATTTCAAAAGTGCAGTAGTACAATCCGTACATGTACAAAATACAATCAGCATGCATCCTAGTTCAATTAGGTAACAAGGGCAGTAATACAGTTAAGTCCTGGGTATGTGCTAAAGGTAGGGGGGGCGTATGAGATGTTGGAGTAAAACAATAGAAGTATTAACGTGTCACCTGGCATGTGTGGCCGTTAAGAAAGTTGTTTCTGGTTCCGTGCATCTACCTCCTCTTCACGCAGGCGACAGCGGGCAACTGAAAGCAGGTTGCAAATGTATTAGGAAGTTCACACGCTCCATTGAACTTTATTATCCTATTAGAGTACACTGTTATGTGTTCAGCCTGAAAGGAAATTTAAAGAAATGAAGTGTGTTTCTACAAGAGGAGTGACCCACTGAGATTAATACTGAACTGCTGAGTTATGGAGCGAGGCCATTCTCTCCCCACCCCTCCAGTTCTTTTTAACCAGCAACGTAAATGTCCTTACGCTACTGAGGTGATCGAGCTAAGTTGCTACACATCCTGACTTCTTGGTTTATCAAACTGTGCACCAAAAGTTGCATCGAAAACATAAATTTTCATTTCAAGGCATTGTCTCCAAATATTCCACAGATAATCTTTTACTGTTTAGTTATTCTGTTATTTAATTCTGTGTAGCTCACATTATGCACACAATCCGTAATTAAAAATGCATACTGTAGCGGTGGAGCAATAATGAAATCGTTTGTATCATAAAGGAGAGAACACAATGCAAAACATGCCGTCTCATTTTGTTCTCGGTCTGCAATGGCTGTGTTAAGTTAGCTCTGTGTATCTCCATGATAAATGACACCACGTCTCATTTTCATTAATCTTGCGCTCGGCTAGATATTCATGCCAAGAGGTGCTCTGTATGGAGAGTGTGGAAAATAGGACATAGACGATCTAATTACTGCAAGACACACTGCCCAGCAAGATGTATTGAGAGGTAATGGGGGAAAACATATTATGCCTCAATTAAGTTACAAGTGTCAGAGTGTTGGTTCATGAGAAACCGTGCCCATATCATCTGTGTCAGCATGTAAAGGATTACTGATATGTGATTCCTCACACTTTCTTCCAATTTGCCAACACAGGATTGATTTAACAAAGTGACCTTGAGTTTAGGTAATGTTGGTTAAGAAGGGCAGATTTGTTGAGAGGAAGAATAATGATTGAAAAGGTAAATACACCGATCAGCCATAACATTATGACCACCTGCCTAATATTGTGTAGGTCCCCCTTTTGCTACCAAAACAGCCCTGACCCATCGAGGCCTGGACTCCACTAGACCTCTGAAGGTGTGCTGTGGTATCTGGCACCAAGACGTCAGCAGCAGATCCTTTAAGTCCTGTAAGTTGCGAGGTGGGGCCTCCATGGATCGGACTTGTTTGTCCAGCACATCCCACAGATGCTTGATTGGATTGAGATCTGGGGTATTTGGAGGCCAAGTCAACACCCTGAACTTGTGGTTCATCAGACCAGGCCACCTTCTTCCATTGCTCCTTGGTCCAGTTCTGATGCTCACGTGCCCATTGTAGGCAGTGGACAGGGGTCAGCATGGGCACCCTGACTGGTCTGTGGCTACGCAGCCCCATACGCAACAAACTGCGATGCACTGTGTGTACTGACACCTTTCTATCAGAACCAGCATTTTTTAAGCAATTTGAGCTACAGTAGCTCCTGTGTTGGATCGGACCACACGGGCCAGCCTTCGCTCCCCACGTGCATCAGTGAGCCTTGGCCGCCCATGACCCTGTTGCCGGTTCACCGCTTTTTCTTCCTTGGACCACTTTTGATAGGTACTGACCACTGCAGACCAGAACGCCCCACAAGAGCTGCAGTTTTGGAGATGCTCTGACCCAGTCGTCTAGCCATCAAAATTTGGCCCTTGTCAAAGTCGCTCAGATCCTTACTCTTGCCCATTTTTCCTGCTTCTAACACATCAACTTTGAGGATAAAATGTTCACTTACTGCCTAATATATCCCACCCACTGACAGGTGCCATGATAACGAGATTATCAGTGTTATTCACTTCACCTGTCAGTGGTCATAATGTTATGGCTGATCGGTGTATGTTCCTATTGTTGTTATATTCTTTCTAATTCTGATGACACGTGCAAAAAATAAAAATCAATATGTAATCAAGTTATCTCACATATTGACTCGGAATGTTCCTGCACCCAGCATCCAAACATCCCTCGCTCGAGAGCCCCTAGCTGAACAAGAAAAACACTTCCACCAAAGTGCAGCCGAGTCTGTAAACCTTGCTCAGGATGTTTTAGATCCTGCAACTTGCAGTTACACTAATTGACCATGGAGGTGCATTCTGCATATTGATTCTGCTTGTTCTCTGTGTTCCTACTGAGTTGCTGACGTACCACTGAGACTCCCTTGATGCACAATCTCCAGCTGGTACTTGCTTCACTGCTTTCTCAGTGTTGCCTAGTTACATTTCTGCCTTTTCTCTGGGGGTCTGCTTCTAGTGAGGCAGGCAGACAGTTCGACATGCACGGCATACTATCGCTGTGTGCCTTCCATGCAGACGGTTTTTCTAAAATAATTAAATATGGTTTATCCTCTTTTTAATTTTTCTTTTTTACCTGGCACACACAGAAAATTGGCTCCAAAAGAGTTTTCCATTGATTGATGTTTTACCAGTACGTAATTAAAATCTCAGGTTTACTCAGGTTAATATAAATTCAGAGCTGGAGAAATAGTCAGGCAAATACATTGAAACGGATGTCCTTGTGAATATATGTCACCAAAATATGTATTAAAAACCAACATAACATTTGAACTTAATTTGTCGTTAGTGCCCAAGATTGCTTATACATTGAGCTGTTGTATTAAGCTTTTAGGTCTTAAAATTGCTTGGCCAATGCTCAGACCTGGGTTGGGTTGGAGATAAGAGTGTTAGGCAGTATCTAAATGTGCTAATTTATACGTGTTTAAGAAGCCCCTATGTATAATTGCTATAATTGCCTCAATTGTATTTTCCTTTATTAATTTGTGTAAAAAGTTGGTGTTTAAATGCGGGTGCCCTAAGATCTAACACATGGATCTTCTGAGACTAAGTACAGTATCTTATTCATACCCTAAAGCACAGTCTCAGCTCATTTAATTAAAGACAGAGTTGAAAAAGTTCAATTTTTTTTTATCCCTGTACTGGAGCATATTTGTTTAGAGACGGATGTCTTACAGTAGCCCACTCATTCAAAGGTCATTTTCTAAATTGCTAATTGCCGTCCAACCCTTCAGCCCATATAACCACCGTCTGTCAAAATACAATAAGTTTCAAACTGAACTCTGATTTAATTTGTTTCTGAATCTTTCCATTCTTATTCCTATATTATTATCGCCCTGCTGTGTGCCATACGATTAAATAGGAATGAACCATACTTAGTCAACATACCACCTTCCTTGCAGACAAGACATGCTAATGCCCTGCAGTTAGTAGACAGTACTGTCTGTTAGATGGAAAAAGTGATTTATTCTTGCAATTGTCAATTGGCTGTGACCGGATTTTATATTTGACACGATCTCAAAGTGTACTGTCGCCATCCACACCTGCTTTCTGTACTGGCACTCGGGAGAAGTAATAACCATGATATTTATTTAAGCACGCCTTCCCTGTACCATGTCCTCGATTCCTGACAGATCTATCGAGGCTTAACAAGAACAACAAATAAGATAAGATGTGAAGCTTTAGAAAATGTATTCTGTAATACCAGTCTGTCTGTATGATTTTCAAAGACCCACTCTATTCTGGGGTTCTTCTGGGAATGCGAGGCCTCGGAGGTTCTCCTCACAGATAGCTGAGCAGTTCAGGCCCTGGCAAGTCTGTTAGGTTGGGTCACCCACAAACAATAACTCATTGAAACTCGGTCTTCCCTCGGGCCAGGTGTCCCGAATAGACATTCGCTATCTTCACTGTAGCACCTCAGTCCTAGCACATAAGCCAGGCAGAGATCTCCCCAGAGGATCCATTTAGTTTCCTTTTCAATTCAGTTCCATGACATCTATTGTTGATTTGCCAACTGACGGGAAACCAGAAGAAGTTCATCAATAGTCATTCTTAATACACATGAGAGCATAGGTTTTAAGCATAGAGATAATAATACTTTGTGTGCATTTATAAAATCTATAGTAGTAGAGTAGTGTGTTTGTATTTGCTCTGCATTAACATGATCTAAACCTGCATCTTTCCACAGAGCCTGTGTGATCCTCGGAGTTGTGTTCATTCTGTCATCCATGTGCATCTTGGGTAAAGCCATCCATGATCTGGCGACACAACTGCTCCCAGAAGTGGTAAGACATGTCCATTCATGACAACTCTGTAGTCCAGAGCTAAGCAAACCGCTACACTGTAGTCACTAAACAAAGTACCTGCAAGTATGTTTGCACATTGACAGCCAGCAATCAGCTGAGATGGCAATCAGTACACTTAGCTCTACATTGAAGGTAGTAAGTCGAAATTAAAATAGGTTTATCCAGTCCCGACCCAGGGGCACACTCTACATAACTTAGACTCACAAAAAGAAAGACTACAGCTGTAGAAAACTCTGGGGAAGTATGCTATATTTGTGTAAAAACCTGCTACTTACTCTTCAATATAATCTCTTAAAGAACCATTATTTTATTCCTTGTTGGCAGCATCACGCTTGTGAGTAAAATTCCATTTGCAAGATAAACTAGTGTGAATGTGTGAAACCATGACACTTCTGAAAGTGGGATTTTGTACCTTGAAACCTGTGAAAAAATAGGGAGAAATATGCAGTCTTCTTTCCCACCCTATAGCATTTTCCCCCCTTTAATTATATGAAAGCCTGGCTCTGCAAGTGGGAAGAGAGACTTCATTTGCAAGAGTGACATTGGTCCCAGAATAGTCTTATTACACTGTTGCCAGGCAATTTGACTTCACAGGTCTATCTTGGGAGCCCAAAACACATGAAAAATAATTCATTAATCCCGAACTGTATCAGGCACAAAGGATGTCTTAAGAAATTAGACAATGTACCTAATGCACATGAAGCAACATTCATGATTGTGTCTCTTTTCTACTTCATCTGTTAACACTTAAATATACTTCATTTTTACCTTTGAAATTACATTTATATTTTGTAAAATGCATTCAGTAGTGGATCAGATGTGAGACGGTTTATAATCATCACTTGAAAGGGAAAGGTCAAACACATATCACATATGTTAATTGACAGCTGGAAATGTCTTCAAAAAGAGAATCGCCCATTTCTTCCTTTGTCATCTGTAGTTTTTTTATGTTGTCTTTAAGAGCATATAGACAAAACCACAAAGATCAAAACAAAAGCCCCACCTGCCATCAAAACCCACCTCTCCTACTCCTTTCTCCCTTCGGACCCCCCAATATGATATAGATAAAGTTCAGTTATAAATATACAAAACTCAATGTATAAAGGAACCAGCTACCCCCATATTAGAGATCCTATAAAATCACTATTTGAATTTAATAAATCAGTGCTTCGTATCTGGTTGTTAAAAAACAAACACTTTGATCTTTATGAATCCACTAAGAAGCAGAACACAGTGTACTTTCTTTTTTTAAATAAAATTTCCTCCACTTAGGATGGCATGCATGAATAGCAGAGGAGAGTGATAAACACAATAAAAAGACCACTGGCGTCTTTGAAACGCCAGCCTGCGACTGTGTTTTCATCAAAGCTGCATCGCTCTGCTCTGGAGAATTCAGAGTCCAGTGAGAGCCTATTAAGAAATTCTGGCGCATACAAGCTCAATCTAAAAATAGCCACCGATGAATCCTACCGAACCTTCATGACTGAGGAATGTTCTATTTCCTTCTGTATAAATTATTAATAATCATCCTGTTTCCTTGGTTTTCAGCCTCTGGTTTCATCTCATGGATATAGCTGTTCTGGTTTTGCTCACTAAAGGTTTATTCTCTCATAAAGATGGCATTTACGGTTTTGAAACTTAATTACTGCTGTGTTTACTATGTTGTTACAGCTCGTTCATAACATAAGGAACCTCTACTACTTATAATTTCTAGGAATAAACTTGTGCTATCATTATTCCAGTCACATTATACACTTCATTGTTGATCACACAGCAAACCGTTTTTTGTTACTCACTCCTCAGAAAAGGAAAAGGAAATTGTTTTCGGTTTGGTTGTGTGGGAGGACCCAGACAGTTCAATCTGAGGAAAAATAAGTTTCTCAGTTTAAAGAGTGCCAAAAGCAAATGATTGTAGCTGGAGAGTGGAAATATTCGAATTAGTTGGGGCTTGGAATGTAATTAGCAAAATATGTACAAATATGTGCTTGAATGTTTTTTTTTTTTCTTATGTTAAAATGTGTGTGGATTAATTAATTTAAGTTTGATTGCTTACATATTTTAAAATACATTTTTATGATATGTGTGCACTTTTTAGTGTTTTATTGAAGATATGTAAATTGTATTATGAAATGTACTAGATAATCTGATACACTGGCAGAGTGAACGCTCAATCTTAAAAAGAAACCCAACAAACAAGCGAAACATGACCCTGAAGTGGAATCCGTTCATACATCATGTTAACGTCATGTTAGTATTTCTGAGAGACAGGCGACATCAGGACTTTACTAAGGCCCAGCGCTTCTGACTGTAACATCCTGATACCCAGATGCTGATTTTGCTTGTTGTGCGAGCGCAGGGCAGACCGGGGCTCGGTAGTCTTTCAGTTGTGTGAGTGGCTGGGCCTCCCCTTGTCAAACAGAGGCGTGAGCGGCAGGCCAGTGCGGCAGGGAATTGAAAACCTGGTCATGAGCTTCTCTTCCTGCTGAGACCTGACCTCGGGGAGCAGCAGCAAAAACACGCTAGTAACGGTTGCTGGCTCAGTGTATTAACACATCCCTATTGCACCACAGCCCTGCACCGCTGCTTGCCTGGCCTGAGCAGGGCAAGAGATTCACTCACGCTTTGATCTCGGCAGTAACTTCATACTTTACTTTGTATATGTTAAACGTTGTGTGCTACTGAATTGTTAACCTCGTAAGTCAAGTTAGAGCATCTGTTAAATACATTTACCGTGAATCACGACAAATTGCCAGTTTTGCAGTATTCCTTCCTGGTTGAAACGGCACCTGTGCATTTGTGGCTGGGGATATTTGCCGTTTCCATTTAGTACCATAAACATAGCCAATACATAGAGCTTTAGTGAATTTACCCAATATTATTTTGATATGGTGTTTATTCTGTCAAGCAGAGTTCTCACGATTATTTTGTTCACTTGAATATGAAGTTACTTAGAATACCATTTACATTTACTAAAAAAACAACACCACTTTGGTACGTTGAAGGCCCCATCTGGTTTCTGGCTGCAGCACTGCAGAAATATATTTACTTCCTTCTCATTAAGAGTGAAATGTATCTCAGTGAACAGCAGCCAACTGCATGTTAATGTAGGCAGCTGATTCCTGCGCTGCGCTGTGGAGACTGTCCCACATCCCTTGGTGCCACCTGTGTAGTGAGTGTGTTATTAACACCCCATTATGCATCAAGGAAATGAGAGAGCTCTACAATTATCATTTGGAGGAGTAATCTATCCTACATTTATTCTATTTGCACCAACAGTGCTCTATGAAGGTATACATTTATAGATGTAGTGACCAGCTAGTTAGTTTGACGATTAGTTAGAAGTGTTTACTTTGCGATCACTTCTTTTGCTTTTGGTTGAGCTTAACCATATTCAAGTTCAACATTCAACAACCACCGTCCTTTTTCGTGTTTGAAAACGGTGTACTTCCACACAACCGCTGTCCACCGAGTTCTGTAAGCCTTTGTGACCTTACAAGAATCTCAGTCTCGAGAGCTGTTTTTCATTAGCTGCGTGTCAACGAAATGAACATGTCAGTCCCTCAGAAGAGCTATTTGTCAGACATTTAGTTTTCAGATGAATAGCCGCACATCCACAGAGCTCTTTGCAGTTTAGAACACAGGAGTGACAATTATTAGGACATTTTAAACGTGTCATGTTCTGTGGTAAAGGTGCTGTACACACAGAGGAAATGGTTAATTATATCTTGGCACTTCAGCCTACTGTGTTAGGGATGCCATGAATGCAGATGCCAATTAGCATGGCAAATGGGACATCCTTTTTGATGGGTTTACAGGCTGGCAGGAGGAATTTCCCCAGTGGCAATGCCTGTAGGTGCGCCTAATCAATAAGGATCAGGTAGCAGCACATGAGACATACAAAAGTAATAGGATGTCTGTCTCTGTCTGTGTCAGTGGGGTTTCCATTGAGGTGACACACTAGAGGTTTTACTGACCAATTTCAACAACAAATCAGTTCATGGCTGACGTTTGTACTGTTTTCAAAAGCATCCCGCAAATTAAGGTTTGTTTTCTACGCTTGTGATTAATACTGCTGTAATTGAGAGATATGAAGGCTGATGAACCTTGTCCGGCAGTCACTTCTATCCAAGCTGTCAAGCTCAGCTGATGTTTAAATCTAATTGTGGAGGAGGCAGCCCATTGTGAAGGGGGTCAGCCTCCTCCCGCTAGTTCTCTGACAAGAGGAACATGTTAATTAAGTAGAAAAGGAATTGCACTGACCCAGACAAGGCCGAGGACTGAGTTGTTTCTCCTGCTGCACCAATTCGATTGTGAGACGAGGCCTAGCACCTCTGTTTCAAATATTTACAGAAAGAAAATGACATGACCCATTGAAAGACAGGTTGGTGTTTGTAGGTTTCTATGCTGCATATAGAAAAAAAGAAAAGAAAACTGCTGTACATCGATCATATTTTAAAGGTGGTTAATGGTCAGAATAATCTCATCAAAGCACACATCAGTGGAAAGATGCAGTTGCTGTTATTTTATTTTTTTCATGACTCAGAAAAACCCCTGCAAGGCCTTCCTGTATTATTAATGCTGTTTTCCAAGCTTGCCGGGGCACTGCGGTACTCACCGGCCTCCTTCTCCTCTCCACTAGGATGACTTCCTGTTCAGCGTGTCCATCCTGAGTGGGATACTGTGCATCATCCTGGCGGTGCTGAAGTTCATGCTAGGGAGGGTGCTGACCAGCAGAGCTTTGATCACAGATGGTAGGTTTCTGAAAAGTGGTGGGAGGATGGAAAGGGGGGGAGATTGACATATCATCTTCAACATTGAAAGGCAGATTGTTTTTTAAAGAGGTTTTTGTTTGAGAGTGAATTCATTTTTCCACACCAGTGCACCGTGGAGTCTCATCATCTCCTCTCCGACCGTTTCCCTCGCTTCACTTTCATTGTACGACAAGCCCATCTGGTGGGGGTACGAGTTCAAATATAGGAAGTCCTGACATTGGAGCGGGTAATAGGAATTAATTCACACAATAAAATGATGCAGATGATCTCTCGGAGGTGTGCGGAGCTCGGCTATGGTTGTTTCGGCGGCTTGGGCTGTGTGCCAAGGCAGATGTGATAATCACACACATGCACACACACGCACGCACACACCCACACACAGACACGCACACACACACACACACACACAAACACAGACACGCACACACGCATGCACACACAGACACACATACACACGCACGCACACACATGCACACACACACAGACACACATACACACGCACGCACACACATGCACACACACACAGACACGCACGCACACACACACACACACATGCACACATACACCTACACACATGCACACACACACACAGACACGCACACACACGAACACAGACACACGCACCCACACACCTACACACATGCACACACACACAGAACAGCAATCCAATAATCCATTGTTTCTTTTTTTAGCATTTGACAGCAACTTTATTTCCCTGAGGATTTATGGCATTAGTTTCTGGTAATGAAAGACTGGGTAACAGGGCAGGAGGCTGTCAGGAGCAATTGGACTGTGTTGCTCCCTGTATTGATCTTCACCGGCTTTATAAGAGAAAACACTTCTGTGTTTTGGGAGCAGCCCACTCGAGCTGTGCCTGTGAAGAATGACAGGATGAAGCCATACGTGTCTGGCGTCTCACAGCCCTTTATATCAGGCACGATGGCAGATTAAGTGTGTGAGCATTACTGGAAAGAAACAAAAAGTACGTCTCAAAGTGGTTGACACACAAATGTAGTAATACATGGATACGATGGTTGTTAAGACAGAACAGCCAGGTAGCATTGCCCAACCACAGCAACCAGATTATCTGAGCCTTTTAAAGCACTCATCATCTAAATCCAGCAGCATCGTTTTAGTGTCCATTTGGCTTCAAACATACGCACACACACACACACACACACACACGGACAGGTGGTCCCGGCGGGTTCGATCGATTGGCAAGAGGAATCCAGTGCCGCAGATGGGATAAAGATGGCACTCCTTTTAAGGTGCTTTGTTAGAAGATAGACGTGTAAAATGTCAGAAAAAACGGAATAGAGCTCCTCTGGATTGCATATAGAGATTGTACAACATCAGTGGGGTTTTATAAGCCTGTCAAAGATAGCTTTCAGTTCAAGACAGATTCCTGTCCGCGTTGAATGGGCGATGTCTGACCTTAAGACTATAAAGGAAAGCTGGGCAGGATCTGTGGGTTTGTTCTCGTGCGAGGTAAACACGAGCTGATGGCTGCCTGCGTTTGTTGATCGGCCTTGTTGCCATGGCAGTCCTCATCCGGCAAGGCGCTGCTATTCCCAGCCCTGTCTCATTTGCGCTGATTTGTGCGGAGGCGGCCGAGCAAACCTGGGCCCAGCGCTGATATGGAGGAGAGACTAGTGCTCGTCTACAGCAGGGAGCGATCGCAAGATGAAGGATCACTTTCCAACATTACCCCCCTGTGCTGTCACAGCATGGCAGCGTTTCTGAGCGGCTCGGGGTTCAGTTACAGTTTTCGACTGTTTGATTAATTAAGCTGCAGAGATGCAAATAATGTCACCACGAGATTGTTTACGTTTGAATTGGAGCGGTCACGAATAAGTGTCATCCCAACAAACACCTACAGATATGACACTGTTGTACTTATTCAAACACACGAGCACAGTTTAGACGACAGCGTAACTCCCGGGCAGTAACAGGATATTATTTTGCCTCAATCAGCCAGAGTCTGCAGGCTGCGTGAATGTGTACTACCCCTGCATCACCGTTAGGGGTCTCTGAGAAACCAGCATAACAAGAGGTGACGGCCTGGGGCATGAAACCCACGCAGGAAGTGCATCTGCAGTGTAATGAAATGTGTGTGTGTTATCAGCGGCCTCCCTGATCTTATCGTATAGATTTTGCTGTGTTTTGTGTTTGTAGATTTGATCTACGAACACCAACATCTATAATTCATATATAAATATTTTGCATAAAACATGTGCTGTACTGTGCAAAATATCATACATTGGTTTTTGCAATATTATTTTTGAAACAGATTATTAAAAAGCCACTGTTATTCTTGTACACTTTAGTTTCTTTTTAATTCGTGCCTCCACTGAACTTCATGAACTCCACAACCATCATTTTACACTTGGACACCACTAAGTGCGTCACATTACAAATTATATATCATAAATTGCACCCAGTAAACAGCACGATATGATGGCTTCACACAACATATTGTGTTTGAGGTGTACCTTTTCCCTGACCTCCTCTCTTGTATCACTATGCCTGAATGCCTTAAATGAGATAACATCTGGAAGGGAACTTTGTCATCTGCCTCGAAATAAAAACAGCAGCGATAAGAAACAGCAACTCGTAAAGATTTCATCTTAGCAACTGAGTTTTCCTTATCTTCTCCTTCCTTCAGCAGCGTTGCACAGCCAGTACTAATGGGAAATACGTAATACCTAGTACTAGATAAACCAGCCGTTCAACTAATGAAGGTTCTTCCTGCCCATAATAACCTCAGCCTTCACTGTGCATTGCTCTCCAGGGTTCAACTCTCTCGTCGGGGGAATCATGGGCTTCTCTATACTAATAAGTGCCGAGGTTTTCCGACACCATCCTCAGGTCTGGTATCTCGATGGGACAATAGGTGTCCTTATTGGGCTCATCATTTTCTCCTACGGAGTGAAGTAAGTCCCACTTTTACTAAATTTCATGTTTTCAAAATGCATAAAATGTACAAAAGGAAAATAATAACTGAAACATCATCACAGTAAGAGTGTCCCATACAAGATCAGGGTGACAGAAAGTCCTCCAGTTCGCGAGTATTGGCAGCTGGAATGGAAACGTCCCTGTTGGGCACGCGGTGCGCCCTGGCAATGCTCTCGGTGGCACACGTGCTTCAGAAGTAGCAAGCGAAGGCAATGTGTGTCCCCTGGCGTTCCTCAGTCCATCTGGCTTCTCAGTGCCTTACAGCTGTGATATGACGTGCGCAGGGAAAACATCCCGAGTGGGAAAAGGCTACAGGTGTATTAGTTACACTCTATAAATGTCTGTTCATGTCGTCCATATGCCCAACAGAAAATAGGGCTTCGAGCAAATGTACAGTGAGTGCCCGGACCTCCCCTGTGTGATGCTGACATGAGACAGTGTCCCAGTATATGCAGTTCACCGCCTTGCCCTCTGTCTTGCAGGTTGCTAATTGACATGGTCCCTCGAGTGAGACAAACGCGTCACTACGAGAGGTTCGAGTGAGAGGCCGCCGGGGGCAGGACGGCGGGACACCCCCCCCCTCCACAGCTCTTCGTTTCTAGAGACTCAGAGAACGGATAAGCATAAACCATAAGGTGCCAGTGGTATTTAAGTTAAAATGAAGCCTCCCATTTCAGCAACATCGTGCCGTTATTTTTGTCTCTTTCTTTCTTCAAACCCAGTGTGTAAAATAAAAGGTAGAGAAAGTCAAGGAAAACAAGGAACGCCTCATCCGACAGTCTCCTCCGAGGGATCGCTGAAGACAACAATGCGAACGTTGGGTTAATGCGAGGTCCACGCAGCCCCACACCGACACTAGCTCAACACACTATTAGTTCAAAGGAAGTGGCTGAAGCCTTTTTAGTAGATATAATTTGCCTCCATGTTTCAAACATCAACATGCCTTTTCTCTGTGGTGTTTTACAGTGGTAGGTTTTGTGCTGCAGCTCTTTCATATGTCACGGTGGACGCAGGAGAAAAAGCTCATACCAGCCTCATGGGAACCAGCTGATCGGGAGGTTTGTGGTCAGTTAGATCTTGTGGGTCACTGTTATCTACTATAGCTTAATTTTTAAAGGCCACGAGGTGCCATGAAAACTAGAATACCAAGTATGATATGCACATATAGTCTTATCATTTCCTTTTAATTAAAAAGCAGATACATTTTTTTAAATATTACACTTGGATCCGTGTACAACAGTACAGTCGAGTTTCACAGCAGGAGTATGGCACCAGTCTGATGGGTCTAATTACTGCGGAAAGGAAATCTCTATCTGGGGATCTCAGCTGCCCACATACATCAGTCAGAAGAAGCCAAGGTCAGCACAATCCAGCTCAATACAAACTGTTACCAGTCTCTGCCGTCTCTGGTGGATAGAAAGGAAATAAAAAAAAAAAAAGGAGTGAGAAGAAATATCAAGCGCTTCACGATAGCCAGCAAAATGCGTCCAATTGGATATATACGAATAGCACAACGACGCACTGAGCATGCTAGTGGGTAAAAAGAAAGCACAACATTATATAGTTAGAAGAAACTAATATAATATAGCCTTCATTACTCACAGGAAGATATCAAGCAGACATACGCTTAAAAAATGCCTGTAGTGTCAGTAGATTATACATCCACCCCTATTCAGACTTTGCCATATACAGAGCTGACATCAGAAGCCGATGAGATTTGTCCAGCCATTCCCTTTCACCCACACAGCTCTGGTTCTGATAGTTTGATGTTCATCCTCCCGGTGTGGCACAATTTAACACACAGATGAACTGGATTTTAAGTGAATTCGTTCAGTCTTTTGTGGTGCCTTGAGAACCAGTGACACGGATGGAAAGTTTACAGACAGTGCCAGTTGCTGTATGGGTTTATTGGTAGATATAAAAAGAAACCTCGTTTTGACTGTAAACTCAGGCTGCTGTCGATTAAGATGTCATTTGTTTTCAGTTTCCTGAGCTTTCACAGCATGTTTTATGAGCTTCCGTGCTGCATTAGACCAGTTTTATTTTTTTATTACTGTGCCACTGGCAAATTAACAAACAAAAGTGTGACTGCCAAAGGAAGATTAGAGCTGGAACTGAAATAAGAGAGACGTTCCCTTTTCTTTTTCTTTTTTCACTGCAGTTGAGCCAGATATGTTGGCTGTAAATCAAGGCTACTGAAAGAGATTTAATTTCTCACTTAATTTCACATTACCTGCTGTTTCTCCACCTCTTCTTAAAATTCTATACAATCAATCATAAGAAGTAGTTTTATTCACAGCTATATTTAAACCTCCAAGTATAAATAAAGAAACCGTGTCATCCCTGGGAGAGTTACAGGGGCTTATCTAAGAGTTTGGGTTTGGTTTGGTCGCTTGTCTCGCACACCCATGATTGCTGAACTACAGTTCCTCTTGGCAGCGTTAGGCAGCCTCACACAGAAGGCCGTTACATTAGTGTTGAAGGTCAGTAATTCTGAGCCTCATTATGACATTAAATACACAAACCGTTATCTTTGGCAGTGGACACTTGTGTGCAGAATTCAGAGAGGACTCCAGTCTCCACATCAAGCCCTATGAACTAAAAGCGCTACAATTCACTAATTATACAGCTTTGATTTTTTTTTAAGGAATACCAGCACCTTTTGTACATAAATACTGTAAATATCTTAATGCTGGGGTTGTACAGTAGGATGTATGTGAACAATTCCAGCAGCCTGTCATTTCTGACTGTGACTTGGCTTGTGACTCTTGGCTTGATATTAGTCTTTACCAGTGGTTGGTTGTCAAACTTGGTCTTAAATCAAAACCGTGTCGAATTTTGCTCAGTCCAGTAAAACCCAGAAACGCTCCCAAACCAAGTAGAGTACATTCCCACGAGCTGAATAATCACAATCATTTATATTTATAGTATATATAGTATATATATATATATATATATATATATATTATAGTATGTAAACGGTTATTCGGTAATTCCAGCATTACGTTTACCTGCTTACCTGAAGACTCTACTACACATCCTCAACAGTGTTTAACAGTCCTTTAAACGAGGCAGAGCGTGTGGTTGAAAGCTCGGCATGCCTTGACTACTTCAAGCTACTAGCCTTCAATAATGGGAATTCCTATTGAACATTTAAACACAAACAAAAACTAAAAATGTCTCATCGTCCGCCAATTTGTTTCACTCTAATCTGACGGATTCACCCCAGGGGAACCTGGGACAGTCAGATGAATCTTGGTTGTGAAAACCTATACAAACAAAAGCTTTAATGTTAATTAACTTGCCTAATGCAAGGATTTCTTAATATCCCGGAATAATAATTGCCATAAATAACATTTATGTACATAAATATAAGTGTATCTGTGGGGTATTTTAAACTGAATAAACTGCCTGTGAGACACTAGTACATGTGAATTAAATTTAATGTAAAGTAGGTAGAAATGATTGCACAGTTACATCAGTGTTTAGCAGTATACTGTAAATATTAAAGAAATAAGTATTGTATGTACAGGTATAGGAGACCGGATTCATATTAAAAAAAAAAAAAAAATTATATATATATATATATATATATAAACAGTGTTCATCAAAATGTTTTTTTTTTTTTTTTACCATTCAAGTTTCTTACATGTCAGACATACTACATATTTTGTCATTTTCTGCATTTCTATAAAACAAATGGGGGGAAAAAACATGTTAAAAGAAATTGTACAAAATTGTTGTGTATGATATTGAAGCCATGGTGATAGAAACTACTTGATTAACTGGTGTCACGTTTTGTGGGCAACAAACATTTGAAAGTGACTTCTGGGAGTGTATTTAAGCACACTGTATCTAGCACTTTATTTAAACTTTTTATTTAAAAAGCTAATGTATTGTAGGATCACTAATAACATCTATTTAATGCAAGAGAACTTTTTCTTCTGAAAATTAAGATTTATTTTTTCCTGTATGTAATTGGTTTGAATCCAATGTCAGCTAGCTGCCTTCTCATCCAACAGACATACCACACACGCACAGACACGCATCGACATTCATCGCTGCTCAGAGCACACGGACAGTGTGAAGTCCTGTCGGGCGTAGTTGCTCCTGCTGTGACGTGAATCATGAATGAAAGCACAAACAACTTGCCATAATGCAATAAATGCTGCCATCATATCTTCCAGTTAGCATGTGTAAGGCCAGCACTGCACTGCAGTTACAGTATTTGACAGACAGCTCACCAACAGACACATCTGACCGGATTTCCCTCTGCGGCTGGTGGTTATGCCATATAATATACACTAGCCCTATACAGAAACACACAGTCCGATGAAATCAGACAGGCAGACGCGTGGGGAATTTGAATATGCTTGGTCTGTAATGTTGTGAGAGATCACCACTGAGAGTGTGACATTAAATATGTGAGTGTCAATATTTCATCAGTACTACCGAGAATGTATACACCCTGTACATTGATAAAGTACACACGTGCAGCCGTGAGACGTCTTTGTCACAGAAAAAGTTTATTGAAAAATAAAGTTTTATCCTGCATTATTCATCAAAAAACAGTGGAAACAAATCTGTTGTCTTTCCTCTTTTTTCTACTGAACTACATAAGTCACCTTATCTACCAATTTCCAATCCCGGCTAAACGTGACAAACAGTTGAGAAGAGTCTGATTTAAAACTGAAACAAAATGAAAATTACCAAAAGTGAATGCGACTTGATGATTAGTTCCCTACAGATACAGAGTAAGTTGCGTTACAGTAGGAGACCTCCCTGTGTATGAGGGGGGGACAATTTAAGGAAAACGACGGCGGATTTCTCTTTCAGTGCTCATATTCCAAATCCTGCTATTTCTAAGAACACAAAAGGAAACATCCGAACAACAGCATTGACAACAGGCTCAGAGCCAGCCTGACCCGGACGGGAGTGAATACTGGCATTTCTTGCACAGGATCTCCACACACGGTGGTTTTTCTTTATTGGAATCTCTCAGTGTTGGAAATCCTGACTTTTATTATCGGACTATAATAAAAGGTACTCAGGCAGTCGGTTCTGTAGCTCTGTTGGTCAGAAAAAAAGCAAGTCTACTCACCATTAAAGGCACGTTATGTACTTTAAAACAGTATCTTGGCTGCAGGTAATTTAATCTTGTATTTACAAACGTTTGAGTATAACAGTGACAAGGACAACTGAAAACGTACAGTAGCAAACTCGGAAAAGAACAAAATCCATATTTACAAATGTGCAAATCGAATGACATAGAACTAAGAGAACAAAATGAGGTGTTTGCTGGCGTAAAGAATAAGATGCGCTATATTCCTGCTGCGTCGTTTTCGCTTTCGAAATCGCCAAAAGATACACAATGTCTCGGCCTTTCACACCATAGCAGTGACGCAGGTATCCGAGCATCCAAATCAGGAGCGACTGAGCAGGAAAGGGATATAAGCACTCAATTTGGAAATAATTATGCATTTTAGTTGAGTTCAATTTTGATTTGTTTTTTAAAACCTAGATGTCTTATTCAACTACAAGCCACACCTCCAATCAAGGCCTCCAGTCTCCGAACTTGTGCCTTTTACTGCACATGACTAAATATATCACAGGCACTTTTTAAAGCAAATATTTGTATGTTTATTTTTCTTACTTTCTGATCATTTCTTAATTCTGTTCAGGTTAACACGATAGTTGCCTCATGTTTCGCGCACAGTATAACAGTATCATTTCAGCATCACCAAACACAGAAAGGCACCTCCAGCCAAGGAAACAATAAATAAATAAAATAATGACACAAGTATTTTGCTTTGGACAAATGTTTAGTGTCGATCTATATATCAATCTATCTATCGATCTATCTCTATCTATCACTATATATATAGATATATAATGTATCTCTATATATATATTTATACTCTTTTTTTTTTTAGCTTGAACTAATTTAAATTATTTTGTTAAATTAAGTAAAATCTTTAGAAATCTTTTAAAACAAGTCTCCTTTGTCGTTCATAAATAAAAGAAACCATAAGTAAACTATATTTTCAGCATACAGTTAAAGCAATAAAGATCTGTATCCAAAATAAATATTAAAAAAAAACATTTGAAACCCCATATTAACAATGTACAGTGTAGTTCCTCCACTGTTTCAGTAAATATTTCACAATAGTGCATTTTCTTTACAACATCATTCTTTACATGGTTCTGAACCATAAGCACTCGAATTCTGAAACCAAATACAAAAAATACAAAATGCATTTCGCAAACAGGAAGGGCCCAAAAATACGCTCCAAAGTCAACATACCCCAGAAGTAACACAAAACGAACAAAAACAAAAAAGCATTTTCATCTTCAATAACTTTTCAAGAAAATGTATTTCATTACCAAACATGTTTTGCTAGATTCCCTACAGTAGGAGTAACCCAGACGTAAAGCAATTCGTTGTTGGCAGTGCAGTAGAAGCACACGTTTATTATACAGATGTTTCGAGACAGCAGATTCCTCAATTTAGAACTGGGTGACGAATCGATTATTTGTTCTCGGGATTTATCAGATTAATTGATTACCAATCCTAATGAAGCTCAGTCTGATGAATATTAAACACTCAGTGAAGCGCCGGCTCCTCTGCACAAACTTTACACTCATTAAGATATTCCTTTTCAATCGTTTTTTGTAATGGAGTGAATGTGGAAGGGCGGGGGGGCGTGCTGACCTCGGCTGACCCTAGCAGCCACTCTATTGAGGGACGACGGACTACCATGCGGATTATATAAAGGTGCAATTATAATGACACTGTCGCACTAAGTGTGGGAACGACCACGATGACTTTATACATATTGCATCTCAGCATTTAGTAAGCACACCTGTAGAGCTTCCTAATACAATCTACAACTAGACTGCTGACAAACCCTCGTCTATGTAGGACTCTCACTGGCTATGAAAGGCAGTACATTTACAGTAAATAACGCAAGTCTGGAACATTGACACATACACTTAACATTCTCTTCTAGATCGTTATTTTCTCTACGACCTCGGGACAAACTAGTGCAAACCTACGACGTAATAATGGTCAACATTCCAGTGGGCGTCGCTCATCTAGTCTGGAGTAAGAGGTGTCGAAAAGCAGATCCATTTTCCGGTTCTTTTTCTCGTCCCCGACATCTCGCCGGTTTGGTCCCCTGTTTGGTGACGGAAATGGGTTCGGAAAAACAGGCAGACGCCCGTGAGCCGCCGCCACACTGTAGCACCGCTGCCAGCCACGCTGCACGGGAGACGCTCCGGATGCGTCCGGCATCTTCACACACTTCACATTCAAGTATTTCAGGCCGGTCCGAGTTCCTAGAACCTCTTCCGCCTGAGTCTTAAACGCACACACACAGCTTTAGCAAGTTCCTTTTTTTTCTTTTTATTTCCACGTCTGGAACGTCTCTCCTTCTGATGCAAAATGTTCTCTTTCCTTTTTGTTTTCTTCAAACTCTTATTGGGGAGCTTAAAAACCTGTTGCACAGATTTTATGAGCATCGAAAGCTCCCTCTCACAAAGCGTTAAAGAAAGGATATAAGGTTCTCTAATCCTCCGACTCCCAGAGGTTGTGTTTCCTCTCCTGGGCCCAGGGCAGTACAGCAGGTCTCCACGTTGGCCTCCGTTCGTGTGTCTCTTGTTTTGCGGCTTCCTGTCATTGGGCAGATGCTATAGACAATCCTGGCAGAGAGCGACCTGTCCTTTCATGTAATCCCTACAAGGGCAGATGCGTTTAAGGTTTGGGTGGGCTCCAGCACAGCTGAACAGCAGCAGGTCCCCCTGAAACACACAGTGCTTCCTCCCTTCATTGTAGGCTGGCACCACAGTGTCACTGGACGACTCCACGGTCAGGCATTCGATTCCATACCTGAAGGAACAAATACAATCAATCACATACAGACACGTGCTTTAATCATGAAGAAAACGTTCGCAGGGTTAAGTCCTTTTCTGTTTCTAGTTCAGATCCGCACAAGCAGACGTTACTCCACTTATTCTTCATCCTGCTTTGATATTTCCATATTTATCATGGGGAACTGTCTATTAAGAAGACGGTTATATTCATATCATATTGTGCGACATGGAGAAGATTATGTACGACCTCTGGTGGGTAGAAGCGGGTATTACAGGCATTGTGAGTCGACTGATGAAGATGGCAACTCGGTCACACAAAGGACAAGAAAAGCATTCCTCACCACAGCAGGACTGCGGGTTTATACAGATGGGAACGAATGCACTCATATTTAAATTAATAAAAATGAATTCTCAACATGTTATCAAACATGAGTATTGTGTATTGGATTTGGGAATGATGAACAGATACACTGCTGAAGGTGGCCGACTTGCTTTGGTTACTGAATTAAACTATGTTATTGTTTAACCCCAATAAAAATGAGACACAAAAACCTAAACAAAAATCAAACGTATGAAACGCTGTCAGAATATAATATCGCCCTCTGCTGGAGTGTTTCCTACGGAGCCCAGGCTGAGAGCAGCACTGAAGCTTCACAGAGAGGTCTTTCTGCCGCGACACTCACTTCACCAGGTCCTTGTCCTTGTTGAGGTGCTGGAAGAAGGACGGCTCGCAGATCAGCTGCTCCTCCTGGCACACCTGCTTGCAGGATTTCCCCGGCTCGGCGAACTTCACCTGCAGGGCGCTGAGGGGCGGCCACATGACCTGGCCGTGGCAGAAGTCCTGCAGAACAGAGCCGACACACGTCAGTCACAGCGACTGCCAGACCCGGGCGCTGCGGCAGATGGCAGGGGCAACAGGAAAGCACGTGACTGAGAATTCACACAAGTTATTTTTGAGGAACCGCTCCTTTCCACTTCTCAACACATTTTCTCCTACAGTCAGCCACGATATTTGCATCTTGACAAGTTACTCAGTTTGTCTCATGATTTGCTACAGATAACAGATTTCTTTTTGTAATTACAACTTTATTGTATGTTTTAGGGGGTATTTATGATGTTGTATGATACCTTTACTAACAATATGAACTGGGGTCCTGTAGATCACAAACGCAAAAATGTAAAAGTTGGGCTACAAAACATTATAACCAGGAAGTCACTTATCTCACTTTCTGAGAGCTTTAAAATGTTGTGTGTGTCTGCACCTGCTAATAAATTAATTATTGCAAGTAATAATAATCAATTACAAGGAATAAGCTGCCAAAGGATTCTGTGTTCTACAGACGGGTGACAAATTAAAGGAAAAACCTGAATAAATGAGTGGAGGAACATGACGAATGCAGATGCCTCCAGACAGGTGTACTGCATGATACAATTAAGCAATTAACGTCCTATCGTGCTCTGTGGCGTGTATACAAATACTGAGCAGCCCAGTTGACCTGGATTTAGGATCAAGATGGCAAGAGTGGCAGGAGCTTCAGTCACAGACGCTCAACTGACTAGTGTTTCGATAGGAACTGTGACTAAAGTTACATCTGCATTTAGATCTATGGGAAAGACATCAGTAAACAGGGTTGGAAATTGTGGTGGAAAGCGCACATTCGATGACCGTGATGTTCGTGCATTACTGCGATATGTAAGGAAAAACAGAAGAGCAGTTCTTTCCCAGGTGACAGGGAATGTCAATGCAGGACGTGATCAGACTGTGTCAGCAAGAACAGTCCATTGAGAACGACACAGAGATGGATAATATAGTAGGGCTGCAGTGCATAAACCCCTCATTACAAAGACAAATGCACATTGGAGAGGTCAGTGGTGCAAAACCCATAGGCACTGGTCTACAGAGACGTGAAAAAATGTGATCTGGTCAGATGAGTCATCCTTCACCATATTCTGGACAAGTGGGCGAGTGCATGTGTGGGACACCAAGAGAACGGGACAGGCCTGACTGCTGGACCCCTACAGTGAGGGGGTCCGGAGGCTCTGTTATGCTGTGGGGGGCATTTTCCTGGCATGGTTTGGGTCCACTTGTCCCCTTAGAGAAGGGTCACTGCAAATCATGACATAGTGATTCTGAGTGATCACCTTTATCCTATGGTGACACATTTCTATCCTGATGGGAGTGGTCTCTTCCAGGATGACAATGACCCATCCACAGGGCACGAGGGTCACTGAATGGTGTGATGAGTATGAAAATGATGTGAATCATATGCTATGGCCTTCACAGTCACCAGATCTCAACCCGATTTAACACCTATGGGAGATTTCTTGAAAAGTGATCTTGTGCCGATAATCCACAGACAAACACCACTGGCGCTGACACTGACAGCACGCAAGGCACTATAGTTACTTGGCTGCATTCAGGGTGCTGTCAGGGCTACACTGTTTGCACAGAGGCCATGCCATTGCATCCTTTATTTAATACCCGCATTAAAGAATGAAAACACTCTAAAGGTATCACAACGCTGTATTTGCTGACAATGAGATAACCTTGAGGCAAAGCAGCCCAGGAAGTGGGGCTGACATAATGGAAAGCAAACGCACCCTGCGATGCCACGGTTATTGTTAGAATTATCTGTCCACGTATAATGGACCTTAACATCAAATATTAAGTCGTTAAATTACTATTCATAGACGGAGGATCTGACTAGCAGTCAAAGGAAGGTGAAGTTCCCTTATGCAGGCAGGAGGCATCACACTTGACACTGTCACGTGGGAAGAGCTGTGAATGAAGGCACCCACGGCTGGTGGTCTGTTCTGAAAGAGTAACGTCTGCTGCGGGTAAGAAGTTTTGAGATGTGGGCAGATTAAAACTCTTAAAACTCACACGTGAATTAAAGCAAACGTGATCAAACTGAATAAGATACCTGCTACTGGGGGCTGACCTTGATAAGAATTAATAATGTAGCTCCCCCAAGGTAAGAAATCAAACAGGTGAGTAAACTAGAAATGTCAATGTTTGAAAGGGAACATTCATGTTTTTGTTTGATAGGGGTCTACACATTGAAAGAAAATAATGAAGATATAGGGGAGGTGTCTTTCATTCCCTGCAGGAACAATTACAACACTGTAATACTATTGCACGTTGGACTAACTGACAGGGGAGGGAAGAAAACTCTTTCTGAAGAGCACCATTTCAAGCGGTCTGCTGCGCGTACGTTTTTGAGAGGCTCTCGCCTTTCTCTGCAGGAGCTGCCATGTAAGATACAACACTTGCTATGATCTCAACGATTGCCCTTCAATAGCCATCTCCAATCACAGCAGATAGTCTGGGTCTCAGGATTTAACACTCTCACGACTGGGAGGAAGCGGAAGACTTGATTTGTGTCAGGCCTTACAGATAAGGTAACTGAGGTAACTGAAAGTTCTCACTTTATTATGGCTGGTTGGCATCATCTTGCACTAATTGCAGAGCACAGACCTTTTAAGCAGCAATACTGATTTTTGAGAGAGGAAAAAAACACTTTCAAGTAATCAGTAGAACTCTAGGACTAGCTTTTGCTACTGGCAAGGACATGCGATACATCTTGAATGAAATCAGCAGTATTATGCCTCAGAAAACGTAGCTAGGGAGAAGACAGAGAGTATATTTTTCAGGTAGCATTATCGCCCTCATTACCTAGAACTGAATAGCAGTCAAAATTCCCAGGTTTGAGTTTGAATGCCTGTTTAAAGATGGGGTTAAAGGGGAATCATTTGATTAAATCGCAATTGATGGTGAAGAACAAAACAAGTGAAGACAGAAGGGGTGGATGTACCTGGTTCTCAATGAAAGCGTTGACTCTCTGCAACATGCCCTCACAAGTGAACTCGTATGGCAGGTACGGCTCGATCTGTGAGAGGCACAAAATAACACAAAGCTGTGAGCGTGATGTGGAAATAACAGGAAGGTCACTTTGAACATTAATGACAGGAATCGAACGGACATTTTCTAGTGTCTGTGTCTGAACTGAGGTGCTATTTTGAAGTCTGCGTTTAGAGACTACTCTGTGGTCGTTTTACACCTCAAAGTAACATCTGGCCTGGCCACTGCGTCAAAGTGTGAAGTTTCCTCTTGTGGCCAGAATAAAGTTTGCGTTGTCAAATCTGACACATCCCTAGTCAGAGCACATGAATACAGTACGTTTTTTCATTTAAAATGTTGAATTCATTCTATTTTGGGATTACATGTATTAGTTCCAGCTACGTCTTTGTCCAGAGACACTAGTTTTTATTGAAAACTAAGACCCTGTAGTCTGTAGAAAAAACACCAATTTGTTGGATAATCCAAGACCTTCTCCTGTGTCTGATGGAGAGACGGAGTAAACCGATAGAAGAAGCGCGTTCTGACGCTTCCTGGCACTGAGAGCTGCACAGCATATCAAGCAATGCAGTGTTTTGGTGAGCGAGTAGTATTTGCTCAGAATACGACCGATTGAAGCTGTTCCAGTGACGAGCATACGGTTCCTGAAATGTTTCTCGACAGATGTGCGCTCTGCACCAGATGAACGAGCCCTCGGTGCGTCAGTGTGCAATTTTTAGACGTTTGCAGCTGATGTAGTCTGATCATGTCTTTGCTATTTCAGGGATGGGTGGATTGATTTACAGTTTTAACGCAGTCTTTGGGACTTCAAGACAACTTTACAGAATTATTCAACCAGTTTAAACCTTTAAAAACATCACCGAAACATACTCCTTTTTCCCCCGTGTGTTAACTCTCATGTGATGATATCTGGTGGAAAACAAGCTGCACCTTTTGGTTGAGAATGGCTCCGATGGCTCTCTCCACCTCGGCAGGATCGTCAATATCGACCGTCCAGACGTGAGGCTGCCCGATGTACACCTCCGCATAGGGGTGCTGCGATGTTAACTGTAAGACAGAAAAACTCTTAAAATGTCTGTAGCACATTTACATTTCTATTTTCCTCACTCCCCCCCAGTTGCGCTTTCTGTAACAGGAACAAACTGGATGCGAACAAATTCACAATTATATTTGTAATTCATTCATATAAACACATTTCTAAGGCAGCCAAGGCTGAGTGCTTTGAATGTATACAGAAAAGTCAAAGACTATCCAGTTGTTTAACCGCTTCCACTCAACAAAGAAACTGCAATATTCCCCATACGATCCTGACTGACTGGTTGGTATATTTTTAGTGTGACTGTCCAATCTAACACTTGACATTTATGTTTTACTTGCAGATAAACTACATCATTTCTGCAAAGAGCCGTAGCTGTAATAATAAAGACAGGCCAATGGGAAACACAAACTCACCTCTCTCAGGGTGGGCTTTCCCTTGAAGAAGTCTGTGTTCTTGCTGCTCTTTGGGGGGTTAAATTTGGGATTCAGGAAAGCGCAGCCATTAGCGATGGCTTCCAATGGGGCCGGCCCTTCGTATGGAAACGACAGCCCAACAAACAGCTGGAAGACGACAATAAAAGGTATTCATTAGGCTTCACTTTAGTTTATTATTGTGTAAAAAAATTAAAAGTCTTGTTTACGAACGTAAATGTGTAATTCACAATATGGGAGCTGTTGTAAGAGTAAAGTGAGTTATATTACGGGGATTAAAGTGTTCCACTTAACTTACAATAAAACTTCTCCATAAAATGCACTAAGGAAGCCGTGCCCGTCTGTATAAAAGCCACATGTCTGCAGTCGTGAGCCAAAAGCTCTTGCCTTTGATTAGTTTTGCTCCGAATGTTTTCACTATTTTATACTAGCGCACTGCACATACAGATGAAAAAATAATTACTTTCATGTTTCTTTTTATAGAAACTATTGTTTATTTGAAGGCATTCATGTCCTGCACATGGTACCATCAAGACACAATCCAAGTAGAATTACTTTGGAAATCTGTGAATAATCCTGCATTTAGTCTTTTCCCCCTATTCATGACAAATGTATATTTCAGTTAATCAGATGGAAGAGAATAACTAGTTGTTTCAGAGAATAAACCTAACAAAAGGAGGGGTTACAGCTGTTCTACCATATTGTAACCAGAAATGGACCTATCCACATCTTTCAAAAATGCTTCAAGTGCATCACAATTGGCTGCTTGTTTAACGAATGCAAAGGGCGCATTTGCTTTAGCAGAAATAAAGGGGGTTGGCTATAAACCACTGTTTACAATACCCCTACTGTGGATCGCTGGAGAGAAGGCTGTGGAGGAACCATCTGGAAGGAACAGAAGGTCACTTCACAAAAACACGTCCGACAACAGGCTCTTTCACGTTGGGCTCAATAAAGTGCGATTCAGTGGTCTGATTATATTTCAGTTGAAATAGCACTGGCCAGCGGGCTCGTCAGGAGATATAGCAATTTCTCAGATGGTTACATAACAGTACAAGTATGCCGCCCTGACTTTTTTCATCTGCTGGTTGGCAGAGGCCGCGTTTCTAGAACATCTGTACCCGTGCCATGCACCCCTCCCTGTCGGCCAACAGGTGGCAGCAGAGAGACGCGCGACACATTCACAGAGTGTTACATTTGGCCAACAATAGTCTTACGAAACAGACTATTTACACTGTTTAACAGGGATTAGTCGAGGGACACTGCGCTTACAGAAAGTGTGATTTAAATCTGCATACAAAGGTTAATGTGAAATTTAGAAAAATGCAATCAGTACAAACATATTTGAAAGCATTACGTTGTGAATGTGGAAGTGCACAATGTTGAATTTATAATCCTGTTTAACAAGTGTGTGAGTGTGTATGTAGCCTGGGGTTCCTCTCTGATCCTTGCAGACAAAGCACCTACTTCCACAAATACAACTGACAGTCAACACCTATGGCTTCAGTGCAAATGTATAATTTAAACGGAAAATTATATACCAAAAAGAAATCGCTGACTAAGCTCTAATTGCTGTAAAGCATATAATTCATACATCCTGAAACTAGAGTGGTTCATGTTCCAACAGGAGATGTACGCATATTAAAAGGAGAACAGTATCAGAGGACTAACAAGAGACAGATTCTTCAGGTACTTGCCGTCTGACTGGAAGTTGACATTAAAGCATGATCGAGTGGTTTGCGCACGGCACTGACACGCTGCAGTCACACTACACAACTCTACTGCTTCAGGGACATGCAGTCCGTCATCAACACATCCAGGTGTTTGTCCGGTCATATTGTTCTCCCAATTAGCATTTTCTTATGTTGGAGATTTAATGCGCGGCAACTGTTCTATAAATACACCAGTCAGACAGTTATTTTATATGGCATTATCAGGAAGGTTTTACGAATGCCAGTGAGATGCCCGCCAAGGACAGGACAGGAATGATCGACACTCAGAAGTCGGGGATGTGAGGTCGGTCAGCATACAATACAAATATTTCACCAAGCTTTCACAATTGTCATGTGAGTCTGAGGTAATATATTGCTGTATCCTTTCTGTAACGGCTTTTTCAAATATGGCAGCAGCAAAAATAAATGAAGAATGAAGAGATGAAATAGAGGTGATGAGAATATTTTGAAATGGTGTTCAGGACTCCCTTTGTGAAGAGCCGTGTGATAGACAAGTTGTTTCTAATCGCAGTAACGAGTACAGGATCAGAAGGGACCCTAGCTGGATCTGTAGAGAACACAGTCGACACGGTGTGACTTTCTACTCTGAGCGTGGAATGGCAAGCTGGCACAGGTAAACCGGAAGGTGAACACATCAAACCGAGCCACCTCTCCCTTGGCATGGTGCTTCCAGAGACCCATCTCTCCATTTCAAAGACCAGACAGATCAAGGAACGCGTTTCTGACAGGAAAAGCCCATGTTGGCTAAAGGTTTGGTTACTGAGGAGAGGAACACAATATCAAAGAGGGCCCTCTGGCATTGGGTTTGATATTAATATACCAAAGTTGTATGTGTCTAATGTATATGTCAGTTGTAATGTCCATCTAGGCCTAGCGTGAAGATCGGCCAAACGAAACATCCGGGCCTATTTGCACACACAATATAGTGGTGCTGTTTGGAGAATCTGCAATATCGAAGACAGAGAAGTTTAAAATGGTGTCTTTAGGGATCAGTGACTCTGATAAAGGACAATTAAAACACCAAGCTCTGAACAACTGTCAAGTTTTTAGCAAGATAGTTCAGCAAATGGATATATTCAAATGGTTTCATTTCTTCTCAATTCGGTCATTTTATTTCTCTCTGTGGTCTCTTAGATTGCTGACCATCTCCCAACCCCAGGAGAACAATTAGTAACAAGCAATCTGTGAGCAGATTAAAAAAAAAAGGGCAAAAAAGTTGTATCTTTCACTCTGTGCGCTACAGAAACAGCAGGTCTGATGTTGCGATAAATAGTCCAGTTTCATGTAAATTAAATATCTCTCCCTGAGGCTCATCTGAATCACATAATGAGGCGACGTTTAAATCCTGCAGATCGGCTTTAATTACGTGCGTTACTATGTCCTGAAAACCACGTCTCAGGGATGACTCCACTGTTGTTTTAAGAGCGGAAATGCATTGTGATTCAACTGAACATTGAGAACATATTTTAACTGTTAACACGGCTAAATCTGCTCTGGCTAATTAAGCTTCAAACTGATACTTCTAATTACCTTTAGATTCACATCACGATCGTATTATCAAGTACCCGTCCCTTTCCGATATTAATACTATTTTGATCAAAGCCAGACTCAGATATAGTGGCAGACAATTGTGTTAAAATATAGACCACACACATCATATTAATTATTCTAGGTCCCAGTGAATAGGATACGTTTAATTATATGTAAAACAATACATCAATTTTTTTAAATAAAAGTATTTCCATTATAACTCCCTATTCGTAGCTTGGTGGCAGTATATTGAGACCACTTTGGAAAAATGTAATGCCTTTTCATCCAGGCACCAGCTATCCAGTCACATAATCATGTGGTGATATAATACGTTCCCTCAAGGCAAGACTTACAATCCAAACAGCTGGGCAGAGAGCGTCCTGTACAATAAGAGTCGAAGCATCTTGAACAATGCCAGTGTTCAGGAGAATTCCTGCTTATCCCTCTGGAAACCTAAGAGCAGGGGATTGAACTGGGCAGCGCTGAAAATCTGTGAAAAGAAGTTTCCACCCTACATACTGGACGAAGGCGAATTTTGCAGCTACTTAATATATTCTGGGAATTAAATGTTACGGCATTAATACGGGGCCGCCTTACGAACCAGCACAGAACGGCTAATGTTTAATGCCATGATCCTAACCATGAAGGCATCAGGTGACAGGAGGCGCCCGTCCTGCCTTGTTACCCACTGGCGCGTGTCTGCAAGGTTAGTGGAGTCATCGGCAGTTCTTTAAAGCTCCTACTCTTGTTGAGTGATGAGTCAAGGCGAAACCCGACCATCTCCTTTATCCTGCCAGCGGCTTTGTATTGATCCTGATGTTTACCTTCGTCTCTCGGAGCAGGAACTGCAGGTCACGGCCGCTGAGGATGCCGTGGTTTTTCACGTAGCTGGGCAGGTGCACTGTGCTCGTGCCGTGGACTGTGCCGTGAACCTCTGTGTAGCTGTGGATGATGTCCAGGTACACCTTCTTGTCCTGCGAACACACAGATCGTCACATGGGTTAACCCACACTGCTATGATAACGATGGCAGAAAGGCAGACTAGGAATGCTCAGGGCCCAAACATACTATCACATCACAGGAGGAACCACAAACTTCATCACACACTTCTCTCCTTTGTCTTCTATTCTCTCTCTCTGGCCTTGGATGAAAATGTTTTGCTAAGTATCAGCTACACAGAACTACTGCCCCTGGCCTCTCTGGAGTGATATACAATGCTGAAATTCATACATGGGTTACACAATCATGCTGCAACAATGGTGCAAATATTATATGTTTGACTAGACAGGGCACCGTCCCGCATCAATATCATGTGATACTACATATACCTTTACTACTACTACTGCTGCTAATTTGAGGGTGTCCCGATGAGATCAGTTGAAGCATCACTCCCAGTACCTCCCAGTTCAGCTACCATTTGCACATTTATCACGACTGAAATCCTCAGATAAACCCAGTATCTAGTAAGGGAACAATATCATCAGTATGCTATGCTGGACTGCTGCCAGAGAGAGAGCGATATCAATATATTCTCCAACATTTTACCAGTTTAACTTGCATTCAGATAGACAGCTGGAGAAATTCTCTCTCTCTCTCGGAAAATCATGCATCAACCAGAACCGTTGACAGGTTTGACCAGAATGGAAAGCATTTCCAAGGAGCGGAGAAAACCTCCCAAGACACCTCAGACTTTGTTTCAGCTGAACAGAAACACTTGAACTGTAAATCCGATCGTTTCTCAATAAACTGAGCTCAATGTGTTGCCGAGGAACACTCATAGTCTCTCTAAATACAGCTGGGGTGAGATCAGTTCTTGGCAGCGCCGGTGGACTCAGCTTAAGAATCTGTTCATGCCCTACTATTATATAATCACTGCAACAATAACAATAACAAAGCCAATATGGACACTTTACCCTCATTTTTGTGTTAAAATGTTAACATACAGTATTGAGATCAATCGACACTGATTAAAACTACACACAAACAGCTTGCAGAGGCATTGACTAGGCCATTGCAGTCCTATTTCTAAATCAATGCACAGAGAAAAACAATTCCATTAAAACCGAGAACAGTTGATTCTATTATTACCTGTAAAAAAAAAAAAAAAAAAAAAACGTTGCCAAAGACCTGTGAATTGTCTTTTCTGAAGCTGCCCCCGATAAAATGTTATCAAGCCCGACATAACTATAGCCACGGCTGACTGACCTTCATTCATTCTGGAGACAAGGAGAAAGTGGATAGCATTCTTCGAGAATTAAACGCGAATTCCACAGTGTGAAAAAATAAGAGAGTTTTCTGTGGTTGTCATCATTACCAGTCCAATTTAAAGATAAGGTCTCCCAAATGGTATTAACACTTCCCCTGGTCTCCTACTAGCAAATAAAGACATGCAAATTCGGTGAATAAAAACCGATCTTATGTTAACTGTTTTTTAGTGCTGTAGTACCCTTGGGTATTTTAAGGTTTAATTACACGTCCAGGTTTCTTGTAGTTCAAAGGTATCTGACACAGCTCATATTTAATAGGTATCAAATACAGTTATGTGAATTGAAACTTGTGTCCTGTGGTTACCAGTATAGGGCTACAATACGTTTTTCTTATGCTCTTCAAAGCTTTAAATTGTTATGTTGTTCCTACCTTGTTTTGAGCTCAATGCCTCTGTTCTCCTCATTATGCAAGTACTATAATATTACATAGTCATTAAATTAAAAGACATTCTTCCAAGTTGCTAAGCCTAGACTGTGCTGTATACAATTACAATTCAAAACAAAGCCCGCAAAAAGTATTTTTGAGAACAGCTTCCAAGAATTTGTAATTCACTTTCCTCATATGACAGTTTGGGTTAGTGCTGATGAAACAAGAGCTTCTTGTTTTTCTTGTTACCAGTCATTTCCTGGCTTAAAGAGTTCATTAAAGGCTGAGGGAGGAGGTTAATCTGTAATTAATTCCCCCATGTAACCTGCCCCATGGAAACTGCAGAAATAATTTGGGATAATTGACCTGGGTGCCGTTTTTGTCCTTTGATTTAATGTGAAATGAAACCGCTCGTGTGTTGCCGTTTACCAAATGACAATTATGCAGTTATTCAGGTGAATGTGGCAGTTGTACAAATCAACAGTGAGAAAAGAGATCCGTGCAGCTCGCAAGAACAGAGCTTTTGGAATCTGTTTGTTTATGCAGAAGAAAAACAAAAAACTGAAAATGTTATGAAATTTGGCAAAATATGTCCTTGACTCATTCTACTTGGAGAATGACACATTCAATGCAGGACTCACATTTTCCAAAACAGGGCTGTAGATGATTATTCTGCACATGCGAACTAAGACTCTCACACCATGAGCCAAGTGTCATCATAGAGGATTGCGGATTGAGGATTACTCTATTCCTGTAGGAAGTATACATGATTTTGTTATACTTTTAATTAGTAATACAAATCTAAAATCCACTCCCCTTTAAAAATGACAGTTTATAGTTACTCAACTATTTATTTTCTCATCCTAAAAACTTAAAAGAAGGGGGTCAAAACATGAAGAACGAGGTCTGCTGCCTGGCCTGGCTTTTTAATTCTCTATGTGACAGAATTTGCCGTAAAACATCCTGACCTACATAATGTGGACGCTGACATAATATGATCAAGCGTAAGCCATTATCATATTCTGTATGTTAAATACACTACACCTTACCTCACGGAATTAAGACGGAAAGATCCCATTATAAAACACACATGAAACGTTACATAAAATAGGACCAGATTGAAATACCCAGGATTCTGTAATGTAAAAATGAAAGAATGCACCAAAAACGTTCCATTTATATCAATGTTTCATGACAAAGTGAGAGTAAGCAGTCTACACAGATAAAACAGCAGTGAATGATTAAAATATATAGATATTAAAGTAAAGTTCAATAATAACTGGATATAACTAAAAAGGTAGATACACAGACTGCAGCAATGAAGAGACCCCAGAGAATGAAACAATCCAACCATTACATTCGTACAATAACAATGCTAGCTCACACAAAGCAATACAAGGAAAGATATTGTCTACAATAAACTCCAGCATCACCACTGCCTCCCTGGATTACCTTAATCTGTGAAAACATGCCATTTCATTATGAACTGTTGTCATTTTTGTATGCACCCACATCTACAGATTATTTTCTTCTTCTTAATTTTCTAGACAATGTCACTAACCCTGCGACCCCATATTTCAGGAACGCGATAACACAAGTTTTACTGCAAATTATTGTTTGGCTTAGCCTTAGTCTGCATAAGCTCCTTACACATCCAGAACAGCGCACATCGTGGTTTCTTCAGATTCACACGCAATCAGGTATTGAATTCTTTACAGCAGCATTATAGCCATTTTCCCCATTACTCCCACCCCCCACTGAACGATTTTGCTTTCAAAATATGTAAACAGAAGATTATACAAAGAGGATTTACTTTCACTTTAACATCGTGGCTCTGCTGGTTAAATGTGCAATGTCAATTTTTGAGCTGCAACTCAGAACAAGGCTTTGGAGACACCGAAAAGTAAGAAAACAGATACGAACGCACGATCAAAAAGCAGGAAGCAGCTTCAGGGAAGAGAGATGCTAATTGCAGTAGCTTGAGATTTTTTTCATAAGTCTACCTGTGTTCATTTATATCCTGCCATGCTGACAACATTCGGGGAGAGATTGAGAAATAACTGTAAGGAAAACGATGAAACAAGCTTCTAAAACCACAGTGGAAATGTTTTTAAAATGAAATGCATACACATATATGTATGTATGGATGTGTATTAACATTAAACACAAGACAAATCTACCACCAGTGTAATTGAAGCTATACACACACCTTCAATTGAGTGCCTAGAATATTGACATTTATTCGACTTCGCATCCTTTAATTAAGATGCTGACATTTCTCCTGACTAATCCTTCTACCTGTTGGAACGGTGCACAACATTGTGAGCATCGCTGGGGTTAATGAAGGAGTAAGAAAGCAGGATGCTGGAAGGATTTTGAGTACGGTAATTCCTGCCTCAAGCTTGTCGCTCTGAGGCTTTAAGCATTAATGACAGCATTTATAAAGAGTTTAACAGGACATAGGTACATACATTTAAATTCACTTAGTAGATAATACATGGCAGGAGTTGATTAGTCAAGCTCTAGCTGGAGTAAGATTGCACTGCGTCACCATTCCTTATCACACTGATTTTACCTTTTTCAGGAATTCTATTAAAGAGAAAAAACACTCAAAAACACTGACGCAATATTTCAAACCCTATATAAACACTGCCTTAAAACAACATTCCCATCAAACGTTCCCTAATAACATTTCCTGTGAAATACAATACGACAGGAAACATGATTAACCAACCTGTCGTCTTTCAGCTCTCCCCGTCTCCCCCGTGACGTCTGACTGGTTTTTGTTAAGTCTTATTATCGGGTCTACTTAATGACTTATGTGAAGATGCCCTAAATATTGCCATTGCTGGTGTTGCCACAGATTCAGAATTCAGGATTTATGCCTGAAGGCTTATGCTCCAGCGCGCAGCATAGTCGTGCCTTGCCAACGAGTATTAACCTGCTCTCTGCAAAGACCATATTAATGTGGTTTTGAAAATGGCTTATTTGCTGGCCAACAACCAACATTACCATCTCAAAGGGCAGACTGTGTAGCAGAAAAGCTTGCAGTGATCAGAGGGCCAGAGATTTTCTCCCTTGCCGGTTTTCATACACATTCAGCAAGCTGGCTGCATCTGGAGGACTCGGCCTCTTTTCATTCTCTCCTGGTCAGCTTAGTTTGGCGTGCAATATCATCTCCATGGAAACTGGTACTTGGCAGGGCTTGCGCCGCGGCCGCGTGTTTCTCGTGACGGCGTTGCTCACTTTCTCCTCGCACAGAGGACGAGGCCTCCCCGTCCATATCTCCTCCTGCAGGTATCGGCGTGCTTCTGACGGGACTGATTTATTTGTTTCTGCTACGGGCCCGGAGACGCTTTGTTTCGTACGTGCGACTGCAGCAGAGAGGTTAAATGAGCTGGCATCGCATCGAGCCTCGCGCGTAGAGACCCGATATCTTCAAAAAGAAAGATTTTTCCTTGAGGCTGCAGACACACTCGAACAACAGATTTGTCAGACGATACGTGTCTATCTGTATCTCCAGTGTTTCGAATACTGAATTTAAGATCAATCACCAGCTGCACAAAGATACGTCTTTCTAACAGATTACACAGTTATGCCTTATCATATCAGATACATATTTATTACAGTACATTATTTTTAGGCAATATTCTCTTTTTTTTTTTTTTTTTTTTTTACTTTTTGTGCTTATTTCCCTATAATTGAGCCTTCCACGTTGGTACTTGAAAGATAATATACTCTGTAATCCATTAAACTACCCCACTTCCATCATTATCTCGGGCACCTGCAGGTTTAACATTTCATTCAGCTGTTGATTTTATTTGGATGAAATGCATGTTTGTTTTTGGATCAAAGACAATGCCTGACAGGCTAATAGTCACTGTAGTTTATGTTTGTTTAGTTTCTTTGCAACCGCCCACAGTGAATAGATGGTTTAGTGCAATTTTAATTTTTGTGGACCTCTGCATTCATCACAATCTCACACAATCCTATATCTCTCTCACCCACGCATCCTTTTTATCCGAATGTAAACTGCTGTATTGGGTAACTCCAGATCTGTTCTGCTTTGAGGCTGTTTAAACATCCTGTAGTTTTGGTGCCCTGGTCAAAATGGAGGGATGGTTAGAATCTAAAATATACCAAGATATTAAATCCCAAGACTTGATGCCCTCTCTAAGAAGGAGCTCAAGCTTGGTTGCAAATGGACTTTCTAGCACGGATGGTTACGCAACGTATTCGTTTTAATATTAGTATTGCTAAAATAATGAATGTGCAACTACATTTTCTTGCTTAATCAAATTGTAGTTACACTTTATTATCAAGGGCATAAATAAACCTGGAGGCTACAGCGCATGTATTTGTGTGTGCATGCATACATACATTAAAGCATTTCCATATAATCAAACCTACAGCAATTTACAAAACCAAATCCTGGTTTTCCCTCCAAAGCCAAAGCATTTTGTAACACGTGCGACAATTTCCATACAATCCTATACAATTTTTTAAATGGATGAACTGGAGACTATTTATATAGTTGAAACAATTATAAAAAATATGGCATTACCAGTAGTTTTATATAACGACATCATCAAAAAATATAACAAAAATCAAATTCTGTCTGATGCGCACATACGTCTTGCCATTGAAGAGAGTATTTCACCAACCAAAACACTGTAACCAATACAACTGGAACTCGAGCTGATTATCTGAGTGAAATGATTTTAAGGTCGTGCTTGAATAACTAGGCCACGCAGAAAGGAGACAGATGGTCCATTTTTCTGCAAATACAGCTCTATAATTACACTTAACGTCACTCATAAAACAAATGAATCCCCTCTTGCTGATTAGTGTCCCTAGACGGTGCCATTAACGTTGACAGCGCGCTAAATCAATGGAAAGCTGTGGTGTTTGACAGCCGCTCAGAAAGACAGATTTGGTCAACAGGTTCAAGCGTAAGTTATGTTCTGACAATCACAGCATTTTTATACGTCTAAGATGTGGTACATGAAAAACTCAGATTACATTCTTAAGGTGGCGGGGTCAGCCATCGACAAGATGAAACTTCAGGCGATTGTGTAGCCTACACAATTTCAACTTGAAACACAATTCTGTATATGAAAATTTCAGGTGTTTTTACATTCCCCTAGTGTCAAGGTTGGATGATTAAAATTGTATTTTAGTTAAATCAACCTACAACGATTCACTGAACATGTCTATTTAGAAACATGGAAAGGGGAATTACATTAAACAAAATATTTTGACTTTTCAAGGCATTATGTTATATACTCTAAATCTCTTTCTGTGTGATTGTTTAAAAATTAATTGTGTCTTTAACTACACATTAAACGCAGGATGTACTGAAGGTCTACACACGTGTGGAAGCAATATATGCTTCATTACACCAATGCACATTATTGTCAAGTTACAAAATAAAACTCAGACTTGCGACTTAATAGCAGTCAGGTTTTGACATGTATTTGGCGTGAAAAAGATTGAATAAATTCTGAGGGGTTTTTGCGGTTTTGAATACTGTTTAGTTTGTGCTCTTCAAGCTTCCTCTTACATGCAAAGACAATCTTTATCTTTGTCCTATTATCCAAATTGTGTGTTAAGATGTATTTTGAATATGGCACACCTGTGTGGCAGAACACCCCAACTCTACCAGTGACGACAGAGTCCGGGAATCGTCGTGAATCCAGAATTAGCCCATAATTTGGTACCTGCGTAAATCACACCAAGTTGTGCGTCGAAGCTGATTTTGGGCATAAAGTAGAACCATTTCCCCCCTCTCCCTCTACCAACCACGACTCAAAGCAATTAATTAAACACTGAGGAGCTCTCACATCAAAAGACATTAAAAATAATCTATCGGTGCTGTGACCTTCATAAATATCATCTCATGTTCTGTAATTAAAATCATATTGATTGACACTGAATATTTACCAGTCTGTAAATACACAATGACACGGAAGGAGAACATTACCAGAGACAGAACAAATACGTACAATCCATTTTAATGTGAATCCTAAAAGGGCGCAATCTCAATCTCAACGTACATTTTAGGATTCATGACACAGGAAATAAAGGCAATTTGCAGTTTCACCTTAAGCTTGTTACTTAATCAGTTTATGTGATATATACGGAACCGATATCTATGTTATGTACTACATTTCTTCAGAAACACTATTTACATTTTAACTAATAAAATAAGAACTACAATAAGGAAAAAGCAGAGACATTTACTTTTTTTCTAAGTATTTTAGTATATCACTTGAGGTAATGTAATGATTTGAATGAATTTTACAAGCAGGCTTCCTGAACCCTGAACACAATCTGCTTTAATCTTCAGAAGGAATACAAAACCGAGTGCACAAAGCTTGAAAGACATCCTTCACATAAATGTTATATATTTCCCCCAAAATATATATATTAAGAATCCCATCATCTTAATCAGGACAGGATGTATACATGGATTTTAGCTCAGCATTATAGCTGCAGACCCTGAGGCAATGAAACTTAAAAATCAAATAATGGCAACTTTTTTCTAAGATCACCTGTAAACTAATTCAGTTTATTGCAGACAGCAAAAATAAGCTGTCAGACAGGAAAAAATATGGCAACCCTACAGGGCTTTCTTATCTTGTTCGTGCTTGAAGATCCAATTTACAATTCTCTTGCAAACAAATTAAAATGCTGCTGTTCGGCCTCGATTGGTTGGACACCACAAACACCTTCACCACACTGTAAAAGTGTGTTTACACAGAGTTTAATGTGCTCTCACAACGCCACACCGGGCACAGGCTGGTAACTCTTTACTTGTTAAGGAGAGTAAGGAGAGAAATGCGATTTGGGACATTGAAAAGGTAACATTTCCAGACACATTATAATCTGATTTGGGTGGTGAGACACCCAGGACAACAGTGACAAATGTTGTAGGACAAGGTGTAGGATTATTGATGTTTAAGAAGACAGCCGTGAGGAAATGCATTGAGACCAGTAAGGTAAGCTAAGGATATGACATTCAGACAATGTGCCACGTACCGTGACTAGGCAATATTCAATTTCCTCTTCTACAAAAAGGAGTTGGCCAGCTATATAGATGTACGCTTTGTACCAGAGCAAACTGTCAGAACATCAGCCGATGGGAAAATACAATCCATTAAAGAAGGTTACTTAGGGTTGCCAGGCTCACTTGTTATTGCAACACAATGTAATAATTATCCAAGTTACAAAGAAATACAGCTAATGGAATACATTACACAGAGTATCAATATTAATTCCCTAACTGTTGAACTCCCAAACCATAATACACATGCTGGCGATGTTACGGACATTTGTACATGTGGGAACTGCAAACACTGGCACAGTTTTACTGTCAATTTGCCTCCAAACACAGTGTTTCTCCAAAACAGCTAAGCACACAAATCAGTCCACATACTGAACTATTGAACGTGTGCATTATGGCTTAGGAGTTAAGAGGAACACGAAGGAATTGGCAACTTTAAAGGCACCCTTTCAGATCGTACAGAAACACGCCTACCTTCCAGAAGTTGTCGACTTTACCATAAACAAGAGACTGGTTCTGTCTTTTGATCTCATCGATGTGCCTGATATCGCTGGCATTGAGATGCTGCTCCACCACAAACCCCAGAAAGCTGTTGTCTGGCGTATGAGCTGTAAAAAAGAAACAAAGACAATGAAAGGTTCTCTGCTTGGCACAGTTTGAAAAACAGTAATTACATTTGAATAGCTATTATGCTTTACAAAACTCAGTGAAAAGCTGAAACCGGTGAAACAGATTGCGGGACATTCTTATATACTTCGGCAATGCCAAACGCTGGGTAGCCAACGCTGGAATCGCAGGCCAAACATTCAATGGCCAGATTACTTGGCTCTGCTTGGTCTGAGTACCATCTGCCTTCAAACAGAACCCAACAGAAAGCCAGTTCTGTAAGGAACAACCAAAAATAAAAACACTAGCATAAAAGCACCTTATGAATGTAAGCTTAAACACACACAAACACACACACACATTATTATTTTTATTTTTCAGCTTTATATAATGAGATCACTATATCTGTATGGTCTTAAAGGTTTATCTGTCAACTGCTAATCTATTAGTACTATAATTCTGATATTCACATAACAAAATCATTATCACCACGACGTGCGTAATAATCCCCGTTTGGATTGTCCAATCAATCCATTACTTGTCTAAATTCAAGGCAAAATCAGGATTTATATGAAAAAGCCTGGAAAAATCCACAGGAGGCTGCATGAAAGATTGTCAAGCACAAATGATACATTTCTCTGAGGTTAAAATGTTTTCCTCAGGACAACAGGGACATTGATTATGGAAATAATCACAGACATGGCTAAATGATACCTGGGAAATAACACTCAATGTCCAAAATTGGTAACAGGAGAATTGTGTCAGCCCTCACTGACTAGCACACAAAGTGACATTTTGCTGGAACGGGTAATGTTTAGTAAGATTTAATTAGGAATGAAATAAGCAACAGAGTAAGGTGGTACTGTAGTCAAATGATTTAGTGGTGCTTCAAATAACAATTAAAAACATGTACGAGATCCCCGTTAGGAATGTACCTGGATTATCTGCCTGTGCCACTGAGCCATACAGAAAATATGAACATAATTCAAAGATCTTAAGGTCTCCCACAATCACAATTAGGAACTCTTATTGACCTCTCAACAGATTCACGATAATTGCTTAAATATATTTAAATTTTAGAACCTCTTATGTTTTGTTTCGCTGGTCTCTCTTCCAAATGCATCCCACTTGTAACAGCACTTAGATTGCCCAATGACAACTGCAATTGCTATTTCGGGACATGAATATTAAACTCTAGGTAATTAAAAATAAAAAACCTGCCTGAGCAATAAACAACCCTGTGATGCACATTTGTATGAATTTCCATAAAGTTATTATTGAAAAGGATAAAGAAACCATTTACATAAATTATAAATAAGAGGGAATAGTGTTTACAAGGCTGCCAAGCAAATAAAACCATTCACCCTAAAGTATTATTAGCACTAATCCTTCTAAAAGGAGAGCAACGCCCATTTAATACAGCAAACTAAAAAACGAAGTGATTTAAATGCAGTGGCTCATGTTATCATTAAACTGTCCTTGTTAATTATATATTGGTAAAGGCAGACAGTGTTTCTCTCTTTCCTTTACCACCGATGCACTCCAGTCTTAAAAACGATGCCGATGTGTCGAGTCAGACAGAAAAGGGTTAAAAGCAAGGAATGGAAATCAGGCGATTGTCACCCGGAGAGCGAGAAAGTGAGTGAGACATCGGTGGTGGGAGGCGACCCATCTCACAACTTTCAATCAACATCTAGGATTGTAACGCACAGTCTGAAAAGTTAATTACCTTGTGATTTAATAATGTAATTGAATTGCATTCCATTTAATATGATTGATTTATTTCCATGGTAGGAACAAGTTGTTTCTAGAGTACATAAAGCTGTCATGGCTCTTGGTGTAGCAGAAACATCACCATCGTGTTATCCACATCACGACTGGGAATAACTTGTTATTTTTTTTTAAGAATGTTATATTTTATTTTAAACAGTAGTAGGGTGTTAAGCTGCTGTTCAAAGTGTGTTTTTGAGGCTCAGGAAAACACATTTATTTTTGGACTGTTTTCATCTCATTCCCAGTGGCAAGTGCAAAAAAAAGCATGACAGAAAATGTGTACTGAAAAGAATATGAAAATGAACAGTTTTTTAGACATTTTAGACACTTAGACTATATTCTTATATGAACAAATAGAAATGGATACCTAAGTGTTATAAATAAACTAAAAACATGCCAAGCATTCATTGAAAATACTATAATAATAATGAGAAAACTTAATGTGAAAATATAATGACCATCTGAAGGATATAAAGTATCTAGTTTAGAGTGGAAAACCAATCAATCTCCAACACTTATACAGACCTTTCATACTTAATGTAACCTTTTTTCTTAAGATTGTGCCTATTTTATATAGAAAATATAATGTTTAGTATTCAAGATAAAGGGAACAATGAATTTGCGTGTAGTCCCTTGTACACCGTCTTGTCCGTTTTGCTTAGATAAGTTATTTTTCTGTCTTACCAGAAAAAGACGTGCTGTATCAGGGAGGTTCAGTCAGGCTTTGCTTTCTAACTCCTCCCACAAGAGACTAAGGGCTAGATCTCTCTCCTGACTCTGCTCAATAAACCTTGGTTTCATCCACTGAAACATTTGTGAGACCATGATGCTTTCAGCTATTAAGCTGTCCAAAAGAGATTTAGTGACAATGGTAGGAGGCTGTTTTCTTTCTTTCTATTTTATTCTCCAGCAGCTGAAGTCTGAATTGTCCTCCTTAACCAACGGGGATGGAGACCAGCCTATATTTGACCTCTGCATGAGGTACACTGTTCTTCCCTGCTTCAGAAATTACCCATTTTGAAATGTAAACCACATTAACTAATAGGTTAATATGGATTATGTTTGTTTTCTAGTGTGTGTCTGTTCCGTTTGAACATGTATCTGCAGAAGCATACGTTTGTCATTGGCAACTCACATCCTTTATACACATTTATCATATTGCACGTAATCGTAACCACGAAGGCTAACCGAAACTTCCCAAAACAAAGAACAAGGTAACTGATGTAACTGTTAACTAAAACCCCAAACTGAAATCCCGTACATTTCAATGCTGCATATGCTGACTTTCAAAAATCACAGTAAATAATATGTGATTATCTTAAATAACATCCTCTTTTCCATGTTTATGAATAACATATCATAGAAGTATACATTTTACAAAAGTGCCGAGCTATATTATACAATACAAAAATAATTGATTTTAATTGTATATATTTTTAAGTTATTGTTATTTTTTCATATAGTTTTTTTACTGCCAGTATTGTGATATTTACCATCTGGCTGATAGGAAAATAATCTTTGAGGAAAACATGTTATTCTGTTTCAGTTCCAACATATTTTAATTAAATAGCCTGTGCAATATACAGTACATCAAATAATTAAGTGGCATCAGGCAGGAGGCAGACTGCATTTATAAGAATTGATCTTGTAAGGCAAATGGTTTAAATTATTCTTTTGTTTTTTGTTTTTGTATCTAAAAATGAGTCATACTTTAATATCATAGGGAGATACAAGGGCAATATACTCCACAACCAACATCATCCCTGTAATAAAAGCCTCTTTTTAAAGGCGCGTCTTCTGTGAAAAGGTTAACTCCTTAAATAGCAGTGGTCGGAAGAGTACAACAATCTTAGGTTAGGTTTTCTCATAGGAGTTCAAAATGTTTAAGGATGTTGCACAAAACCACCTTAACACAAGGAGAAGGGAAAAGCTAGCTATATTTCATACTTAAGCTATTCAATACTTTATGGAAGGTTTTATGTAACTGGCTCTTCAATCACATCTTACAGTCAAACTGAAGTGTGTTTTTGGACCAGTGAAGGGATAGAAAGCTATTTCAGTCTGTCTTTTTGAAGTTTAATGTTTTCCGATTCCACTAATAAACTTACATACCTGAGGTATTTCATTAATTAACTGTACAGTGACTGCATGTTTCCTTATCAAGATTTAGGGTCATTATAGCCATTCTGTGTAAGCATAATTACCCAGAGCAAACAATATTTATTAATGTATTACTTAGTAACAGATTAGGTAAGGAAATAAGATAAAAAAAGAACACTAAATCAAAGTGTTACCAGGCTTTAGCAATTTAATTTAAATCTATGTAGATTGTCACTCTCCATAGATAACATTGGAGGGATTGCTTGTCCAAATCCAAAGTAAATTTGACCCATCTAAATTAAGTGCAACTTCTAATATTTACTCGTTATTGAGAACTTCTTGAATCTAATATTCTACATGCTGGCTAAAAAAAGGAAATATTAAAACACCATTTAGCAAATGTTCTGCCATGAAGCACCTGCATAAACATCTCCTGCAAAGCTCTCTCCCAAAGGGATAAATTAAGCTTTATCAACTTCACTAAACATATTTAAAAACGTGCTTTAAATTACAGCCTGGAATTTGAAGTACTTTTGATTTCCATAAACTCCAGATCATCAACAACATTTTAATTAAACACTTCTATTTGTTACTCCAGAGGAGATATTGTGTATTGGAACAAAACAAAACAAAATTATCAGTATGTTTCTTCAATTAAAAGAAACACCCGAGGGTCCATATTCACAACAAGATAAACAGACTGGAGTGTGGTCTGATTACTGCCCTTAACACAGCTGCTAAAGCAGGGGTAGGTGAATGACAAAAACACGCCGTTGCCTTGAAAACCCCCCCACAACAAACAAGGCATAACGCAAAAGTTAATCAGCCATCAGCTACACACTCATTATCTACTGCTGCATATTTAACAATAGGCGGCTATATGGGGTGCAAACTAATTTGTCAGAATAACCAGTCTGGCTTTAATGTTTAACTAGGCATCTTGAAAAGCTTGCAAAACAGGACCCCTCAAGAACTTGCTGTGGATGAGTATAAATAAAGCAAGCCTGCAATTAATACATTACAGGTAAAGGCCAGAAATCATGTCCAATCAACGACTGGAAACACACAGTCCCCTCCCAGGTGTGCAGGTTGTTACACTTGTGAAACAGCCTGTTAAGCAATCCTTATATCTTTAAAGTCCATAATCCATTTTGATAAAAACGTGTATATTATATCTATATAGTAGAAAAAATACCGTGTTCTCTGCTCTTTTAGTTTGTTTTATTTTCTCTTTATAACTCTTCGACACTGTTACAGGGATTGACACAGTCCCGTACTAGATGTCCTGTCATAAGCCATGCAATGGTTTCTTTATTTTAGGTTTTAAACACTATTTGTAGTCTGGGTCACATGTCCTAGTTTCGTACACCAAGAGAGTTCTCATACAAACAAAAGTCATTCATCCGGCAACAATATAAAGACAAAGCAATGACGTATACTTCCTAAAATCTCCACCAAACTAATGCAAAATAATTCCTTAATTAAGTGCCCCACCCAATAAACCACAGGTGTTTGGCATTATCCTGCTGAGTGACTAACCTGTGCAAGGGCCAGCTGCATCCTGGGACCTGTGTCCACCATTTTAACAGCTATGAAAAACGACAGTATCCCTTATACTGGGTATGGGCTTCTGAGGAGTTGTGCCCTGATGCATCACCTTTCCAGTACTGTACCAAACACCGTATCACAATATAAGCCTGTGTACATACTGAGATTAATGTTAGGTACGGGCATCACATAGCTTAGGGTGATGTGACAGACAGAGGTCTATTCCCTGGATCTGTAAATGACTGTCAGAAAATAGCGACCCATGTACTCTGATTGACGAATGACAAGGTGCCTCGGGGCGTTAAAGCAACAGCCTTTGTCTAGGAAGGTTACTCATTACTTGGCATATGTTGTGTATCCACAGAGATGCTGGCTTTGCGATATTGTGATGAGCAATCCTGACCAAATCTGATTCTAGGATGTATGTAATCAGCGTTGAAAAGTGTAGATGCTGCCTTCTTCTTGAAATTCGACACCTGGTCATTCCGCTCAGCATATTATTGGGTTTCTGAGGTTGCTCTGATTATTATTATTATTACATTTCTTAGCAGACACGCTTATAAAAATAAAATGAAATAACTGTTTCTGATACCCACAGATGCACAGATCTTGAATACACAAATCTTGTGATTTTCTTACAATCTAGAAATGCCATTTCTACACACCTTACGTGACATGACATGTTTATCATTTTGTTGAAGGACAGATTCAAATGATAACAGAAAAGGAATTAATCATTGTCCTTGTTCCAGTTCCAGAAGCGAAGGAAAAAGTTGATCATTTATTAAAGGAAAGATCTCTGCTCAGTTATCAAAGATGCGTCTCACAATCCTGCTGATAATTAACTGCCCCCTGTAGCAACTATTACAGACTGAAGTGATATTTCACATCATCATGTACATTAATACATGTGCCTGTGACAGCAGTTTCTCTCTTATGTGCAATTCTATTTTTAAATGATCTGTTGAAGTCATTTTAATGCATCCATTATTAAACGCTTTCTCTATCTTGGTTCACCCAGATCTTCACAACGACATTATCAAGCGCTGCTTCATGTCATATTCGCAATTGTATTCAGTGTATTTAGATTCATATAAATAGAGTTTTCACGCTGTAAATCCACATGCTGATAAGGCTCACTCTGCAATCCTCACAATCCCGAAGACAAACACACACCCTCTCACGAAACATACATCTGCAGTGATGCACTACACCAGCCAGAGAAATCCAAGATTACAATTTCCATGCAGTTCAAGCCAATCCTTGCAAAACACGTTTTCTTCACAAGATTGAACCGGGGGGGAGAAGAAAGCAAGGCAATCCACTTCCCAACAGGTATGAATGGAAGAGTCTACTATAGTGACAGAAGGTACACAGCTCTCAAACATTTGATCTTATCCTCCTAAAACATGGCTGGTAATAAGACACATCGTACCCGGTGCCAAGAGGATGCAGAAACACTGCCTACCTTGGCGGACAGCCTGTGACATCTTACTAAGAGGGTCTCAATTTTTTTTTCCGAAATTTATAATTATACTATACTTTTAATAAGGGTACAAGTGCATTTATAACAGCTTTAAACAAGGCAGCTCATTGTATGCATTCAAGTCACTCGTATCATATTGCCCTTAAATTGCAGAAAACAAACACACACATACAGATATTATTGCGACAGAATCTCCTTGAGTGCTTATTAGGGGGGAAAAACGGTGGATTACTAGTAATCCTAGCCTTCTGTGCGCACCATATGAGAAAGCCATACCTTACCAACAGACAAAGGCTGTATTGACGTGATCTAAAACCCACTAGTACTTAACTTACTGAAACCGAGACGTTGGAGAACTTTTTTGTTTTCCGAGACGGGAACAAAGGAAGAGTAAAACCACAGAACCCCCATTTTCCCTGCGCTGGAGAATTACTCTGCTTTGCACATTAGACGCGGCAGAAAAGGGGGTCTTACGGAACATCGTGTTGAACTGCTGGGGGTTGAGGTTCCACTTCCCCCACGGGGTCTTGTGTCCTTTTGACTGAGCGTAGTGGGCATGGTTGAATTCTGGTTCGGTGCCAAAGGAGTCCAATACTCGGAGCATACACCTAAAGAAAACAATAGGACAATAAAAAACTAATTATCTCGTGCCCCTATGCCATGCAGCAATGTGTTTGAGTAAATAAATAATAAGAAGACAATATTCTAAAGAAAGGCTGGGGTCATGGTGATGAATAAACACATTTCTTCTGATTGTAAGACTTGAGTCAGTCTGTTACTTTGACAGATGGGTAGCTGCCACAGTACACCGATTTGCAGTGCTGTCCAGCTCTTTCAGATAGTAAAAGGACCTATCATTTTATTGTGCAGGCACATTGCCAGAAATAAAATAAACCATTTAAGGACCAACTATTCTAATTTTCTGAGAATAAAAAGGCCATCTTAATCCCTATTGTTGTTATATAGGTTAAGGAATAATTAATGAAAACTACTTTCCCCCATCCATTCAGTCTGGCAGAGTCTCAAATATAGTCTGTGACTAGACTGATACTTTGAGAAGACTGATACATCATCACAAAAATGCTCTGCACTATTGCAACTGTTTTATACTGTATGTGCCCGTCATTTGGATTTGAAATCACTGTAGGAAGATATTGACAATATACGGCCACACAACCAGGTGCTGGGGGGGGCAGGAGGTCAATTGAAATCTCACAACATGCAAGTCAAAAAAACGATACGTCTAAGCACTTAGAGAAAGGTACAGTGCTGCCTTAGGGAAATATTGGTTTAAAGGACGTGATGTATGCATTTTTAAAATGGGTTATACAGTTGACAGCTTCAGATTCACAGAGCAATTCACTGTTCCACACACAACATTAGACTGATATTAGCTTTCCTATAGTAATAATAGCTTTACTGGCTGAAATTTGTTAACTCTCAGGGTACTGGAATACACAAAGATGAAACAGTATAAACGAACAGTGAAAAGCGAGTTACAGACAGATACATGTATCAAACTGCTAAGGAGTGAAACAAATGCGTTTTAATGTCCAGGACAGATATTTTGGTATGATGTTGCATTTATTCCAATAGATTCCTGACGATTACTGTTCTTATTTTTGTTTCAATGAACAAATTATACTTCGATAAAACTGTAGATTTGGTTTTTAACATACAATTTTGACACGGGATTAACAGAATTGAATAAAAGTGTCAAATACTTATACACCGATCAGCCATAACATTATGAGCACTGACTGGTGAAGTGAATAACACTGACAATCTTGTTATCATGGCACCTGTCAGTGGGTGGGATATATTAGGCAGCAAGTGAACATTTTGTCCTCAAAGTTGATGTGTTAGAAGCAGGAAAAATGGGCAGCGTAAGGATCTGAGCGACTTTGACAAGGGCCACATTGTGATGGCTAGACGACTGGGTCAGAGCATCTCCAAAACTGCAGCTCTTGTGGGGTGTTCCCAGTCTGCAGTGGTCAGTACCTATCAAAAGTGCTCCAAGGAAGGAAAAGCGGTGAACCGACGACAGGGTCATGGGTGGCCAAGGCTCATTGATGCACGTGGGGAGCGAAGGCTGGCCTGTGTGGTCCGATCCAACACACGAGCTACTGTAGCTCAAATTGCTGAAAAAGTGAATGCTGGTTCTGATAGAAAGGTGTCAGAACACACAGTGCATCGCAGTTTGTTGCGTATGGGGCTGCGCAGCCGCAGACCAGTCAGGGTGCCCATGCTGACCCCTGTCCACTGCCGAAAGCGCCTACAATGGGCACGTGAGCATCAGAACTGGACCACGGAGCAATGGAAGAAGGTGGCCTGGTCTGATGAATCACGAGTTCAAGGTGTTGACTTGGCCTCCAAATTCCCCAGATCTCAATCCAATCGAGCATCTGTGGATGTGCTGGACAAACAAGTCTGATCCATGGAGGCCCCACCTCGCAACTTACAGGACTTAAAGGATCTGCTGCTAACGTCTTGCTGCCAGATACCACAGCACAACTTCAGAGGTCTAGTGGAGTCCATGCTTCGACGGGTCAGGGCTGTTTTGGCGGCAAAAGGGGGACCTACACAATATTAGGCAGGTGGTCATAATGTTATGGCTGATCGGTGTAAATGTTTAATGCATTCCCATTTACAGAGTAATCTGATAATTGGATGTGAATGTGGTGATTTTCTTAATTTCTAAATTGATTTCAGTTGATTTAAGGTTGGTTACTAATTAATTAATTGATTTAGATTAACACATACATAGTTCTAAGAAGGTTTTCATGCCTTACAGAACACTTACATGGAATTAAGGCACATATTCATATGTCTGCGATATGCCTAACATTTAAGAAAGAGTTAATGTTTTATTTTTCCTAAATCAAATCAGCATATAAGCACCTGTTAGTGGGGTGCGTCTAACATAAAAAAACAACCAACCGTAAATGTTTGACAACTCATCTCAAAAATATGAACGCCTCTCTCCCACACACTAGCACTTACTGGTAGTGAACCCAGGAAGGTCCCAATGTCTTCTTGAACTGCGTAAGCCCCACAATGTCGATGTAAATCAGCTCCACCACTTTATCGCCTTGGGTTGGGCAGCCAGACTTGTTGCCCACCACCTTCCTCATTATCCTGCAGTGAGGAGAACACGAGATCTTAATGAAAACACAAGCACTCTCACGAACATAATGACCAAGAGACAAATCTGCATGTGCGTGTGGAGAGAGCCGGCCATTATAAATCTTCAAGGGCAGATAACTTCACTCCATCGCTCACTTTCACGGCATCAGACACAGGGCTTGGGAAGCGGCACTGTACCAGAGATAACACTTATTCCATGGTAGATGTTATGCCGACAACGCCTTTCTTAGCTTCCCAGTGACGTGAAATATATTCCAGACGTCTTTATAGTTTTTTCAACAATGTTCTTCGGTGGATACAGTCATGAAAACTAGATGGTTTGAGACTAGATGGGTTGAAACTAGTTGAGTCAAGTCACTAATGTAATGCTGAATAAATTAAGTATAATGTAAAGGTTTCATTCTCAGGCTGATATTTCTTGTGGATAACAGATTTGGAAGAATTGTATTAACTCTTTATTAAAACAATTTAAGCCCTCTAAGTTAAATGCAAAATAATGTTTGTTTACTGTCACTCTTATTTGTAATCAGTTCCTTGTTTGGTTTCATCTTATTTTTGGGAGTCTGCACAGACTGCCTAATTAAGGAGGGCATCTGTGCACAGAATTTAGAGCTATGAATAATAAATTTGCATTCTTAATTAGGGAACATAAAATATTAATTTTATTCTAAATTTAAATCCAAACTGTTTCAGGATTGCTGGATACAGGGACGTGGGGTGTTCATTTACCGTATAGGCTGTTCAACTGCAACGTTTTCATTTTCATGGGGCAAATTTGAACAATACTGAAACAATATCAGTTTTATTGGAGAGCTAAACTCCCGATTCCCAGGCCAGAGTTTTCATATTTATTTTCACCGAAAGGATACAATTGAATCTCAAAAGAAGACCTGTTAGTTCCTCAGAGGTATCACTGGATCACTTAAGGGGATAATTATTATTCATTCATTTGATTTTTTCCAAAGCAATTTACACAGGCACCCATTAATACAGTTACTTATGGAATAATGCGGGAAAAGGGCCTTGCTCACACATTTAAGAACAGTGTCAGCTAGGATTTTAACCCACAACCCTCTAATTAGAAACCCTAATCACTACAAAAATATATACACATCATGTTACCGTACTTGTACTGTGTGTTATTGTACGACACAGAGAAATGCGACATTAAGAGATGTCGTACAGACAGGTCTAATTGGTTGTTTAAACCTGCAAATGCATTCTTCCATTCCTATTGACATATCAAATGACTCGAGTAGCTAGACTGTAGAGGATTAAGTGAAATGAATATTCATACTCCTTGAGCTCAGCCAGCGAGGCTGAAATCCTGATGTCATGGCCCAGGAGGTACAGCGTTGTAATTAAGTCACTCCACTGCACCAGTTCGCCGAGGGGCCCCCCGCTGAAGGCGTTCTCCGCGATCTTGAATCCCGATTCTTTCGTCAGGAGACCGAGATGGACCAGTATCTGGGAGGGGGGAAAAATATACATATTCACATACGCACGGAAAAGTACACACACAGACTTTGTATTGTGTCAATCGAGCTGTGATACAATGTGATGCTTAAAGGTGTCACCACTGGAGGCAGAATGATCCAGCTTTAATAATGGTAACACGAAAGGAAAACTGAAATACAGGTTTTGGTCACGCATCACAAAGCACAGTGTTGTTGTTTCTCTTGTTGCACACACCCTGCACTGAGGTGTGTTGGATGGTGAAACCAAGTTTTACTGTATCTATCCTGAAAAAATATATCTATATTGAACTCGTTTGACACGGGCATTTAAACTAATGGCACATGCTTTTCTTACATGTTTTTTTTTTTTTACAGTCACTGATTTACTATATATGAGTCAACAAATCAGTTCTCTGTATATTTTCCTCAGCAGTCAGCAGGGTTATGCATCGGATCAGATTGCTGATGGGGACTCAAAAGACCCAAAGAGGACCCACTCCCTAAATAAATCATTTACGGGAAGTGGGTGGCCCGTTTTGAATAATGAGGAAATTGCAACACACATACAGTCCCGATGTTGGTGGTTGAACACAGAAGAAAGTTCAAGGTGACAAAAAAAGACAAAAAAAACGTTGATGTCCTATCCTTCAGCTTTAGCCTGATATGCCCTCTAAGATATTCCACACACACCTTTTTACGCCTCCGCTTCTCCAGGTTCTGTTTCTCGGCGAGAGATTTGATGGCCTCCACCCAGGGCTCGGCCATGCGTTTTATTCTCAGCATCATCCAGCGGAAGTCCTCCCGCCGGGACATCACCCTGTAGAGCTCCTCAAAATCTGTCTTGATTTCCGTCTGCGGGGAGGAGGAGAGAGAGGCGCCACCACTGTTTATTCTCCTGAATAACGTTTCCACATAAAATGCAGCTCCCTGCATCTGAATCATTAACCTATGGACCTCTGATGAATATTAGAGAGCAAATTATAGTTACGAGGTCGGAATTGATAGGTTCGTTTGATTTAGTAACCATGATGGGAGCTAACAGTCCTTTCACTGGGGAACATTAATGCAAGCTCTCATTAACATCAAAATTATTGGAAAACAATGTACAAGAATATCATATCATGATCCCTCTTGATGACAGGAAATCACTGCTAATTGTCAGACAGCCAGGGACACTCGTGACACAAATTGTCTGGCTAATCTCGGAAAAACAAGAAGTTCCATGGAAGTATGTTTGACTTGGGAGTTATTACATTATTTATAGCGTAAGTACAATCCTAAAAATGCCATTCTTCTGATGGCCATGGCACCTGACTTCACTCAGCCATCCTTCACTTTCAAGAATACAAATCACAGGAGAACCCGGAAGGAGAGGAGCGACCGATTTGAGACATCGGTGGGACTAGAGCTGTGAAGCCGGAAACACACGTGCGTAGGTTCATACGATTTAATTGTGCGGCTCGTCTCTCAAACTGCGGGGATTTACTTCAATGAGCAACGTTTTAGAAGCGGACAGAAAACAATTACAAATCAAATCGCAGAGCCGTCTACACACATGGCAAAAGTGCAATTTCGGAGACTGAAAGGTACAGCCCTCTGACAGCTAACAATTCCCCTGACTGACAGGTCCATCTCGGGCCCATCTCACTCCTGGCGTGCAATCAGGGCCGCGGCGGTAGAGGGGACTGTGTCGCATCAGTAAATTGTGTTGTGAAGTTTATTCAGAGCAGGTTTGCAGGTATTTAACAAATCTTACCTGTCCTTTTCTGTCAGCCTCTTCATTGGGGTTCTTGGTTCTCCAGGGAAGACGGGGACACCAGTTTTCAACCTGATGGAGGAAGAGGCAGCCAAATTACAGAGCGTCACTGGCTAACAAGAGTTAGACTACATCAAAACATTGACCCACACACGAATCGCACATTATGAAGTTGTACCCTATCGCATTTTGAATTATAAATAATAGAAAGAGATGTTTTACAATACATTAAATCACGATAATGTACAGATTTGTATATTGCAAATTAGCAGGTAGGCCAAAGCTTTCCTACCAAAGCTACACATAGGTATGAAGCAGCAATCTGTTTGACATTTATCCTGTATTTTCCCAACGTGTTCCCTTTAACATATGGTCTACTGTTAAATTAGTGTTGAAGTGAAAATGACACAGTTATGTGCTTGCTACCCAAAGAACAGTTGTTGATCTTTTAAATCAGTCTATGCAACCACAAACCACAACATATACTTGCAAAACCCACGTAATCATTTGTGTGTGAAAACAGATGTCTCCTTGACATACTTTCCCTTGCTTTATTCTCATTTCAAAGGTTACAGATACCAGATTGTCAAAAGGCTTTGTACACCAGGCCATTGATCACTTTATCTACTAGTGCATGAAGAAGGTCTACCCTTTCTCTCACGATTCTCCTGCTGATCGGTGCATCAGTTAAGATCATTTCTCACCCACGTAGGCACTGGTCAACTCTAGCTTGGTGCCCACAAATTACAAACAAACAAATTACCCGAAATGGCATTTGCAACTTATATCTAACCCACACAGCCCATAAATCTAGACTCTAACAGCGCTTATTACAATTTCATTTTGTGCTCCCCTTTACAAACATTTAAGCCTTCAACACTGGCTGCTGGTGATTAATCACAGGATTAAGCATGTTGGAATTTTAACCCCCTTCTTTCGAAAGGTTAATGACATGTTGGACTAATTATTTAGAGTACTGGAAGAAACCCTTAACACAATTGCTTAACACAGTCATGTCATGTGCTGCTGAAGTGTGTTTTTGATAATGTTGCCTGTCAGCAGCAGGACAACAGCTCAAAATGTACAAGCAAGCTCTTTTCTTGAACTCTATAAACTCTATAAAAAAGTAATGCACTTCTTTATATTTCCATTCAGTGTATGTGTGTAAGTACAATCCCAACAATGATGGAAGGAAGGGCGCGATTCAGATGGCGGTCCTGCTCACCTCACTAAGGTAAATAAAGAATGAGCACATGGAGCCGTCAACACCGTAGCTGCTGTAGCAGGCGTCTGAGCGCCACATGTCCTTCATCCACTGCAGGGAAGAAAAGAGACATGTTACGGCTTTATTGCACCACACCGGGTCAATATAAGACATTTATGAATGACCAGTGACCCCCACAATATCCCCACAGTGTCCACAACCAGTAACTCCAAGTGTTTAGAATTTCACATGAGTAAAAGGCTGACAAAAATAAATGGTTTTATTAATGAATACAAAACTGCAGTCAGATTTACAACCCTGGTTCGGATGATAATGAAAAGCTCTAGCAGACGTTTTACTGTTGTGAAACTCTGGACACAAAGGCTTTATGTACATTCGTCACTGGGTACGGAGATTGTGGATCTCGCCACTGAAAATTCCTCGTCGCTGAAGGACGGTTGCTGAGAGACAGGACAGGACAGGACAGTTCAAAGGCCGCTCTCACCGAGCCGTGTCAAACGGACGCAGAGAGACGTTTAGATGAGGAGATAATGGGGCAGAAAACAGGGAGGCGGTGTTGTACAGAAGACTTGCATAGATTTATGACGACAGCTGTAGCTAACTATTCAGCTCAGTCACTCGATGGTTCTGTTGGGTTTTAATTTTGTGTGGTTGTTTTGTTTGCATTTCAGTAAGATCTACATTTGTGAAATGCCTTTTGAGATACTTCATCAACATGGGAATTAAGTGACATTTCCATTGTGGTTAAACCCATCTTGATAACATCTGCAGTGTAAGAGCAGGGTGATCAGTGATAGGAATCTATCTTTTGAACACATGATGTTTCACCTAAAGCTCTGTGATCAGAAGAAAAAGATCTGTACCAAAATCAATCAGCCAGATAAAAGGAACTTGGCTGCAAAAATAGTAAGCCCTCTTTACACACCGCAAGCCTGATGCAGCTGCTGGTGTTTCTGCAATATTTAGCTAACCATTACGTGTTTTTTTAATTTAAATTTTGACTAGATTTGCTATTTTAATAACTAACAGAACTCTTGGTATAATTTAGAAATCCTATTTTAAAAATGAGAGGAATTATTGCATGAGGGGGTTTGAAATGCACCAGTGGCTACTCAGGGTGCGTTTCAAACTGCTTATAAACTCTGAGGTGCTTTAAATACGCAGATTGTTGAGAATATGGAAATGTCTTTTTTTTTTTTTTTTTTTTTTTTTTACACACTGCTACTTGTATAATTAAAAATCCCACTTTATCACAATCTTTTGTTATCTCCAGTACTTTTCCATAGAAAGACAATTCTTAACCAACTGTTTTATTATATGTTCGATCATAACACATTTGTTCTGGTTTGTGAACAAATCTTTGATTTAAAATGATAAATGTAATAGGCTTATAACAGACATGTTTTCATTTCCTCTTGCTTATTCTGAACACCTGCTTCATTGACATGTTCCAATGTGGGCAAACTGACTGCAATTAAGCAGAACTAGAACATCTTAAATTCTAGCAAGGAAGTTAAAATGCTAAAAAACAGCGAGGCATTACAGCACGCAACACTACAAATGACCAGGGGCCTCTATACAAATAATTACTAGGTAATTACAGACCAAAGGAATGACAAACCTTGTCTGTTTTGTTTCTACTACATGTGTATGGATCTCCAAACAGCTGCGTGATTGGATTGAGATCTGGTGACTGGGGAGGCCAGCACAGAGCTGAATTCACTTCCTGGAACCCTTCCTGATAGTTTGATAGTTATCAACACTTTACCAAATTTGGTCTGTATCATTATCTAAATTATTACAAACATAAAAATGCAGATGAGGCTACTCAAGAAAATATACAGGAGTTTTATTTTTTATTTTCTTCTCCGACTGCTTACTTTTATTTTTCCCTCGCAATGTGGAAATCCATCCATGGGAGGCAGTTCGCACTGTTCCTGGGCGCCGCTGAGGAGATCTGTGGAGAAGAGGCCAATACTGATTAACAGAATATTTGGATTTAAATTAAATTAATACATCAATCTAATGGGTGGCATTTGAGTGATGTATTAATTTAATTTAAATGGCTGTCAGTGCTGAGACATCAGAGAACATGAATGCACTTCTCCAAAAACATAAATTTGGCATATCTGACACCAAGGTTTCATGGAACTAAAATACATGGACTGTTGTGTAGGGGTATAAGAGAAACCTGGTTTAATATTTGTACCCCTGTAGTACTGCAATCTGAATATGTGCCTCCATTCTAGATGAACATTTGTATAGAGAAATGTGAGAGAGTGGTTCTGTTGCCTTCCGTTACCCCACTGTACATGAAAATCATAAATAAATAAATAAACATGTAGAACAAGTCAGCCACCAAAAAGGTTAGTCCTAAATTGAAACATTAATTCAAAGGACTTCCTGTTCATATGTCCTCTGAATGGAGGTCACCATTCCGCTGGGGAATGAATTGCAGCAGCTCAGGTATGAAATTGTCCAATGTGCTGAATTACTGAAGGATGTATGCAGTGTGTTGTGCTAGTTTATGCTTAGACAAGGTACTATTCTTCATCTGAAGTCCATGCGGGGAACTGCAACTAGCATGGTAGATATTGCCTCTATTAAAAGATTCATGAACTACAGGGGAGCCGAATTTACTGGCTTAAACCAATTAGCCTACGGTGCTCAATGTTGCTTACAATGGGAAACTATTAAAAATACATTGCATTAACAAGACAGTAAGTTTGTTGTTGTTTTCTAACTAATGGTTGAACTAGTGTCCTAAAGGTTGCCTGTCATGTAATACTTTTCCTGGATGTGGATGCCTAAACAGGATTACTGAAGAAAACCAACAGTATCTAACAAAAAAATCTGTATTATTTAGAATGTACAGGTTTGTTAAGGAAAGCACATGTCTCTTTGTATGAGGATCAAATGATGATATAGATATTGAATGGGTAAATGGATTGTAATAGCTTTGAATAAGTCAAGCATTAATAGCTGCTGCGTTCGCCACCACGTGTTTTTGCAGGTTTTCAGTTTAGAATCCAAATAAACTGCACTTTTAGGATTCCAGGTGTGAACCACAAAGACTCTAGAACACGCCTGGGTAGTTTGTTCAGAGGAAATTGGACAGGTAAGCAAACCAGCAAAATGGTTCAATTTACCTGGCCATTTTGACAAGAATAAAAAACACACCCAAAGGAGTACAATGAAATTAAAAAGAAAAGCATTTGATTTACATTTGGTTAACTTGTGCCACTTCCTCATTTCTGTGTGTTTGTTAATTTAGTGTAAGTAAACGTTTACTATATACGGCCAGTAGAGTTTAAAAACCTTCAAATACTTCCTATCAAGTAAAGACTTTTCAAATATTTTCAAATACAGTATTTTCCAAAAGATGGTGTTCAATTTACAAACTTAATATGAGGATCAAGGAAAGATTACAGTCCAAAATGATGCCTTGGTTCTTCACTCTTGTTTAATATAAAATTAAGCTCCAATCAAACCCCAAAGGTGTCAGATTATAGCCAACTCTTTATGTTTGAAGACAATTATTAAAACACATTTTGTCAGGGATTTTCTGATGTACAGCCACCCATGACAGAATCAGCTCACACTTGAAACAAAGCAAAGAGGTGTATCATTATTGTTAAAATGAAAATGTGTACTTCCTAATATCACAGAAAGGCAATATGTTAATAAAATGAAAAAGACACAAACATACACAAGAGACTCCGATAAAAAAAAAGCACGGGGGAACACCCAGCTGTAAGTCTCCTGATTCAAAATAGGATCTTTGAAGATCCTGAGAAAGACTTGAATCAAGAATTGAGACACTTTAACAAGATCTCATGAGAAATCCAGCACGACATGAAAACATACAATGCCTAAAGACTGAAGACTAAAATTTCCAATCCCACCGAAGTCATTAAATTGGACAACTGTCCGGGAAACTGGATAAAGTCAATAACTTAATTTGCGAAAGTGACCACATTCCGTAAAGAGAAAGACACACCAGCCATTTAAAAAAATGAAAGAAACAATATAAAATCCCAAATAGGACCAAGGACTGGATACTAGTATGCTTGCTAAGAAGGCCGGGTTAATCAAAGGTGAAGGTAATTGTAGCAGGACACACTTCTGAAAGAGGTTTTGCATTTTCTCATTTGCATTTCAAATAATACCCAGTCAAATCTAAACTAACACCACTGGTTCAGAAGAGACATAAATAGTCTCCATCTCTTGTGTGGTGTGAAAGAAGAGACTAATAGAATAATTACATTGTGTATTGTATGTGCATTTTCTGAAATGTGGTTGCTAAACAATACAATTTACATGCCTGATTGTGATGCAGTAACTGTTTACAGAATATAAATAGCATCTCTTACTGAAACATATCTGAGAAAAGTATGTTTTTACACGATATGAAACACTTGATAACAAGTTAAAAAGGTTTCCCTCTATAGAATGTTTTCTCTTAAATTAAGAGACAAATGACGGTTGAACAGTAACAGTAAGCTGATAAAGACAAACATGGCAAGAACAATAAGGAAGATATCTTCAAAGGACTGTTATGAAATGGGAAATGGAAATGGGCAGTGGTGGGAAGTTTGTTGTTCTTAGTGGCTGTTATACATTTGTTTTTCTTAGTTCTCATTACCATAATGTGGTCCCTCATCTACCGTAACATGGATCTCATTACCGTAGAATAATATGACAAAATAAAAAATAAAAATGTTGCGCATAAAATGTGTATTTTGCTCTTTATATTTGTGTACTGTTTTTTAAATTAATTAATAGTTTAAGGCAGAAATAATTTAAACTTTAATGTTATGAGCATCCCATATGTTAAAGTAATGAGATTAGTGATTAAAATATCAATATACTTAATATTAAAATTGAATATTATTTCATGAAATATTGTTTCTAAACCTCTCCTGTATCTGTACCTGTATTGGCAGTATTTTCATTTTCAATGTTTTTTTCCAAAACTAAAATTGTTACGGTAATGAAATATTTGTGTGCATGGTCCACAAAAACGTTAAAAAAAATTATTAAATCTGAACAATTACAATTATACATTTAACATAGACAATAATTTGAGATTATATTTTATCCATTATGACAGATTTTATTTTTGTCTCAGGCCAAAACCAACTTCGTGAGAATCACCCTTATACAGTTTGTTTAAACTTGTTGTTTGTTCATATGGGCTTCCAGAGGAACAATATCACCACAAACTACAACACTTATCAGCAAACCTCTGACAAAAAGGCCTATTCACACTCAATTCCACTGAAAACGAAAACCTTTTTCTGATTAGCAACTCTTTCACCTTTCATGATAGAAATAGGTTTCGATTTTAAACACTGGGATCCACAAAGACCTTCATTAGTGTCCTGTGCAAAGCAGAGTAGTGCACAGTAGTCAGCAGATGAAGAACACGTTGAAGTGACTGAATAGCTCTGCCTGGAGAAAGCATGAAGTGATAACAAATCACTATGATCAAAACCAGTCTGGTTTCATGACTTGAGCCATTTTCGATGCCCTGCAGAGAAGAGCAACTTCCACATATTAACACATCTTTGATATGACCCTGCTGTTGGACGGAAAGAATTCTTCTTCTATTGCATTTACTATCAAGTAATCAGTACTGTTGTTTTTTTATGCAAACAAGGAACCGGTGAATACTGATTAATATGGTTTTCATCCAACACTGAGCTTCCTGAATGTGCATTTTGGTTAAAATTGTATAAAATAAACTTAGTATTCAGCTCAGTGTTTTTTTCTGAAACAGTTTTATTTAAATTCACTGAGGCTAAACACAACTTCCAGCTAAGCTCCGCTGATCAGTCAATCCTCAGAAACACGTTTTTGCTGGTTGCCGAAACACCCAGAAGGGAAAAAATAGAAAAAATAAACAAAACAACAACAACAACAACAACAACAACAACACATGACCTTTCAATTCAAATCAACCCCAAGGCTTATATATGTCAAAGGATTAAATTGCTTTCCTCTTTACAAATATGGTGTCCACAATGAAAAAAAGAGTCAGCAAGGTGGAAAAAATGCTTTCCTTAAACTGTATAATAAACACCAAATAATATCCTGCAGCTAAACAAAAACAGAGTGTGTTACAGAGTAATCCCGAGGTCACCAATGTGAGAAAGTCTGTATAAGTGTGATAGCATTTATCAAACCTGTCACAGGCAAAGTGTCACTGGAGTACCTGCAAGATCAAAATGTAATTTGCTCTTAACTGTGCTTTATTTACATAGTGTAAATTGCTTCTTTTCAACAATTCAGTATTGAGTCGTCTACTTTTTATGGAAGCTCAGTGACAGGAACAATAAACACCTGTGTTACAAGTAAACTGCAATACAGATCACTTAAACAATAAGAGAAAGCACCACTTAGCCTAAGCAAACAACACAAGTAATTCAGAAAGGGACAAAATATATTTCCAAGAAGGCAAGAAACTGTATGCTTGTCTGTTTAACAGGGTCATCTCATCTGTGCAGCAGTACAGAAAGCATTATCTCATGATTTGGCAGCCACTGGAAAGCTTTGCGGGCGATGGGCTGCATTGCACAGTTTACAGAGCCGGCAAATGCAGGATGACAAAGGTTCGGACGGCTTACTATTCTCAGTCACGATTCAGCACATCAGCAGATGCACAGCTTTAGGATCCGTCAGAATACGGATTAATTCCTAGAACTACAGTGGCACCATTGAGAAATATCAACCATATGTGACTCACAAATTGTATACCATTAACTGGTGCCATTTTGATCAACAGCAGAGGAAATAAGAACCTAGAAATCCCTGATAATAGCAGGACAATAAATCAATATTAAACAAGATTTTAATTGAAATCCAGTTTAGTGGGAATTATTTTGAAGGAGGGGACACAGTTTACACTCTCACTGTTGGCTATGATATGCGGGTTCCTGTAAGGGTCATTCAAGGTGTCTACCATCACTTTCTAAGACGGTAAAGATTGAAAATGTACAAATGTACTGGACAGAGGAAGAGTACTTGACAAGATTGTGAAATTAACAGCAAATTATAGGGACCCTCCCTTGACATGGTACAGTTGAATTGGTCTTTTATATACTGAGATTTTCACGGCAGGTTTTGAGTGGGGGTGGAGACACATCATCCATTTAAAGCAATGGGTAATTTGAATGATTTGCCAATGACAGAGTCGGGCTAATATATTACATTTTCTCAGGGCTACGAGGGAATATTTGTTTACATCACAGTATAACATCAAATAATATAATGTGAGACGCCAAACTATCAGAAGCAAATCCCCCGACGATTCAAGCCAAGAGAAGACAACACATTGTAAATATCTTAGTCATAGGTAACACACAAGCAGTCATGTGACGTACTCAATTCACACTGGCAAAGGTTGCAGTGTAACACAATTGTATCGTGTGCCAACAAAACTCAAAAGCATCTGCTGACTCCAGTTTGATATAGACACACAGTCCAACAAAAAGTGGGTGGATGTCAGGGTGCACCTAATAGATACGTAATACATATTGCTGTAGCTGGGGTGTGTTCATTAAATGGATTCGAAATTACTTTTGGTCAGTAATTAAACATCATGAATGTCCTATATTTATATATCTAAACGTGATAAAAATCTAAACTGTCCATAGCACAACCTGATACAAACAATGAAAGATATGCATCAAATCCAAGGTTACAGTGGCTGGGGATGTATTCAGTGGACAAAAGATAAATGACAGCCTGGCATGAGTGCCTGGAGGGGCTTTTCGGGAGACGCTTGAACACAAGGTCAGATTAGCAGCTTTCGATTGAGATTGTGGCTGTAGGACTCGCTCTGCAGATGTTCGTTCCTGATAAACATTGTTTGCCATTAACTTTCAAAATGATAGTCATTGTTTTGGGTCCCCCCCCCCCAAAACATCCTTAAGAAGATAAGAAAGTATATAAACAATAGTAGGCCATTCGCCCCATCGTTCTCGTTTGGTGTCCATTAATAACTAAGTGATCAAGGATCCTATCCAGTCTGTTTTTGAATGTTCCCAAATTGTCTCTTCAGCCACATCGCTGGGGAGTTTGTTCAGATTGTGACGCCTCTCTGTGTGAAGAAGTGTCTCCTGTTTTCTGTCTTGAATGCCTTGAAGCCCAATTTCCATTTGTGTCCCCGGGTGCGTGTGTCCCTGCTGATCTGGAAAAGCTCCTCTGGTTTGATGTGCTCAATGCCTTTCATGATTTTGAAGACTTGGATCAAGTCCCCACGCAGTCTCCTCTGTTCCAGGGTGAAAAGGTTCAGGTCCCTCAGTCTCTCAGTAGGACATTCCCTTCAGACCTGGAATAAGTCTGGTTGCTTGATCATGTCATCCATAATCCAAGGCTTAATACTTCTATTACAGTCGTCTGCCATGCAGTCTTAGCTCTCAATCCTTTGTATGATGGGCATTATGGCAAATTTCTGGACATTTGCCACATAATGTGAAGAAGAATGCATACAATCACTTTCATAAAATTACAGAGCCAAGATGGTATGACCTCCTACTCCACACCGGGAACAGACTATGAGATATGGCTCAGACAGTGTTTAATATAGAAGGGGGTGGTGGTGGAGGAAATGAAGAGGCAACATAAACAAGTATATTTAAGGCACAGAAAGAGGAATGTAAATGCGTCAGAAGAAAAGGTATGAAGTTTAAGGATGAGTTTAAAAAATAAGATGCTTAGATGTGAAGGAGTGCAGTATACGTGCACTAGCAAACAATACTGTCTAGAAATATGTTAATTACTCTGAAGCACAAGAAGGAAAAATGTTTTACAGAGTTATGAGTAATGAGACTAAAGGTTGGTAGCCAAGGTCGCACAATCTCCTTGTTTACCGAGCAGTTTTAGTTTTTTCTTTCTTGCATAAATATTTCTCAGGCAGGGGGTGAACGAATCTGAAATACAATCACTGATCTGACCTCAAATGGAAAATATGAGGACAACTAAAACCCTTTCCACTACTGTATATCTGGAATAAATCCCTCAGATTGACCTGTTCTAGACAATATTATGCAGCTTATTAACTTTCCCTGGTTTATGTTTTCCAGAGAAGTGACAAACTGTTTAGCAATTCATCAGATGCAGAAGAACCAGTCAAGTCTGTGATCAACGGCAGGTTATAGACACTCTAAACCTAATCTTGATTAAATGCTTATTACTAATAAATTGGGCCATAACTGTTAGCATTTTTAATCTGTAAAACATTTCAAGAGCACAAAATACTGAAAAGTACACCAGCCCTTACAGGCCCACATGTGTGTTACACACTGTTTGATTTCCAATGACCACATGAAGAGGCCAATTTTCAACAATGATTCTAATATAATCAAAGAGACAGATGGCGGAAAGACAAAGTTATGCAATCCTTTTTAACTTTTTTAATAATTCACTTTGTCGCTCAGTGGTGTTCAGGCTGGGGTTCTGCTCTCCAGATGGTGTGAACTGTACTGATCCACAAACGAGAGAGATATCTAATACAATGATAAAAGGGGGCCCTGGGGGGCGGGGGTACTTCGGGGCCCAAGAAGGAATACTTTAAAAGCTTTGAAAGGGAGAAGTAAACAGTGAACCGAAGTCATGGCTGTCTCCTGAGGAGCAGACTAATTCCTACAATATGCATGTTGTAGGAGAGCTTTTGAACTGAGCCTGACAAAACACAAACAATCATGTCTAAAATTAATAAAGCCACACGTCCCTATGCCCCCATGTCATGCATAATGACAGTTTCACAAGAGGAACACATTTTAATTAGAAACACATACAATTCTATACGTTTGCTACCCAAGCAACACTTACACACAAATCTGTTCTTCACATACATTCCAACACGATAACTAATAATTACTGATCAATCAATCTATTTCAAATAGGAGATTTATACCTCAGGAGAAGTGAAATAATCCTCACACTTGTTCCATTACATATAAATGTGATAGCAATGCAAAACAGAATCCCCACAGTTGTTTATTAAGTTGAGTGAATCTTGGCAAGAACAATAATGGTATCTTTTAAGGTGATTATTTTTGGTAACTTTATTTTGTGGAAAATAGAAAATTATACTGAGCTTTTCTGCTCAAACCTCCAAATCCCCATTTCTTTTACTACTTATTTTACCTTGTGGTTTTCTGATCCCAAGTCTTTTTAGTACTATATAGTCCATATGCTACAGTTAAGAGCTTCATTATTTCTTCATAGATTTTCTGTCAGTCACAAAGTGACAGAGCCCCATGGCTTCACAAATAGGAAAATCTCACTGGACCGGCATCATTCACATTGCATTTCAAATTTCTCATCATCTTTTTTTTTCCCCTACCCTGAACACAGGGGACGTCAACAGAAGCATTCAGATACACATGCAATATATTTTAAGGACCCCAAAACAGTATACGAATACAAATATAAGAACTAATCTGAGGAATTTGAAAACTGACAGCTAAAGTTTTAATACTAGACTGATATATTTTTGTTTTTTCAACAGATAGGCCTACTGTATACAAGGAACCTCCAAACATGGTGATAGCAAATCTTGTTTGGCAAAGGGATTTTAATAAGGTTCTCACGCAGCCCTAGACTAAACTACTTACACTGTGTGTGTATATATATGGTGGCTTTTCAACCCAACTGAATGTCAGTGCCAAAGCTATATATATATATATATATATATATATATATATATATATATATATATATATATATATATATATATATATACAGTGAGGGAAAAAAGTATTTGATCCCCTGCTGATTTTGTACATTTGCCCACTGACAAAGAAATGATCAGTCTATAATTTTAATGGTAGGTGTATTTTAACAGTGAGAGACAGAATAACAACTAAAAAATCCAGAAAAACACATTTCAAAAAAGTTATACATTGATTTGCATGTTAATGAGAGAAATAAGTATTTGACCCCTTCGACTTAGTACTTGGTGGCAAAACCCTTGTTGACAATCACAGAGGTCAGACGTTTCTTGTAGTTGGCCACCAGGTTTGCACACATCTCAGGAGGGATTTTGTCCCACTCCTCTTTGCAGATCCTCTCCAAGTCATTACGGTTTCGAGGCTGACGTTCGGCAACTCAAACCTTCAGCTCCCTCCACAGATTTTCTATGGGATTAAGGTCTGGAGACTGGCTAGGCCACTCCAGGACCTTAATGTGCTTCTTCTTGAGCCACTGCTTTGTTGCCTTGGTTGTGTGTTTTGGGTCATTGTCATGCTGGAATACCCATCCACGACCCATTTTCAATGCCCTGGCTGAGGGAAGGAGGTTCTCACCCAAGATTTGACGGTACATGGCCCCGTCCATCGTCCCTTTGATGCGGTGCAGTTGTCCTGTCCCCTTAGCAGAAAAACACCCCCAAAGCATAATGTTTCCACCTCCATGTTTGACGGTGGGGATGGTGTTCTTGGGGTCATTCCTCCTCCTCCAAACACGGCGAGTTGAGTTGATGCCAAAGAGCCCGATTTTGGTCTCATCTGACCACAACACTTTCACCCAGTTCTCCTCTGAATCATTCAGATGTTCATTGGCAAACTTCAGACGGGCCTGTACATGTGCTTTCTTGAGCAGGGGGACCTTGCGGGCGCTGCAGGATTTCAGTCCTTCACGGCGTAGTGTGTTACCAATTGTTTTCTTGGTGACTATGGTCCCAGCTGCCTTGAGATCATTAACAAGATCCTCCCGTGTAGTTCTGGGCTGATTCCTCACCGTTCTCATGATCATTGAAACTCCACGAGGTGAAATCTTGCATGGAGCCCCAGACCGAGGGAGACTGACAGTTATTTTGTGTTTCTTCCATTTGTGAATAACCGCACCAACTGTTGTCACCTTCTCACCAAGCTGCTTGGCGATGGTCTTGTAGCCCATTCCAGCCTTGTGTAGGTCTACAATCTTGTCCCTGACATCCTTGGACAGCTCTTTGGTCTTGGCCATGGTGGAGAGTTTGGAATCTGATTGATTGATTGCTTCTGTGGACAGGTGTCTTTTATACAGGTAACGAGCTGAGATTAGGAGCACTCCCTTTAAGAGAGTGCTCCTAATCTCAGCTCGTTACCTGTATAAAAGACACCTGGGAGCCAGAAATCTTGCTGATTGATAGGGGATCAAATACTTATTTCCCTCATTAACATGCAAATCAATTTATAACTTTTTTGAAATGCGTTTTTCTGGATTTTTTAGTTGTTATTCTGTCTCTCACTGTTAAAATACACCTACCATTAAAATTATAGACTGATCATTTCTTTGTCAGTGGGCAAATATACAAAATCAGCAGGGGATCAAATACTTTTTTCCCTCACTGTATATATATATATGTGTGTGTATCCTTGGCTTTTTTTTTTAATTATAAGAAGCCAGTAAATTGACTATTTATATTTTCTGTTGCTTACACTGGAGACCAGTTAACAAATTTGTAACCTAACATGTTCAAGGTAATCCGAGCTGCAAATTTCATTTCCTTTGGTGAGTAAATGGAGAACGTTCGCCTAGTCCTGGGGCTATAGACATCAGTTCAGCTGTGAAAACTATGCGTGGAATTTAAACAGGTATGAGCCAGCCTTGATACTCAGAAGCTCACAATTCAAAACATTACTCACACCTACACTGGTACTTGCTTCCAAATGAGAAATAAGCAGTCCTATCTTTAGAAAAGTGCATGGGTGTCAGAAAAAAAAAATCAAGCTAAAATAATGGGGGGGAGGACTTACAGATAGAGGCTTTCACTCTATATTTCTGTGAATACCTTTGACTCCCCGAGAGGCTGCAAAGCTTATCAATCCTTTGCATTAGATTGGCACAGCTGAAGAATTCCATTACTCTCGAACGTCCAGCACGCACGGAGGCCACTCCACACATTTTATTTTTGGTACATAAAATGCAACCGCCAAGAATACAGTGCTTTTCAAAACACAGCCATGAAGAAATACTTTACGAACATCTGGGTCCTGATAAACATGCAACTAAAACAGCCTTATAGTACAAAATGCATCTTACTGGTCTGAATAGCAGTTGACGTCCATACTCCAGGAAAACAGTTAGGGCTAAATTGTCCTATAAATCCAATTGATGGCTTTTTCTCCATCATTACTACAACAAAAGAGGGTGACGAATAGGACTCAAATATAACTACACTACCATTTACACAGTGGGATGCGTCAGCCTGCCACACAGACATGGTTTAAGTAGTCCAGGAGGTACTTTCATGCTTTAAAATATCAGTGACAAGATTCAGCGATTAGTGCTTGGGTTGTTTTAAAAGGCTTAGGTTAAATTGCTATGATGCTGATTTCAACGAAGAACAGCTTGTTCAGTGAGTCTACTATATCAGATTTTGGAGTGTTGGAATTTTACAAGATTTACATTTTTAGCCTTTAAAAGAATGTCCTTTTGCCTGTAAAAGTTTGTATCCCCAGTCACGCTTGTTTTGCTGTATTGTGTTCATAGGGACTTGGCTGTCTCTCACTGTCTCGCATGCAGAGAGCAACCCAACCCACCTGCATTTCAGTGCATAAGCGTGGGATAACCACCTCTCAAAACACAGAAACCAATAGCATGTGGATAGCTTTGTTTTCAAGAATGTTTCTGTTGATGCAATGTTCTGTTGAACGTTTTCTTTCATGCAATAAAACATTTGCTATTTTTTTATTCAAGTTTTACTAGTAAACACACCCAGTACAATTGTATGATTGTTCACAGAAGTCTAATAAGGCATAGATCTGTTGCAATACAAAGAAATGGAGAAACAAAAACAAAATTATAACTCAAATGTAAGCAAAGTGAAATGGATTTTGATTGGTATAAAATACATTGCAGAACGGATTGCAGCTGTCTATGATTTATTGACTATATCACTGTGCTCAGTGGAGAGAGACGGTCTTTAACTGATTACTATTGATCTAGAGCTCCCATAATTGCCAACAAAATAAAAACAAAATCCCAAATAACAATTAGGTACAGATGAATGAAATGCTAATATCATGGATTTGTAGGGTATATCTGTAATTTTATGGTTTTAAAAGTATGGTCTTTATACATTATTTAATCAAGCCTGGAATGGATTCCAAATAACAAACATAATATACATAATTTAACACTGTGAGACCAGAACATTGTTGCTGGACCCGCCGATGAAGACGCTGTTGTATAGAGTGTAACATGGTGTGGGGTTCGCCAGTGTTGGGCTTTTTAAATAGGCGAGGCCCCAGGAAACAGGCACAGGAAAAAGAGTGTATGGTTGCAAAACTTAAGATTTATTTAACAGTGCAGGAGTGTGAAAACAAAAGCCTAGCTCCTTGCTGAGCCTGTAAACTGTGGACAACAGGTCCCTCAGTACACAAGCAGCCACTCAAAACCCGACAAAGACCACAACCAGTCCAAATCGCAATCCAAGAGTATTGAAAGTGTGGCTTGTCCTTGCATTCTCTCTCCTTCTCTCCTTCCTCAGCTCCTACACCCCATAACAAAGGGTGATAGCTTCCTGCTTTTATACAGGAGCCGACCAATCAGGGGCAGCCTGCCGGTCAGGTGCTTCCCCTGCATGATTATTCTCACCTCCTAGCACTGTTACAAGAGTAACATAAAAAATTAAAACATATCCTCCCATAGCAAAACAAAACACACCTTCATTGCATTAAAACATGTTTTCACTATACATAGCAGTGTAAGTGTAACATGAGTAAGTGTATGAGATTGTTTACGACAAAATAATAAAGTGCAAAAAACATCACAGATTAAAGTTTAACCTAAGCACTAAACTAGAAAGACAAAAAGATTAATATTTTCAGTTTGACAGTATGGAAATGTAAGAATGGCCACTGGATAATATATGCGTAGCTGTTAGTTGTAAGACATCTTGCTAACAAGATCAGTTTAATTTAAATTGTATTTACAGGCACATGACTAGTGATGTATAGACTATTAATGTAGTGCCATTATTTGTCATTTTGAGAATAATCTGCATTTTAGCTTTTCCAAACGTAATTCGTTGTGGAGTGCGATCGGATCTAATGAGAAAGGTTCTATTAACAGACAGATATTTTAATGGCACAAAACATCTATCCAGTAATCCTGACAGACCGATTCTTCAAACACCATCCTACTGTGCGGTTACTTGATGTGTGGAAAACCTATATCCCACCCTTACAGTAAATGCTCAATAAAATGGATTTGCCTGGAACGTGAGGCAAGATCATGGTTAGGGCTGCATACTTTCAGTGTTTATTTCTGCTGTTAACCTGCCGTTAACGCGATAATGTGTGTTGTCAATCCATGTTTGTTTCTCAGTTTAGTTAGACAGATCTGATGACAATTCACACTTTTAATAGTTGTTGCTTTCACTTAAATTACTCTCTTTAAACTGCGATGGGGTGACAGAAAGCAACGCACCTGTAACAGCAGTTAAGAATCAGAGAGCCGTCACACAATCCTTCGAGTGAACAGAAAGCATTGAGAGCAAATCTTTCACCCTGAGATTACACAATAGTGCACCAACTTGTTAATTACTTTCACAGCTGCATTGCGCTTTTTCACCTGGTGCTTTTTATGTAATGCAATTATTCATAAATGCATGATTCATCTTCAGATATGTGTGATTTGATTAAGAAAGTATGCACTAGTAGATATGGCTCTTTCAAAAGAACTGCAGGAAGTTATAGACTCCAACACCAGATCTTCATTGCCCCATACATGGCGCTGCAGTGATGAACACTCATTTATTGTTAGCGACAATCTCTCCATTTCAATCACATATATTACTGGATAAAACCTGGTGACTAGTTAAAGACAAAAATGTTTATCTAGCAAGTACAACTAATAAACTAAACACAGTATCCATCCAGGATCATAGTAAGAAATTGATTATTTTGTAATTAAACCGGTCAATCTTTCACAGGTTACACAGTAAATAAATAACTTTTAAATAACTTTTAAATAATTTTTTTTTTTTTAAAGCAATAGACCTAGTCTTTCTTGCAGAAGTAGATTTATCTTAAAAAAAAAACATGTTTGACTTTGCTGAATGATTGGAGTTTGATCCTTTAAGGTTTCATTTCAGTTTCTGAATGCGTTGTGTTTAACATTTCAAAGAGCATTCGTCATTACTGACCAGATGTCCACCTGCTGGCCTGCACTGCTGATTTTCAAGTTGATGCCAGCAATTACACCCGGTGTGGGAGGAAAAAAAAAAAATCTGCCATTTACTTTAGCCTACAGTGAGTTGTAAATTGGAAATAACAAGTCACTGGAATTTAATGTCACTACAAACCAAATATTAGAAAGAGAGACCATCTTTTTTCAATTGATCTATCAGTATATGTTTGTATAGTAAAGATTTAAACGAACATTAACGCATTTTTCTATAGATGGCAAATAGACTTAGTGACGGACGGACGGAAGGACAGACAGATGCTCAAGTCCTGCTGTGATCTATTGTACGGACAAGCATGTGACTTCCAGATTAACACGTTTCTGCACCACTTTTGTATGCATCCGGCACTCTTAGTCAGTGCAATGTCCTTAACCTGACACAAACTGACGAGCTCTCATCAGATCAATAAGTCTTAATCCACATCAAGTGGCTCCACATAAAAGGTTAGATAGACCGTATAGATACAGCGCTCGTTCAAGGAGATTGATTCCACCGAAATGACCCTTGGTTCCAGTCCAGCGTTCTAACGTTACCGGCCTGTCAGTCAGCTTGGGAGCCGCACAGCTCCGTTACCTCAGTCTGTATAATAGCGCAGTGTGTCCTTGGGTGCCAGGTACAAGAAGGACCCAAAGTGACCCAAGCCTTTGATAATTCCCGTCTTCCTGGGTATTGTTAGACGCAGGTACAAAGACACTTAGTGTGCTGAGCTGTGTGTGGTGTGTACGTGTGCAGGTTTATCTTCAGTGCATTTCCCAGAATCTTCATTAAAATCACAAATCTGAGCATACGAAACTCTGTCTTACACATACGGTTTAGTTAGATTTGAGATGGTTTTATGTAATGTAGAAAAAATAGGCTAGTTTGTAATATTTCATGTACAATTATGGTTAATACCTTTCACTTTGCAATAATAATTTAAAAATGGGCCTGTATCTTTGGACTTGATGCTAAATGTTGCAAAAGAAAGCTATGCATATAAAAAAACACATTACAGGATGTTACATTGGTTTAATCAAATGATTTGACGTTACACAGCTTTCTATCTCAAAATGGAAACTGAGACAAATGTGGATTGGTCCGGGATGTCAGACATCAGTTGTCTTCAGCAGAAGTCTTCTGCTAAGCAGCACTGCCGTAACAAGCTCTGCCTTCACTCCCGTTTCGATGACCCAGGGGCAGACCGTCCTCAATCAGTTATTAAGTGGCTGGTGAAATCCAGCACAAGGCTTCCCATGCCCAATACCAAATCTGTCAGCTGACATGAGATTCGCATTCTCTATTCTTCCAGCATTGAAAAATGTATGCGCTATCGTGTCACATTAACAACTCATTTTGATTGATTTGACTCAATGTGCAACCCCCCCAGGACAATTTAATGAAAATGAACTTTCTCTTCGTGAGTGGGGCATCCTGGAAGTTAATTTAAATCACCGGAATGAGCCGACAGCAAGACGGATTTTGTGAAGGTCTTCAAAGTACATTGTCACTTGAATAAAAAATTGCAATTAAACCTCAATCAAAACTTAGACCTACCTGCGAAGTACAAACCTGTATCCTGTTTTCATGTATTGCCAGAAGACACCACTTATAAATCAAAATGTGAAATTGTACACGTTTGTAATTTATGCTTCACAGGTGGGTCCAAGTTTTGATTTGGTCTAGCCCTCAATGTTCTCCAATTGAGAAATCAGGAAAAACAGAAATGGGGAACACTCAGTACTAAATATGCCTTTGTATATTCCGTTTAAAAGTACAGTTTTCATATTCCCGACAGATTTTCTCTATGGATAAATCGTATATCTGGGACAGGAAAATGATTTGGAAACTAAAATACTACAGGAAATTTCAAAAGCATCAGTACATGAAAGTCAGTGCCATTGTTGTTAAACCTTAAAAAGGTTTTCAGTTTACCCTAAAAGCAGTAGATTTGCTTCCTGAGGGTTAAAATGCCGAATGCAACCTGTGATATTTCAGAATGGACCAAACAAGATAATAGACAACTTCTTGAAAACCTGATTGAAACGTTTTATTCAGCAAAATTTAATATATTACTAAGATCTCATCATGCCTGATTTCTGTTTCTTAGTTCCTGATCCAATTATGAAGCAGACCCAACAACTGAGCAGCTGGTGTTTGAATTGTTACTTTACAGAGCTCAAAAAACAGCTGTTTGCTCTGAGAGAATTGATGGCTAGAAGCTGGCAGAGCCCGACTTGTTAAAAACTACTACAAAATGCTGCTGACTATTATTCCTATTGCTCATCAGACACTTGGGACTTATTGTTGCAGGACATGCATGTTCAAAGGGGCCTGCCACAACCTGATACTGCCTTTTCAGTGAACAAGCAGGTTTATTTCAAATCTTCTGATTTTAACTGCAAAAAGTCACGCAGCCAGCACAAACACTTCAACATACCCGGAGTGACATGATGTAGTAAATGTATTTTGTTGCATCCTATAAGTTGGTAGTTGGTTGGTTGGTAATTTCAAAAGCTTAATTTAAGGACAAATTCACGTTTTAAAGAAGGTATTGAAGGACCCTGCCAGTTTCATTAAATTACACTATGCTCATCTTGGGCTACTTCTAAAACAAGCTCTAAATATTAATACTACTTGATTAGCATTATACACAAATAATACTGTGAAAGTAACTTTGGGTTAGGATGAAATCAGAGTTAATAAAGGTTCTAAAACTTATTACAGCAAATACAGCGGTAACCAATATTAACGACAAATACTGCCATGTCTTCCAATGTTTTGTGAATTATGCAGTGAATTTCAAACATGCAGTTCTGATGGCCTCCAGTTTCAAATCAATCATCATAACTTTATTTCAGCCTAATTAAATTTCAGCACAGGGCTCTGATTCAAACACTAAATATTTTACCAACTACTGCAATACTCACTCAATTACCAAAAAAATAACGGTTTCATTTTCTTAGCTATGCATTTATCATCCAAAACAAAATAAATCAATGAAAGCTAATAAAATAAACATGTTGCCTAAATTCCTTTTCTAATTTATGTAATAATGCTGCACTGTTTGTCAATTCCTAAAGCAACAAAGGGCCTCTGTCAAACACACCTTTTTTGTATGAAGGTAAGAAAGTCAATAGACTATTGAATGCATCTGAAACTTGGCAGTGCGGTTTGCTAAGGGAGAACACTGCAGTGCAAAATGCAGTTTCTGGATGGCTGCACCACTGCTGTCTCTGTGAAATTAAACTGTATTTTCCTATACGGGTCGTGAGAGGAGCTGGGCAGGGTGTTTTTCCCCTTTACTGAAAGACAATGAATACAATAAATAAACTGATTTCTTGCCCCCAACAGCAGAGATCCTTGCAAGAAAAGATTTTTTTTTTTTTTTTTTTTTTACAATCTTAGAGGTTGCAGCCACTAGTTTTAACAACCTGCCTCTTTTTCTGACCGCCTTGTATACCCGGCTCTTGCTTGAAACTAATCACAACTGATCAGAGCACAGCTTGGCCAGATTCCCTGTGACCGTATCTCTGTGTGCAGGCGGCACGATCACAGGCATCCAGTGAACATTTCTAGAGCAGCGTTTTTACAGGCTAAAGCTCAGGCCGTTGGTAAGTAAAAACACAAAGCAAAACATACATATCATAATGTATTGTAGAACACGGCACATTTGACACTTAATGGGAAAAAATCTCAACGAGAAAGTACATAATGACCCAAAAGCGTTTATTATGTTTTTCATCTGAAACCACATATAAGGGCATCTCAGTACCTTTAGTCATTACAGCTGAAGAGTACAACCGACATTTGCTCTGAAGAGAAAGCAGGGCTTCTCAATTTCCCAACAGTTTGTCTAAGTGGGATCAGGAGGAGATTTTCAAACAGACCCTTTCATTCTCCTCCCGAATAAGCAGCCCACATCTGCAAACTGCTTAAAGGAAGCAATTTAGAAGAAATTACAGCCATAAAAAAAAAAGCATAGCATTGCTCCATAAACGATGCAAAAAAAAGCCCAAAACCTAGACGGTAATACACCTACTTGCTTCCTGGAGACTTTACTGCAGTCTGTCGCAATGTACCCTGCACTGTGTGACAAAGTGGGCTATATTGTGATGCTTACCTGCGACATTGACTTTCTCTGCATTTCCTGCGCTGGGAACAATCGTGGATGTCCCATTGGTTAAGTTTCCACCCGTGCCATTGTAAATTATGTTATCCACCTTGGATTCCAGCTTCCCCAACCGTAGCAAAATGTTATCAAGGAGAACAGCCAAGGTCTTTTTCAAATCTGTGAAAACATGAAATGGAAACATACAGTGAGCCCGCAGCAATTTATTTTGCTCTGATGATTTCACAATGTCCAAATGACGGCACTGTCACACAGAAATTGCAGGCACATCATTCTCTTATTTTTGCTCATACATTTTGTCAACAATTAACATTTTTGGGTATATTTTTAGTCATGCAGCATATTCTAATTGCCAGACCTAAGCTCTTACTTACTTTTACAAATGTAATGTAAATTATTCAAAGTATTTGTCAAAAATGTGTCAATCATAATTTTTGCCTGCTGCCTTATTATAAAAATAGGCAGTGGTTTTATTAGAATAAAGATGGTCATTTAAAAACAAAACCTGTATTTTATTTTCCTTTAGTTCCACGACTTAGGTATCTATATTGAGGCACTGTGTTAGAGTGCAAACAAACACCAGTACAGTGTGTTAGGAAGACTCTCTCCGTGCTGATCTGGTGGGATAACCTAGTGAGCACTAACACATTAGCCGCAATTCAGTGCTCCCCTGGCGCTGGGCATTGAAATTCAGATGAGATTATCTGTGCTCTCATCCCTGCGGAGAGATCCAATTGTTGTCCTCACACTCACACTTCCTGCACAACTGTGTCGTCCAGTTAATGATACCTTCTGTATTGTCAAAGCACCACATTGAGACGGAAGCAAGCAAATGATGACAAGTCTGGCTGCCGCAGAGGACAAAAGATACAAAACATCGGGAAATATACAACAATAACCTACAACAAAAAGATAGAGGACACTTATTTTTACTGGTAAACCCAAAAGAACATGCATGCCCTTTCGTTAGTAATCATGTGGCATTCAATCTTGAATGGCTTAGTCTTCGGTCTTTTTATTGGATGATTTCATTTAACTGTACTGTTCTTCTCACAAACTGTTCTCCTCTCAGTCTGTAAGTAACACGATTTTATATAGAAAAAGATGGAGAGAAATCAAATTACACCTGTTAAATGAATCCACAAAACCACTTACAAACTGAAAAACAAAAATCCAATAATTGACAACAGATTGGACAGACTTGAAAAGGGCACAATACAAAGAAGAACAAGAACAGTGCAGTAACGCATCTATTTTAATATGAAAATACATTTGCCAATATTGGTATATTGTCATTTTTCTGAACATCAGTGACAAACATTGCTGGAAAACAACACGGATACAGTAAGTTACTCCACTGACCTCAAGTAAGAAATTGTGACAAGCAGCACAAACTATTTCTGGAGGGGGATGAGATATATACTGCAAAAAATATCAGCTTTCTTTAACCTTCATAAGGTGCATAGATTTTCGATTCTCTTTACTTGAGGAAAAGTAGGCTAGAGTATCAACTTCATTCACTTCCTTCTTTTCCTTTGAATTAATGTTGACATGTACATAAAAAACTTTTAAATGAGCTACAATATCATTGTATCTGCTACCACACATCATAAAAGAATTAGCATCCCCTCTTTGTGATTTTCTAGCTCCTACAAAAGGCCCAACACTATTGTATTGGTTTCCATTGTGATGAGGGATTTGAACACTTTATTGATATAGTGATCAAACGAATGATGAAAGCTATAACTCCTTTGAGGAGCAGATTCAAGCATTACCTGCCACTGCAATGCTTGTGCACAAGATATATACATAGGCTATACCATGCATTCTTCTTAAAAATGCCAAGTCTCAGGAACGTACTTTCCACTCGTAAAACCCTTACGAAAACACATATTAAAATAAATGTGTGTTTCTAATCCTGTGCAGGAAAACATCCACGTTGATGAGAAACGAGAAAGTGTTTCAATTCAGAGCCTGGTCACGTCAAGCAAAATGAAAGACTTTAAGTGCCCTGCGTTGCTCCAAAATTCTGCGTTACATCCGATTGAGGAGACAGGGATTGAGTGTCATTTTCTTGCCTTAATATGCTTTAAAATGTTTTTAAAAAATGTGTTTAAAATTCCTCATTGCTGTGTAACATAATACAAAACATCACTTTAAGAGGAATGTAAGATATGGAGGAGCCATTATCTTGCAATATGGGATTACAGAGTCATTGTTTGACCCTATTAAATTAAGTAAGCCATGCCTTATCATTTTGGCACAGGGGAAACAATACAGCGCAGGACTCGATATTCCGGCATAATACGTTCCACTAGGGCATTCATCTCTTTCCACTGGGGATATGAGCAGATGCAGAGAGCAGCGAGAGGATGAGGAAGAAATGAACTGAAAACCTCAGAAAGCTGCCGGGGCATTAAACTGAAAATAATTATAGGCTATAGGATAAGCAAGAAGACTGCAGATAACCTCCCAGAGCTTCTATTAACACAGGAAAAGATTTAGGACCCAAGACATTCCTTCTGAAGGTCTGCTTCCATGTGTAATTGTCTATTAAAATTCCTTCTCACAGGGATATAATTAAGGCACCAGTGTGTACATGCCTACATACGCTGATGTTCATTTCCGGCCTCGATGTGGGGGGCTACACAAAGTGATGAAGATTTGAAGTCGTGAACAAATGTTTGTGTCCGTTTAAAAAAAAAAAAAAAAAAATCACGGCGATGAATAAAGTGAAAAGCAGGTGCGTGATTTAGCTGGAATATTCAAATGCCCTTGTGCAATTTAACTGCAAAAAGTGGTCATTTTTCCAGCATGCAACCCATTCAGCTTAAAAAAAAAACATGATATAGCATAATTAATTTAGTAGTACAGTAGAACCTTAGAAATGTTGATATGCTGACTAAATGGCTACACACACTGAAATGGTGTAGAGGATGTGTAAAGTTGGCAGAAATTACCTTAGAAATAAATCATAACACCTTTGTTGAGACACATATATTGGTGTTTAATCATCACTGAAGCAAACAGGTCGATCAGTAGCTTATCTTCCCTACTACTGACTAGATCGAGTGAACAGCTACAGGTACGGGAGACAATATACCCTTGTCCTCTGAAACAACCACCAGCAGGGCTATATTCTCTGGGAGAAAACAGATATCCCACTCCCACTCCTCCCCAATGTGCGTCTACCTCTGACCACCTGGCCAGTGGCAAAACATGGACTCGATTCTCCAATCCTGCACAGAGGACAGGGCCTTTTACTCAATACGCCACTCCTGAATAGTGGTCTATTCACATTCTCATTGGCTCCAGGGCTTAATTAGATTTTAATCACTGGGTCTGTTCTAAAGATGCACTGCATGCTTTGATGCGATGCTCTGTTAATTTTTTTCATTTTACTTACTGACCAGAATCAGCTTGCCCTCTCGGTGTACGACACAGCCGAGCATTAATTCTGCGAGGAATATTTTCCCTGACAGCACAACTGAATACGAACAAGCACGGGGTCTCTTTTGATATTCATGACTACAAACACACTTCGAGGCACCATACCGTAGGTCTCTTTGAAAAGAAAATCGCATTAAAAACAAAGCTTTGTTGACCTAGATTTTTTGCTTAGCCTATAGCTCACAAAATTACCTGTGGAACATCGACAGACCAAAAAGATCAGGCGCAGAAAATGATGCATCTTTTTACTTCTTAGATCTCCACAAATGATTATGATGTAATTGTATTTAATTTATTTTTTAGTACTTTCATTGAAACATGTTGCATAAACTATTTTTTAAGACACCTATAATTGGAGAAATTCCTGCAGCATTTTTATTGGCATAAGTAAACTAAATTAAAAATAAAATGAATGACCTATATAGGGCCCTCAACAAATAACAATATTGCTGATCATCTTTAAGGGGAAGCTGAAGATCTGCCGGCAGCACTGTCACTCTGCTGATCGCCTGTGCAGCTATTGAACAAATCACAAGCGCATTTTTTATTTGCGATGAATGAAAGTGACAGATGGGGGATCTTTAATTTCCTACTCCCCAGCAATACACATTGTTATGCTTCATCATGCACGCTCCATCGGGTTCTCTTTATTAGAGCCGCGCATCCTAATGTGGCACAGATTTTGGTTAATCACAAACTCAAAACATAAATCAAAAAGACCACCGCCATTTCCAACCGCTATAATAATAATAATCTTCATTGCTTCTACAATAGAGTAGCCTATATTATAAAGGGTGTATAAGGTAATACAATTCTACATATCTGCTTCCCAGGATGTGCCGTTATCCGCTCCTTTATTCCCTAACTCCCATTACTGATCACAGATGCAGAAAGGACCCGTGGGCTTTGGATTTCATTATGACCGATACTGGCTTTCCACAGAAGTGGTCAATTCAAAGCCTGGTAGGGATGAATGACCACAGAACATATTTCGGCTACCGAGGGTAATCTGAGAGAATGCCATTGAAGCAGAGCTGTGTGTGAGCACTGGGGTCATAAGAGAGATCTCAACCCCGAACCAGTTTGCCCTCATTTCAGAATCTCAGTATATGTTCAGACTTATATTAATTATCCTGACTGGAACCACCAACCACATCAGTATGCACATGAAATGCAACCTGCACAATACTGTAATCTGCACCAGGTAAACATGCCTTCATATGCCTAGTGTAGCAACAGCTCAATGTACCACAACATTGTGTGTGCGCAGTCAGCCTTGAAAACACCATTCTGCGTTAATTGAACTTCCCAGAACAAACACCAATGCGACAGGAAAAACTATAATTTTGACCTTTGTGAATACTGAACACAGCGAAATAAACCTTGCTTCCTTTTTCATTTTCGATTCTCTTGGAAGGAAAAATAGAAAACTATAGCAAAAGTGAATAAGGAGTTTCCATATATGAATACAAAAGCTAAAACACTTGGGGCTAACCGCAAACCTGTCACAAACAAGTCTGGAATGTCAGGCAACATGTACTGAACAAGAGCAATTACTTTTGCATTGTTTAAAGAACTGTTTTCGAGGAATCATTTGTGTTTGTGTTTAAGCCTAGATGAATTCTGTGCAAAGAGACACAAAAATGGAGTGGGGATTGAGTAAACGAGGTGTACGATTTATTTCAATGAGATGTGCTAAAGCTGCCATCCTTAGCAACACTTACAATTGCGTCAGCCCTGGAAAGCATGTTTTATTGCAATCAGCAATCCTTTATCTCCAAACATTAAATCGAGAATAAAAAGAGTAACCATGTCTCCCATTACAAAATGTCACATCGAGACAAACACCTCATCCTTACTCTTAAAATACACGTATTAAAAATCAAAAATTAATTCCATTCATGCAAAATATGCTATGTATCAATTCGTTCCCCTTTAACCACCTAAAACGGATCGAGCCGCATCAATGGCTCAAATTTAGAGAGCTAAGCAGCTTCGACTTTTACTTCCACCTTTTTCTGTTTGAAATAAACTGAAACAATGGATTTCTGCAAAGTCCTGCTGAAAGATGAGTCCCTGGATAGAGGAGAGGATACAATGGGAACCAACCCATTTACCCAGTTTTGCGGCAGTTGGTCATCTAAAAACAGAACTCAGGAAACTAAAGCCAGTGCAAACAAAGCATATCTCCGAGAGGCTGGGCTTTGAAATGGGCAGGAAACTCTCTAGAGAAGCAGAAGGCTGTGGTGAGCTCTTCCAGTTATTCACTGGTTTCTCGATAAAGAAAACACGTCTCTCATCATTTGAAAATGACTTGCATTATGCAACACAGCCTACATTTAAGTATGACTACAGCAAATTTAAGAGGGTTAAGACAGGGGAAGTGTACAATTTGGACAGCCACTCTCTTGATTTACTATTATATTGTCATCAGATTAACAATATTAACAAAATCATTAACATTGTGTCAAAGCAGGGCTGTGAATTCATTCAAAAGGTAGTTTTCTTTCTAAAATATGGAGAATCATTATTTACTGTTGTATTTGGGTGAAAAAAGTGAATACACCTTTAAAGCTTTCTATATTCCTTAATACGCATAATGTATTGGGGGTTGTTGTATTATTTACAGGTAATTTAAAAATAAATAAATAAATAAATAACACACATTACCCATGGCTATAAACTGCACATTTTTTCCATAACATAAATTTACCCAAAACTAATTTCATGCTTAAGGAAAATAATTTACACTGCGACTAAAACCTGGATAATTACATTAAACTAATGATACCATTAATCCGATCTGGAAATAAAAACTAAGGGATTTGTATTGTTATTGTTCAATAGCATCAGTTCCAGGAAGCAACACACTCTCTGACCTCTGCCCAACAAACCTGCCAGAAACACATATTTTCCTATCACAGGAATGTCAGTGCCAAGGTTTTAAAAACACTTCGTTAATGTTCAAGACTTTTTAAGTGGCTCAGGTACCGTCCAGCCTCAATATACCTCCAAGTCAGGGGCCGGGAATTAAAAGGTATAAGAAATAAGAATAATATTAATGATAATAATAAAGAGATGAAAAAACATCAGGTGAAGGCAAAGCTAGAGTAAACTCAGAGCTCAGTTTAAAGCTGGAACTTTCCAGCGGGTTAATTTTGAAATGGTGCAGAATCAATAGTAATCTCATGTTCCTAACGAGCGCTGTAATTTAACAAAACAGCCCTATTTACGGGATGAATAACTTATTGATAATTCAATGCTAGCATTAGAATATGCTATAATGTAGCTGTACATTGGCAGAATTATTTTCCATTTTCACAGTGTGGAGGTTTCACACTGGACCATAAGTGTACTAAAATCAATATTCTTTTCAGATACGTACCAGTAGAACCTGAATTTCAACATCATTTAAGGCATCTATGTGAAAATAGTATGTGCCCTGAAATTCCAAGAAAAGGTGGAAAAAGTGCCCAATTGCTTTAATTACATAATTATAAAATCCTTTGTGATTTTCCTAACACTTTGCTTATGACTCTGGGCCCTTAAAGTGCTGTATTCTGAAAGCCAAACACAGAATATAATAGACACACAAGGAGCTATTTAGAGATTTTGGTTGTTTGTTAACACCCAAAATGGATGTCTCGCAAGAACATGTTTCTTCTCTGGTGAAACCACAAAAGCTAGAAATATCCGATTTGCTTTTTTCTAACATCAAGTCGCTACAAACGGAAACACCTCAGTTGCAACTGCAGAATTACATACGCATGAAATTACATTTTTCTCAATTGGGGACTATTTCCACTGATGTAGGTGCATATGTCGATGGAATACTATTGTCAGTTCACAGAGATTTGGATTAGAATCAGTGAAGAAGGAATGGTGTCCTTTGGTCCCTTATGCATTTTCTTCATTTTAATTAACAAGAAAATCAATCCCTGCTACTTGCATACATTGTAAAGTTGCACAATCAGAATTCAGAATTAAAGTGGTTGGGGATGCGACGGATTATGTTTCCTGCAGAGAGTAGTTGCAGAAACCCTCTAGTTCTCCCATAAGATACACACTGAACAGCACAGAAGCTTTCTCGCCTGATTTTTTCAAATTATACTGAAGTAGTCAGAGCGGTCTCAGGGTTCAGTATAACAATTGTCCCATGACAACTGGCGTTATATTTTCGATGGCTTAAACGGATGGATGAAGTTTTATGCAGCCGGGGGAACTAAACCTTTCCACATCCCCCGTTGTAGATATTAAATGTAGGGATTGGTCTACTTTATAGAACTTGTAGCCAATTTAGTTCCCATTCCACCTATGTTAGAAATACTTACACACAAAACCAGTTTTGATAAATGGAGTAGATATAACCCTATTCTTACCCTGCATTATGATTTAGATGAAATTTGATTTAATTTGATGTAGCACTAGAAAATTACCTTTGTTTCGTGTTTCTTAATGTGTGTGTGTATTCCAGTTTATATACCTGCTATAATGGAATTGTTCTTCCATTCTGCTTGTTTAATGTATTTAGTTCCATTATTGTAAAACGAGCATTGCAGAGCATGTTAATGTTTTTACCGTGGGAAAATTAAGCTGGTAAAAAGTCTAAATGGTAAAATGTTTGCATCCACCAGCCACAGTGGCTGGTTCACCAAAAAGATCATTTCAGACCCTGCATTACATGTAAAACTACACAGAATGTGGCTCATCTTAATGCTGACACACTCTACAGGTGCAGCACAGATATTCCTTTCAAGGCCTAAGACACACATGAACATATCAAAATATAATAGTAAAATAAAACACAAAAAAGATAATGGTGTTATTTTGATTAACCTCTACATAGCAATGACCATTACAATCATATCAGCCAATATACATTTTAGACAAAAATAAGTACCATACAAAACAGTGTCTAGGTGGTAATAAAATGAGAGTAAAATAGTGTTTTGAGAAACAGCTTTAACTTTTGATAGTATTTCTAACAGTTCCGATTTTGTACCTTTCCTTGAAGCATAAGGGAAAGAACAGTACTTTAAAAACCTGCAATGCAGCAACTAAAACAGCACCGTAGACTAAGGACTTAAAATACAGAGCCATGTTATTAATAATGGATTACTGTGTCAGCAGATGTATAGCACTGCTGTTTTGCTTCACATTTTAAATGTCTATGAATATCAGATGTAATGCTTCAAGTCTGTAGATTTCTACTGTGCAGCTTTCTCGGTCCCAACAATTGAAAACATCGCAAACTCAATTAAAACTAGCCATATGTAAAGACTTCCACATGTATCACACTGCTAAAAACATTGCAAGGGATTCTACTAAAATTCATCACTGTCCGACGTTCTACTAACTTTACACTAAAAACACAGATCTGACATTTTTAAAATTTAAATAATGGCTAAGAAGCAACAGAGAGATTATTCAATTAATCACTATAGAGATGCATACAGCCCTGAAAAGAGTGACAGAACAGTACTTAAAATGTGTTTATATGTGATATGGGCCTGGGCTCTGAATTACAATTACAACTCCTTGCCAGTAAAAACTAGTTATGCAAGTTATGCATCAACAAAGTTCAAAGTCTTTCGAGAGATATGGCATAAAGTGCAAATAGGTAATTCACTTTATGTACAGTGAGGGGAAAAAAGTATTTGATCTCCTGCTGATTTTGTACGTTTGCCCACTGACAAAGAAATGATCAGTCTATAATTTTAATGGTAGGTGTATTTTAACAGTGAGAGACAGAATGACAGCAAAAAAATCCAGAAAAACACATCTCAAAAAAGTTATAAATTGATTTGCATGTTAATGAGGGAAATAAGTATTTGATCCCCTATCAATCAGCAAGATTTCTGGCTCCCAGGTGTCTTTTATACAGGTAACGAGCTGAGATTAGGACCAAAGAGCTGTCCAAGGATGTCAGGGACAGGATTGTAGACCTACACAAGGCTGGAATGGGCTACAAGACCATCGCCAAGCAGCTTGGTGAGAAGGTGACAACAGTTGGTGCAATTATTCGCAAGTGGAAGAAACACAAAATAACTGTCAGTCTCCCTCGGTCTGGGGCTCCATGCAAGATCTCACCTCGTGGAGTTTCAATGATCATGAGAACGGTGAGGAATCAGCCCAGAACTACACGGGAGGATCTTGTTAATGATCTCAAGGCAGCTGGGACCATAGTCACCAAGAAAACAATTGGTAACACACTACGCCGTGAAGGACTGAAATCCCGCAGCGCCCGCAAGGTCCCCCTGCTCAAGAAAGTACAGGCCCGTCTGAAGTTTGCAAATGAACATCTGCATGATTCAGAGGAGAACTGGGTGAAAGTGTTGTGGTCAGATGAGACCAAAATCGGGCTCTTTGGCATCAACTCAACTCGCCGTGTTTGGAGGAGGAGGAATGACCCCAAGAACACCATCCCTACCGTCAAACATTATGCTTTGGGGGTGTTTTTCTGCTAAGGGGACAGGACAACTGCACCGCATCAAAGGGACGATGGACGGGGCCATGTACCGTCAAATCTTGGGTGAGAACCTCCTTCCCTCAGCTAGGGCATTGAAAATGGGTCGTGGATGGGTATTCCAGCATGACAAAGACCCAAAACACACAGCCAAGGCAACAAAGGAGTGGCTCAAGAAGAAGCACATTAAGGTCCTGGAGTGGCCTAGCCAGTCTCCAGACCTTAATCCCATAGAAAATCTGTGGAGGGAGCTGAAGGTTCGAGTTGCCAAACGTCAGCCAATGACTTGGAGAGGATCTGCAAAGAGGAGTGGGACAAAATCCCTCCTGAGATGTGTGCAAACCTGGTGGCCAACTACAAGAAACGTCTGACCTCTGTGATTGCCAACAAGGGTTTTGCCACCAAGTACTAAGTCGAAGGGGTCAAATACTTATTTCCCTCATTAACATGCAAATCAATTTATAACTTTTTTGAGATGTGTTTTTCTGGATTTTTTTTTTTGTTATTCTGTCTCTCACTGTTAAAATACACCTACCATTAAAATTATAGACTGATCATTTCTTTGTCAGTGGGCAAACGTACAAAATCAGCAGGGGATCAAATACTTTTTTCCCTCACTGTACCTGTAAAATGTAAGGAATGACAAAAGTCTAATTATGTATGTGAAACAATACATAACACTGAAGTTAAATTAATGAAATAGAAGACTGAAGGTACTCGTGCTACAAGTAGAGAAGAAAATTAATTCAAGACGTGGAAAATGCTTAACCTTGAAGCTGAACAAAGTAATGACGAGAGCTCCAGAAAAAAGAACAACTGTATTTTGTATCTGTTATTTTCAAAACGATGCCTTTTCTTTTGGCTCTTCTTCCATTTCCGATGAACAACACAGGAAACAGATCAGAGTGCACCTTCCAAGAACACCATTAGTCTTGGTCATCGATACAGACACACTGGAGTCAGATAAGCCTCTTCTCAACTGCACTGAGCTTCTACACATAGAAGTTTAAGAGAAAATGATCAGATACATCATTCAACCTAGACCGCAGGAATATAATTACTGACAAAACCAGGACACTGCGGACTACAGTATGACAGAACACACCACGGTGCTTTACATTACATTTAAGATAGCGTATTCCAAAACAAAGATCTTCGTTATTTCATTAAAAAAAAACATGAAATCGATACAAAATATATATATAACGGGATTAGATAGCAAGCAACATGAAACTACTAGAGTACGGTATAGCCTATATACTGTGAATTGAGTATGTAGACTGAGATAAACACAACCGTTTTGATCCATTAGTTAATTTTAATAGCACAGACATAATGCCTTATCTGTCGTTTCTCATCTTTGTATATATTCAAACAGACTTTCGAAAACACAGTTGAAAACCGTAAGAACTCTACAGTTAAACAAGACTATTGCTTTACTTAAAGTTTTATATAACCTTTGGAGGCTGCAGTGCCAACAGTGCATGTAGCCTACGCTTTTAACTCACCTGGATGTAACAGGAAGTAAATAAAACATGAAACCCGATTCAAAAAGCACTGGAAATCTCTCAAGCTCGGTCAACACATTCTTGAGTGTTAGCATGTTTACATCCTAGCATTAATATGTTCTGATCAATGTGTTTCCCTCTGCAGCATCAGCTGTTGAATTAACAGGGTTACATAATTTGCATTTGTCACACGCAATAGGTTTCCATTTTCGGGCCATTTGTGAACCAGTTACTTTCATATTATTGTAAAGGCAAGACGTGTCCCGTTTTCTATTCAACCTAGATTCATACTTAATCATAAATATCTCCAGGAAAAAGGCTTCTGAAATACTATTTTTTCTTATTGTTGAAATCCTCCATTTTGATTTGTAGATCTCTAGCTGACTTTAATCCATCTGCGTTATTTTTCAATCGATCTATTTAGATTCCTAACTGCAGTAACAAATGGGAGAAGAAATGCGTAAAGATGCCCGATTTATCTTTCATTGTGTAGACATTCACTAATAGGGTGATTGTGATATAAAATTATAAAAAGCAGACTGACCCAAGTTAGCTAAAGGGATAATGCAAGTCTCAAAAACAGGGACCTCATCAAAGGACATAATTTATTCACTAGTTAAGGTTTGGTCGTCCCAGTCCTACACCTTTACAAGACAAATGGCATCCATTCATCATTTCAGGAAACTGCTGCCACTAATGGACAGTGTTAGTGGGAGGCAATTATGTCAACTGACAGAGGTTTCAGGTTGACCTATAGGAGTGCAGGCCTTCATCTACAGAAAGGTCAGCGCACCATCACGCAAAGGTCCTAACAAAGCCATTAACAGTACACAGAGTCGGGTTTGTTCGTTTTTGCCATCTGCCTTAATCCTGCACAAGAAACAAACATGGACGATGCGTTTGAGGAAAGGACATACGCACCATACGCGGTCATTGTCCCGACATAAGGCCCGTCCACCACATTCTGGTTCTCCTCCGCCAGGGCTTTGATGTAGCGCTTGCTGAGATCCAGGATTTGTTCCCGAAGCATACTGCTGCTCTCGTGCTGCGTCCTCTGCTGGATGGTAAAGTGCAGGAGCATCATGCCCCAGATGAAGCCAAAGGTCACAAGGAAGAATCCCAGCTTCTGCGAGGAGAGCTTCCATAGGTAAAAAGACCCCATGGCCAAGAAGTGTAAAAGTGTCAATAAAAAAAATGAATAAACTAAAAAGGACAGAAACGATTCCCCCGAAGTATCTAGGAGGCGAGCCGGCTCATGCTTCTCGTGTCGTTTTGCTCCACAGTGCCGAATCGATTGCGGTCCTCTCAGCACCGCAGGATTTCACTCGACCACATCTCTCTGGATCGGTTGTTAGTCTTTGTAATTTTCACTCCACATCCCCATCCTGCTGTCAAGAAAGAGGAGAAAAATAACACTTTCAGCATTCAATAATAATAAAAGATAAACACACAGAAGAAGCACTCAATACGATCAATACTTGTGAGGTCATCAGGATTCTAATAAAATAAGAACAGTACTTTAGGCTATAAAGATACAAAGGTATGTAATAAATGCGCTATAACCACCTATCACCTCCAGATGATTCTGCTACATTGCAGAGAACATTGCGGAGGACAGAAACATTTCAAGATTTATTTATTATTTTCAGTCCTGAAAGTATTTAGTCAAACAACTATATATTCAGACAATGCTCTTTAAAACAAAGCAAAACAATTCAGTACCATTTTAAATTCCACATACAATAACTAATGTATTTGTTTCACTTTGACAAATGTGAAGAATTTCGTTGAATAGCAGAAGCCTAACAATCTGACAACACATCCCATTTTCACTTCTGACACCATTCACTTGATTTCAGATATCTAGCAAAATGGCAGATCCTTCCGTTCAGGTGTGTACCAGCAGCCCAAGAACAAGACAGGTATACAAATAAGACCAATGAAGTATGAAGAATGGAAACCGACCGTGTATAATCTGGGTAAGCAAGATTAAAAATAATAACACAAGATCATTGTTACAAAATAAACATAAAATTATGAAGCTGGGAGTTTTAATTGAGCTGGAGCTGCTGCACCTTTCTTCCATCAAATCAGTTCTGCAGTGAAGCTCACCTTAAAGGAAAGTAAGGGAGCCATAAAAGATCACACAAAACCAACTGATTAAGAGGTCCAGAGTTCAGAAGCAGAGGTGTCATAAGAATTTGCATGATTTGCACAGTCCCTCTGCACTTTGTAACTCATGACAATTGCTTCTTCTAATATTCAATAGCATTTCTGTTCTATCAGGAAACAGTAAGCAAAACTTCAAATCTGAAAGAAAGAATACAACTAAAATAAACAGTAATGCAACGCAAAAACAAACAAACAAATCTATAACAAGAATCTTGTTTCAACAATTCTTAAAATCTTATAAATAGAACTATACTATTAAATGAATGAAAAAGGAAGCATATATATAAAAATAAACATTTAATGTAGCTGGAATACAGGAAAGGTCAAAAGCTAACACAACACATTATTATCTTTGAAACCCTGAAGCAGAGAACAGGGCCCATTTAGAAAAGTGCTGCCTCGGAGGAGAGGTTTTATTTTGAGAAACGGTCATGAATAAAACAATAACCAATGTTTCGTTTTAAAACAATACTGTGCATAAGATAACTGATTTAAGGAGGAAATATGATTATTTTATGAGCAGTCAAACTAAATGTTTTAAATAATGTTACTGTAATCATGATCATTCAAAGAATAAGCAAGGGTAATGTTTTGGAATAAAACCACAGGCCGTGCATTATGTAAAGTATTCTTTGAAGAAGCAATTTTATTTGTCAAGGACTAATTTTTACATGTGAAGTGTCCATTTTACATTGTTTGAAGGGCTCACATTATATATATATATTTATATATTTTAAATCAGGCACTATTTTTAATTACCATTAGCAGATGGGTCTTTTTTTATTTGATCTGGGTCTTTAATTATTAGACAAATAATATAATGTATTCATGCATATAAGTGTATCAGGTTATCAGGTTGTTATGATTGATACATTTATTTTCATTAAAAATCACAACTGAATCAGGAAAAACTTAATTTACTTAGAATCTCCTCCATACAACACAAAAAACACCGAAGTACAGGGTGTTACGCACCTTAGAGAGATTTTTGTCTTTCGTCTCTAATGAAAAATTAACAACTGCTGTAGAGTACACCCGTCTTATTTAAGAAGCATCACCAGTTGCGTTTGTTGCCAAGACAGTGACTTATGCCAATAATCCAGCATGCTGTCAAGATGACATTTCATCTGCTCAGACTCCAGCAAATCAGCTCGTCCCGTTCTCCATGCTAATGACTTCTCCCCTCTGTTCTCAAGTTCTGTGTTCATTTCTTAATGCTCAGAGATTCCCATGGCGGTTGCACTAGTGTCATATTCTGACATGACACAACACTTTAGGGCAACAAGAGACAGGGATTATATTTTATTTAAGAGGGATACAAAATGACATATAAAGTGACAAACCACTGAGCTGCTGTGTCGCATACATAGCGTTTACTAGCAGAACACCACCACCGTGACGGGAAACCTCAGACCTGTGTGTTTTCTTACTCCTGGACATTGCAAAGCTGTGAATACGTCTTACAGTGGAGCATGCTAAATGATCCGATATCTGGTACACAACTTGACCGATACCAGATAGTCCCAGCGCCATTGTGGATATATTTTTAAATTAACTTTCTTCATAAAACTGAGAAATAATAGTTTTTTTGTTTTGTTTTTAAAATTAAAGCTTGATACCTTGATGCATAACATTAATATATAGGGCAGATATTATACAATAAAAATACAATTCTGGTATTGACTTCCTGGACCAAAATTGTATTGCAGATTAAGAAGAACTACAAAAATGCATCTTATTTTTAGAATCCATACTATATCTTTGGTATCCTATGACCTTGTTCTTTTACTCTAACCGACACACAATAAGACAATAAAGTTACTTCCCGTCCATGTTTATCTCAATTTCAAGAATATCTTTTACTTTTTCATTTCCTCTGAACATGTCCCAGGTATCAGCATTAGTCTTCCTTGAATTGCTCAAATGTCACTGTGCATTACTTCCTCATTCACACTGTTTAACTCTAAAAACTGAAGAACTCATTGTATCATAGCTCTACCGAAACCACCACACATAGGTTAAATCACTGGATAGATAGTGTATTGTGTCACAAACAGGAAGGCCTTCAGTCAGAATGTTTTAGCATATTGCATACATGGATACTACCCTGAAGGACCACAAAACAAGCAATCACATTAAAGAAACAACCCAAGTTCTACAAATTTTAACTTAAGCTGTCAGAATCTCACTCTTTAAAATAAAGACTTCAGACCCAGCTTCTGCACTGCTTGGTGTGTATTTATGACTCTAACCGGAGCAATCACTCGTTTTCAAAAGAAGTCTGAAGCCATTACACTCCCCCTCATCTCGCTTTCTATTCTCATGAGCTCGAGTGCAGAAATAAAGAGAATAATTCATCCGAGGCATTTTTTTGATGTTCCCTTTTTATCAGCCTTCTAATCCAATAATTACAAAGAAATGAGCAGAAAAGCCAAGCCTCTGCAACAAAACAGGTAATCGCAGAAAGCTGCAGAAGGTAATCCAAGCCTTCTGGAAAATGACACTGTTGATTATACAATGCTGGCGAGATTGACTTCTGCTGCCTGGGAAAGGTCTGAACTTTGGTCATGCCTGAGAGGAAGGCAGAAGGATTAATGAAAACACAGCAAAAAAACAAACAAACAAACAAACAAACGGTTAAAAACAGATCTTTCAGTGCAAAAACAAAAATGCAGTTTCTGTCCTTCTGTTGTGTTTCAAAAACCAGAACTAAAAATAAGAAGTGTAATGCCTGCTCTATCTGAATACAAATGTGTAGCCTGAAGATTTGAAGTTAGTCTTCATCTTAATAAAGCCTTGGACCAAATCAAAGCTTTGAATTCTAACAAATCGCTGATGATTTATGGATCATTTATGGATGTCAAAGTTTAAATTTGGTTCAGCTCAAAACCGGACGTATAAAATAATACAAAAGTACGTTAAAAGCAAAAGTATAAGTGCCATTATATTAAATTATATCAGGAATATAAATTGCTGAATGGGAATAATCTTTTTTTGGGGGGGAGGGAAAGACAGCATTCCCGGAAATCTGTCTCAGATGAACTAATTTCTCCCATCATCATTAGGCTTACACAGCAAGTTCGTAAGCCTAAAGGAAGCATCTGGAGAGTTAGCAGGGCAGAAACATATCCGCATACACTGTAGAGCTGCCTCAGTCCTGCTCCTTGGGATACCTCTAGAGCATAAAGCCCCAGCATTCAATTTGCTCTTTTGAGTAGGAAAAACAACAGATGCCGAGCAAACGCAACAGGACACACTCAGAGAATTCGTTCCATTACAGTGGCAAACAAAGGCAAATTACCTCGTATCTTGATTGAGACTTCTAGGAAAGTTAATCATTCTGGGGTACATAATAAGTAAAACAGTAAAATCTGTCTACTTCATATTGTATTTCTTTGTTTTATTGTATATTTTTAAATCACTCAGTTTTCAAAACACAATCACAATACAAAGCTATATTTCTGATTTTAGCACAAGATCCTTCACCTCCATGTTGATATTTAAACTATGCAGCACATTATTTTATTATCAATTCATTTTCCACAAGTATAATTTCCTTCCATTAATAGGATTTACAATGTTCCTTCAGAAATTAACTTACAGTATTTAGTTTATGGAAATTACATTTATAGACCATGCACTGTTAAAGACCAATATGTGGTTTGTGCCTCTTTTAAATAATATAGTACTTCTCTAGACTAGGTTTAATTTTGTTCTCAATTTTGTCACGCCAAACTAAACTTTTAATATAGTTTATCTTGATTTAGCAAATTGCAATACTTTCAAAATAAATGTATCTTGATCAACACAGTCAATTGAGGTGAATACACTGTAACCAGCAATGAAGCAATGTTATTAAATGTTGTTAAATGTTGATCACTATTAAAAAGTAAGCTTTGCTGAGGAGATAATTGTTTTTCCCCTGTGCTTATTAATCCACTGCATTCAAGCATATATATTTAATGTCACAAAACAATAATGGTAATTTTCTAAAGACTGCCACTGTGAGAGCATTGCAATACAACAGAAAACAACATGCAAACTAAAGTAGTATGCTGAAGTTCTAGTCGAATGCAACTATACAAAGCAGTCACATGGTGAAACTAAAGAAAATAAAAATGTCAAGCTCTAGACATCTATGACAGATCGTCTCCAGTCCAAAACAAATGACTATGTAAAGATTGACAGGGTTTGCAGAAGCTTATTTTCGCTCCAATTCCATCTCATGTAAATGGGTCAGCTTTCCCTTTGCAGGATCTGTTTTTCTTCGAGCACAGAACTGGATAAACTCACAAAAAGGGGGTGCCAGTGATATTCTGGGCAAAATTTGCACCATCTATCAAATGAAAGCTCTTGATAAGCTCTATCTTGTGTGTAAATACATAAATCTTAAGTTATCCTTACAATTTTCGTTTCTTAATAATCCCAAATTTCTCATATTACCTCCTCTTTTATTATCACTAGTGTCTTTAATCTTTGATGAGGCACTTGAGTTCAAAGGATCTCTTTACTTCATCTAAACACCACGGCGTCAAACACGCAGTGGTTTTCATCTGTTCTGCCAATTCCTTAATTATAGCGTAAAGTTAGCCTAGCACACCTTGTTTTCTAATTTCAATAAAACCTTTTGCACTGGAAAGACAGATGGGCGTTTTTCCAGAGCAGTAAACGCACAGGGTTATGCAGGTAATCATTGTTTTAGCAGCTGAAGAATTGATCTGGGTTAAGACTTCAATGCAAATGAAGAGCCAAAAACACCGTGAACACAGTAAGTGAGGTTAGGATATTAACAATAATATCTATTGTCACTTTCATACAGAATCTGCATCATTTCTATCAAATGGAAGACCCAACACATGATTACAAAGAAATAAGGACCTTTTAATTAAGCACAATATCCATATAATATTGCATCCACTTTTCTACACTTTCTCACCCCTTTTTCAGTTCAATATCACAGCAGTAAAGAGGAAAGGAAGTCTTGGGGGAAACAGATTTCGAATTGAACTCTTCTTCTTAAATAGGTCACAATGTACGTTTCTGGAATAATGTTTCAATATATATATATATATATATATATATATAACTTAAATGAGTAGAATAAAAGCAATAATGAAATAAATACAATAATTATCAATCATTTAGGGTAAGATCAATTTTACTGCCATTATAATTGTATTTAAATTATTATTTTATCATCTATGGCCTACAGAAAAAAATAATATGAGGAATAAGAACTGTTCATTGTCTTACTTATATGGATATCACTGGCGAATATTAAATACAGTAAATAAGCCATTTTGCTTTCTAAATACATAGCTTTCAATTTCAAGCAGCCCTTTAAAGTTGAAAACCCATTAAGAAATTAAAACAATATCTGTTTAAAAAAAAAAGTTTTATTCTGCATTTCTGTTTAATCTGATTAAATGTTTCTCAAGTCTGAATGAAGTCAGATTTCAACCTTTTTTCCACACAGGAAGGGATTATGCTCTTAAGTAATGTAATGTATTTAAGTAGGTCTTATTAGAAGCAATGAAACGGTCAATTAAGACTTAATAAGTATTACAATATTTGAAACTCTAAAACCACTTTAAAACTCTTGTTGATAAAATAAAGAGGTATGTGGTACTGCATTGTAACCAGAGTGATACATTCATATAATTCACTAGCAAAAAGTCATGAAAAATGTGTGTACCATTCTACAAAATAGGATAATCCTATTGGCTAACCAACTTATTGTAGACAATCAAGTTTGTGACTAATCCTGATCAAAACACACAACAACCCAAAACCTGAATAATCAAATTTGAGGTCATACTTATAGTTTCCCCCCACTTATAGCTTTAGTATTCATTTCTTATACAGTTAATCACAAACTCATAACACACTGGTATTTATTGTAAACAAGCTAAATGACAGCTTCACAACTGACACAACTGTTTTACCCAAACAGCTTCAAGCCTTGAACCAAAGCCTCACTGCCAGGCGAACCCACAAACAACGAGGCCAAGTCTGACAGAAAAGCAGCCAATAGAGGCCCAGGCTCCCACCCCATGCTGCCCAGTCTTTCACTGGCTGGATGTTGGTCAAATAACTCATTAAAAGCATTTGCTTCTGGATTCCAGAGATGAAGAAACTGGCTTTGTTAGCAGTAGCTTGATCACACACTTCACCCGAGAGCTGGCTGCAGTTTTATTGCTCAAGAATGCTGCTATCGATGCCGCAAATCTCAAATTTAAAATAAAAATAGTCGCTCTGTTTGACAGTTTTGACAGACTGCTTGGCTTCTCAAAATCACAGTGTGGAGATATCAGATGGTTTAAAAGTGAAAAATGTTGTGTAATACTAATGAATATTAAAAGCAGAGCATGCTGGAAGTGGAATGTTATTTAGAGTCGAAGAAAAGTGTTTACTGCTCAACAAAGATGTGATTAAATCAAATACAGTATATCCTTCTGAAAAGATAAAACAAACAGGAATTGTATGTTCATATTGTACATCCATCACATTAACAAACTTACACAAACGTTTTTTTGGCCCGTGGACCATTACTCCCATCACTAAAACGAAGCACAACATTGACTTGCATTGTTAAGCATTCACAAAAATATATTGGCATCTTCTTAACTTATGCATATAGTTAAATAGTTATAGTTATGTATAACTTAAGAAGATGCCAATAGTTTTGTGAATGCTTAAAAAATACAAGTGATGTGTACATTTCTCATTCTCAAGGTTAAATAAAGCCTTTGGAGTTCAACAAAGTACCCGACTAATTTTGTACTTTGATCAAACTGCAAAAAAAAGGCAAAACCTTCCTATTGATTTTGGTCCCATACTCCATCAAGGTCCATTTGTACACATCTGTCAAAAATGTTTACTTCACTGCAAATAGTTGACTTGACTTTAGATTAATTTCAAAATCATTACAGTACAAACCTGCATCAATATCTTGCATCTCTCGTTAATTCGAAAAAGCTTTCCCAAACCAGGATTCGATACGGAACGATCACAGATTCCTGTTTTAAATGCAAGTTCCAGTGCCACTAAAATAAGAACTCAGTTTGAAAAAAAAAATTGCTAGGGACACTGTCGGCTACCATGCAGTTCGAACAGTTAATGTTCGAAATGTTAAGGAAATAACAAACCAACCACAGATACAACAGATAAACTGCAGCAAACAGGTGGTTTATCTTGTGAGGTTAACCTGGAATTATTAACTATAGCACAGCAGCAAAGACCTCCCCTCACCAAAGAACGGATTAACAGAGAGAGACAACTTTAGACATATCTAATCCAACGCGCTGTTCTGTTCTTGTTACGATATATTGCTGGAAGCTAATAAGAGTTTAATGTCAGACTGCCAATGAGAATCAGTTAAGTGCTAAATTTTTGACGGTCATCGACGTGCTGCGGTTTAGATTTATTCAGCAGGCCCTCAATTGCTCTCCTCTTGAGCTTTCAAACATTCAGGAGCATTACCCTTGCTCTGCGAAATGCTACTAAAACAAATATAGACATTATAAATATAGGACCGCAGAAAAAGACTGAACTGTCAAAGAAGAAACGTGGGAAACCTCAAATAGATTGTGGATTGTGGTGTCACTACTTGTGTATTATGAAAGGATTGGTGAGGAATATTTCTACATGCCTGATTACAGTGGCACTACCAGTTTTACAGGTATACAAAACCATTGTTTAATTTCAGCTTCATTTCCCCACCTACAACAACTGATAAACTGAGCTTTATTTTGTTTTGTAGCAAAGTGAAATTTAAAATACTGCTAAAAAGGTACGACACTGTACACTCATATTTTATTAACCAATGCAACATGAATGGCCGTGCATCAGTTTCATTTTTGTAAAACTGTAGACTGCTTGGCTGATTTTCCAGATAACAGGAGCAGGAGGAAGTGAAGCCAGAGAAGAAATTTAAGATATATCTTGGGAGGTTATATTTTTAATCGAGATCTGTCAACATGATTCAACTTCGTCACCTCACTACACTTGCAAATAAAACAGCTCTGTTCCGCGTTACAGTCAACATTTTCGCTTGCTTCATTACGTATTTCCAGGTGATCACTGAATTTTGTGCAAGTGAAAAGCTGAGCAGATCGAAATCAGTGTGATGCTGCTTTGACAAGACATGAGTGAAGAGGCACTTAGTTTGGAGATGGAGCAAACAGTATCGCATATTACCATTCACAACATTCAACATGTAGCCTGTTTAATAGCTATACTTCAACAGCCCACTGAAAGGTGCATGAAGGCCCTCATTATTGGCCTTACCGAATACAGAATGAAGAGGCTTTGTCTGTGAGCGGTAGAAAGAAGTATTGTTTATCTTTCTACTGCAGAACAGGCAAACATAACTCAGTAAAGCGTGGTTTCAAATGTGTACTTTGGTGACGTTCAAACAAAATGCAAAGAGTGCGGACCAGCTGGAGAACAAATTCTTCAATGTATTGTAATATAAATATGGGGATCCATCTTTTACAAAAGGAAAAGCAATATAAACACACTGAACCACTCTTCTGGGCGCAATTCAGAGAATACACATGATTATTACACGTCTTGCTGTTCATAATACACACAGCAATGTAAAGGTAGGTATTTAAATTTTTACTGTTAGAAAAACACACTCCTAATCCACATTGCAAGATGTTTAAATTACCTCCCAGTAATCAGAAGCATTAAAAACAACACCCATTTGTAGAGAGTTGCAAGACATCTTTAAAAAAATATTTAAATTGTAGGAATATACGAGAGATTAACATTCAAGGGGCCTTTCACAGATGAATCAATGCAGATTTGCTTGCTGAGGACCATAGCTACTACATCAGCTATTCATTTCCACACAGACATGCACAATAAGAAAATAAACCAGGAAAAGTCTGCTGTGGGATTTTGAGCCCCGTGGCTCTGAATCATATAAGTCTGGGCTGCAGGGGACTCAAGGCCTTGACATCACTGGCTTCAAAAGACAGACAGGAAGCTCGTTCATAGATCCAATTCAAAGCAGTACTGAAACCTCAGCATCATTTTCACAAGCTCCGTCACTCCTTCTCTTCTGAGCTCCACCTGGTAAACAGTCAGATTTTACACATGCAGTCCAAATGCCATTCAAGTGGCATTTTTTAAGCCCACCTGCCAGCAAACACACTAAACAGTGAAATGCCATAGCTGTCCTGAGAAGTAAATTCAGGTCTGCAAGGATGAAAACACAAAATACTCTGCATATATCTGTTAATTAGTCACAGAACCGCACGATAGTCCAATAACAGGTTCAGAAAAAGAATAATGTAACCAGTGCATGGCTAATACACTTACTCCACACTTTGTTTGTGTGAATTAGTATCATGTCGGTTAAGACTCTAAAGGGAATCATTATAAATGGTCTTAACTGTACGAATACAGGTCCAAAGCTGCAAAAGGAGATGGCATCAATTGCAACTAAAAAGCTTCCTGAAACCTGTATCAGCCCGTCACCTGATCCGTCCGTGAGGGTGGGCGAATCTAAAAGTAGGCATTGACCTTTAAAATCCTGCCAGTGAAATCATTGCTCGGTTTGTTTTGTTCCGTTTCTCTAAAAAGTAATTTCCAAAAACATATTTAATGGTGCTGCAAGAGATATGTCCATATTGCCCTCATGCGCTGCAGTCACAGCACAGTACTAAAGAATCGGAATATTATGTAGGTGATAACTAATAGTATTGATGATTTAGAAACATAGTATAAATTGGCAATGGTAACTTTAAATTGGGGATACAGATTTAGGTATCAATGTTCTTACAGTTACATTTATGTTGCTTCTAGTATATTTTTTGGAATTTGAGTAATTTAGTTAAATTCTGCACTAAAATTAAGTTTGACGATGAAATTGGGGTTATGTTTGCTCCTTGCTAGACGCCGAGTTACTTTGTTTCTACAAAGTAAATACTATTGTGTGTAGATATGTAAGGGCTTCGCTTCAAATTTTCATTTTGGCTAGGGTTGGGGTTCAGACTGTTGCTGGGGTTTAAAATGGGGTCGGCAACACTGATGTAATACAATTGCACCAGGAGCGGAAACAGACTGTTGAAGATTGCATTCAGACAAAGAACAATGCTATGCATATCTAGTCATGTTTGTTGTTGTCGTTGTAATTTGATTACATAATTGCTGCTCTGAAACAGGTAAAGTGAAGTAAATATTAAGATACATCTAACTGAAAAGAGCTTATGTCACCTATTTAGTTCCTCCTTTAAAAAGCCACCAGTTTTGTGAAGCTAAAACCTATTGCCATACCGGGAGAAAGCAGGTTACAGTCTGAAGGATTTAAGGTGAAGTTGCAGTTAAAGATTCTTGTCTTCAAGTAGCATCTCACATCACAAATTCTTTACTGTTATAATGAGTATTATGTCACGAGCCATTTGAAAAAGATTACATTAAATTTAACGGTGTTTAGAATTAAAAAAATGAAAACATAATTTCCATTATACATTTAGGAATTTATACCCAAAGCTGACACTACACAAATTAGATTTTTACAGAAGTGCTAGGTAAATGAAAACCATCCCTGTACAATCTCTAAATAGATCTTCTGCATTTGTAGCGCCAGGCTCAGGCTAAATTTGATAACCGTTTACACACGGAGAGTGTCAGGTTTAAAGCAGACAATGCAGACTAGAGCTACACAATGGCTGCCCTGCTGTGACTGTGGGTGGGCTTCAGACATGTGACTGTCTCTTCAGCCTTTCCATCAGGCACACAGTGGCGAGCCCCTCCAAGGAGATGCCATTTACTGAAGGTCATCAGTCTGCCTACCAGCACCGCAAACAGGAAGAGGGCACACAATTAATATATCCATTAGGAAGGCATAAAGAAACCCATTCACACACACACACACACTAATTATTATTATTTGAAGCATTGCCTCAAATATTTAGAAAATATTCCCTCCTCAATTAGAGACGTATCTTGTATCTGATGGTTAGTTTTAGAAAATGTTATTTTCTTTGAAGTTGACTAGGCTACTATTTTATACTACTAAGTGCAATGAATTTTGAATCTGGGCCACCTTTTGCAAATGACATTTTTCATGCCTCTGTCCATTTGGGATTTTGTCCAATAAATTAAACTCTCGGAAAGTAGGTTTTAAATCTGTCAGAGCTTTTGTCACCCCTATTAACCCCAAACTTTAGCTCGGTGGAAGGGTGGCGCTATAATGTAATAAACCTGTCTTCCCACATCTATTTACAGTACTACAGTACTAACTAAGGCAACCATTCTTATACAGAACACAACTGCTCTTGTTTTAGTCTTAGCCAAGGATCCGTTTAAAAAGCTTTCAAACAAGGTACTCAATACATGTGATCATCCATAAAGATTTCTGTACAGATTAAGTTCACACAAGTAATAAAGAATAAAAGTGGCTTAGGCTGCACAAGAAGCATAGTCTGATATTCAGGTAATCATAAACCAAATTGCAAAAGTCTCTTTTCATTTGTTCAATGAATGAACTGCTGTCAAAATGCAAAGGCTTGCATTATGTACACAAATACAAATGCATGCAAGATAGATTACAATGTGCAGGCTAGTACTAATTTGGCCTGATTATGTGGAGTTTGAGAGGGAAATAAATGTAGACTAATAACACTACACCCAAGTTATCCATCATTTTGTTATCAATCTAGGCTGCTGTTCCCACAAACGAACACGGCTTGTACAAGGAAGCACTACTGTGGAGATCGGTTTGAGCATTCAGCCGAGTGGAAATATCACAGTAGGCATGCAGTGTTAGGGACTGATTGGTACACAGCTGAGAAATGGTTGCTGAAATTGCAAAAATAACTATCTTACATAAATTACTAAGTACAAAATACAGTGAAGATACATTTTAATTACCAAATTACAAACCAATAATGTGCTCTGAAAATGTGCTTAAATAATGCATGCTGATTAAACGTACATATCGATTTTAGATTATTCTGAGGTGTGGACTGCACCAGGATTCTGTTTGTCTTATAAGATACCTTGATATTTTTAAGTATGGCATGTTTGCCACCAATGGTGTTGTTGCCTTAATATCAGCTGATTCATAGTGAATACTTTCATCTCCCAATAATACAGAGACATTGCTATGGGGTTTTTAAGCAAGATGTGAGTTCAATTAGTTTCAAAGATCATTCAATTAATTACTTATAATTGCATATAGGAAAACTAATCTGGAAAAGGTCTGGTATTATTGAATAAAAAAAAGAAGGCATACCAAACCCTTCAAAGTAAACTAAGCTTTCGTTCTTAAAACAATTTTCAACATGCTCAGCTCTGTATCTGTTTAATTTCAATCTTGGTGCATGAATGTGTACTTTGATGGGAAAACAGGGATTGTCTGCAACTATGAAATTATAAAAAATGAAACCTCTCCATGATAATTAACATAAGTCATCGCTTATTATTTAAAAAAAATAACTACTAATAACCAACTTATTTTATGGAAAATTGTAAGTACAACACAGCAGCGTTTACACTAATGTGTTATTTTACAAACAAATAAGCTGGGGGAGAGAATCCGAAGTCCAGAAAACAATAATGTACACAGCAAAACTTCCACTCAATTCTAAAAGTGAAATCCCTAACTCACTCACCCTGACGTTTCTCTCAGTAAGCTACTGCATTTGACAGGAAACCTCACAAAAGATCAAAGGTAACCTTGGACACATATCTCACATGAGACACAACCCTTGTGACGTTAAATCCACCGCAAAAGCACTCTGCAACGCACTACAGTGCAGCAGGAAGTTCCCCAGTTTACTTCTTGATTTCTGGGAAGTCGGAATAGCTAGGCCTGCAGACTTAGATTTTCAAACACAGAGCTGTTGCTCAGTAGTACTCAGTAATACAAATCCCTGAAATTCATTTTCCAACATTGAAAAGTGTTCAAATGTCAAGACGTGGAATGTGGCGCTGTTTTTACAGAGCAGTGTCTAGACTTTCTTACGAGAATCTATGTGAATAATGCTTTCAAGCCAAGGCTTCAATAACATAATTGGAAACAAACAAGGTACTGATGAAGGTGAACACCAGGAACAGAAGGTGCAGTATTTGTATTCCTTTTTAGAGCTTTAAGCACTATTTAACGCAGTCATGTCAAGTAGAAATAAATGCTTAGACTCTTTTAATCACTGAAAGACTTAGTGTTTTGCTGCTTTGGAGAGCATCCATCAGCTTTCCAACACCAATCCCTCCATCATCTCTCAGTGCCCATTGATGCAGCCAAACGATTTCTTGCCAGACAAACATGCCACAGGAGTACAACTCCTTTCAAACAGATTTATAATCCCTTCACGCTGTAGATCAGGGACCTGAAAGAGATCTTTATAAAATAAAAATAAAAAAGGGATCCGAACTGCACCACCATAGTGTAATTACACGACTCCGTGATGAGTTAAGCCATCGTGGACGATTCTTTCAAAGCTGATATGATGTGCCCTGTCAGTGTCGCAGTGTGAGGACATGACTTAGAAGCGTCAGGGTTTGTTAGAAACTTGCACAAACAACGCAGTCATCCTTTCTAACCACAGTAAAACAAATGTGACTTGCACTAAACCGAATACAATACAGTGCGTTTAGTTAACCTAGCATTACCATTAGATTTTCCTAAACACAAATTAGCTTTTGGGTATTTGTTTCTTGACTATACTATGCACGGTATGCTTCTAAAAACTGAATAAGGAGAGTACAGGCAGATGACATTGATATTGTATGACATTTTCTCTCTTGTTAAACCATTCTCTGAAAAGTCTTCTCAACCCTGGGCCATAAAGGCTCATAAACACAGCAAAAAGAAACATCAATTGTTTATCTGCCAACACAGAATTGGACTCTAGAATATGTTTCTAGAAAATTTTAATATCAGACTGACACTTTACTGTTAATCTACCAGTTGGGTATAATATTTTGATGTGCCATTGCAACGGCATTATTAATAGGTAAATAGAAGCATGTGCGTGCCAGTTTAATACTAGAAAGGGTGTTTTTTTTCTAATCACCATTAACTCTTTCTATTTTCCTTACATTTTACTTAAAGCAGAACATTTCTACTGAAGCATATCTTAAATAAACATGTCGAAGGCTTTCAGTATCAAATGTAAATATAAAAAAAAAAAAAAAACAGAAGTACCTTTTCTTTTCAACTGGATAGGAATTTAACTGAAACAAAGGCTTGTTGGAACTTGAAAACCTACCTTCTTTAATCTAAATCTATGCCATTTGTGAATTACTGACCTTGATGGAGTATAGGACAATATTAACCTAGTTAAAAATGCAGATCATACCATTATGAAAAATCCAACTGAAAAATAGTCTTCATAGCACAAGTTTCTACCAGTGTTTACAACAGAGTAGCCCAAGATAATTTATACATCTATTAGATCATAAATCATGTCATTGTGATTTGTAATTGTAATGTCATTGCAACACTGAAGGCAAAGCCACTACCCCACAATATAATTTTAAAATAGGCAAATTGTAAATTTGTTACTGAATAAATTATACCATTACTAAATGAGATAATGCCTCTTACATTAGGTCAATTAAAACAGCAAGCCTAATACTTTTTTGTAACATAACACCAACCTAGATGTTTTAGGTGGGCCTTATCTGAAGGTTGAAATTAAAGCTTACTCTTCTTTGTTTTTAATAAAATTGTCATATGTGAATTATACTTTTGCTGTAATATTCCATTGTTAAGAAGAACAATCTCTTACATTTTCCTGCAGGACAAACTTCATATAAAAATAAACACTTCAAACCACTGTATCAAACCACCAGGGCCTTATTAAAATGAAAACTGGCAATTTATGAGAGTAAAGCGTTTAATATAGAGATTGAAAATAGCAGGCACTTCAGACAGAACACACTGTATTATATAAGCATATGTTATGTATACTAAATTATATTTTATTTAGATCTTATTTAGGGTTTCCACTCTCTAGTAATAAAGAAATCAAATCTTCAAATACGCTACAAACCTCTACTCATAAACACATGAATGAATTATACTGGGCACATAAACCTACTCTTCATGATATGATAAATGACCTCTACTAAAAGAAAACACTATTTCACCTGATTAGACTAGGCTTGTTCAATTTAGTTCTCTTTTAACTATTGTTTTGAATCATAAAATTCATCAATGATTTACTGATTTCTAAAGGAATTTCTGAGTGTATCATTAGCTCATAATACACTTAATCTGGAGTGACATGAGGTTTTCAGCTGAGGCGAATCAATACAATAGCTCAAATGTACGACACAATTGTGTCTTTCATAGAAACTTAATTAGTAAACTTTGCTTCAAAACTACTAATTTAGTCATGCCTTTCTTTCCTACTGTAGGGATCATCAATTTTCGAGGGGATAAAAAAGTCTTTAAAAAGTCAGGCAGCAAGTATGATTTTGCCGGGTCTGGTTTTGGTAATCCAGAGTTTAATGTTTCAGGATTTTATAATATACAGACTTTATTTTAAGAAAGAACAGACTTTAATATTATTTAATCTGTGCGGCACAAAAGCCATGCCAGTCTATGTTACGTGAGCCTTCACAGAGATTTTGGAGAAAGCTGGGCTTTGGCCGGAGTGTATTGTCAGTTCAAGCAGAGACACATTTCTGTTTCGGACATTATTTTTCTTTACAGAATGGCACAACCAGAATGTAAGTAGTGTCCAACACAGTTCAGGAGTATAGTGAAAAATACAATCTTTTGCTCACATCCAAACCTTTGATTACATTAGAGGTTAAGTTTAAATTACACACTAATCACTCATTGTCCCCGATTCAGAACAGTAAACACCCTCACCCTACTACACACCCAAAAAGATTAGAGATTATAGATTTAAATAATAGGTTAAATATTATAGATTTAAATAATAGGTGTATATATTATACTTATTTGTATTATTATACAGATCTTGGCTTACGTATTTATTCAATCGTCTTCTCCCCGCCTGTAGTGTATATAAATGGAAATAACGATGAATGTAATGTTTGAGAAAGTTACAGTAACAAAGTGTAAATCCAGCTCCCATGTAACTGGTAAGGTGTCTCAATGTAACCACTCTCACTGACGTCACCCGTCTGATCAGTACAGCAGATAAACCTGCTCTTCAGGCGTAGCGGCTTTATCATATAGCAGCCCTGATATAGATATTAGTAGTATGTTAAACATTCATTCAAAAAGGGAGGATGCTGGCGTAAGCATCCAGATGCAAATGCTTAGCTGTAATACATTGGAAATAGTGATTCTCCATACATCAAATCAACAGAAAAACGCTGCAGACCATATTAAGCAACATATACCAGTAAGCAAGACAAATCAGTTTCTCCTACTGCTTAGAAAACAATACATGCAATAGACACTTACTCCCAACTCCCATAAAAGATCACCATCAACTTTTGCCTCCTGTGTCCTCAGTCGGCTACACCATGCGTTGGCACTAGCACACCCCAATGCAATGCATGCGTTTTCTTCCACCACTTCCTTCACAAAATACAGTCACCTTGCCTTAACCCGTGATGTGAGGGAACTTTTCACAATGATGCCGCCAGTCTGCATTATTGGGTTATTATTAGCAGCACCGAGATGCATGCATCGGCGTGACAGACGGTGAAAAGGCAGGATTTAAAGGACCTGTATAGCAAACACGTACGCGAGCAGTGCACAGCCCCGGCCATCCCCAGAAGCACCCCGGCATCCTGGTCGTCCCCTCCTCGCTTTTGCGAGCCACAACACAGGGAGACATTTGCCGTTGGCTGTCACGCTTCCTCGCAGCGCAGTCGGATCTACGGGTGGGCGCAGGGACCAGTGCGTCCCCGCCAGCCTCGACGCAAGCCGGCGCACAACAACAACACTCGCCCGCCCGCTTACCTTGCGTGTGAGGTGGCCGAGCCGCCAATAACGACGACAAAACCCCCGGCGTGTCCGTCTCCCTCGGGGTTGCGGGCCGGGAGGATGTTCAGAGGGAAGCCGCCCACGCTGAATGAACTCGCAGGGTTTCCGTCCTCACAGCTCCCGGTGCCTGGATCCGCATGAAGCCGCCGCCGCCGCCGCCGGGACCCTGCGCGCTTAGGGAGCGTCGCGGTGTGTCGAGCTGCGCGGAGAAACGAAACCACAACAAGCGCCCAGCTGGAGAGGTGCAGACGTCACACTGCACAGGAGAGATACATATTCAGTATCATTCAATACCATCCGGTCACGGCTCAGTGTTTGGGGAAATAAGGGAGACTCAGAAAAGTACAAGTGTTGTGTTACATTATTAGTTGCGCACTAGACGCGATGGTCCCTAAATGTGACATCTCCCTCCACAGCCAGCAGCCCTGATGTCAGACACAGCCGGGCGTCCATTGCCATCTGCTGGTGCATGGGTTGGCCTACTACTGTTTACAAAAAGAAAGTTTGGCCTCTGCTCATATCTGAGTTGCAAGATGAACCTGCGACACGTCCTTGTTTTGTATGACACTAAACACATACTGCTCATGTGTCGTCCTTTGGGATGTGTAATGAATGATCAAAACTGGACAGGCAGTCCAAGTTCATACAGGAGCCAAGGGATTATTTCTATGGCCATAAATGCGCAAGAATATGAATAATGCTGATACATGTAAACAGAATTCTGGATCTGTATTCCAGATTTGGAATCCTTAACATTCTGACAGCATGTGTCATGTAAACGCACCGTGTGTGTCAGTCAGCCAGTCACATTAGTGTCTCAGGCCACTGGCGTGTGTCATAGGGGACACGTGTGCTGTTATTGTTTTACCATGTCACCTGGTCAGTGTGTGTGTCTGTCATTGTGTGTGTATGAGTGTGTGTGTGCGTGCTTCTGCTTTGTGTGGGCCCTTTCACACATCCTATAGCAGGCAGGAAGAGGGCGTTGCCTGTGTTAGTGTTGCTTTCCAGTCAGGCCTGTCTTGTGTAATCCGCTGCAAAAGGCCAGCACTGTCACAGCAGAGTGAGCGAAGGATAAGCATTGCTTTATAGGGAATGGACTGAGGTATTGTATTGGATGCTTATGTTACAATGCATTCAAATAAAGGCATCTGTGATCCATCACTTTGTTCTGTTGCAGTGTAATGTCAGTACAACCTGTGTTTGGTTGCTATATAATCTTAAACAGAGGTACAGAATTCAAAGTTAAGGAAACTGACACAGTACGTGTTTTATACCGGGGTAAATCACACTGTACTACCAGAAGCTTCCTCCTAAAATTTCTCTTTTATAAAAATGAGATAAACATAAACTTTCTAAACTCAAAAGTAGTAGTATGCTGCATACAAAGTAAAACAATAGTCAAACAGTTCTTTTAGACTATGAAAAAGCATTACCATTGTGTACTAAAATATTTTAAAACTGTGTTTCTTTAATATGAAACAATATCCCCATCTTGTGGAAAACATGGGCATCTCAGTCTGAAATCAATCTGCCGTATAGTGGTACCGATTGGTATATGTTTGTTTGAGGGCAGTAAACTGGTAGTAATGTACCATGTAGGAAATTCAATAAATCCATATATTGTGCAACCGCTGTTAAGGCTAAAACCAGCTGTATTGTACCTCATTGATAGAATTTGTGCCTGAATGCATATCTGGTCTTTTGCCCTAACCTTGATTATCTGGCCTCTTCAGTTAAACGCCTTTAATGTTCTCCTTGTTAGTTATTGACCAGTGTTCTTACTTTCACATTTAAAAATTGTCTTACAAGCTCTCATGGATGTTGCAGTATTAAGAATCTCTTTTAACATGTATCATTAAACATGCACAGTAAAAATAATTCAACCTGCCTCAGTTCAGAAGTGTAAATTCTGCTCTTTCAGACCATTTCCCATCATAAGGGCTTATGTGTTGGTTTTGGATACTGCTTCACAATCTCCCATTTCCCTCCATCTTCAAAACACTTCTATCAATCAAATTCAACACATTACATTTAACCCCGTTGTGTGGAGATATTGACTTGCAAAGTAGAGGGAAAGAATGATATTTTTAATACATCAAAAATAAATGATCATTACTCAGTTTGTATCAAATTTTCACCCAGTCTGTCTTAAAAGTTGTATTTTGACCAGTACTTTAAATTAAATTGTAAAGTTTGCATTGAAAAGTTTTTCATAAAATCCAAAAATGTCATTATTCATAATTCCTAATGCTATTATTTATCTTGGAAAAAATGAGGTAGTGTTGCAATATAGTGTGTCTAATCGTGATCAGCAACACAGAAACTGATTCTGTAGTTTGTATGCTTTCATTTGAGTGGTCCCACATGCTTGTGGCCCTTATAATGGAGAAATTGCTCTTTTGCGTGTATTTTGTGTTACAAATTTTCTCTAAACATTTCTGCATAGGCTAGGTTCTTTCAAATGCACATTATTCCTTCATTTCTTATGCTATTTTCACCCAACAATGTCTACAAATTTCAATTTGAGTGGTATTTAAACCAAAAATCTTCATATCAAGATTTCCCATAGACTTTAATGGAGGAAAAAAGTCAAAATCTCAAAAAACACATTTTTGGTTTTGTGAAAAAACATGGTAGTGGAGTAATATAGTCTGTCTAATTATGATCAGCTATGCAGAATATTATAGTACAGGTTGTCTAGTTTAATTTGATAGGTGTCACATACCTGTACTCCTTATAGTGTAAAGGCTGAGTGTAAAGTGATAAGAAGTTTTTCTCCTGGACACCCTCTGGGAAAGTAGTGCTTTCATTATAATACCTGAGAGACTCCACTGTTTCTTATGTCTGATGATTCATTTCCATGCATCAGAACAATCTAAAACTGGTCAGATTGATGGGAGAATAAAATAACTTAGTCATCACATACCATACATCATCAGAGAGAACTGGTTTCCCTCAGAAGTGTCCTGTTCAAGGGCAACCCTTCATTAGTTAAACCAACAACATTATTTATTGAAAACAAGTTTTGCCTTTTCATCCATAGTGTTTGTGAGACAAATAAAAAAAACAATGAGAGATGCCTGTAAATGATCATATAGGGTACACTGTCCCACTCGAATACCCACTAGATAGCATAAAAGAGGAATATAGGTACAGAATGTGAATTTAAAATACTACAGTTGCTGGAGGATCCTCTGAAAATATTCTCTGGTGTGTTATTACACTTCCTTTGATATGTGGATTAGCCTTTCCTAAATTCATTCTAAAATCATCATATTTTCTACCATGATATTTCATGTTTTCTTATGCATATAACCCCAGCCTATTCCTTATTTATTCAAACACTGTATTTATGTATTCTGTTTAGTCAAGTTGAAAATATCAATGATAACATTTAGTCTCAGACAAAAGATTAATTGGACAAAATTGTCCTCCTCTTTCCCTGGAGCAGTTTTGCAGACTGGTGGACGTTATTCTACAGAACAGAAAGTTCTGGTCTAGTATCCTCCCTTACTAATTATTACTGCACTTCTGCCTTTATGAATACAGAAGGTATTTGCATTTATTTTGCTTAAATAGTCCACAGTCTCTAAAACATTGCAAGCTAAAGTTAATTAATCAGCTTCCCTTTGTTTTACAATACAGGGCCAATTCTCCACAGAAACAACTGCTTGATAAATGGCAAGTAGCAACCCAGCTGTTATGTGTAGCTGCAGTGTACGGTGTTGTATGTGTTTATTCTCCATTTCATGACCAGATCAATTCATTGTTAGCCCGTTCTCCAGCTGGGCGCCCCGTGGGGAGGTGAGGGTCAGGGCAGGTCAAAGCAATCTGCCCTGGCAGGTGCCATAAACATCCAGTCAGGGAAAGGGATTGCCTCTCAGTGACATGTCAGAGCAACACTGGATAAATTCAGATGGATGAGTGACTTGCTAGTCTTAAGAACTGTAAAAAAGGCATGTCTTTTCTTCAGGAAAAGGTATAATTAATCTACTCTCATGTATTGTTTGCACAGCAATCTAATATTTTAACTATATCTTTTACTTTCTCTAGAACTGCTTATTTACCTCTGGCGGCCAGAGCTACGGGAAGAGACCTCACGATTCGAAGCAGTTAATGTCATTAGAATAAAGGGAGACCCTCATTAGTGGGTACTTTCAAAATCAAGGCACAATTACATATAAATAGATTCACTGGCTTCCATGTCATGTCCTGTGTTAATTTTCTAATTAAGTACCTTCACTGGGACAGCCAAGGTCCCACTCTGGGCTCTTGTAATTTTCAGTGACCTTTAACTTGAACTAATAAAGGAAAGTTTTATTAGTTCTACTGGAGCGGTAAAAAAATTTAATCCTCCTCCTCTGGCAGAGGCAATCGCTTATCTTTTCTTACTCTTATCCTAATGTTTTTAATTATTTTTAAGAGGATGGAATTAATGAAACTATGCTGGTATCAAACAGAGCATTAGTTACAGACCAGCCACCTTCTAAGCTCATTAAACGTTGAATGTCTGTAATCTTGGGATGCTGGCAGAGTTTATTTAGATCAAATAAAAAAAGAACAAAAATTCAAACTCTGTGTCTTACTTTAAACTAATAAACTCCCTTTTGGGTTTGTTCAATTGGTTAGAAATGGTTTTAAATTATCCTAATTCTGCACACAGAAGCACTGACGATAGTACTGATTTCCATTTGGAGGGTGGAAACTATATCTAACATTATACACTGCATTAGATTTCCATGGGTGGATTTTAAAATATTCTAAAATAAAACCCAGTCTGACAATCTTGCACACTTTGCTCATATCTATGCTCATAAATATACTCAAAATGTGCAAACCTCACATACATGTAAGACTTTCTGTACTGCATATTTATAGAAAGTTTTACTCACTGCTTGACTTTTCCTTTCAAATATGCCTGGAAGAAGAAAATGTATATCCTTACCTCAGAGACCTGTCTTCTCTTTGAACTCTGCCTATAGCGGAAAAGCTACATTATTTATTGTTATTTTCCAAATTTCCAAAAAAGAAAGAGAAAATCGCAAGCCAATTAGAACAGAGAGGGTCCCAATTACAACACAGCAAAATCTACCAATCAGTAAACAAAATCGAGTGCAAAATAACAAATATAACTGTGTATTTGACATGAACAACTTGCTATATATATTCATTCTTTTTTTTTCTTCAAATTAATACATTTTTTATATGTTTAGAATAATTAGATCTGAAAAAAGTATATAGTTGTACTAATAAAATTAAACATCTGAAGTTTACTCCAATGTACTCTTTATGTAGCGCAAAGAATGCAGAGGAATTTCATAATTTGTTGTAATCAATATTTCTTTCACCACTCAAATCAAAATTAAACTAAATATCTTTCCAATTTCCATCCATTCAAAATACCAGTAGATATGAAGTGGATTGCCATAGTAACATGTAGATTTGTCATTATCTGTTTTGAAGCAGGAAAAAGAAAAAGAGATGGAGTCCTATTATTTCACTCCATTGTTCTCTCTGGTGAGCGAGACAGTAAGGACTTGGACACATGAGTTGGAAAGGTTGCATATGTTGACCAAGTAAAATGATTTGCATGTTTCCTCTCAATGATGGGCCAAGGGTTCATAGCTGGCAGGTGGGTGGATTGCTGAATTATCTGAAAGAAAAATAGAAATTCAGACAAGCAGCCAGGTAGATAATAAACAGACGACATGAGGAATAAGGTGAGTCTTCAGCTGTAGAAACAACCACATTGTCACCAGTCACAAAAGAGGCTCCACAACAATTACGGGCAGACCACAAAGTCACACAAAAGAGATTAAATGCTGCTGTCAGTATAAGTATTTAATCAGTGCCAAGGGAGTGGAGGAGATGTTCAGCTGGCACACAGTCATTGCATCAAATGGTTGCTCTGAAATCAAGGGAAATCTAGGAGCTGTGAAGTCCAGGACGTGTGGCACGGAGAAGACTGGCCACCTCAGTGAGAGTACAAATACGCTGGGAATATCCCGTGCTGTGGGATGCATCTTCCACATTTGCTTCAATTTAAAAACAATGTGTAAATAATTATGATATTATATTTTTCTAGCATTATCTCCATAAAAAAAACAAGTAACAAATCATTGCCCTAAGTATTTTATCCTTTTCAAACTACTACTACTACTACTGCATTTATGTACCTGAACAATTGCTCAAAATGAAGACTGTCACATAACTCTACTTTTGTTTAGTGCTGTACTACTAATTAGAAACACTTCATTCACATAGAATACATTTTAATATCGTTAAGACGAACTCAATTTTAGAGACTACAGCAGATGAGAACTGTGCTGTGCTCGAAACATACTGTACGTACATATACAGTACAAGAATGTCCTACTCGGAGAGACTGAGGAACTGAACATTTTCACCCTGGAACAGAGGAGACTACGTGGGGACTTGATTCAAGTCTTCAAAATCATGAAAGGCATCGACCACATCAAACCAGAGGAGCTTTTCCAGATCAGCAGGGACACACGGACCCGGGACACAAATGGAAACTGGGCTTCAAGGCATTCAACACAGAAAACAGGAGACACTTCTTCACACAGAGAGGCGTCACAATCTGAACAAACTCCCCAGCGATGTGGCTGAAGAGACAATGTGGGAACATTCAAAAACAGACTGGATAGGATCCTTGATCACTTAGTTATTAATGGACACCAAACGAGCACGATGGGGTCACAACTTTTGTTTGTTTCAATGTATACAAATGATGATATGACGAATGGCCTCCTCTCATTTGTAAACTTTCCTATGTTCTTATGTTCTAAGAAAATATTACTTCCAATAAAATAATGCACATGCCAGCCTTAAGGTGGCATTACCTGAATTAACAGTTTAAATACCTTTACATTTGAAGAACATGTATTACTTCAAATAAACAAATAGTAGAGGAAGTAGCTTTACTTTCACAACTCTTATATACACTCACCTAAAGGATTATTAGGAACACCTGTTCAATTTCTCATTAATGCAATTATCTAACCAACCAATCACATGGCAGTTGCTTCAATGCATTTAGGGGTGTGGTCCTGGTCAAGACAATCTACTGAACTCCAAACTGAATGTCTGAATGGGAAAGAAAGGTGATTTAAGCAATTTTGAGCGTGGCATGGTTGTTGGTGCCAGACGGGCCGGTCTGAGTATTTCACAATCTGCTCAGTTACTGGGATTTTCACGCACAACCATTTCTAGGGTTTACAAAGAATGGTGTGAAAAGGGAAAAACATCCAGTATGCGGCAGTCCTGTGGGCGAAAATGCCTTGTTGATGCTAGAGGTCAGAGGAGAATGGGCCGACTGATTCAAGCTGATAGAAGAGCAACTTTGACTGAAATAACCACTCGTTACAACCGAGGTATGCAGCAAAGCATTTGTGAAGCCACAACACGTACAACCTTGAGGCGGATGGGCTACAACAGCAGAAGACCCCACCGGGTACCACTCATCTCCACTACAAATAGGAAAAAGAGGCTACAACTTGCACAAGCTCACCAAAATTGGACAGTTGAAGACTGGAAAAATGTTGCCTGGTCTGATGAGTCTTGATTTCTGTTGAGACATTCAGATGGTAGTCAGAATTTGGCGTAAACAGAATGAGAACATGGATCCATCATGCCTTGTTACCACTGTGCAGGCTGGTGGTGGTGGTGTAATGGTGTGGGGGATGTTTTCTTGGCACACTTTAGGCCCCTTAGTGCCAATTGGGCATCGTTTAAATGCCACGGCCTACCTGAGCATTGTTTCTGACCATGTCCATCCCTTTATGACCACCATGTACCCATCCTCTGATGGCTACTTCCAGCAGGATAATGCACCATGTCACAAAGGTCGAATCATTTCAAATTGGTTTCTTGAACATGACAATGAGTTCACTGTACTAAACTGGCCCCCACAGTCACCAGATCTCAACCCAATAGAGCATCTTTGGGATGTGGTGGAACGGGAGCTTCGTGCCCTGGATGTGCATCCCACAAATCTCCATCAACTGCAAGATGCTATCCTATCAATATGGGCCAACATTTCTAAAGAATGCTTTCAGCACCTTGTTGAATCAATGCCACGTAGAATTAAGGCAGTTCTGAAGGCGAAAGGGGGTCAAACACAGTATTAGTATGGTGTTCCTAATAATCCTTTAGGTGAGTGTATGTATATATACAGCTGCAGCAACCTATATCAATCCACTGCTGGATGAAGGCTCCCCAAGATGTTTCCACTTGCTTTGATCTGTAGCTCATCTTTTCCATGTCACACCTGTTTTTTTATTATCACAGAACATTTTGCTCACCTTATTACCTAGTTGAATATGTTGGCTTGTCCATTGCCAGTGCTTGCTAAAAAACTAAATTGAAGGGTCATACAGTTGTAATCAGTAAACACTGATTATTTGATAATAGCTTTTTAAATCTAGCTTAGCTGTATCTGATCTTAAGAGAAAAGATGATTGTCTATCCTCTCAAGCATCACTGTGTCAGTGCATATGTCAGTGAAAAGGAGTAACACATACCAAAAAATGAACAAATACTAATACTTTTTAGAAGTCAGTAAATTATTACATTACCTTAATTGCCTTTTTCTAATGAGGGAAAAGAAGAAGCAGTTCCACATTCCGAATGATAAACTTGGGGAAAGAAAAGAAAAAAACAATAAATGCCTTTCATTGTGGTAATTCAGTCTTTAATCCTCTTATTTCCTGTATTCTATTATTTATTTCCTCCCTGCCAGCCCTAATTGCTTGACCTAAAGCCTTCAACAAATGTCAATGTAATTATTTCATTTAATTCTAAATCAGAAAGATTTTAAGATCCACAAGAAGCCTGGCTCTGAAGGCACTTTTACACCGCCTGACCCTGTGTCTACCTGCCACAGACGAAGCACAGAGTGTGACTGTGAGGCAGACTGAGTCGCAAATCAATGAAGTTGGTTCAAGTTTCAAAGCTGGTGATTACACTCCATTTTGTGTAGAAGTATAATTCTATGTTGTAGTTTTTTTACTTTGCAATATCCTGTGGCTCGACATACTGTCAATTTAGCTTAGCAAGAATACGTCTCAGAAGGGGAAATAGCTTGAAATAACATATGCTGTTGTAGGGCATTGGTATTACAGATGATTGACATTTAAAGTAATAAAATTGTCATAAAATCCTCTATTCCTGCATCATAAAAGTGGCAGCTAGATCATTTTGTCACAGCATAGAGAAATGGTGGCGCTCTATAATACATCCTGCTCCGATATCACATTTTAGCTGACGTCTCTGTGGGCAGCTGTGAAAATGAACATTCATCGAGTTCAAAGGTTGATGATCATGACTCATTTAAACTGAAAAATGTAAGTCAAGCATGGGCAAGTAACGGGCATTTTTTTCCCTGTTATCATGAAAGCAAACCCTGTCAACTGACAAAATTTCTGCATTAAACTTTCAAAATGACTTTTTGAGTAAGTTGTTTATGGTAAAAATTTGGATTCAAGCTGTTAAAATATTGTGTAGGAGTACATAGAACCACACACAGGTTTTTAGAATAATAATGTCCACCGAGAGCAACAAGGATTATTGAGGGTATTTTGTAAAGTGATGTGGGTGTTACTGGTCAGTTACAAGAGCTCAGTTTCAATGTATCCAGGGAGACAGGGGTCTGTGCTGTAAAAATCAACTCAATTGGCAGGCAGTCTTCTTCTCAGTGCCTTTGAAAGGAACAGAAAGATGCCCTGAGTTCGGAGTAAGAGTACCCACTGTACCAGAACCACAGTTCAAGAGATTTTGAAAAAGCTTTTTGCCAACAGCCCTATTTATTTAGTTTTTAATCTCAGTAACAGTTATGGAGAAACCGAATAACAACAGTTTTCATTCTATTAATTTTTCCCACGGAAACTAATTAAAAATCATATTACTCACTTTTCCCAATGACGTTACTTCACTTTTCCCCTAAAAAATTATTCATATTATGTCAGTGGTCATCTAATTATCCACCAAATGCTTTTATCTAGATCTGAAACTATAATTGTGGTCACCGGATTAGACCACAAACTGACTTACTCCCTTCACTCTAATTGAGAGTGCATCTGATAATGACAGAGGAATCCTGAGAAATCGGAAGCTGAGAATCGCTGACATTTCAAAAGCAGGGTGACAAAATGCATATCCCTCGAAAGAGGACTGCGCCTGCAAATCGCAGGACCTGTAGGGTGAGGAAACAAATCTTCCACAAAGCTTATTAAAATGCAAACATCGCTTATTGGTGGAAAATTGTGAGGCACTTTTTTTTGCAGGCTTGGCAGTTGTCTGTGAAGGATTTCCCTTAACCCCCAGGAACCCATGTCTCTGTATAGCAGAATAAGGCAAATCAAAGTGAACACGAATAGGACATTTATTAACCAGGAAAATAAATAATTAACATGCAGTTTAATCTGCCACAACTCATTTTCTGCTCAAACAGTAACACTAGGCAATACTGAGGATATAAGACAGTAATTTTAGAGACTTTTTTCAATTTCCCTCTCTCCATTCTGTCAGTAATTACGCAGGACAGTTCATCTTTACAAAAGCATAGCAATAACAAGTTTTAAAACTTCTTACCGGCATATTAACATTATGAAGGACACCTTTGGGAACTGAGATTTTGCATCCAATTGATCTCAGGAGAAAATCCATACAACCAAAGCTGAACCTGTTTCCTTGAACACTAGCTTTAGATTAGAACACAGTCTGAACTTCCAGAATTGATGTAAACAGTATTGATCAAAAGTAACCAACTCAGCGGAAAGAAGCTATTCATTTCCAATATAGTTAATATTCTTTATACGGATGTATTTACACAGATGTCCCTGGTGTACCCTTGTAAAGCCGCAAGTACATGCAATATTTTTTGACAATGTGAAAATATTCCTCAGACAAACGATACTGCATAAGTCTTGTGTCAGCAATTTAAACTGGAGCTAATGAACTGGTAACATTAAAAAAGTGCCTGAATGCCTTGAAAATCAACTTTTATCTAAAGTGTCTTGTGGTGTTGCTCATGTACATGATTTGGAAATAATTCATATGTGTGATTCGTAAATAATTGTCCCTGCTTGAAATGAAAAGGTCACGATTGGGCTCAGCAGATTTAACAAAGGACTGCTAGATAGGATTCTCCAAGAAAATTAAAAGGCCCTCTATGTATTCTGTTATGCACACCAATTAACCTCGGTGCAAGAATACTGTGCTATCTTATGTGCTTTTTTGCTTTAGTCTGTAATATGTTAGAAATTGTGTATGTCTTTATTTCTACTGCAGGAGAATGTCATGCTACTTTTGTGCACAAATAATTGATCATGTACCCTGTATGAGTGGCCAGTCCTTGAGTAGAAAATGACTATCAGATTGTGAGGCGGCCATGAATTGACACTTAACCCCCTAAAGAAGAGTTTGCTGCAGTGGTACAGTTTCTTAAAGACATATCTGCATGCACTGCACCTGACCAATGCCCTGGAGATGTTATTATGCTTCTTAGACATATTGATGCTGAATTCATCATTTGTTAAGCATTCACAATACCGTTTTTTATAGTTCCGGATTCACTTTGATTCGAGGCTCGATCTTTCATCAATTCACAACACCGTGGGTAGAGCGATGAACAGCATAGTTACTAACAGCAGATGAAGAGTTCAAAAAGTTAATTGAAAATTCTGTTGCAAAATCAAAAGAGGCCGACATTAAGATAAAAAAAAAATCTGGTAAGAACAAATACAGTTCCATTTCCACCGAAGCAGACTGCATTTGAATCCATAGAAATAAGTTTGAAGGCTTCCGTGCTAAGCTTTAAATTCAAAAATAATAATAATTTCAATTTAAAAAGAAGATTCAAAAGGGAAAGGTGATTTGTCACATTGGTACATTTTTTATATTCCTTCACCCCCTTACAATTCCATCACATTGGTGAGAGATGCATCCAGAAGTGACCAAAATAGCTTTTCAGACAATTTGTCAGTTCTTTGGCTTGAAAGAAGTACTGGGATAGCTTTAAACAGAACTGAACATCTCTGCTCTGCTAATTTACTTAAATCAGTTAAAAAGCATATTATATCATTCCAAAAAACAGGATGTGCAGAACGTGGGGGAGGGTTAAAGACAATCCCTTTACATCACATTCATTGTAAACCAGGAAATGCTTCTCCTTATCTAGTGGAATGCAAGTATAGTAAGACACAACACACCACAACCTCCAAAAAATAAATATGTAGTTTAATGTGGAGCCATTGCAACACAAGTACAGCAAATAAGCAAATAGTTTTACCCACCCTGTGGTTTGAATTAATTTCAAATGGAAATGCGTCAATTTGCAGAACAATCCACTTGTTGTAGAAAAAAATATCAAAGGTTTCATTTTAAGCTTCAAAGCACTCTTTTCTCAACTTTGAAGTGATTTATTTTTGCAGGGTTGTCTTATTTTATTTGTATTTTGATTGTATGGTTACATTTCTTTTATTACCCTGAGAAAAGTTAATATAACACATTTTGTTTTTCCTAGGGACATTCGGCTGAGAGTAAACTGTGATCTTTACAACTTTACAGAAGTCCTGAAGAAATTATACTGTGTTTCGGGGAAAAACCTGGGACCTGCATTCATGAGATCGATGAGTCAGGTAACTGTCTGTCAAAAAGTATGGAAAATCTCAAAAAACTCTTTTATCTGATATATCTTTCATTTTCAAAGCCACTTTCTTTCTCCCGCAAGTTTTTTTAGTACATCTGCCAAAAAGAGTTGATAATTATTCAGAACCTTTTGCCGTTTCATTTTCAGCCATACAGCTCCAAAGAAAGGTACTCCAAACAAATTGCATAGCAAAGAAATTATACTGCAGAGGGCAACCTAATGTGGGAGTATAAAAGTGAGATAAAGCATCTTTAAATATTGGCATGTGATAGTCCCCTGTGTTCATTATTGTACAGCTGCTTTATAATGCAGTTTCAAATTTAACATTTCTTGTATTGTAGTTTCATACTTAATCAATTAGAACTGAAATAAAAACCTGTAAAATAAACCAGTGCGAGCATTGAGAAACATACTGACAGTTCTTCTTTCCTGATTCAGTTGGGAGCAATCTATTTATTATTTTATGGCGCTCATTTATCATTTCAAAGTATTTCTGCTGTGCAAAGCCTGACCTGTACCAGCTATTCTGCAGAAAAGGGGAAGGTAACAGACTCTGTGTACTTAACATGCTATGCTGTCTGCTTTGCTCCCTACCCCGGTAAAGCACACCTACAGTATTACGCTCCTAAAGAGGACATGTCGAAGGATGTTGACGGGGCACTATGCATCTGTAGCACACTTATTAGAGGTCTTAGTCAGCGGTAGTATTGATTTAGTGCAGAAGTGTTCCATAATACACAAACGCGCACACCAGATTCCACAGCAGGCTTCAGAGTTGAGTCAAATAAAAAGGGAAAAGGGTGTCTTTTCATTCGGATCCCACCCTTTTTTTGAAATGTCATTCTATATGGAGCGACTATCAAATACAAATGCTTTAATAAAAACTAGAAAAGCAGCAAACATAAAGAAAACACACCTATTAAATGTGTATGAGACTGAGCAAATGAGGATTACACACAGTGCGTAGCGTCTGGTCATCAGCCATCACAAAGTGTCCAGATGTTTCCTACCTTTTCTAGCCTGCAGGACCAGTGAGAGGCACAGTTGGCTCTACCAGCATCATAGACAGCGGTAGGAGGATCTCCCGGCATGAGGACCATGGACAGTAGTTATGGAAATGTCCACAAAGCAGCAGAGACTGCACACCTGCTGCAAATACACCCAGGTGGAGCTCAACATCCTGTGATCTATCACAAGACCTCGACCTTCCCTCCTTTGTCTTAGTCCTTTGCAGATGAAAGGAGGCGGGGGAGGGCGTGCTGGTGAGGAACAAGGAGAGCAGAGGAGAGCGCAAGGGCAACAGAGGATGGCTTAACTGATTGAACAACCTGGACTGGAATAGGACATCGCTTGGCCAAGAAACCGTTCTTGTGGACGACCACCCCCCTCCGGTGAAGACACATCGCCTGCCACCTCCCAACGAACCCTGGAACTGGATTTGACCTTTTTTGTTTTTGTTTTGGTTAATTTGTTTGCACCCCTATAGCAATCCTTATTTATGTGCAACAAACACACAGACCAAGCTCTGTGCTGCTCAAGAATGGGGGGCTTATGTGATCCTGCTGTTACTGCCCTTTCCTCATTAATTCCATTTTCTAAGGCATAGCACGACTGTATGGAACTCAACCCCTGTGATTAGGCAATGTAATTATCAAATCAAAAGTGGGACAACTTTCTCCATTGTAAACTTCAAAGACAGCGGTCAAACTGAATTTGTAACACACAGTATCGAGATTTCTTCCCTTTGATTTTGGTCTCTTTTGTTGGTCTAATTTTATTGTCTTTGGTTTGCTTGCTGATTGTCTTTTATTTGAAGTTCTCAATAGCTTTGATGTATTACACATTCATACTTTACATCTTGGTGGTGCTGAATTTACACCTATTTGAATTTCATATGAGTCTAGTTGCCTTGTGAGCAGGATAAGAAAGCAATAGAAACATTTTCCCTAATGTTGGAAAATGTGATTCATTCCTCCCCCTCCATACATTTTGGGAGTATCTACTCATGGCCATTTTCAACAGAAGAACAAACCTTACATGATAAATAGAGAAAGGTTCTTTTCATGATATTAGTGGGTTATAGTTCTGTATAGACAATACCAGTAATAAAGTGAAAAACCAAAATGCCAACAATAGAAGGGCATGAATGGAGACACATTTTTAAAATGGCATACAATCACTGAACAGCTATTTCATAGTAATTGAAAGAATTTACATTTGGGTTAAGAGGAACAGATTGATCAAAGCTAGGAATGCAATTATCTTGCGAGTTTTTGATGTAGCAGCATTATCGTAAAGAATGTCAAAATCCTATGGTGGCAGAGGATTTAAAAAGTAGGGATGGTGGGTGGATGAAAGAGCAATGAACTCGGGCACTGATGTCTGCGGGGGCACCGACAGCGAGGACACCCCCAGTAACCATGACTACATCACTCCGTTTACTTTAAAGTGAGGAGGGAGGGACTCCCTAAACCCCTCTCCCCCCACACAGGTTTGGCAGACAGTCCCAGATACACACCGCACGAACACCAGTAACGGTTGTAAAACAGATTACACAGTCAACAATCCAAGAGGGATGGGGCATGACGTCCACACCCTCCATGTAGTTACAGGTTTTAACTCCCCCTTTAAGAACTGCCTTTAATACCCAGGCAATCTGTACACAAATAAGGGGAACAAAACTGTAGGTCCACCAAGTCCAGGAAGAGAGTATACAGAAGAGTATACTGTCTGGTCTCCCACACTCAGGCCAACAAGAAGTCCACGGGTTCTGTCGTCTGTGTCCAAGAGTGCAGAAACCCTCCAGTGGAGTGGGTCCCTGCTGCGATGCATGTCCGAAGTGGTGGCACCATCACCCTCAAGAAAAAAGGAGAGAAACGAGAAACAGAGGGCTCAGAGGGGCCGCTACACAGATCGGGCTGGATAAGTAGAACTGTGCACCACCAGTTGAACTTATGTACATCCCTCGGCTCTCCTTTCTCCCAGCCCGTCCCCCTCCCGCAGGCACGATGTCCCGGGCCCAGTCTCGCCACCAACGCTGCTCCACGGAACCCTCCCTTCTCCACCGACCCTGTAAGCGGCAGTCTCCAAAACACTACGTCTCCTGTGGTCAAGTTATTTTTGCATGTGAACAGGGCAAGACTCCAACCCAGCAGCCAACAGAAGTCACTCAATGCATTCCTAATAAGCTTGAGATCAGTCCAAATACCCCATCCACCCATCCACCCATCCACCCATCCACCCATCCACCCATCCACCCATCCACCCATCCACCCATCCACCCATCCACCCATCCACCTCAGGCTTTGCTGCCAGGTCCCATCCTCCTGCTTTCTCTAGTCCTGTCACTCCCTTGAAAATGGGGACTGGCTGCTTTTAAAGCCAAGTTCATGGTCCAGAGCAGGGAGGTTGAAGGGTATTTGGCTGATTGCTCAGGAGGAGATCATCCAATGAGGAGAGGTGTGCTGGAATGTGCGAATGCCACAGTGTGGAATGTAATATAAACGTGCTCAGTAAAAGTAGAAGAAAATAACATACAAAAAATATAAAGTTACAATCATGGCGAAAGCAACACATCTAATTAGTGAAGAAAAATAAACTAATAATAAATCAAACCAATACATTCAATAATCAATATAAAAATAAACCCACACACACCCCCTGCAACACTGCCCCACTGGAAAATGCAGTACATCTACATACTACAGATTCAGTCTTTATGAAGAGCATGATATATTGAAAGATGTAAATGCAATTGCTTTACAGTTTTTGTTTTCAATTTCTTTCCTATCTATTGTATTACTTTTGTGTGTGTTTGTTTGCTGTAGCATGCTTGTTTATTATAATAATAAAGTGGGGTAATCCGTATAAAAAACAAATCCAAATGCTGCAGTAATTGTTTTTATGTCTGCTTCATTTAAAAATGCTTAGCATTCAAGGAGAAAATAGCAAGTAACAAGTAAACAATAATCACACCTTTTTTTTGGGTCACTCCTTCTCATGAATATTCCAGTTTAAATTAAATGTTTTGTCTTTTGTTCAGCATATTGAAAATGTTTATTCCCATTCATAAGCCTGCTTTCACTTACATTTCCATAGAAGGAGGATTGAAACAAAACACGCTGTGTGCTTTTGAGTAGGAGTTTCCACATTAATATTAGAAAGGAGTATTACAATTTTAATGTGACATCATAACATTAAAAACTGAGCTTTGCAAAGAGATCACAGTTTCACAAGATCACAAGCTAGGTCAATAAAACTAAAAATAAAAGTGAAATGCAAACAACGCTGTGTGCACTGGAGAGCTCCACCATCTGTCTTCTGAGTTTCTTGAAATGTTACCTGCAGAGTTCAAAGAGAGAGTTTTTATTTTTGTTTTGGAACAAGCGAGGCATTAAACAGCTGAAAAATGTAGTCACTTCATACGATGAAATAAAACATTTAAGGCGGCAAATATAGTAAGACATGATGTCAGTTTCAAACATTGCTTTTTCTTAATAAAACTTATAACTACAGCATGGGGATTTTGACTGGAGTTTATATGGGGTGGTGAAAATTGAAAATATTCTGTATTGCAGTTACCCTTGCTTTGGTGGTGTACACTTTCCTTTGGACTCATTGTGTTTTCATTTGGATTATTGTACTTTTATTTAGTTAATCTGACAACCCAGTTGATAGGGAGAAATGTACTCCCTCGATAGGCAGACAAGGAATACTCAGGGCTCGACTGAATTAGAATAATAGCAAAATAGTTTATTCAGCTCCAACGAAGCGCTCCGGAGACAGCCAGTCGGGAAGACACATCTAAAGTTTTCCTAAAGAACATAGAAGATTCCTGTAACAATTGTGCAAATATAATATTTTTGCCATCTTCACAGTTACTGAAGTATATACAATACCACCTTTTTCTGAGTTTTGAGACATTTTGTGGATAGGAAATCATGAAATTATTCAATAAAACTCTCTGGACAATAGAAAGTGAATGATGTGTTAGATAATACATATAACAAAATGTATTTCTAAATTCTCAACATAGAGGTCAATGCATGAGACTGACCGGTCAGAGTCAGAATCTGAAAATATGACCAATCAATGTTCTGAGAAACATCTTGATGAAACAAGAAATAATTACTGTGTGGCACAACTTCCCACATATTCCTTCTCAGTAAGGGACAGATCAAACACTGCTAATGGCAAGAAGCTTACAGATCTTACCAGGTAGTTAGAGTAACATGCTGGAAGATAAAAGAGGGTCCTATTTAGAAAATGTACCGAGCTGGAGATTAATGGGTTTACACCATCTCTCAGATATAATACCTTCTGCAATCTACCAGATTAATAATACAATGTCTGGGTATTGTTCTGGGACAGGGGCATGCATTTCTCATAGCTGTTTAGTAGAAAAGGGGTAACCCATCTTTTTCCAGCAAGCATTTATGAAACCAATATTTTATTTTGGCGGAAAATAAATGTCCCAAGCATAGGAATCTGTCTCTGGTTGCATTTTACTTAGTGATTATGAATATCATTAATACAATAATTATATTCAGACCTCAGACAAATCAATGTGTGACTAACCAATGAGGCTTGATCGTGCTTCCCTAAGAAATTTCAGCTAATTTTTATTATTACTCTGGATTCTGCAAGAGCACAACAGGAACATTTTGCAAGTCACTGTGACCTGTTTCATATAATCTTCCTACATGTCACTGTTTGGCCTTGGGTTCAGTTCCCTGATATATAAAGCCCGTGTTTATTGAAGATGAACATAATTAGCCGTGACTCAGGATGAAACAGGAGGATATGACAATGAATTTATTTGGGTTCTGCAATGGGAAGCAGATTAGTGCAAGGAATTGTTAATCACAGGTATATACATCATGCTTTCTTGAGGGATTTCAGAAGATAAAAGGCTTGTGACTTTCAGACTTGTTTTGCTGTGATCAAATGAAACCCCTTGCTTTTCTAATATAATGATTTTAAAATAATGATGGTATACTACCGGAACAAACAAATGATAGTAGACAGTGTAGCAAACAGACAATGCATTACATAAAGGCCCATTGTGTTCCTTTTCTTTGCTTCTTCCTTATTGGTACACTTTTGTGGTAGCCTATAAAAGTCCCTCTTGTCCTAGTTGGTTCTAAGGCACACTCCGTAGACAAGGGATAATACATCCATGGGATTATATTGACTAAGTATGGCAGGAAAATATATCCACGGTTCTATCTTCTTTTCAAATGTATATGAAAGTTTGGTAAATCAACAACAGCAGTTTTTCATTTTAAGTAAGATTTTAATAAGAGACTCCAGGTGTCCCCCTATGTTGTAATCAACATAACCAACATATACACAACGTAACCATAAAGATATTTTAAGTCACTGGCCATTTTTAATAAGCTGAAGAAGTAACATGTTGAAACATTGATTGGAAGCAATGTTTATGGCTTATTTTACTCTGCGTTGGCAAATCAATGAATGCACATGTTTTGCTGCATTGTAAAGCAGCCTCAAACTGCTTGTTTATAGACATAATTGTTTTAAATGGTACTGGGGGAATGATTCCAAATCTAAAACTGTAGACGGATTTCAGCTTAGTATAAGTACATGCAGCTATTTAACAACATGAAGAATGAGGAGACTGGCAATTAAAAATATGAAAATATGAAAGAATCTGCATTTATTTTATGTAGACATTAACCTAATTTTATGTCAAAAAGTCACCTTGTTAAAAAGTAAAGAGTCACTACTAGTCTTTGATCCCATTTGAAATCATATCTGTCCCCCGTAGCTGGCGTTTACCTTCGTCCCCAAACTACCTAATAAATTGAATCACATTTTTAAGCTTAATTAGCTGATTGGGCATTCTTAGCTGTTCCCTTGCATCATATTGCAGATTAACACTTTTGGCCAGATGGGAGATGTGGGAGGCCTTACAGTAAAGATGATGCCTGTATGTTAATTATTCTGGTTTTACTTTCTTCTTTTCTTTCTTTTCTGCCATCTCCTTGGATTCTGGCTGTCAGCTGATCCTACTATCCCTTTCGAGATAAAACTCAAGTAGTGCATTTTGGGAAGGCTCGATAATCACTTAAGCACTTGTGAGAAGTGGTGGATTGACACTGCTTTAGAGTAGACTCTTATATTTACTGATTGACAACATACCTCTCAAAGGATCTATTTTGCACAATTCATAAACTACTAATTTCACCCATCCAGTTTAATTGAAGTCTGTCCCAAGTCATTTGATGTAACTGAAATAAAATTAAAAAAAACATTTTGTAATGTAGGTGACACATTGTTTATGGTGTGTGAATCTGATGTTTGACAAGTATAATGAACTTCAGAATAAGCTTGCCAATTGTATTTAATCTCTTTAAAATTAATTGGTTCATTAATTAATGTACTAGCAGTCAATCCAAATGCAAAAATTATTGTTTAAAAGGTAAGACCTTACTATTGCAGACTCGAAACATATGTTTCACACATCATGATTCATGACAAAGGGAAGGAACAATGGTTCATTATATGCATATGTGGGAGTTTAGCAGAAGTGGCCTTAGGTTCTAATATTCGGATATTAGTTTCTTAATGTGCATAATTGCAGTCATGTACCCCATTCTAGCAGAAAATGCAAGGTGTTACATTTTAATTAACTTCGTTTTAAAGTAAATCGAAATGAATCAGATGTATTCTCTGCACTTTTGGTTTTAAAGAATTGCTTCCTTTCCTGACCTCTTCGCCTTTGAAAAGCAGGAAAATGCCACATGACACAAGCCTGCGGAAAAAGTCTCACTGCTTGAACTTTGAATTGTGTATGTGCTTAAAAACAAAGTGCTTAAATGAAACTTATTCCCTTTTCTGCGCTGTTTCACTTTCACTCGGCTCTCTGAAAATGAAAAGAACCTTTTACTCTGTGCAGTATTGCGCTGGGCTGGCGTGGTAAGTCTGCTTACAGGAATTATAATGGTATCTTTCCTCCTGTTCCTGTTCTCTGTATCGTCATACCCTGTACAGTTTCTACTGACCTGCAACAAAAACAAAAGGAATGATGGTAAATGTCTTTATTTTGAAAATAAACTACATAACACTCAGAGATATATCTGTATATAAAGTAATGCTTTCCAATAGCGTAACCTAATGCTGATCCTACACTCCATCCCTGTTACAGCACTGGCCTTTTGCAACTGACTAGGAAACAACAATCATGACTTGAAAGGGACAGTTATACAAGTCAATCCCTACCCTCACCCACTACAATCACTGTATTCTGGCAACATGGAGGTCTGTTCACACAGAAGAAGCCGGCAGACTCACACATGCACACAGACTGACAAACATACTGACACACCGAAAAATGTTATTAACAACTATTAAATGAAAAAAGTGAGGCTGCGACACTTGTATCCCCTACAACAGTAATGTTTCTGGAAAGCGCTCTGGATGGATGGATACCAGGGGAGGTTCATGCTACACACAGGAAATGAATTCCCCCAGTGGTGCAATCCCGGCGCCAAGGGCCACAGACAACAACCTAAACTTACACCTATGATGCCTGGTATAGCTCCAAAGGCATCCTTACCTGACAAATGTGTACTGACATATACCGTTAATCATTTTAAAACATTAAGTAGATGTTAACAAATGCATTATTACACTGTTCTTATGAGTAACTAAGATGTAGTTACTATGTTAATACACTGTACCTAGGGAGACTGATTGTGAAATGTTACCATACATTGTAATAAGGGAGACCTATTGTAAAGTGTTACCCATATACATTTACACAGTAGCCCAGACACTAATTCAGCTGCTATTATCTCTATTGATCGGGAGTCCCGACTGCAGGTTGCATTTAAACAGCTTTATTCATTCATTTTTAATCTCACGTTGCTGGTTCACAGCTCGTTAGAAAGCAGAGACCCAGAGCTTTCAATTGTCAGTGGCATAGCTCTCTACTCCTTTCATGTATCTGTCTCTATATCTCTCTCATGTCTCTGTTTTCCTATATCCCAATCAGAATATCATATCGCTATTATATCATTATATTTTCAAATAAACACATTTTCGATCATTCATTTAGTATCCTTGCTGTTTGATGTCAACACAGATTGTGGTTACTATGGAATCACATTAACACGTTACTGTGTTAAAATGCTGCCACACTACACTGCATCGTGTATTTTTACCACAATTCATATTGCAACACTTTAGTTTGTTTTACCACAGTGCAGCACACCACAATTTACTATGGTACACCACAAAGACTTCATAATAATAAAGATCTTGCAAGAGAAGACACTGTATAATAATAATAATAATAATAATAATAATAATTATTATTATTATTATTATTATTATTATTATTATTATTAGTAGTAGTAGTAGTAGTAGTAGTAGTAGTAGTAGTAGTATTAGTATTAGTATTATTATTATTATTTACAACAGTTGGTAACATGTTCTTTAGACTGTGTTTATTAAACAGCTTCCACGGCTGGTGTACAGAAATTGTTGAAATAATAATAATAAAAATGATACAACACGTTTTGAGTGAAATTGAATTAAATGTCATACTTTCAGTACTTCATAAATATGTATTCATTTTATTTTCAGTTGTATACACAAATATACACACAACTATTGCACTCTGGCAATATAAGATGTATTGCAGCTCAGCATTTTTATTACAAGGTTAGGGAACCGCAGTATGCTCTACCGGACATTTTTCCAATCCTTTCTGATAATTAACATCAGTAAAATCTAAATTACATTTAAATACACTGTGATGTCAGAATATTGTGTGCAGCCTTAAGTGCTGTCAGTAGAGCAGGTATTCATTTTTTTAACAGTTTTGCCTTAATTAAAACACGCAATTAGATGATATTGTGTGTCTAGTTTACTTGCAGATATGTTAAATTAAAAACGTGTTAGCAAAACAATAGTGGGTAACATACTTCACTTACAAAAACACTTTTACTTTTTACTTTTACAAAAATAAATATATAAAAGTATGTTTTATGGCTGCCATTCGTAACTACATTCAAGCACTCAGATACAATGAACATTTACTATTATTATTTTAAATCTAGAGAACTAATAACAATGTATTGATTAGGCCACGAGTCACACACACTATGATCAATCACACTGGATTGTTTTCATTAGACCTTAATGTGATTAGTTCTGGTAATGAGAACAATGGTGTATTTGTTGGTGATCGACACAACAGCACTTGACTTTCCTGAACAAGAAAGATTCCCAGGCGGTCAATATAAAGGGTACAGGACACTGCTTTGGTTGGAGACGATATAGGGCAGTAAACGTCAGGATCTGATGTCAGTACGTGCTCTGGGTACATCGAAAACAAGTTATTTGACTCTTACAGACTGCTCGGTCTGATTCCGTTTTAGGTTATATTTTGATGTAGTCGTAAGCTACTCTTCAAAATAGCTTTACAATTTGATGACAGACGTTTCTGTACATCTTTAAGAAGGGAGAGATGCATTCAATACCCACCGTCCTTCTGCAGAAACACGTCTCATACCATTTGGATGCATTGTGAGATTTGCTAACATGCCTTCTTGTTCTGGAAAGCCTGCCCAGTAGATGACATTAGCATATAGCACCATTACTGGTCCATTGTAAGAGACACCTGAACACAAAATTAAATTAAGTGTGTAGCACACTTCAGCTTTTACATCAGGTAGGAAACTCTTCCTTGGTGTCCTGAAACTGAATTGCAGAAGTGGAACAGATAAGCAAATGGTTTTCAGGCCTTGTCAGTCTGCATTTTCTTTCTTAATTATAATAAATACATTGGAATCTAAATGGTACAGGAATGGAGCACTGAATTATGCTTAATGCACGAGTTAATGTGTGAATTTGGAAATGTATTTCCAGAGCCTAGAGTAGTGAATGGTTCATTAAGTGATTACAGAGCGTTAACAAAGAAAACCTGTTATTTTCAGAGCATCTCAGGCCATGAGATAAACCTTAGATGATTCATCACTGAGATGCAAAGGAAATGTTGTATTCAGCATAATTATATATATACAGTCCATGCATTTTTAATTACTTTTATGTATTATATTTCTGGGTCAAAATAAGTAGAAAGTTCCTTGGGTTCTGTCCTGCTCGGTCCAGTTATGCATTTATAAACTGCATTCCAAAAATATCAAGCAAGATAAACTCTAAGAAGTAAAGATTCTAATAAGAACCTTTTGGGGTTCCTGGGGTTGATACTGTGGAGGAATCCTTACATATTCTTATTATAACCTTTTAACGAGGTTCCTTGCAAATAAGGATCCTTAAATGATCCTTAAATGTATCTTAAATCAACCACGATCATGATGAAAAAGGTTTCTTAAATGATCCCTTGTGTTTACGACGGACCTTTAATGAAAATAAACTCACGAAGAACCCCAAGGTTCTAAATAGAACCGCTGAAGAAGCTTCAGTTTTAACTGTACAATATTAATAGTACGTTCCAACTATTTTAACCTTTAAAATACAACATTAATTTACCACGGTGTTTTATTCAATATAATAACAGGATATGCAGACAGGACATACATTCATCCCACTCTGATGCAGTGATGTTCCAACAGAAGCCTTTGGATAGAGTCATTTTAAGCTCTTAACAACGTCACGGATACAGTCTACAATGATTTCTTTATATAAACCCTGAAGAGCGGGCAATCTCTGATTAAAAGTCTTCGTACAATTTATTGCAGACATAAGAGTGTTACCTTGCGCACATAGCAGACGGTATAGTGTTACCTTGCGCATCTTGCACATCGTGTTACCTTTCGCGTTGTCCTCAAACAAGACGCCAGACACCTGTCCGCCCCTAGGTCCGAACTTCAGAGCCCAGAGCAGATTGATTCATGTTTTCAGAAGAGTGTATTTTTTATTCTGCTCAACTGGTCACATTGACTTTATTTGGGGGAGGGGTGGCCGTGCTTTACATGCTGAGCGACCCTCGACGTCCCCGATCGACAGCAGAGACGTTTCAGCACCACGGACAGCTCGATACAAGTCCTTTATAGCTACATAGTTTTCAAAACTAATGTCACTACAACTACTGCTGCTGCCGCTAGCACTACTACTACTACTACTACTACTACTACCAATAATAATTATTAATACTAAATAATTCATTTTGTTTGTTGTCATCAATATATTACACCCGCATCTGTCGAGATCATGCTTGCTTTAAAATGCGTTTAAACAAATTCGGTGTCAGCCACAGGGTTTTCCACCCACCCCATAAACAGACACAAATGCTCCGTGGGCTATGCATGTTTGACTAAGACCTTGCATTCAATGTGTAACTGGGGGAGACGCGCTCATTATCGTGTCAGCGGGGGCATGGTCCTAACTTGCAGCCGAGGAAAGGCATTCATGTTGATTTCATAGGAATGAGACACATTGTTTTTGGTCTGAACTTCGCCGCCTCGCATTCATTGACTTCGACTGACACTCTTGCAACGTGAAAGGCAGCGGGTCTTGGGGGGGGTTGGAGGGGGGGTGCACCGGCAGAGCTCGTGCTGCTCTCCTGCTGCTCCCCAGTCGCGCGGCAGTGAGGCGTGCAGACCGCCGGGCAGAGGCATCGCTCCACACAACTTTCTGCCAGCTAACTTCATTTCAACCATGCATAGGCACCTCCTGCTGCACGCATGAAGAGTGGGCACATATCCTGGATGCGAATGCTTTCATGTGTGCGCACTGTCACGCAGCGTGCATCTTTTTTTTTCCTCTCTCACTGCGTTCAAGTTAACCTCTTTCATTTCTTGGGCTGCCTTCAACCCCTCCAGACATGAGGCGCTGTCCGGATGGAAACTAATGATCTCACGAAAAAAAGGCATGCCCTCTTGGGTCTTCATCTTCGAGGTTATTGTCATTTATAACAGAAGACAACAGAAAATACTTGAAAAGGGGAAATGCACTCACCTGCAATGTTGGGATTGTAGGAGATGTAGCAGAACCTGCACAGTGACAGCAACTTCATGTGATTTGGAGGCTGTGCTTCACGAATGCAATTCAGAGTAAACACACACACACACACACACACACACACACACAAACAGGTAACTCTTTGGCCAAGTCTTCGACCTATTTAATCGGAAAGGCAATCACCAGGACCACATTTTCCGAGGTTTGGTGGTGATTTAGCAAGAGGTATGAAGACGCCCTTCATGTGGAAACTTGCCAAAGTACTTTGGTGCTGCATAAGTGCATTAGTGGACGCACAGGTAAGGTAGACTTCATTTGAATTTAATGTATTTTTTAATTTATATTACAATGCTTTTGTCTATGTTATGACATCCTGTTTGATTGAAACATATATACAAACATAATAATAATGATCTACATAATCTTCTGTCCATTAAAGCTCCGACTAATTATCACCAATTCAATAGTACATTCGATCGGTATCTTATAGCTAACTGTGTTTTCATTCCAAAACATAAGTAGATTTCAAATCGAATACCGCCAATATATTATTAATCTATTATTAATATATTATTAATCATATATTATACAGGAACTTTAGAGTTAAACAGGTATGCAGCAGACTACAGCATGAAGCCAACTTTGGGTTATTTCATATGGTCCAAGACTTCCTAAAATACTCTTGTAAAACATGAACTGTATACCTAACTTCTCACTTTTTAAATTATTAATATTTTTATATAAAACACCAAATATGCATTGTTTCCTCTTATTTTGTATTAACTATGTATAAGATATGGATCTAAACATTTTAACAACTAAGGCAAATTACTGCTGCTGCTACTACTATTACTACTACTACTACTACTACTACTACTACTACTACTACTACTACTACTACTACTACTACTAATAATAATAATAATAATAATACATCAGTAGAACTGGAATACTGCAATGTATTTGCATTTATGTATGTATTTGCATTGCATGTATTTGCAATGTATTAATATACTAGTCACACCTTATGAAAATCTCAAAACATCATTATCAATGTATGTCAAATGTTTCTAGGTAATATGTATTCTTGCAATATCACAGTTTTATCTCTGCCGGTGCTCTGCTTTATGCCACTACTTGGTATCTGTTGTGTAATTAACAAGGCAGCTTTGATAATATTATCATATTAGTATTGTACCACCAATACTATAACTTCTATACTATTAATAAAAACAACTCCAGCAACATTTGAAAAATGTTTGCCTCATTGTAAACCACTTTAACTGTATTGTTTGTGTATTGGTCTGAAATAAGCAATAAAGAAAACATGCATATGTGGATATGAAGCATTAATTTGTATACTATGCATATTTTATTAATTTATTGCTTTTGTTTTTTATTAAATACGATCTGCTGCCTCCACATTTTCCATATCCCTGTACCATTAATTAATTGTAATAAGATTTGCTTAGGAAAGCATATGCAGGGGTACATTTTGTGTTCTTAAACAAATAAATAAACGGCACCAGCAAGCACTGTTGTGAACATCAATTGCAAATCTGTCAACAATACTTTTAAAGATTTTGAAATACTGCACAGTGTTCAGATGTATTCACTCCCTGGTAATCAGTGCTGTTTCTTTCATGATATCAAGAGTTTTTCTTGTAGCCTTGAAATAGATTCAGGTCCTTCTTGAGAGCTTTTTCTGCCTGTACTGGTTGTGCTTGTGGACTTCTTTCTTCAGTTTCTAATATTGATTGAGGTTCGGCGATTGTGAAGGTCTATTAAGTAGGTTGATTTAGGTTTTTAACTGTTCTGTTAGCTTTGAACACCTTTATGATGGACATTGTAGTCAAAACTGGGACCATCAACTTTTTAGGAATCTTTATACAACTGTTACCTGACACTCTGAGGTCAATAACCTTTTTCTTGAGATCTTTGGACACCTCTCTGAACTTCCCAAGGGTGTGAGTGGATTGCCACACCTTCCAGTTAGGACAGTGTCCTTGTTTTATTTCTGTGAGACATCATTCGTCACTGTAATGAGCTCAAGCACCGCTCTGAGGCCTGTTGCGCCAGTTGTCATTTGAAATAAGAATCAGGTGTCATCTGGATTTGACGACAAGGGAATTCTGTCAGTTATCAGAGCACATTTTTGGGTGGCTGAAGTAAACAGCCAATCACATTACAAAGCCTTTTTTATGATTTGATTGTCTAAATACAAGTGACTGCATTTTGTATTGTACTGTGGGAAATGTGTATATTCTGTGAAAACTGTAAGTCCTTCTGGGCAATAAACTGTCTGCTACAACAACATCAAGTCTCGGTTTTGTATCTGAATCAGATGCAATGTATATGCAGCCTGTCTCTCTTTTTAAAACAGTATTATATAAATGTTGTGCTAAGGAACAGGTCAATTAATGTAAATTATTTTCTTAATGGGCTATTTTCCCTGGGAAAGGACTATATGCAAAATGTTAACAATAACATATTATTATTATATACGTTTTCATGCTGAATTGGGGAGGAGGGGATATGGCCTTTAAGATCTATCTTTTAAATGTTTCAACTTCTGTAAAGAAATGCAGAAGTATATATATATATATATACACCGATCAGCCATAACATTATGACCACTGACAGGTGAAGTGAATAACACTGATAATCTCATTATCATGGCACCTGTCAGTGGGTGGGATATACACTCACCTAAAGGATTATTAGGAACACCATACTAATACTGTGTTTGACCCCCTTTCGCCTTCAGAACTGCCTTAATTCTACGTGGCATTGATTCAACAAGGTGCTGAAAGCATTCTTTACAAATGTTGGCCCATATTGAAAGGATAGCATCTTGCAGTTGATGGAGATTTGTGGGATGCACATCCAGGGCACGAAGCTCCTGTTCCACCACATCCCAAAGATGCTCTATTGGGTTGAGATCTGGTGACTGTGGGGGCCAGTTTAGTACAGTGAACTCATTGTCATGTTCAAGAAACCAATTTGAAATGATTCGACCTTTGTGACATGGTGCATTATCCTGCTGGAAGTAGCCATCAGAGGATGGGTACATGGTGGTCATAAAGGGATGGACATGGTCAGAAACAATGCTCAGGTAGGCCGTGGCATTTAAACGATGCCCAATTGGCACTAAGGGGCCTAAAGTGTGCCAAGAAAACATCCCCCACACCATTACACCACCACCACCAGCCTGCACAGTGGTAACAAGGCATGATGGATCCATGTTCTCATTCTGTTTACGCCAAATTCTGACTCTACCATCTGAATGTCTCAACAGAAATCGAGACTCATCAGACCAGGCAACATTTTTCCAGTCTTCAACTGTCCAATTTTGGTGAGCTTGTAGCCTCTTTTTCCTATTTGTAGTGGAGATGAGTGGTACCCGGTGGGGTCTTCTGCTGTTGTAGCCCATCCGCCTCAAGGTTGTATGTGTTGTGGCTTCACAAATGCTTTGCTGCATACCTCGGTTGTAACGAGTGGTTATTTCAGTCAAAGTTGTTCTTCTATCAGCTTGAATCAGTCGGCCCATTCTCCTCTGACCTCTAGCATCAACAAGGCATTTTCGCCCACAGGACTGCCGCATACTGGATGTTTTTCCCTTTTCACACCATTCTTTGTAAACCCTAGAAATGGTTGTGCGTGAAAATCCCAGTAACTGAGCAGATTGTGAAATACTCAGACCGGCCCGTCTGGCACCAACAACCATGCCACGTTCAAAATTGCTTAAATCACCTTTCTTTCCCATTCAGACATTCAGTTTGGAGTTCAGGAGATTGTCTTGACCAGGACCACACCCCTAAATGCATTGAAGCAACTGCCATGTGATTGGTTGGTTAGATAATTGCATTAATGAGAAATTGAACAGGTGTTCCTAATAATCCTTTAGGTGAGTGTATTAGGCAGCAAGTTAACATTTTGTCCTCAAAGTTGATGTGTTAGAAGCAGGAAAAATGGGCAAGCATAAGGATCTTACAATGGACCAGGCCCCACCTCGCAACTTACAGGACTTAAAGGATCTGCTGCTAACATCTTGGTGCCACATACCACAGCACACCTTCAGAGGTCTAGTGGAGTCCATGCCTCGACGGGGCTGTTTTGATGGCAAAAGGGGGACCTACACAATATTAGGCAGGTGGTCATAATGCTATGGCTGATCAGTGTATATACACTATAATGATGAAGGGGGTTTGTACTCAGAATTGGGAATTGAACCTTGATCTCCAACACCTTATGCCATGCACACCACCACTTCACCAAAAGGTGCAAACCCACCGGCAAGCCAGTAAATAAGGGTCATGTGCACCCTGGATGTACTTGCTCCACAATAACCACTTCTCCTTAATGGAAGAAAGGTTTGAGCTTTCAAAGAATTGGACAGTGGAACCTGGCATAATTAACATAATGTATGTGCTCTTTCAGCCATTATCTATTAGAGTGTTCATCATTTGCATATATGCATATATATTGCCATTGATTTGTTAAGAGGTCAGATTGCAGTTTTCCAAAAGACTCTGATTGGCTGATTGACTGGCATGAAAATGCAATTGCTTTTCATGCCCTCATTGGTTGGTAATTCAAATAATCTTACCACTAAGAAGTCAGCACTCCAGTCCTTAAACACATCATTGGGGTGGGGTAGATTTCTGCCTTGCTACATTAATGCACTTGCAATGCTTGTAATGCAGTTTTCTGTTAGATCTGTTCTGCTCATATTTCTGTAATGTTGAGTAATAGGTTTTTTTTTTGGTACAGTTTTGTATCAAAATTCAGGACAGGCTTTGGAACATAATTTAGTTGTTAAGCTATTCAACTGTTATGCCAGTTTGAACTGCTTAAAACATCTAAATAGGGTAGAAAAAAAATCCATAACACAATGTGAATTATTTGATAAATATAATGGATTTCATATAAAAGATTTTAAGCTGGTGGTTTTATTGCCGTTGGGTCATTTGGCAGCTTTAATTCATACTGTAAAGAATTGGCAGAGCTCAACATTATTTTTCCTGTTGATACATTCTCAATGTCATTGTTATCATCTTCTGCCAGAAGTGCTAGACTAGGACACCAACCTCCTTCTAGGTGTGTGTCTGGTTCTTCATCATATTCTTGAATTGTGCTGTTCATTTAAAACTGATTGCATTTGGAGAGGGGTGCTGGTACACAGAAGATGAACATCAGGACCTTCATATATTTAGATTCCCTTCACTTTGCAAAATATGCGTTTGTCTTCATACCGTTTCATTTGGATACCAAGCTCTGACATGATGCATTTCAGAATCCACACAAAGAAGCTGAGGAGATTTTAATTCAGTTGTAAACATGTTCAACGGTATGCAAAAATACCAATAGAGCATTCTTCTGTAAACAAGGCTTGTGACTTTGTCTAGGCAACAAAAAATAATTACACGGTTTTCGCATTTCCAACAGGCTAATTAAATGCTGGCTAAAACAATCTTGTTTAAAATCTGAACAGAATAAGAATATTGCATAGTGATGGGGTGATTAGCTCAGCATGACCAACACATAAGCACACAAATATCTTATTGAAAATGAGTTGTAAGGCTCAATTATTCAGAAAATCCAAACCATTCTAGTGCTATTTAGGGAGACTATTATCTGCTCATTCCAATGTAAAGTAGTTTTCCAAGTGAAGCCAGGAAACGACATCACAGAGACCTTACCCAGCAGGCACTGGGTGTGTGGTCAGACCTGGGTTCAGTTGTGATCCCTATGAATCTAAAGCAAGATAAAAGTCATCCTGATCATTCCCACACCGGGGGGGAAGTTACGACAAATAAAATAAATAGATAAAGTAAATACAAAAATATTTAAGCTGGAAGCACCTGAATACCACTAATAATAAATCAGATGAAACAAATAGGAACTGAACATTTAATCTTTCAGATAATACCAGGACTCTGTGTTTGTTTGTTGTTAAGTCACACAGTTCACCTGTAGAATGTCTATTGTGTGTGGTGAAGGCCAAATTAATGCAATCACCTCCAAAGAGTGTAAGGTTTCACAGGCCCTTAGAGAATCGACATTGATTCTAATCATTGTGATTTCCTCCACAGATTGGTTCGGATGAAGGGATCACGAAAGAGGAGCAAATTTACCTTGTTGTTGACGCCAAGCTGCAGTGTGACCTGAATATATCAGCCCAGGAATCTGGAGGTAAACTGAAGAAACCCCTACAGATACAAAGCATAATGTACCATTGCGCTCAGTCCCAAAGTCTATAAAAAGCTGAGCAGGTACATTAATTGGAACCTTATTAGAATTTGCTAATTATAACTTTATTTTCACTTTGTGCACAAGTTTCCTTTGTTGTAATCAATTGACTTAATCATATAATAGGTTTACTATACAGAATGAGTTATATGCAACTGTTACAAACTGAGCTGTTTCTGAAAAGCACTGTTTATTTCCTCCTCTGGGCTCCTCTTCTGAAACCCTCACATATCAATATCTGTTGAGATCTCTACTGCCTAGGGAGTGAGTGCACTCCCACAGACCAGATGCTTGACCATGAAACACTTAAACGGTGAAGGTTGTACCAGCTGTGCATTGAGAAACTTGGGAAGCAGCCTTAAGTATCCAACTCTGTCAAGGGAGTGAAGGATTCACCTTTAGCAGTGGGAATTATTACAAAGGTGCCTACTATCCCTTTCCCTAGTGAAAATGTGCTTTCCTGTGCTAAATTTTCCAGTCTGTATCCTAAGCAATCTATCATAGGTCTCCAGAGGTTTCTTCTTAAAAAAAGCATATTAATCATATTTGCATAGTACTGTGCTACATTGTCAGAAAGTGTATTCATGGTCTGCTGGCAAATTATCCAACATTTGCATCCATGGCAAAAAATGAGAAAGAAGTGAAGGATTTTGAGTGGCGTTTTTTATTAGAGCATTCACAATGTTTGCATGTCAGAGGAGGACAGGAGAAATTGAAGAGGAAAGCGGCTAATGGAGTCTGGGTCAAAGAATCACACCTCTGTCTAGTCAGAAGAAGACCTTGTTAATAATGTGTGTGTGTGTGTGTGTGTGTGTTTCCATTTGTCTCACTGTGCAGAAGAGCAAGGTATTAGTGTTCAGGATGCACACAGGGGTTCTGTTCCATTAATCAAATGCTGAGTCTTTTCTCAGGTTGTTTTGTTATGATAAAAAGCTGTTATTCTTAATTTTTTTCTTGCTTGGAAACTTTGCAGTATAACATAGTGGACTTACATGGTCTTATCCATCGTTTAAAATCAGTTGTGTCAGTCTGAAGGAATCCTTCACACTCTTTTTCATTTAAAACGCAATTCCTGCGAGTGGGTTTGTCTCGCCTATATGGTTTTCTGAGAACTCCACTTTTCTGGGAAATTAGAATGTTGTTTCACTTACATCCAGTTGATTAAAAGAAAGCTGGAGCCAGCAGCGCACATGCTGAGCGCCAATTCATATATTATTTTGCACAGACCTTGTTTGCAGCTGCCGAGGCTTTGTCGTCTTTGATCTTATTGCTGACTGAACACTAGAATCAAACTGTAATCAATGTATTTTTCACATAATGGTTAGTAAAACTTTAAGTAGGCGATCCAGACTGTAAAATAGAATTGATCAATTTACTAGATGGCTACAGATCTCTTGTGTCTATAATTGATAAGAAGATCTTAGACATTTTGTTGTTGCTGTTGATCTGTTTAATGTATTAAATGTTAAATATTTTTCACCATGTTGCTTGAAAAAACATAATCTATATTTAAATCTGTCTTAACAAGAGCAATATGATTAAAATGCCTTCTTTTTTGTGATTTAGGGCCATATGTGATTATTGTACAATTACCAAGTATTGACCTTACTGAAATAATATATGATACAGTACACTGGCAAACTTCAAACTCAAAAGGTATTCATCAGTTATCTGTTAGAAGCTTCTTCTTAAGTATGTGATTCGATTTCCTTTTTGAAATGTTAATGCTCCACAGAGAGAGTAGTATTACTGTGGAGTAGTTTGCATAAGGCTATTAGCGTTCCTTTGAACATTTTCATCTGTAATGTAATTTCTTTGATTGGGCGTGTGTAGTTATGTAGTTTACACATTCAGGTAAATAAATATGTGCATAAATGTACTGCTTAGTATAATTAATACAGGATCGTATTGTATCAGTAAAACCTGAAAGTCTAAAATGTATGTAAATGTACAAAGCCAGCTGTTGACATGCTGTGAAGTGACAGCTACAGCATTGGATAAGACACATAGGCCTGCGTTTGCGACCTGAATAAAATACCATAAATTACAATAATACACCTTTCCTACAGTGATAGCTGCAGCATCAAACTGGAATAATTAACTTATAGGAGTTTTCTTTGGCCAGTAACAACGTCTTCCTTGGTCATCCCAATCTTTGCTATAAATATAATTCAGTAATTTTAAGGTGCACATATATTGTGCCAATGGATACATTGTTATGAATACCAGGCTGTTATGACAACCTGTGTTTAATCTATGACATATTCAGGGCATCCTTCAGGCTAGTCTATTCATTAGGCCTGAAAAGGTAATTAAATATTTAGGAATTACACTTTGTTACAGGGCTGTCTGTTAGATCAGTTAGACTGATGTCATACAGTTGCATAATTCACTCCAGAGAGGGGCAAAGTGTAAGAGATATTTGCCTGTTATTGTGACGTCAATTCCCCCAGGCACCACAACTTGTCACGACTACCTCCCCTCCCACCCCCAAAAAGCAATAATTCTCTGAAATAAATGAGCTGAATTAAATGATATGATTAATATCAGAGAGTCATACCCTTTAAATGTGGTTCCCGTTCTTTCAATAAGTGGTTGAACTTTAGGATAAGAAGCACAGTGGTGTTATTCACTCACAGGTCAAGACCACTGCTTTAAGTTCAGATCGCTAATAAAGTCGTTGTAATGTAATCTGCACTGAAAATGAAACCCAACAGTCTTGCACGTAGCCTAGAGATGAGAAGCCAAGATGTTGCGGCACCATTTAGAATTGTGCTTATGTTTATGAAATATATACAGATCTCATGAATGTATTCACAATTTATATATAAACCACAGATGAGTATTATCACCTTCATAGATATGTATATAACCTAGAGCGCTGTTTAGTGAATTGAAACATTTTTATGGCTTCTGGTATTGTATGACTGTATCTCGTCCTCTGTGTCCAGGTGATTTGTGTCCACCTGACTGGGACGGGGTGATCTGCTGGCCTCGGGGCTCTCCTGGAGTGCTCACCAAAGTCCCCTGCCCAACCTACATCTATGACTTCAATCACAATGGTATTGCATCTTAATCTATGACCTACTCATATTACTGTTCCCGATTCTTCCATTTTATTCCAGTGTAATTTCTGGTTTAAGTCATTGTGATGATGGCTTATTTTGGTATCTATCTTCAGGGCATGCTTACAGGAAGTGTGACTTAAATGGTTCATGGCACTTTGTGGAAAGCTTGAACCGGACATGGTCCAATTATTCGGAGTGCTTAACATTTCTTCACCCAGACTCTGAAGGTGGGAAAGTAAGTATTCTGTGTTGTTGGTGTTCTTGTCTTGACCTGGCGTTCGGTTAAGACTTTCAGAGATAAACCCCAGTCCTGTTCCATCAGCATATGTCATTTGGTCAAGGCTTCAAGGATCCAACTCTCTAGAAACCTTCATATAACGACTGACATCCATTCGAGTAATTCCACAGTGTTTGTGTTTAATATCTGTGCTTTCCCTTCCAGTTGGATTTCTTTGAGCGTCTGTATGTCATGTACACAGTCGGATACGCAGTGTCATTCAGCTCTCTGCTTGTTGCCATTTTCATCATTGGCTACTTCAGGTAAGAGACGCAATATTTCTAATACTGCATTTTAAATTACACTTGTCCAATCATGGACCACACAGCACTGTTTTTTCAATGTTTGCCCCTGTTGAATATTATATAGCACTGCCTATTTGTTTTCACTCATTAATAAATCACACTTAATTCTGAATATTTTACTATTTGAAAGCAAATACTGAAAGGATACACCTGGTACTGGTAGAAATCTTTTGTTTGTTTCCAGGCAAATACTTCATAGGCTTCATAGGCTGAATCGGAGAACTGAAATAACACTCCTATGGCCTATTTAACTGGCCAAACAACAATTGTCAGTTTGGTTGCTTGGTTGTCTATGGGCAGGGGGCCATCATTGGTTTATAGTTTTCTCATTTACTACTCCATACTGAATCACTTATGATTCATAACTACTGAGGAGGAACATTATCTTCTATCAAAATAAATGAGAAATATGACAACCAACAATTACAGGAGATTTGTGATTAGTTTTTTTGTAACTCTCCTGATAATTGACCGCACACTATTCAAAAGGCCTTGAATATGGGCGAGGATGACAATGGCTCCAATGAATGAACAATTTGAAATGCTACTCTCTTTGAAATGCAAGTGAGACCAGTCATTGCAAAGTTCAGGCAAGTTCTTTTTTTTAAAGCAGTTTACATTGAAGCACAAACATAAAATTCATGCTGCATATGTGATTGTGTTTGCAGATAACTTGTTTACAATACACTCGTGTTGCCCTGCTAGTTCAATTACAGCGTGCATTTCTAAAGAAAAATTACTTTCAGCAGAACAGCACCGATTAAATCTTTCTCTCTAAGGTTCATGTCAAGCGTAATGCAATTTAGTTTTTGAGTTATTATTCCCCTTTTCAGGAGACTGCACTGCACCAGAAACTATATCCACATGCACTTGTTTGTGTCGTTCATGCTGCGTGCTATCAGCATTTTTGTGAAAGACAAGGTCGTCCATGCCAGTATGCATCGACAAGACTACGACTCTGCGATAATGGACAGCTTTAAGACAATTCCAATGGCTCCTCCTGTGGACCCATCTCAATATGTAAGTAAGATTCGAGCCTGTTCAGATCTTGAAAAGACTAAAAAATTGTATTTCTTTTTTTTTTTAATATCAACATTAATATTATTGGAACTGTTGAAATGTAATCATTGTCTCGGGAGAGAATCCCTCGATTGTGAAAGTCAAGCGGTGCCTGTCATTTTTCTATGCAAATAAAATTGTTGTAATGAATGCTAGCTGTAAAACGGCCAACAGCGTATCTTCCCAAGCTGATGTGTGTTTTGCACAACTGGGTAAATTCCAGAAACTTCACAAGAGAGGAACAGAGGACTAGTACAAATATGAGGGGGCGGATATGGGCTGGGGTACTCCCTCACAGATGTGGAGAGAGTACACAGCTGTTAAGAGTTGTTTGAATCTGAGAAGTCATAGCTCTAATTTGCTGTGGATTTTTTAATGTTTGATAACTCGCAAGTGTTTATCCCTTGAAGTGAAATATATTCAGGATCGAGTGCTCTAGAGGAAATAGGGTGATGCCTCGGGCAATAACAATCTGAGACCCTGCTTTCCACTGTTCGTAAGCCTTAGAGAGTGGAAAGCAGAGGGAGATATTGTTACTGAGTTCAGACGGCTCTCGCACACTGTCTGTAATGCCTGTGCTCCTGTCAATAACAGGATGTTTTTGTAAGACTTTCCTCCATGCGCCGCTCGCTTGTGTATCCTGAGCTCTTGAGTTGTGCACTTGCCAGCAAAACATCATGTTGCACAAGGCTGTGCATTCATCTTCATCTGAAGTCATTTAAGGGCAGAACACACACATTCAATGACTTATGGGTAAAACAGTTTAATTATTTAACACAGCCAATTACGACTGCTGCATACTAAGCGTTTGCTCCTTACATAAGTTAAGTTTTGATGAGTTACATAAGTTAATAAACTATTGGCTACATGTTTTGTGTGTGTGTTCTTAATCTATACAAACGCATGCCAATATCTGGAGCCTAAAAGAATCTTTATGGAACTTGTTATAAACAGTGCTTAAGCTTTGAGTTATCGCCTGGGGTATTTTTGGGAGGTTAAATCCATTTGATTGTTCTGTGTGGTGCAGATAAAGCAATCACTGTCATTCTTTCACATGGCACACATTGAATGGTTAAAGACATGCTACAGAACAACACAGTGCACACAATTGTATTTATTTTCCAGTTGTTTATTATAGTTGTTTTTTACATAATACCTTCGCTGGGCAAATGCGTGTGCAGGTGTTTGGGGGGCGAGCAAGACCACTCTTTTACTAAACTGTAATCAAAGTTGATGAGTTTGTTCTGACACAATAATGATTTTCAATAACTTTTTGTCTGCACGTCTTCAGCTCATTTAACCATAACATGCAGAATACTTTATAGACACCGTACTCCATCACGTGACATTGTGTTCCAGTGATTCTGTGCTCTGACGCTTTATAGATTGTGTGCCATTGCCCATATACCGTCAATTGTTTGTATGATCATGAACACAACCTGTTGTCTCCTTGTTGATAATAAAATTAAGAATTCTAACCCTTAATTGTTACCTTTACAATGTGAGGAGTCGCTCATTAGTCAACACAGAAATTATGCTGGTCATCAGGGACAAGGATCGATGGGGTCATTAAATATAAAGGTCCTGTAAAGCCATATAAATGAGCTACATGGTGAGGGAATAAGATTGTAAATTGAACACATTTTTAATGGTATATTTGGATTACAGCAGCTTATTCAACTCGTACTGGATTCTGGTGGAAGGACTTTGGGCCGGATTAAATCAAAACTTTGACCCACCCGCTAATAGCAAACTACAAACCTGTACATCATAGCGGTTACATTTATGATGAGAAGAAAGTGGCATCTTAGTGAAAATGAAGCCACAACTGAGTACAGTTCTTTCGTTTTCTATTAGTGGGTGGGTCAAAGTTTTGATTTAATCCCAGGCTTTATCTCCACAGCCTCACCTTAATGGCATTTTACTCCGATCCTAAATGCCTGTGGGGATTCAGTTTGATTGGATGGGGGAAGACAGTTATCATGGCCATCTGAGATTCCCGTCTGAAAAGGCTTTGCAGAGGTACTGTCACAGGTGTACAACTGCACGGGCTGTAGGTGGATCGAAAAACATCAGAGTAGCAGTTGAGTACTCTTACACAGAGCATGGCTCATTCATCTGCAATGTTCTTATAACTTAAAGACTCAAATAATATAATCATTCACAATCATAATAAATTAATTAACATTTAGCTGAAATCAGTTTGTGTTGGGGAAACATAAATGAGAACAACAGCTGGACATGTATTAAAGGCAGAGTGAACTGATCAATCTCATTGTCGCTTGTTCAACATGGAGCATGCAAGTCATGAATGCACGTGTGTGTGTGTGTGTGTGCGTGTTAATCCCTTCGAGACAGGCAGATTCGAGTTACGATGTTTATAAATCGACCCTCTCGGAATCATGTACCGTTAACCAAGTCCCACTTGTGTCTTCTCAGATCGGGTGCAAGATTACGGTTCTGCTCTTCATCTATTTCCTGGCGACCAACTATTACTGGATTCTGGTGGAAGGACTTTACCTCCACAGCCTCATCTTCATGGCGTTTTTCTCTGATACCAAGTACCTGTGGGGATTCACTTTGATTGGATGGGGTAAGCCCGTTATCTGTTTAATAAGTGTATCACCATCTGGGAGACACATCTGAAAAGGTTGAGGCTTTGCAGAGGCGCTGCCACAGGTGTAAAATTACATGGCAGGAAAGTGATAGGAAAACTTAACACCAGATTAGCAGACGAGCATTCAAAACACATGCAATGATTTTCATATATTCTCATGTGTTTCACAACCAATTGCGAATTATACTTTATCTACAATTGTATATATATATGTATATATATATATATATATATACAATAATTTTTCCAATTTGGTGATATTATGACTGACCAGACAGCTAGATCTATACAAAAAATCTATCCAACCTATTTGAAATGTCTCAAATCCCTCCACTGCACAGTCAAAACCTCATTATAAGTCATGATGAATAGAAAGTATTAATTATCAGCCAGCTTTAGTGGCAGTTAACAAATCCTCGCTCATTACTGCACCTCTGGTCACACCTCGGTGCTCCTGGAATCGCACACACTCCCACCTCAGGGAAACGTCCATACAAAGTCATGTGTCAAAGTGTGTGTGCCATTAACCCACGAGACAATCCTGGATAGGATGAATAGAAATGATGAATAGAAGGCTATAGGGTGAGGAGAAGATTATCCTCAGGTACTGAAAGAAAAATCAGTGTAAAAGAAGTGTACTTATTTTCTTTTCATAGTTAGGGTCAGGTTTAAATTAATAAATAACAGTGATGCTGTGATGTGCTGTGTTTCATCGACTTAAAAAACAAATATAGAGTCATACATCGCCACTTTGTGATTCAACCGTTTTAGTAACACACTTGTCATTTCTCTATTCTTTGTTCACCGACGAGTTCTTACAGTCAGAAGTCCAATACAATAACATTCAAGACGCAGGCATGGATGCATGCTGGGGCTGTGACTCCTTGAAGCTGCTGCTTGTCTAATAACTTGCAGCAACTAGAAAGTGAGAGGGCAAAGCAACCAATACAGAAACGCAGTGGAAAGTCATGTTATTTGGTGTCCAGCAGAGTCGTCTTATTTGGTCTCCAGCAGAGAGACACTGGGGTCTGAGGTAGTCATGACAAATATGTTGTACACAATGTGATCGACCTCTCTAATTCAACAGCACCTTCTTCCAATATGGGGATTACACAATAAAACGTCACCATTCTGGTCTTGGGTCATTTTTATAGGGATAGGGGAATCAAATCTTACAATTCACAACATTAATTAGTTTGAGGTAGTCTGTCCCTAGGAGGGTGATTGTTTTGTGTTTCATTTGATTGTTTCATGTCATTTTTTATTGCTGTGTTCCATGGTAGGCACAGTAATGACACTGTGGGTCTGCTTGGTTTTGTTGATGACTGGAGAGCTGCTGTTTTTTTGAAGTGTTATTTCTTTACTTTGTTTGAAGTATTTCATCCAGCAAATGAAGAGTCTCTGTACCTTTGAAATGTATATTTTAAAGATAAATCTTGGATACAGGGTTGGGCTACATGTCATAGCAAACACATTTGTCCTTGTCAGCTTTATGTTGTATGTGTAGATCAAGGGGAGGTACGTCTAAAATAGGTAATTTACTCACTGTGTATTTATTTTATTTTATACATGTTTTTTAAAGGATGTGTTACATTGTTAGTTCTTTATAGCATGGAGATCCCAGTAGAGCTCTACTTAATGGAATTAAAGATGAATAATTTTATAATCAGAGATTCACAAAACTCACTTTCAAAGATTGGCAATGTCTATTAATTTACTGGTCGGCTCAGGAGGCAGCAAGTCTATTCAATCAAATACATACTAGTTTTCCTCTTCCATATTCAAAGGTGTCAGTCCAAAAACGAATGTTATTTTTAGTCAAATTTCAAGAGAGAAGGCCTTGTCAAACTCTTTTAAATTAGTACCAAACAGAGATGAGTACTAATCGTGACACCAACCTTCTGTGAATGTATGTAAGTGGTGAGGAAGTCTGTGGTCATATTAGTTTTCAGCAGGTCAACAACTAATTGTACATTGTTAAGTACTCAGACATGTTGAATAGTTAAATTAGCAACTAAAGAGGATCACTTTAATTTTTATTTTTGTGCAACAAAACAAAAAACACTTCGATTGATTCAGCTTTGTTATGCACAAGTATTAGCCACAAGTAAAGAGTTTAAGAGATTTATTTCAGTGTATTTATTAAGATGGCTTTGTATTTTCAGTAATAATGCACCTAATATGTTTTCAGAATGCATTTTTCCCCGCAAACATACTTCAAGCCCGAGTGAGAGATTTTCTCTCCGACGTGCCAGTTAACCACGGCTAGGTTCACGGGTAGTCGCTAATTAACCGCATGCAGTAAACATCCTCCTTTTTGTTTTCTTTTGTTTATCATTTCATGGTTGAACGCTGTATTGCTTGCTTAAGCAGCTCTCACGCTAACAATTAGCAGATTGGAGGTGTACCAAGATTGGAAATCAACAATAATAACACAAATTGAAACTTTGTAACAATTATTATATTTTTTCACTTGGGTGGCTTTTTTTTTTTTTTTCTACCAGATGCAGTGTTTTGAGTTTGTAAGTGTTTGAAGAACTTCAAAAGAGTAGCCCATAGCCCTTCTTATGTCGTAATTTCTTCTAATTGTAGGTGTTCCGGCTCTCTTTGTAGCAGCATGGGCAGTTGTCAGGGCAACACTTGCAGATGCCAGGTGAGAGTGAAATGAAGCCCTCTCTACATCAGTGCATATTCATAAGACATCTCCGGTCTGTCACATCTTCCTTGAATATTCTCCTCTGTTCTCCAATGTACTACTTGTTACATTCTTCATTTTTCCCCACCCTCAGGGTGTTGGGAGTTCTGCTTCCTCAACCCATGCTAGGGTTCATGTCTTGCTGTGTTTTTGGAATAGACACAGTCCTAGAACATCCTTTAATTTCATTCCAACAGACCCTTTAAAAACTGTGGTGAAAAGTAAAAGGTATCATGTATAGGTTTAAAATATTCCAGTCGGGGAAATGCAATGCACACATCTTGGCACTTCAGATTTTCAACCTACTTTCTCGCTGATTAATATTTCTCACACAGGTATTATACACCACAGAGATGTCTGATTCAGTCTGACATCATTATGCTTGAGAACCTTTAGAACTTGATCTTGCAAGATCATTCTGATACCATGACAATTTGATAAGTAGTTAATTAATTTCCATAGGACTATGATCAATGATGTGTCATTACATAGAAATAATATTGAAGAGTATTTCAGGGAGAAATGCTTTTAATGCACAATATGCCAAAGGGGTTAGTCATTCACAGTGGTCTGAAAAGCTCTTTGTAAAGATCTTGTGTTTAAAATCTTTTTTTCTGAGAGTACAGTGCCTCGGTATCACACTAATGTAGATACTATTCATCACTGCAAGCTCTGCACACCAGCTATTGTGGAAAAATCGAATTTAGTTTTAAGCATTGTTTATTATAAGGCTGTCCATGTAAATTAAATTAATGGGATTATCCTTAGAGCATATTGCATTGTAATCCATCACCATTCACTTAATTTTAGCTTCACTATATAACTTTTTACATTGTGTTGTTACACTCTTCTGCTACACCGTGCACGTTTTTCCAACAAATGCATCTGTGTTTTGACTGTTGCTGTATATTCTGTCACAACTTGGTACAATACAGACCAACCACTGTCAAAATAAGCTCACCGGGGACTAGATATTTGGTCTGCATTTTGTGTTTTTGCTTTTTTTACTTTATAGTTTAGAAGTACACAAGTATTTGCTTGTCTTTTTTTTTTCCCGTCCACTCAGATAGATAATGGAATTGATAATGTGACAACTAGCATGACAGTTAATGTTTGATGGCTAGAAAAGATTTGTTTGAGCGAGAGAGAACATTTATAAAATGTATTCAAATTACACATTGCACATATTTAATTGTATTTCATTTGAACTATTCGATTATTTTGACACAAATCAATATGAGAAAATAGTTTAACAAAATAAATTGAAACTACTCCCTTAGCAGCAGTGGATATAACTGGTAATGGATCGTGATAATCATCCATCACTGCTGAATACAGTGACAATGAAAATGTTTAAACTATTGTTGTCGTTGATATACTGTATGATATACTGTGTCTGTTGCCATGGCATAGTCACACTAATATTTTAAAAAATATTGAAATGACTATAGCAATATATAAAACCTCATCTGCAATATGGGACTATCATAAATCTGCGTCAAATAATGGTGCATTGCAATGTACATGTAGCATATTTTGCCCTGGATAAGGGCATCTACCAAAAATAAATAAATATAATAAAGTTCAGTTAAAATAAAATAAGTTAAACTTTACACAATTGCAAAGTCAGTCCTGTTTTTATCATTGGGCCCCTGTCTTCATGTTGCTTTTTTGTAGCTTCCTGTCATGTTCGAGTAAAGAGATCTGACCTAGCACAACTCTGCCGAGGATTTAGGTTGTAAAACGCTAATCCATTCGTATTAAAACTACAAAGGAGGAACTTTGCTTCTAAACAGGGATTGCCACCTACTGGAAAACATTAAGTCCTATTAGCACAAATTCCTTTTGTGATTTTGTTAATCCTATCAGGAAAGCTTTATAATGTTACCTCTTTTAACTCATGTATATATTTGTCTGTTCTTTCCCTCTTATTCTAGAATTTCTCATCAGTGTTTATACTATTCTTTTTAACACAGATACATTAATCAATTTCTGCTCAGTTGAATCACACCGCATGTCCAACGGTTTCTGATTTAATTTAGCATTTTATATTATATTGAGAATATTGACTTTGCAAAGATTTAGTCTTCACTGTTATCTAACCCTGTCAAGACATGAAATAACGTGTTGATCTTGCTTTTTCTCGCTATAGATGCTGGGAACTCAGTGCTGGAAACATTAAATGGATCTATCAAGTTCCAATTTTGACAGCTATTGGTGTAAGTGCACCCATCAGTATGTTTCAGAAGTACATGTAAAAAGAGAAAGTACAGACAAATATGAATGATTTGCTCCAAATCAGATTCACTGGGAGAAAGTATGACACTTCTTACAGCTTTGCATTCCAGCCTCAAGCTTATTCGCATAGACCATGCTGAGCATCTTTGGAGCAGCCTCAAAGCAAATATCCGCCTACACACCCCACTCCAACATCAGGAGTGTCCCTGAAACCAAACAAAGTCTCTCACGATTGTGTTTAAATTCTCAGGATATCACAGTTGTCCGGTGGCCAACAAGAAACACAAGGGACTTTGCATTCTAATAAAGAGAGAGAATCAAACTCAGTGGCTGGGCCCAAAGAGTACAAGTGCCCTGAGACTCAGCTGTCATTACCTCCTTGTGTCACCCTGTTATTTTGCGGAGAACACCGTTTCTGGATGAGCACAGAAAGATCTCTATATTGCCAAGGCAAAAGTCAGCAGAACCACGATGAGATCACATACATGTTGGTTAAGGTTGCCTTTTTCCAGGTCACTTCCAAAACTCACCGAGATGTTGACCAGATGATAATACCAAAGACGGAATAAAGATGTGAATTAGCCCTGAAGGACCAAACAATTTCACTATTTCATTCTCACCTGTTTTCTGTCAATCAAGTAAATCCTTTCCTGTCTCTTAAACAGAAGAATATATATTAAAATCCTTCATTTTATCTGCTCTAAAATACCCTCAAATTGTGTTTCATTGTATCTCATCCTCCTTTAGATTCTGGAAACTTTTGCTTTTAGTTGCATGAGCAGAATATTCTCCTCAAGTTCCCATTTGCAAGATAAACTATTAGCATTCATAACAGGAAACAAATCCCTATGGTCTAAATCCATCAGGATACAAGAAATTCCCCCATCCCTAATTGATACTGTTTTGTCATTACACCATTAATTAAGTTAACTTCTCACACACGGGATGTGGTATTTTGAAAGTGCAGCATTATCAGGACAGTGTTATGATGATCTAGAAATTCAGGTTGCGGGATTTATTTGGCAACGGCCAGAAGGCGTTGTTTTGTGTCATTATCTGATCTGCACCTGCTCGCCTGGAGAATGATTGTACTCCAAAAGCAGTCTATTTTAATAAGAGCCAACTCAAATGGCACAAAAGCAAATCATAGCAGGTCACTTTCCAGATCATCACAAATAATTACAGCTTGCTTAATGGCCTCGGCACTTGTTACCTATCTGAATCAACAAGGCATTTGGAGAATCACTTTTGTGGATAAATGGATGAAACTATGAAGCTTCTCGAATGGATGTACAGTACAGCTCCAGGACAATAAAGTACTAATGCAGTCTTACTGATGACATAAGCAGAATTTCTATTGTTCACTGTGGAGATGCATTTTGTCATCACATGGATGTTTTTGGTACCAGTCCTGGACTACACTTTTCCAAATGTAAGATTCAACTATAATATAAACGTATCCCATTTGAAATGTGTTAAGAAATCCGGTTATTTTAAGGGAAAACATCCATACGTTTTCTAACTGCGTGTATGATTGCAGCATATGTGGTTTACAGTTTGTTATATTTACAGTCTCCAAGAAAGCACAAAGGAATTGGATGAATACAGGTTATGAACCCGTTTGATTCATTTTAGGTAAATTATGGGCTTTCCTCAGAGCTTGTAACCGAAGAGTTCAGAGTATCTATCACACCAAGCCATGCAAAGAACTCAAAATTAAAAATATCTCAACACAACTCTTACAAGCCCAGATGCATGATAATATATGTATAATATATATCATAGTAATCTCGTTTTTTACAGCTCCACACATGTCAGAGTCAGAAGTGTCCAATTCTTGGTTACTTCAGCACATTTTGCAAGTGTGTGAGAAATGCTGTACTGCAGGGTGCCAGCAGATTTCTATTGCAGTGCTGGGATCTGATATATAATGGCCTATACAGCAGATATTTATTACACTTTATGTAGAACAGAAATGCTACATTTATCAAACAGATGGAAAGCTAGTGTTCCAAATACTGGATCATCCCATATATTCTAGGTCATGTTTCTGAATGTCATCAATGTTGTGTTTGGTTGGGTGAGGAGGTTGATGTTTGTTTTGCGTAGGAATCCACAAATAAACCGTGTCTGCCTCCCGTGGGTGTGATTGCTAGTAAAGTAATGCATGCAGGTATAAATAAACGCCTGTATTTTAAGAGGTTTCACTCACAAAAAGGCTCACAAGCCAGTATTTTCCCTTTAGCATGACATAAGATAATGTTTCTTAGAAAAAGGAATGATAGTATTATAAAATAAAATTGGATAGGAGCATTAGTTAAAGTTACAGTGGTCTGGTAAGAAGAAGGATCACTTGAAAAAATTCAAATATATGAGAAAAAACCTAAATTGTAAATAATACAAGGTATATTATAAACATTTATATTCTGATTTTTTAAATGCCCATTTTGAAAGTAACTTTTTAGTCTCAAACTTTCTTTTTTGTTTTTTCTTTTTACACATTTTTTGTGAAGCTGTGTCTTATTCTGCTCCTCCTCATATGGGTTTCTAATGGAAATTAAATTGTATAATTGAAAGGATTTAATCTTTGATCCACTTAACGTAAGCTTATATTGTGTTACATGGTATACATTAAATTATAATTAAATCACATATAAAGAGCAGAGTCAGATTATGAAAAGGTTCTGGTAATATTTATACTTTGGTTTTAATTTGAATTAATTTTGTTTCTAGCTGAATTTCATCTTGTTTGTAAACATCGTCAGAGTCCTAGCAACAAAGATCCGGGAGACGAATGCAGGAAGATATGACACAAGGAAACAATACAGGTAAACATTTCCTGTGAAATTTGCTCTGATAATATCAATGATATTGTTAACAATGCAAATCAACGGTTAAAAAACAAAGTAAAATATATAAGTAAAGTATTTAAATCAAACACACTATTTGCCATTTTTATTAATTGTGCTGTAAGTGTGCTAACTCTCCAAAACGTCATGTCCAAACTAAACAATAATTCTTTGACATTTTACTATTTTAATAAAACCACAGATCATTTCTGTTTACAAACTGAACAAATCAGGGAATTACGTCATACGTGCATTAACAAACCAGTGATGACAGCCTTTACCAGTAGGAGATTAATCACTCGTAATATACAAATACTGTGTAATGCAATATCCCCAGGAATGTGTACCATCTTTTACCATCTGTTTCTGAAAGGAAACACAATGCTACTCTATATTTATAACCAACAAATGTAATGTACTATCACACAGTGACCTTTGTTCTGTGTAATCTAGCAATTAGTCACCTTTTTTCTTTTTTCTTTTTTTTTACAGTAATGCATTTTAATGTTGTTGCAGCACAGTACAAAATACAAACAATATGTTAGACATGCATTTTAATGCACCTGGTCTATTATCATACGATAAATAAGACAGTAGGACCAGTTATAACTTTGGTAAATAACTGTAATTAGTTGTATTATTCCAGCTATCTCCCTAGTCCATGGTGCATTAGAAACAGATGCGAGTTAACAGCTGGCATGTAGCATACTGGGTCCAGAAATGGTGTGTTTACATATACATTAGATACAGAGATATCGAACTGGGAAACCTTTTGTGTGAAGTGTTTGTGTGTTTGTTTGCGTATTGAGTAATACTAGTGCATGCAGGCCCAGGAAGAAGACAGGAGGAAAAGATCCAGAAGTATTTGATAACAGAGTATGAAAGCAAAACTCCAGTTTTCATATAATCATAATGGTAATTTATGCACAGAACAAGAACAGAAGTGAACAGAATTTCTTTCATAGCAAACTGGCTTTACTGGCTGTTTAAATAGTATACTGTTTTAGGAATGGAGACTATAAGTATAACTCTTTATATTATGCTAAATACATGTTATCATTAATTTATAATCTAAAATCTAAGGACGCTGTCTTGCTACATGCTTGTGCACTGAATAAATTGATACATACGGTGTTGTCACATGGCAGGTTTGAGTAACAGTAATTTCCACACAAAAAAGGTTAAAAATATGAAAATTAGCACCTGTAAATAGTGACTGACTATTTACAATGAGCGCAAAGTAAAGTTCAAGGCCTAGGCAACATGGAAGAGGTGTATAGTCAGTCTAGCAGAATAAAGCAGTAAAAGAGTTCGAAAAATCGAAAAATGCATAATGCATGGTCAAACTCCGACACAGTATGTTTCACTAAATTGTCACGACATGCAATTAGATCTTAAAAAATGCTCCCGGGCTGTTACATTTTTATGATTGAGTATCCCTCCTGATGTTAAGTCCCTGCTCCTGTGACAGTTGAGAGACAGAGTGAAAACCACATGAGCAAGAGCAGCTGTACTTCAGTGGGATTCTTAAAAGTGCCGCTGAGGATTTTTACTAGATCCACTGGTTACTCTCAGTGGACTATTTGGTTTTGATTTTTGGTTTTCTCTCAAAGCCTCAGCATGTGGGGTTCAAAGCCATGGAGAAAGCAAATTATATTGAGCGAAAATGATTCAGAAATTAAAAGCAGGCTAACCCGGAGCAAAAGCTAATGCTTGCAGCTGGGCCCGTATGTTTGTGTAATTTACACTACTGTGCTGCTAAGTGACAATCCTTTCCTGTCTCGGAACAGGAAGCTGGCCAAATCCACCCTGGTGCTGGTGCTGGTTTTTGGGGTTCACTATATAGTCTTCGTGGGAATGCCGCACACCTTCAAAGGCATAGGGTGGGAAGTGCGGATGTACTTTGAACTCTTCTTCAATTCTTTCCAGGTAACTTGTTTTCCCTTGATTTTATTTTTTGATCAGTAGAAAAGATTGTAATATGGGCAACTATTTATCTGTGATCTTTCCCACACATTTTCAATCCCGCTCTTTCTTTTTCTTGCATTGGAGATTCGTGTTATTTTGCAGTGATCATTGGTTCACTGTGCTCGTCTTGTTTAGTCGACTGGTAAGCATGACATATTGTTTGTCCCAGTTTCTTAGCACATACAGTACAGTGTGAGAGGTATAATCTCCTGAAGAACCACCACAGCTTCTTACGCTCAGAGAAAATTGATTTTGTGTTCTATTCCTAATTTAGCTTAGCTGAGTGTGAAACTCTTATGTATAATATAGTTGTATCAATTATATTTTATTATTTAATTGTTCTCTATCATAGCATTTTGAGACACTTACAAAGGTATTGATCAAATATTTAGCATTCTAGATTCTAGGATTTAGGTCTTCGATCTAGTACAGTCTATCTTTAAGCATGTAGATTTTTGTTTTTTAAACTGGTCTGTCATGAAAGATCAAATATAGCATTGGCAGGGACACTCAATATGCTATGCCTCGGACATTAAGGCAATCCTTTGTTTTCCCGAAAGTCACACCGCATGGTTAGGTATTTCACTTTCACTGATCTATACAGTTCATAATATTGTGTTAGACAAACCCTCTTGTGTTAAAATCACTAAGACATATCCCAGCATCACAGGGTACGACATGTGAAGAATCCTAGTTTAGTTCTGATGTCCAGATCACTTTTAAAACACAATAATTGTACGATGACTACTTTTGCAGTGATTGTAAAAAGACTCTAATCAGCTAAGGCAGTTACCGCACAGTCCTAAGGTTTTGTCAGCTAAGCCTTTCTAGGGACTCTTGTGTTGTCAGAAGTTCCCTATCATAACAGAGCTGAGCAGGTACTTGATATGGGGCGCTGGTAACTGTGGAGCTCTACCTTTGAAGCTAGGTTTTGGAATTATTCAAGAACAATAGCTCTCCTTTTTGTTTCTCCACAGAGCCATATTGTTGCTCCCAAATGTGCATTCACAGTAATGATAATTGACAAGAACTAAATAAGGTGCAGAGCCCCGACTGCCGACGTATTTCACTTTAAAGTGTTGCTGCTAGTGCTTTCGTTTTTCACTCTTGATTTGCTGTCTGCTGACTATATCTTTTGATCTTACACCGGTAGGCAGACCTGCCGAAATCACCTTTGCAAATCCATATTTTGATTCCCACAAACGAGATTCCTGACACAATCCGAGCTCAGTTTCATCCTTTAATTAGATGTTTTTTGCCCCCACAATATACCAAATTATATAATTAAAACATGCCTGACACATTTCAATATCTGCAAGTATGTTTTACAGACATGCTGTTGAAATATGCACTATTGATAGTTACACAATTCATTACCTTTTCATTTATTTATATGGAGAGTGCATGCCCCCTTTTTTTTGCTACATTAGCTTTTTGTTACACTTCTACAAGGATATGAATACATTGAGGCTATGAGGTTTATATACATGCACACTGCCATGCATAGCAAGTGCATTACAAAGCTCAGGCGAAGAGTTGCCCAGCCACTTTACTCCCATCAAGTTTTCTACTTCAATGCCACCGTCTTCTTAAGGGTCACAGTTGTTGAATGAACTCCAGTAGACTATTTCATTTCAGTTTCTGTCTGCATCAAAGCTTGATGTCACACAGGTGCCCTCCACTGGAGTCAGCTTTCTCACTGGCGTGCTTCTGTTCTCTGTTGCAGGGATTTTTTGTGTCCATCATTTATTGCTACTGCAATGGAGAGGTGAGTAATCTACCGCCTAATCTGGACGTGTAAACTCCTATATGAGCTGCTGTCAACCTCTGTGTTTGAGGGCAGTTTCCTATCAGAAAAACAGGGCCTCCAGCAACACCCCAAGTTAAAAACACAACAAGAAACACTGCCTTGTGATTGGAACAAGGACCAGCTCTTTCAATCAAATGTACAATCTCATGTTTACATCTCAATAGGAATTGTTTGCTTTCCTTCCTGCATGAAATACCTCACCTTCTGTCACCTGAACTTTTCAATCCCATCAGAAGGAGATTAGTCATTGTAACTGTCTCATATTTACTCAGATCATGTCCCACCCAGTAAATGTTTTGCAGTGGCAGTATGAGCAGTGGGGGTAGTATCTTCATCTTGCTGTACTGCTCTCAGGTTCAGACGGAAATCAAGAAGACATGGTCCCGCTGGAACCTGGCCTTTGACTGGAAGAAGACCACGCAGTGCAGCAGCTACCGCTACGGCTCCGTCCTCACCAACCTCAACAACAGCACCAGCAGCCAGTCGCAGCTGGCCAGCACCTCGCGCACCGCGCTCTTCTCCAGCCGTGTGTACCGCAGTGGCGCCAAGAACGTCAGCAGCCACACCACCCTGCCCGGCTACGTCATCAGCAACTCGGACCCCGACAGCCTGCCACCCTCCATCCCCGAGGAGCAGGACGAGAGCGAAGAGAAGCAGGTGGACGACATCTCGCTGAAGGAGTCGCTGCAGCCCATGCTCCATCGCAGCGTGGGGGAGGACGACGAAGAAACATTATAGTCTCCCCCCCCACCACCCTGGCTCTGGCAGATATCGGCATTGTCAAGCCTACGAGGGAGTAGGAGAGCTCTCTTAGTGATGGCGACTTCTGTGTGGCATGTCTTGTGTGTCTTGTCAGAGAAAATAAAAGAGCGCTGACTGTTTCAAGTTCAAAGACGGGGGTCAGAGGAGTCAAAGAAAAGACAAAGTGCCCTCAAGTGTTTGTTTGGTGGTTTGTTTGTTTTAATTCCCAAGTGAGAGAGAGTTGTTGTCGTTTTGTTTATTTATGCATTTATTTTGGGGAAGGGGATTTCTCGTATCTCATCACTTGTATGATTGTCTGTTCATATTTTATACCGGTTGTGGTTATCGATGCCATATTTAATGTGGGACTTCTGTTTGATGAATGTTTGACACTGACTCCTTTAATATTGAAACAGTTTTTACCTGTAACAACTGTATTCAACCTGTTAATATTAAGGGCTGCAGCAATTGACTCTGTTTCCTATTTCTGTGTACATGGGAAATGCATGTACAAGAATAAAAACTGCATACAATGTGATGTATTGAGATATTTGACCAATGTGCATCATTTTAACAAATTTGATATACCTTTCAGGAAATGGTGAAAATAAATATGCTAATATTTTTTAATGAGGCATCTACTTTGTATTTTGATATACCTATTTTTTATGTCACATTGTTTGTTCAACTAATTCGTAAGAACGCTTGTATAAAACAGGCATTTTGTGAACAATTCTCACTTTATATATTTGCTTGAATTATTCTGAATGGGTATTTATCAAAATCTACGTCATTTGAACTGCAGAAAGTTTCTTAAAAGAGTTAAGAATATTGGACACTGGAAATGTCTCTGAGAAGTGGTTTTATCCCTGAAATGTTAATGTTCAATTTTCACCAGAAGGTTTATATGCCAAATTACAGCTTCAGGATACGATTGTCAAGCACACTGAAACTGGCACAGGGAAAGCCGTGTGTAATCAGAGAACATTTTTCTTGCCAAGAACCCTTTTATCCATCCTGCATTCTGTTGGGCTCTGTTTCAACATCTCTGCCAACAACAAAATGGTCTGGCACCGATCATCTTCTGGCTGTTGTGAAGCAGATACAGCTGTAGATCAGTCAGTCAAGACAATATTTTCATAATTTGAAAGGGAGCAACATTGACAAGGTGGAAATGCAAGCTACCCTTCTCTACAGTTCGGTGCAATCATCTTCTCTTTTTCCACACATAAACTCTTCATATGTTAAGTAGTTGCCCATCAAAAGGATAAAGACAATTGTGAACAAGTCTTTGAGTTTTCCTCTAAACCAGCACATAATTAATTAATTTAATAAGTATTGTCAAAGTATTTGGGAAAAAATATAACAATACAATGAAAATACTTTTTATTTTTATTTTCATTATTTTCTTTCAGATTCAGTGTAAGATACTTCAACCTTTCTTATAGTTGAATAAAATAAATTGATGAGGTGGAAAGTAAGAATTTCTACTTCCTTATTTAGTCCCGTTTTCATAAACACTGTGTGTGTAAGAAAAGAGAGTAGCTTTGTGAATATGGGAGCCAGTAAAGTTGTGTTGTTGATTTTGCTGAAAAAAGCATCCAGCAAGAGATACAACAATTTATTGTTTAATTTGAAAGAGAAGAATGCATTAAATCAAATTTGTACATCCATACATAACTTGTTTTGTTAACTACCAACGCATAGGAAAAGCAATCTGAAAATTGTAAGATATAATACGCATACAAAAGACTCAACTTGAGCTTGAATGCAGCTGCCCAACTAAGCAAAATGTTAACATAGTATACCTAACCCTGCCACTGACTTAACAAATGTGGATCCATTTAAAAAGAGACACTAGCTTTAAAACATTCAGGGAATGTGTGAATCACTATAAATGTATAATGTGTAACTCAAATTATTCCTAAATGAGCAAAGTGCAAACATTTCAAAGATCCCCTCACCCCCTCCCTTGGAGTTTAAAGTAATGGTACGGTCCTGAAAGCTAGAAAGTATCAAAAATGCCCTAATTCAAAATGGCAGCTTTTGTATTTCCTCCCGAGCGCAATGGAGGGGAAATCAAGCAAATACAATTTGAACCATTCTGGAATACCAGGAATAATTTCTACTTGCAAATAATGCATTTTAAACAGTTTCCAGTGCTATTTTAAGGAACACTATTCTCCATTCATCTGGGAGTTGCTGTTGAATGATGTATTTTAGTATTGTGATGACATGTTTCTAGGCTGCTGAGAGCGCCAAAGTTTTAGGTCTTCCAGGTCCCTCCTTGCTGCCGGACAAACAGGTAAGACACAGACTATTTCTTCTGTTATGAATGAACCTGACAAGTAAGTAGTATACAACAGCAATAAAATCAATCAAACCATTGTGAATGATTGGCTTTTTCTTATTGGAGAAAATCTGCAGTGTTATATTTTGGCTAACGTTGAATTAAGGATTATTTGATGGGTTGGTTTGGGCATTGTATATTCTGTTTTAAATGTGCATTAATCTGTTTAATAAGTGCTGTTAACATTATGTAGATGCTCATTTATATGAAACCGCTTTAATGAGCTTCATGCTGAATGTTTGGATTCCTAAAATGAGTAATACATTTCCTTTAATTTCATTTCATGAGAAAAATTATACCAATAAAGGTGTAACACAATATATTAGTGTTAACATCTAACCTTCTCCATACTAATCAGAGCTGAAATGTAGTTTGGTAAAGAGTAATCTTCTATCATTCAATAAGTTACTAAAATATGTTTTCTATATATATTTATATAGAAAAAAGTTAATTAAATCAAAATGTTTTTACTTACCAAATACTTCGTAGTACGTTTAATGATCCTAAATCTTTAATTTCTAGCAAAGTCAAAGAATACACATTTGATGTTGTCTAGATTGGGAACTTGCTTTCATAAATGATTATGTTGGGTGAACGAACTGCTGGCTGGTTCAGACTATTCCTGCTCCTCAAGCAATGTCTGTATCTCAGTGACAGGAGCCTGCAGGACCAAACAGACAACCCAGAACAGGTGCCTAAAATATGCCAAGGAAATACAAATGGGGTCTGATATAATGCAAAGGAGACCAGGGGAGTGTGGGAGCAGTGGCAGAGGCACAAAGATTAAAACAAATCATGTTTTAGGCTTCCTTTCAGCTGATAAGAAAAAGTGGATTCTAATTATAACTGAGATTGCTGATTGCTGGGTTCCTGAGTGAAGAATATCTTGCAAAAAAAAAAACACACAGGAGTGTCATAAGAATACAAATATGGAATAATAATATTTACTGTGCACACAGAGAGGGAGAGAAACGATAGCACACATTTGCATTGAGAGTCCAGTGCAGCCCTCTGTCATGTCCTGGTTGTAAATGTCACTTTCCCACTCAATGGCCAGTATAATTTGATACATGCTGCAGAATATTGGTCACAGTAAGATACCTCCCCTAAACCCACTGGAGATTTCAGCTATTTAAATATGTGTGTGTGTGTGTGTGTATATATATATTTATATATGATGTGTAGAGGTATGAGGTCATGTTCAGGGCTCCGAGATATTTAAGAAGGGTACACTGCATTAAACACAAAGCTCAATATTTGGTCACAAACCAGTGAGTTTTCTCATTTATATTACTTTGTAGTGTCAGTCCTACTTTCCTTGCAACATGTTCCTAGGCCTTTATTTTATCTAGACTTTCAACTACAAAAGACCTACCATGGCTTCCAGAAAAGCTAAATCTTTAACTGTCAGATTTCACTTGTTCAAAGCTTTGATGCCTATTCCCACCGCAATCGACACTCCGTTCTCGTCTCGCCTGGAGAAGTTTGGCCTCGTTCATTGTTCGGTTATTTTTTAAAGAGAAATTGTACACCGACTGTTTCAGTGAATTAGCCTTCTGACCATGCAGATATTCAGCAGCATCTTCAATGGAGCAGCCATCTTCAGATGCTTGTAAGGATAGACTGTTCTGTGTCTGCTTTTATTCTTCTGACACTTCTGACCATGAGGCATGAGAAAATTAAAAAAGATTGATGTGAAAATCATATTGTTGGAAAGAATGTGGCATAGCATACATATGAATGTAAAAATCGGCCAATGTGGCTGTTTTTTTTTTCTGTTTTCATATTCGCCTGGTGATTTAAATTTTAAAATATTAACATATTGTTTAAATATTTATTTATTAAAGATTATTTTCTTTCAATCTGTGGACTTTTTTTTTGTCTAGTTCTTATCTATAGGGAAAGATTTGCATGTAACTCACAGCAGAAAATGAGTTTTCCTCCTGTCATGTATTCATTGAAGATAATAATTATGTGTTCTCCTCAGTCCCTGGAATGGAAAACCCGAGCAGAAAAAATAAACTCCAGTTCTTCTCCGCGATTTGTCTGTATACGATCTGTCGGGGGTATCCACATCAGGGCCGCAACTTATTTTTATTTTGGATTTGACAGCCTAATTGGACTTGTTATTAATGTAATTCGCCCCAATTATCATGCAGGTCTTAAGCAGTTACCGATGTAAAGAGACTGCCTGATTCCAGCTCTTCAAGACTAATTCTCCTTATCTAGTGCTGGATATGCAGCTAATCTTGGGTTCAGATCTGGGCTTATATATTAAATATAAATACCTAATTACCATATACTTGAATAACAAATGGCAAATGCAGAAACTCAAATTATTTATGTTCGTGACGCGTGACTGGAATTAAGGCAGGATGTTCTACTGTATTCTTTCACATGCATGATTGTAATTAGCTTTATTATTAAGCATGTGTCAATTACAGAGATAGTCGTTTGTGGAAAAAACTAAACATTTCTTTTTTAATCAGGTGGAAATTACTTCAATGACATCATCCTCTTTCTAATTTTACAGAAGTTATAAAAAACAACAACAAAGGGGGTTAATCTGAAACTGACAGGAAGCTAAGATAGTGTTCATTGGGAATCTCTGTGTAAGAGTTTGCCCAAAAGCATTAGTTTGAATTCCCCCGAAAACATTTTTCATCATCAAAACTCAATGGGAATTGCTGGTCTTGGGGGAGAGAGGGTCGCTGGGGGCTCCGCTTTCAAGTCCTCAGCTGAACGGAGAGATATTCAGTTCCTGTCTGGAGAGGAACAAAGATCAAGGCCTCGTTGCTGTTAGGGCTGCTCTCAACCTCACTGAGCTATCAATGCATCCCAATTAAAAACAACAATTAAAAGTCAGGTAAATGGATCAAACACAAATTAACTGTACAGAAACCATGCCAAGCTCTGAGGAAATGATTTGGGATATTATCCCAAAGGCAAACGGGAAAAGAAAGCATCTTGGCCCAAACATAAAAACAAAATTGATTATTTTCTGGTTAGGTTCTCTGTATGTCTTCCATAGTTGTGTACCATATCCAGCTGCATTTCCCAGAATTAAAAATTCTGCCCAAACCAAGCTCCCTGTTGCTCATTAGTTTAAACTGGACTATCTACAGCTGATTACAGTATAGTAGTTTCTGTCTTGCAGGGCACTGTTCTTTTAATAGTCTCCTGGGTTTCGTTGTTCTGCAGGTCTGTGTACAAGACCAGAGTTGTCCAATTAATCAGTACCTCTCTCTAATGTCAACATTTGTGTTGGACGGGCACGCTGTCAGAAAAAGGTAACTATTTCCTGGAAAAGTCTTTTTCAGTCTAGTCTCACTTCAGGAGTGTTCCCAGTAATCCAGCTGAAAGCTCAACAATAGCACTAAAGATATTTTTACATTTACTAAATAGATGTATTTTGCAGCGGAATCATTGTCTATTGTTTTCAGATCAGTGCCTCATGACTTCAGCGAAGCCTATATGAAAAAAAGTGTCATGGATAAAGATTACTCTAATAGACAACATCTTGTTCTGTTTTCTCTCCTTCATGTCTGTACTTTTAATGTCTTCATGTCTTGCATCACTCTGTTCCATTACTGTACAATTCGTCAACGTCTAAGTTGTTTTCTTCCATTGATCTCAGATAGTGATTCCTGGAGATGAAAAATAGTCCATCGTTGGGCAGCAACACTTTCTCATTATATTTGACTAAAGATTCATTTATTCAGATTGGAAACACTGAAGCACCTAAAGCAACCGAGAAGTAGTTACAGTAAATAGTAACATAACAGATATGTACCGTGGTAATTTCCAGTCATTGTTTATTAGTTTTCCTTTAGCTGCATGAACACTAACACTAAAAGCTATTTAAAGTGCAGATGAAGATTGAGTGAAGATCGAAAATACTGTCTGTACTGAACACAAGTATGTGATCTCATAGTGGTTCATTCCAATGTGTTCAGTTCTGTTCAAACTGTCTGAAAAGCTGGTAGAAACCTATCCACAAAGACTCACAGCAGTCAAAGGTAATTTTGGCCAAAGGTGCTTCCACTAAGTACTAACCTAGGGGGCTGAATACTTATGAGATCAATACACATCAATTTATATATTTTATTTGCGAGTTTTGGTGCCATTCAAACAGTGTTAAGTTTGATCATTGGAGATTAAAAAAAAATTGTTAACAGGATTTGTAATTAATCTAAATGTGAAATATTCGGTAAAGGGTGAATACATTTGCAAGCACTGGTCCCATAGCTTACCTCAACCTGTGTTACACCTGGGAACAAATGTGTTAGGAATAATATAAAAGCAGATGATAAAATTAATGTATTTTTACTTTACACATGTCGGTCTCGTAGGATATTAGTTAGATGGGTATTGAAGTGGAAGATTTGCCATTTTATTAAAATGTACAGGTTCTGTTTTAAACCAACATCATGGTATTTAAACTAAAACCTAAATAAATAAAGTAAAAAATTATAAGTAAAAAAATACAGCCAGCTTTTTTTGTCACATTTTCTTGTGGGCAGAACAACTGCACAGCTATTCCAAACACAAGCCTTTCCAAAACAATTGTATGTAAAAGGCTGATGCGCCGGCACAGAAATGAAGCACACCTAATATCCAGACAATATGGTGATAACAAAATTAAATAGCTCAATGGGAGGAATAAAACCAGAGGGATCTGCAAGACTGCACATTTCCCAAATACAATTACAGTTGAAAATGATTAGTGCTGACAAGTGAATGGCACAGAATAATTTTTCTTTTTTGAAAGTCAAACAAGCACAGGGAACAGATCTGAATGATACATCCCCCACAATGTCATTTTCGAGCACTGATAGAAAATGATATTTAGGAAAACATGGGGAATAGTCACTGTTCTTTATTCAGATTTAATATTTAGGATTACACCTCTGCGTATTATAAACCTACAGAAACCTTATCAGTAGAATTGCAAAAAGAATGACTTCAACTGTAAGTTATTAGCTTTTCTCAGTATTCAACCTTGTTCAATCCCAAGAATAAGCCCAGCCCACTACTATAATGTCTGTTTGCCTCGTTGACACTTGCCGAGATCAGCCCACATTGTTTGCAGAGTGCATCAACACAAGCAGGTCCTGAGTTTCTGTTGTCAGCAAAATCCATTAAGATTTAGCATGAGCCGTCTCTATTGAGGAAGAGCCAGCTCTCTGGATGGCAGGACATAATCTGCTTAGTGCTTTCCTTTGCAAAAGAAAAAGAGACAGAAAAAACAATCTCTTTTTAAATCTGCGAAAGAAACTTCAAAGAATCCTCTCAGCAGACAACACAATCCGTTTTCACAGTATAATCCTGGTTACCTTCTCTTGATCGTTACTTTTATATCAACTTTCTTTGGCAGTCTTTCTGAGATCCCATTTTAGTGACTAAGAGGGCCATGAATATGATATGCTCTCACTGTCTGGAAGACTATATCTGGTTATGATGTTTGCACAAAAATGTAGTTTGTAACGTTTTGGCCCAGGTGAGGGTTAGGGTTAAAGCCCTCAATTGCATTTCTACTAAGTTACCGCAACTGGATATCAATTTGAATCTAGATTGATATAATGAAATGGTGTATAGCCAGGGATGAAAATGGACAGCATTGCATCTGAGAAAAAGATTGCTGCGTAAATTCGTATTTATTTATGGTTCACAAGGAATAAAACACGATTAAAATTGTAAGTTGAAATGGTGTGTAAACCATGAGATACATCTCACTAAAAGGCGGTTGTGTCACTTCCTGTAACAGTAAATTGTGATTGGAGGACAATGTTTGACATGTTGCATCCAATCAGAAGTTTGATGGAGTTTCGCTCATGAGGCTGGGAAATTGAATTCTGAAACCTGTAGTTCTGTAATGGAAAAAATTTCAAAGTGTTATTTCTCCCTGCATATGAACTGTAAAAAAGTATATCAGAACTGGATGAAAGCATAAATATATATATGAAGTAGAACTGCTAATGGGATGTGCTCTAAATACACAAATACATTTGAGGGGAATGTGGGCAAAATTAACAAGTTACTGTGATGTCATTCCGTCTGGACTTAGTCAATAATTGTTGTAACATCAGTATAATTGCACTAGAATAGCATGCTAACACAGAACAAATGATTACCTGCCACAAAACTAATATTCAGATATGAATATTTGTTAAGTACTATTTTTAAATGCAAGGATTTTCCTTAAACAGCTGTTTAGAACTGAAGTACCATAAGGTCAAGATCTTCTCAAATAAACCAGCAGAATTTATTATTATTCATAATTAAAGTTTTGTAACTATACCAACTGTTGTTTGCAAGTAAAATGGAGATTCACATTTATCAAGGATTATTTTATATTTTTTTGTAAAACTCTGCTTTTAAAAGAACGTTAGACGTTGAATGCATGTTAAGCTCTGAATATTATGCAAAGGTAATGAGCCGGAAAATTGATAAGTAGTTATAAAAATAATATAAAATAAATGACGAGACAAAACCCAACAGTTGTGCACTTCCATTATCTTCAGTGCAGTAGGTTTCCTAACGAATATTATTTACTAGTGAAACTATGTATTATTCATGGGAATTCTTAAGTAAGAATTGCCATGTATAATAAATATTTAGGACTAGGACATGCAGTGAGAGTAAATATAAATGCCCAACACTGTCAAACTTGACACTGAACTGTGGACATGACATATTAGCTTCCTAAAGTGGGAGAGAGTGATGTTTTTTCCATTCAAGGAATTGCTTTTTCACTTAAATGTCAGGGTGATTATAGTCATATGAAAAACACACACACACACACACACAAACGACAGGAAACGGAAAACAACCACACTACTGGTGACGAATATGTTCTAAACTCTGTGCACTGCCGTGTGTTTCCTTAATGTCCCTCTGCTTTTACAACCTTTGATTTACCATTCCAGGCACTTTCAGAAGAAGCTCATTATCAGCTCTTTACTAGTGAATCTTTAGTAACTCAGCCGCCATTAATCCACCCCAAGGTTATCAAGCCTAAGTGAGAAATAATCAACACTTGGCACTTTTCCTTTCTTCTCTGCTGGACCTAACACTGCCCATACATTAATCCTGTCTCAATTTGGTGTTTTATAAACCTTCCCCCCCGGCAGTGTTTGTAAATTATAAAGCCTTCTGATGTAATCCCTTCTCAATCACAATATCAGAATTCCCATTTTACGTCACGCCTGCAGAAGACCGGACTCCAGCTGCTTTAGGATGGGAGGGCCAATGGAGTTACAGGTACTTCTAAGATGAGCAAAAGTAAATACACTGAGACTCACCACCTAAGAAGTATTCTTGTAGATGTATTCAGTGCATCTTTGCTTGGGTCTCCATCTGCAGCTGCATTACAGTGCTCCTGCCCGAAATGTGTTTTTGCTTTTGGTGTGTCTATTGACCCATTTATCATCTGGTTAAAACTCAAGAGCTTGTGTCTGAGGAGCAGTATTGGCTGGGTTTAAAATGCAAAGGATATGGACTGGGCACCATGAAAGAAGCTCCGTCTCTGAGAAGGAAGTAGCACAGATACACTATGGGAGCAATATTATCCTTGCAGACTTCTGAATAACATGCCAATAATTAACAACACATATGGTCTGTAAAAATAGCCTGTCCAGCGGATTCCCCGTAATCACCTTAGCGAAGGGTCCGTGAGCTTTAGAGTAATGTAGTGCTGATGAAAGAATGTATACAATGAACTACAAAGATCAAAAGAATCTCTTTGCACATGTTTTTGCTTTGAAGTGCTTGCACTACTGTTAAGTGCGGCTGATGGTAGTCACAATTTAGGTATGGAAAGTACCTTCTTAGGTTTCTTTACAGCACGGCCTGCACGCCTCCATTAACCTCTCTCATCACCGATGCACCATCACAGCCCTGGCCGATGATGTTGTCAGCATGCACACCTCCTTCATAGAAGTGTCTCAATATTTTAGATACAACTAATGCAATCTGAGTAAGCCAATTAGATGCTCGTTGTGTATAGAATGCCTGACGAATTACATCATAATGGTAAGAGTAACAGTCTCTCAGTAGATTTGTTTTTCAACTGTCTACAGTACTTCCCTCTCACATTCACTCTTTGCTTTGGCTTCATAAAGCTGTGAGTAGACAGGTGTTCTGATTGTTTGTTTGTTTGTTTGTTTGTTTGTTTGTTTGTTTCATAATGATGATTTACAAGCATCTGTATTGAAGCATCTCAGTCAGAAGAAGCATTTATTTGTAAATAGAAATTATAAAATTACACGGATGAGCTCAGAACATTAAATATAAGATAATCTTTTGCCCTACACGGCTTCTCTCTGCTACAGATGTTTAACAATCTAAATATGCTGGGTTTTTTAACAGGTAGTTTGGTGGCGCATGTCCCACCCTAGCGCACCCCCTTAGTTCCCATCCTGAATCAATCCATGGAAAACACGACATATGAAAAGATCCCTCCAGCACAACAGCCAATTCCCAACTGCATTTGCTGATGGAAAGGCTTGATGTTATGACCGCCTGGGGGCAAAATACTTCATCAGTGGGTTAGCACTAGCACTGCTTAGCACTAGTCTTGGATTATCCTATATAGAATAACATTGGGAAGTCCAGGAATAGTCTGAGAAACCAGAACTAAATTAAATTGTAACTTAGAGGTGCTTGAAGAAACTTGTTGAATTCCCCTTATCTTACTCAACTCGAGCCACTGACTAACCACTGACCAGTGCTTGAATCACTGCAGTGAATCATTACCTGCAACAAGTGGCTTAATACAAATATTCCAAACCACAGAGAAAACAAAATCAATAAAGCAATTCTGCAGTCTTGCATGAGCACATCACTGCCTGTGCAGGAAATTAAATCTCGATGTTATTTTTTCCTTGTCATATTAAAAACCCATGCTGTGTTGAAAGGAAGCAAATTGCAATTGGCTTTTAACAAGCTTTCATATTTTCAAATGCTAGCTCTTACATAACTAACCTTCTCCACAATAACACCATACTTAGATGAGCACTCATAAAAGCATAACTGATACATTTTAATGGCTCACAGTCACCCCTTCACACAGTGTAACTGTTAATAAAGGAAGGGAGTCAAAGTGCACCCACAGAGCTCTTACTCCGGCAGTTGAAAGATCTTTCAGAAGATTTTTTTTCTCCTACTGCTGCAGAGGTAAGTTTCTTATTTTTAAAATATTCAGTTTATACATTTATGTATTAGTCTCCTAGTGTATTTTGGGTCTGAGACTACTTTAATTCATGTTTTGCTCTTCACAGTTCATCAATTAAGAAGATATGTGGATCTTACTCTTTTGTTCAGTTAAAGATAATGTGATCAAAAGAAAATACTTCAAGGAAGGTGGGTGCAGAAATACAAAATGTAAGAGACAGGCCTCACAATACATGATATACATTATAAAACAACAGTATATGTTTATATTAAAGTCAGTTTATAATCATTTCTGAGAACAAAGTTTTTGTGATGAACTGGAGAAGTGACTGCAGTGTGACAAATAATTTGGTAGACCAACGAACTAGGAACCGCAGTACTCTGACAAATAATGGTGAAAATATAAGCTGTTGATTTGATAGTGTTCTACTATAATTTAGACTTCAGTACAGTTTTGTTTTCTGTTTGTAATATTACCCACATGAATGCCTCTCGCCTTCTCAATAGAGCATGAAAATCACATTTTAGGACTGGTGTGCAATTGTAGCTGTAAATGTAAATGCAGCTCTCAAGCTTTGATATTTTCCTTGTAAGATCACAGCATGCTCTGTGTCTCCTTTACTTCTTATATATTATTAATTAATTTCCAATATTCCCCCCAAAAAGTGCTCTGTTTCTTCAAAGCTGGTGTACCCACATACTGTGTTAGCTTGCTGTTTCCAGGAAGAACAACCAGAACAAGCAATATGTTATAAAATATGAAAACTCACACATACCTAAATTAACATAAAACTTTAGGTCATGAATCTTAAATTAAATTATATTAGCATTTTAAAGAATTCACAATGTGTGGAGCTTTATGTTGTTTGTTAAATTGATGTTAATGGATGTAAGCATTGGAAAATACTTTGTGAAAAAGAAATCGTTTCTGCACAAACACACAGCAAAAATCAAATCATTTCTCATTTCACACTTTTAAACAACATATTGGCACCCAGTATTTTTTATGAGAAATATTTTTTCGGGTACTAGTGTCTGAGATAAATTGGTCTACCTTTTTTGTTTGCGAGAATTTATCTGTTACCTGTTGCAGTCACTATAGAACAGTAATGCCTTTTTCGTAATGATACCAAATGCAGCTCCTCAGGATAAGCACTGAAGGTGAAGTCTCCCTCGTCCATTAGCAAACAGAATATACTGCATCAGGTCATGTTAAACACATCAATATATAACAGATGACATGAGTTGCATAGCTTCCTTTGCTTAGCTTTGTTTATATAAAGAAATCATGTCAATTTATTTATTCATTCATGTATTTTTCCTTCCTTTTATAGTATGACCGACTGCAAGATCTTTGTTTTCCCCGGCAGCGGCACAGCTGTGCTTAATTTCTGAGAAAAGTGCAGAGATTAACAAAGTGTGGAGTGCAGGTTCCCAAGGCTAATCTGAATCCAGATTTTGTTAACCAGGGCGTGTAGAGAACTAACCAGATGTCTCCAGTTCGTTGTGAAGATCCATTTAGCACCAGAGTGTAAAATGTGGCACCGTTTACTTCTGAAGTCTTCATAATAGTTTGGAATAAATTAGAGAAACAAAGCTGGTGCCGATCTGCTCTCCTGAAAGCAGAGCGTCTCTGCAGAGGTGAAACAAGACCAACTGCCTACAGAGCAGGTTCTGCTAATAGGACACCTTTAATGTGCACAGCCCGGCAATTAGAAACCCAATAGGCTTTTAACGACACACATATTAATGCATAATTTTCAGCTCTGGCATCCTTCTGCCCGTGATCGGTGTTCCTTGGTTTTCATAGTGCAGCCTCCTTGACCCTGGTTGAATTAGTATTTATTTTAAAAGGATTTATTTCCTATATTTCTGCCACCATATGTTAAAAAGTAACCCTGATGTGAATGCTAAATCTAGCCCCTGCAGGAAAAAACAAAAATGACGAATCACAACATCTGTTGACAAGTGAAAAACAGATGAGAGAAAAAAGGCCTTGCCAAACATATTGGATCGGACGTGCTGTTGCCAAGGTCACTACACAGAGCCACAAATGGGATGATCGCTGCAGTTATAATGCATTCCAGAAACTTTAAAGTTACTTCTAGACCAACGCAATAGAACTTATATTGAAGATCTGTGCTGAAGAAAAATGTGCATATCCGGTTAAGCATAAAAACTATTTTGCATTAGTTGGAATAGTCCACATATGACCACAGGACCAGGTGAAACAAAACAAACCTCTAGATTCAGTCATCTTCAACCATCGTTATTAATCTTCTCTTCCCAATCTCTTCTCTGACTGTCATGTGCTGTTTCTTCTTACAATATCCATGCTATGTAACCTACCTGTGGTAGGAACAATCCTTACCAGGTCTGAAACTCTCAGGAGGCTGAGAGGCTGGGTTTCATACGTACTTGGCGTAATGTGTCCTCTTTACCTATAATGAAAGCAGACCTGCATGGCTGAAATGAGTTGGTGTCATCACTGTAGCCCATGTAATTATAGCAACCACCGAAGAGATTACCCTGAACAAATAGCTGATTATGAGCATACAATTAATAGAGCTTTAGGAGGTGGGGTCCAGCCTGTGACACTCTCCAGTCACCAATCTAACATTAACATCAAAGACAGCTGCACTATTCCCAGCATGGTTTTGTGTTTCCAGTAAATTAAGAACAAAAACAATCCAATTTAGCTGTGGTGCCGGGGGACCACAATAGGAGCATTGGAAACAACAAACAGTCTCCCAAACACTATCCAAAATAACGTTTTATTGGGTAAGAGATGGTGTTTCAGTCACCAGACCACTGTCGAGACTCTTTGACGAGACTTCACTAATGAATGAATAAAAAGTGCAGAGGCGCTTTTAAGTGTGACTGCTTCTTGTTTCAGTGGTGTCATTTCTGCATTTTTTTTTTTAATTCTACGTGCATAAAGAATTCATACTTTAAAACATTCAATTAAAACCAGTAGATATCTAAGTATATTAATTACACACAAGTCACGGGTGTACTGTATGATGTGGATGCAAATTACCTGCTTTTGTAGACTTTAGGAGGGAGTGGAGCTGTAATAACATGTCTATAACTGTGTAATTGATCATTACAGAACAGAAATATGAACTGGAAATGTATATTTTATATTAATGTAATACAAAAATCAATGTTTGCTACATGTTATTTATCAATATTGAGTTGAAACAATAAACCCTATTCCATCTTCGTAGAACCTGAAAAACTATTTTGGGGTAACTAAGTACATGGGAGTGATGGCATAAACATGTACCAGAAGAAGCAGCATGGTTAAGTCTAAATCTCCAATGCCATGTATTCAGAGTCTCCACAATATAGACTTCATATGTCTGTTTCATCAAGAGAGAAGGGAAGATAGCAATTTAGTTTTTATGCCACATTTGCTATCTTTTAAATGGGGGCACTGTGAAGCTGGGGAGGAGGGGGCAGGGTTTCATTTTACTGCTAGTTCTCACAGGATCTGCAGAGGCAGAACCGGGGAAATCATTATATCTGTGCACCCAGAAACCTGTTACATAACAGCTGTAGAGGAAAAATTACAATAAACTTTCATTCTTCAAACGACTTTCACAATCACGTTCCATAGACAATGAGTATAATACCTTCAATATACTGTCCAAATACGGTTTTACCTGCACTGTTTTCTACAACACCCCCGCTCATCTAATAATACTACTCAAATTAATAATATTAAGTTATTTAATAGATCCCTGCCAGTTTAAAGCAATGAATACAGCAAAACGTTTGTAAACCAATGGCAATAACAAGTGTGTGGTTATATTTTTCTGTTCTGTTAAATAGAAACCTCTACCTCCTTTTGAATTGCTAATTCCTAAATCATGATACAGGTCATTCTTGCATAAGATTTATATTTAGCATATTTTTCTCAAACAGATTAGTTTAAAAAAAACAGGTACAGATTCTCTCATTCATCTCATGCATGTTCAACAGCGTGGTATTTTAGGATTTAATTTTCAATTGATACAACATTTATTATTTTCTGTCTTTGTGTCCTATGGGCTGTGGAGGTGTAACTTTGGATTAGTATTGTACCTTTCTTGAGGAAATAATCAAATTAAATGTTTATATCAGTCAAGAAACCCCACCTGTAGTAGAGGCATGTAGGATATGAGAAAAAGGAAGGCTGCACACAGCCCAAAACTGAGAGACTTTGCAAGTAAAAATAAATGACCTCTCAAAAATGTGTGATTGTTACTTATTTATGCCAATGTCCATTATTTGTTTTCTTTTGGTATTATAACATGTATGAGTTCCAGCAACATGTTGTAATGGTATCATAGGTAGAATGATTTTTATTATTATTACTTAGATTTAGTGTTATTAAAGGCGATGTTGGTCATTGTTAGACCTAGATATTTTTCCCCTTTGTTTTTTTTTCTACATGCAGGGAGTTTTGAATGGCAAACTTCATGCCCTGCATTGATATCGATTTATCTGTATTGTGTAGAAGTACAATAAATAAGTTTCCCTCACCTGGGCCCGTATCTGTTCTGGGATCCTGGCCAGACCTGTGTGGGAAAGGGTGGTTGCGAGTTCCCCATTCTCGAACAAATATTTGGGGTGGCGTAGGCATAATTTGACGGTAGGTTACTCTCCACCCGTGACACACACTTTTGAATATTGCTTTTAATATTGCTTATAAAGGATTGGTACCTCTCTTTTAGAAGAACTGGCGTTCTTTGTTTCAGATAAAGAATACACACTGTGTGGTAAATAAAAATAAATAATGAAAAAAGGGGGCAGAAGAATACTAAAGTGATCAATACATCCTAAGTAAAATTGTCAGTTGCTTTATAAGTTATTCTCCAACTGTGAAATGTTTTAGCTCCCAGCAGCAACATAATGAAATTGGCCTTCGGTGAGATTTAAAACATAAAAGTCAAGTGGGATAAAGCTTTACTTTTTTCTACTGTTTAAATCTTTTGGAGTCATGCAGCTGAAGTTATAAAGCCTTTAGAATCCAATGCTATTTCATAGTTAGCATATTAAGTTTTAAGGAACTCAATAATGCCGCTTAATGCAAATTCCTTTCATAATGAAGAGTGGGTTTCAGGGGTGCATATTTTCTCCCTAAGGTGGTCTATATTCAGACTTATTTAATGTAATTCATTTAATTGTGCTTTTTGATCAGGAGAAATATTACTGTACCCTATTTAGCAACCTTTTCATAATGTTACTCAATAAGTTACACAACAGTAGAATTAAAAGAATATATATCTGAATGTGAATATATCCCTCAAATCTAAAATCCATATTCAAACATGCCTTGCTAAACCTTTGAGAATACAGTCACCCCAAGGATATTCTTGTTTATTTCACAGATGCATACAGTCTATTCAAATAAATGCTGATGGTCTTTCAAAAGGAACTTCAGTTTGGACATATTCCAGCAAAAAGTTGCCTGTGGGTTCATTGTATTTCGCTGCCTTTGCCTTTTTTAATAATTTGAATGTTGTTCTTGTTATAGATTATGCTATCAGTCACAGGCATTGTGATGTCACAGTCATTCTTAGATGTCAAAAAATCAATGAGGGAAACAAATAATGCGTCACTAAATGTCTTCAAATGTCTGCCATCTTTTTTATATATAACTGTCCTGTGGTGTTTCGTGTAGAAAAAAACAGAGACTGGATGCAAGACAAAAAAAGTTTGTGTGGGCTCTCCTTCCCTCTTGGTTAAATACAGATACCGTAAATCTCTCTCATTATCTGCTTTTTGATCCTTTATGTCAAGTGAGAACTCAAACTAATGAGCCAATAACAAGCCCAGCTCTGTGTATTAAGTACATGTGAGAATGCATCAGTTTAAAGCTCTGTCACAGCTCAAGTTTAATTGGTTCAAACAAACAAAAAAACAAAAAACAGTACTCTCCATTTAAGTGACGAAACTGATCTTAGTATTTCATACTGTCTTTTCCATAAACATTTCATTCCAGCAAGCTTTCTCATTCAGACCTCGTTTGATGTGGATAAATCTGAAAGTTGCAAATGCAAATGGGGCCAAATCGGGGTGAACCGCTTCGAAGCAGTGTTTGTAAAGCGTCGTTACCTGTGATGCCTGATGCATTGGTGAGGGTTTCCATGGAGATCTCTGAAGAGGGAGATGCACTTTTTATATTGTGGAGAAGGAGGTAAAAGTGGTTTTAGGCTTTGTTCTTTTCCTAGATTGAAAGCATCCACTCTTATCAAGATGATTGGTCTTGTTTTCATTTTTATCAGAGTGGCTTTAACATGAACTTCAGTTTAAGAACACATGAAAAGTTATCAACAAATCTACCCAGATTGTGTGTTTGGTTGCTTGTAGCATAATGATTTTCAGGACATCATGTAGATGTTTGTTGAAAGATCCCAGTTCCATTTAGTTACATCAAACACTCAGAACCCCTTATATAAAGAGGTGGTGTTAACTGGTGTGTATTTCCTGAATACTTTCTTGACTTTTGTCAGTTCATTCCAAGATTGTGTTAAACTCACAGTAGACTTGGTTGCACTCAATAATAAATTGGAGTCAAGTCCAAAAGCCAAAGTTCAATACCAGTTCTTCTCTGTTCCGTGTTCCGTGTTCCTCTTTCCTGACCAACACACAACTCCTGCTACACCCACACCAAGGACTTGAAAGATTTTGTTAAACTCATAGCAGATTTGGTTTATGCCCAATAATAAATTGGAGTCAAGTCCAAAAGCCAAAGTTCAATACCAGTTCTTCTCTGTTCCGTGTTCCGTGTTCCATGTTGCATGTTCCGTGTTCCTCTTTCCTGACCAACACACAACTCCTACTACATCCACAACAAGGACTTGTGGACTTCTTGCTTTTATACGGCAAATCCTGAGAACCATGCAGGTATTTCCTAGGAGTGATCCAGCCAATCTGGGGAATGCAGCGTCATTCCCGTTGGCCATTTTGTGTCCCACCCTGCCCAGCACCGTGATATGTATTGACCAATGGATGCAAAACACATACTGCAATAGGCATGGAAAGGTTTCACTTTAATGGAATTCAAATAAACTGCATTTTCATGTTACTACGTTTCTTATTTGTAGACTGCTGTGAGTGTGCATAGAGATCCCCTGGTTTTTACACTCAGATTATTTTCCATGTGAATTAATCATTCTAGTGCAAATAACTTCTGCGAGATGTGACAGTTGACTGCAGGGAGGTGTTGTGAGGAGATGCTGCTCCTCAAATTGGACTGACATGTACTGCTCTGTTCTGAAGGCTGTAGACCACTGATAAATTCAGCCAGCCTGGAGGACTCTGTGCTGAAACATGGTTATGCTGCTAGAAAATATGGTAAGATTTTACATTTAGTAATGACAATTACAATTAGAAATATAATGAATGAATGACTGAAAGGAAAACAACAACTATTGGGATCTCGAGAGAAAACATCATCCCATACCCAAGTAATCATTTCTATGACAACAGAATTTAAATATTTATCCATCCCTTTAAATTCCACCAAAAATCGAATCATGCCCACCTTACCAATGCAGATGTGTGTTTACAGTATTCACAATGATACATGAATTTCTCTATGGAAAATGTATCTACTTTTGCAACAAAATATAAATGTACCTATATAATTATTACTTAGTTTCCACCTTTTTCATCTGCCCTCTGATACATATTATTATTATTATTATTATTATTATTATTATTATTATTATTATTATTATTATTATTTATTTATTTATTTATTTATTTATTTATTTATTTTCTTGGCAGACGCCCTTATCCAGGGCGACTTACAACATAAGTGCAAACAAAGTGCAAAAATACAGAGAAGTACAAGGCATCAATCATTACAAATTCAACTTTAGCTAAAACATAGCAATTCAAAATAATACATTTTACAAATTCTAATTTACAATTTACACAAGTACAGTAAGAGGTAGTAGATGGTAGTACGGGTAGTAGATGCAGGCAGGCCGGCCAGGAGGGAGTTGCAGTAGTCCAGGCGGGAGAGGACCAGTGACTGGACGAGTAGTCTGTGAGAAAGGGACGGATCCGGCGTATATATATTGTTAGTTAGCACTGTTACCTTCCCAGTGTAGGGATAATATCCATCTTAATTACTTTACCCTAATCTGGCATTATTTGACTACTATTCCAGTTCTATTCAAATACAGATACCCCTATCTTAATAGCCTTGAAAAACACAGCCCTGGTGTTACTGTTGTAATATACATGCATTAATAGCCCTATAGAACTGGCTTTGCTTTGTTAGAGTCCCCTTTACTCCTCAGCAAACAGGAGACGCAATTACTTTAATGTCTAAATGTGCATAAATACACAGACTCTATAACAGACCAATTAGTGCTTCCATTTATGAATTAAACAGAGACAAGCTTCCATTAATGCATTTCACCGCTTCTAAATGCACTATTCAGGGAACTATCCATCTGAATCGTGGGCCTCTCTTGTAAGGTATCATCTATGTGAAAACATGTGAATCTCATCGATTTTACTGTCGACAAATTGGATGATTAAAATGTCTATTTTTTCATGTGTCATTTTAATACATTCACGTTGTCCTAGAAAGGACAAGCATGAATCCTAAGAAATGAGACACACATTGACTACACTGTGTACATTAGCATTAACGGTGTTGCCATACACACGTGTTGCCTCATTTTCATCCTCAACAGTGCTCAGTTACTCAGGGAAATTTGGTGACTTTGGTCCATGATCCTATTCTGCTTTAAACTACACTGATCAGCCGTAACATTATAACCACTGACAGGTGAAGTGAATAACACTGATAATCTCGTTATCATGGCACCTGTCCGTGGGTGGGATATATTAGGCAGCAAGTGGACATTTTGTCCTCAAAGTTGATGTGTTAGAAGCAGGAAAAATGGGCGTAAGTACCAGAGCGACTTTGACAAGGGCCAAATTGTGATGACTAGACGACTGGGTCAGAGCATCTCCAAAACTGCAGCTCTTGTGGGGTGTTCCCGGTCTGCAGTGGTCAGTACCTATCAAAAGTGGTCCAAGGAAGGAAAAGCGGTGAACCGGTGACAGGGTCATGGGCGGCCAAGGCTCATTGATGCACGTGGGGAGTGAAAGCTGGCCCGTGTGGTCCGATCCAACACACGAGCTACTGTAGCTCAAATTGCTGAAAAAGTGAATGCTGGTTCTGATAGAAAGGTGTCAGAACACACAGTGCATCGCAGTTTGTTGCGTATGGGGCTGCGTAGCCGCAGACCAGTCAGGGTGCCCATGCTGACCCCTGTCCACTGCCGAAAGCGCCTACAATGGGCGCGTGAGCATCAGAACTGGACCACGGAGCAATGGAAGAAGGTGGCCTGGTCTGATGAATCACGAGTTCAAGGTGTTGACTTGGCCTCCAAATTCCCCAGATCTCAATCCAATCGAGCATCTGTGGATGTGCTGGACAAACAAGTCCGATCCATGGAAACCTGGCAATTTACAGGACTTAAAGGATCTGCTGCTAACGTCTTGGTGCCAGATACCACAGCACACCTTCAGAGGTCTAGTGGAGTCCATGCCTCGATGGGTCAGGAGTGTTTTGGCATCAAAAGGGGGACCTACACAATATTATGCAGGTGGTCACAATGTTATGGCTGTATCATGCCATATCAATGTTGCTGTAATTATTCAGATTGAAAAATATTCCGAATTCTCACATTGTGGCAATATTCCATTGAGGCGTGGGATTGAAAGCAGACCGTAAAATTAAATTAATGTAACTTTAAAGGTGCGTTAAGAGCCATATTGGGTCTGATCATGGAGGGGTTTCTTACATTTGACATCTGATCTGCGTTTAATCAGTCTGTGGGTTTTGGGGAAGGAGTTTGGAGACAGTGGAGTGGGAAATTCAAGAATGTAAATTAAATGGAGAACGTGAATAGTGTTACTGTTTGATATCCCACAAGATGAGCCATTATCAGAGAGATGAGATTATTTAATACATATGCTAATGTTTTCACAGTTATAATTAAAAGTGATTTCCTTTTAATACATAGGCCATTAGCACTCAGGAAATGAGAAAAGTCAATCATATAGCCATAAAAGCACGTGACCAAAGGACATATATTGTAAAGATGTTTATGTGACGGTGGTAAGGTGAGTACTATCGCAAGTAGTGGAGCCTTACACAAATAAATAACTGTTTGTAAGAGGGCACTAGGACCCAGAAAGGAACCTTTGCTTCTTTTGATTGTTCTTCCACACCTCTGGTTCGAATATCCCTAGTTGCACCTCTTGAACCAAGACCCCTATACAATGCCATGCACAGGACGGGCGCCAATAAAAGCAATAATAAAACAATGTATTAATACACAGGGATAAAACACTAAAATAATAAAACAGGAGAGTTCACGGTGATGCCAAGCACCCAGCAGTCCTGGTATCGCTGCTCTAGAGGCAGTTCAGAGGAGAGCAACCAGACTTATTCCAGGTCTGAAGGGAACGTCCTACTGAGAGACTGAGGACCTGAACCTTTTCACCCTGGAACAGAGGAGACTACGTGGGGACTTGATCCAAGTCTTCAAAATCATGAAAGGCATCGACCACATCAAACCAGAGGAGCTTTTCCAGATCAGCAGGGACACACGCACCCGGGGACACAAATGGAAATTGGGCTTCAAGGCATTCAAGACAGAAAACAGGAGACACTTCTTCACACAGAGAGGCGTCACAATCTGAATAAACTCCCCAGCGATGTGGCTGAAGAGACAGTTTGGGAACATTCACAAACAGACTGGATAGGATCCTTGATCACTTAGTTATTAATGGACACCAAACGAGCACGATGGGGCGAATGGCCTCCTCTCGATTGTAAACTTTCTTATGCTCTTATGTTCTTATGTCCTGTTTAAGGTTAGCGAGTCCTCCTTGACTTCCAGAGGGGAGAGGACAAAACCAAGGATGACTATGGGGGAAAATAAAACAAGTGCCAGTAATCGCTTTGATATCCTATATTCCAGTCTAGGCCTAGAACACAACCTTCAGTAAGGTACACTCAATTCAATAATTAATCACAAACCCCGACACCAACTTAAATACACAACCCATGTTCATCATACAAAGAGGTGTCCCAGTAAAGCATTTCCCCAAATAGGCTAGACTAAAAGAAGCCTGGATTCCCCAAGTCAAATTTATTAAGCTCTATACACTGACTCCCCTTTCCCCTTTAAGAAATCTAAAATAAGTTAAAACTAGAATGTAAAACCTTTCAAAGACAGCTGGTTACAGAGTATTAAGTTAATACAGAGCTGTACATAGAAAGAAAGGCTGATCCCTATAGCAATACAATTACTATTGAAGTTTTAAATAGACAAGTAGTATGTAGAATAATAAAATGAAAAATGAAAAACAAGAGCCTTGCAATGGCATGTTTGGTTTATCATTAGCTATCAGTATATTTTACAAAGATACTGGATTTAGTTTGTGATGTTCTGTATATTATTGTGTTGGACGGCTCTTTAAAGGGCAATGCAACACTCCCTGCCTTCACCTCACTGCAACAAACTGCACACATTTACACCATTATGAACTCCAACCAAAGTCATTTATGAATACACATAAGGAATGTAAAAAAGCAAAATGTGTAACTAAGTCACCAGCATGATTCAACTTTCCTTGAGCAACACAATTCAGTTCTTTTGAAAATGACCTAACTGTGGGATCTAATCTGTCTGCTTGGTGTTTGTACGGTAAAATTAACTTTTATCTTCAGAGAATACTGTAATTGTTTTTGAAAGAGAAAAAATGTCCACCTTACTTTTCAGGCACACCTGACAGGAAAATTGCTTGACGCGCAATTCTGCATCTGTCTTGAATTATAAGTTGTAGATAAACTGCTTCACCTGTATTCTGTAGATTTCACACTCACTGAAATGTCCTTTATGGCAATCTTTTTGAAAAACAAATCTCTTGTGAATATAAAAAGCAGAGAGTGAGAGAGACAGAGGCAGAGAGGAGAGGAGATTGATTTGGGGGAAGGGAATTATATCTTTAACGGAATATTTGAAATAACTACAGAATCCTGGGAAGGTCTTCTGCAACACAGTAACTGGAGGTGTATAAAGTGCTCTGCAGCAACCGAGTTTGCAGGGGTAGCAATTATCGTCCTAGCTGGAGTTCCGGGACGTCAACTATTCCTCTTCAAAGGCAGTCATGAACAGCGAAGAAAAATCTGAACAATTGATCCGAATAAACTTTGTCTCCTTCATCTGCACTGAATAGAAGCATTCAAAGGCCTCCAGCAAAACATGTTGCAAAAGCTGCTGGAAAGAAAATATTATACTGTATCCCCGAAACAGAAGAAATGTTGTCAGAAACCAAAGCAGATATAATAACTGTGTTTGAGAGTCTTAATCTAAATAGAAAAATATAAAGTGTATTAAACTCGATAGATGGCATTATTTAAATCGTCCTTCACTCTCCTTTGATTACATTCACAGTGATAACAATTCAATGCTCTGTGGGTAAAACATAAACCCATTTTCAATAACCAACTCAAGATCTTTCATTTTCACTTTTTAATATTTTTTTATCATCATCTATATTAATGTATCTTTTAAAAGTATATAATATATATCAGTTCAGGGATTCCTGAATGCAGGTCAAATTTAAAGTTATGACTAAATCTAGCAATGTAGATATTGATCATAATCAATTAATCTAACCTTTTTCCCTTGATAAAGGTACGGGAAAGAAACTCAGATCTGTTACTGCCTGAGATCAACACAGAAACTGATGTCAATTCCATGTATCAGTATTTTAAATGTGCAGTTTTGCAGTTTTCTTTTTTCATTGACATAGATTAGCACCACAAAACCTGTGCATCAAATATTAGCAATTCATATTATTACTTACGACAAACAGACTCAGTTGAAACTTTATCATCAGTTCAGAACTTAAATTTTGAAAAGTGCTTTATTAAAGGGAACAAAAATGAAACAAGGCTTCAGAAGTACATTTAGCAGAAAATATTAATTTCCTGCAGTGTTTACTCCTATAAATATCTGCAAGTCTGAAGCCTTCGAATTCATTCAGAGTATCAAGGGATTGTATAACCTTTTATCAGCAAACAAAAAATGAATTAAACATATTTCTCATAAAATGATGCTATCCACCAGGCTGTTTTAGTTTTCCTAGCTATCTTAGCACCATAGCTTTGTTTTAATTTAAAGGGGAGCTCCACTGATATTCCATAGTTTCTCAGGTTATTCTATGAGTAGAAACATATCAAGTTTATCATGTCCAGCTCATTCTATGTACCACAAATCAGCTGAAATTAATAGAATGGAATAGTAATAGAAATATACATTGGCTCAGTTATATATATAATTGTCTAGGTCAGTGTCCCCTTTCACAGCCTGTTGGTCATTCCCACTCTGGAACTACTAGTCTGAGATCTGTTTCTATGTTTTTGACAATGAGATAGTCATGTATCTCCCGGCAAATATATAATTGGTCAGGTTTTGGAGTAATAAAACATATTTGAAATTGCTATAGCCCTGTCCATCCCTCTCCTCTGCTTTGTGCTGGATGTGTGTGGGAAGTGTGAGAACATTTACTTGTATTACTTTCTTTATAGTCTTTATATTATTAATAGTTTCATGTTGTTAATTCAGTTTGGTCTATAAAGCAATCAATTAGTTTACATTTACTGCTTTCTGGGGTGGGGGGCTACTTCAATTATTAGTTTCTTAGCGCATTTCGGTCTGTAGTTTTGTACCAACTACTCAGGATGCTACAAAGATCTACCAAAGTCATGTTACCCTGTCTCTGTCTTAGATTAATTGTTTATTGGATTGTATACAGCTTTTGTCTTTTGGTTACTACTACTGTACTACTACTGTCTTTCAGTTTATTCAATCAGGTACTAGGTTATTCAATCATCTAAAACAGTTTAAAGAAGGTTGTGTGTGTGTGTGTGTGTGTGTGTGTGTTATGGGGCACAGGTATTTGACAATACCATGACTATCTATATTGTACCCCATCAATAGCAAATCTGCAACAACAACAAAAATACGTATATATTCTAGTACATCTCTAAATAGATGACTCTAGCAATCAAAATGTCATGAATCCACTTTGGCTTTGATAACACAGAGGAGGTGCTTCCTGTACACTTGCAATATCTTCTCAGGAGGAAAATTAAACCACTCCTGCACACAGTATCTCTCCAGCTCCCCCAGGCCTGTGCGGTTTGTGCTCATCAATTCAGATTGTGATGGCCGATCGAGAACACAGATTTCACACACCCTTATCTATTTGGAAGCAGACTGAAATATGGGCGTCAGATCACTATTGTACTGGACAGATCATTTGCTTTTCTTGACAGAGACTGATAGTCTTTGACTGAGTATAACTCTTGAGTGACCAATCAAACAAACTGTGAACTGCTGTACTTTAGTCATTATGCCAATCATTTCGTAAACATATTTAAAATGTTACTAACACATTTCCCACTTTAAAAGATTACAGTATTCCCACAAACCAAATTCCGCTTTTAATATTAATAAAACCAGCCTTTCATCTAGGGATTTTTTAAAACTTTCATATGCTCAGAAAGATGGAGACATTTTTAAGCGTGCAGCCCCCTCTTCTGGCCACTGATATATTTCAGTAATTACAAAAATATATTTTCAACTAATGCAGTAGTAATTTCACTGAAAAATAAATGAAATAAGAAACAAATGTAAAAAAATAATAATAATAACTAATTTCTTACTCATCTTATTCATGAATTCTGTATTTCTCTTCAAATTATTACAAAACAGATGTTACGATTCAGCTTACATAAATTACCAGGATAGCATGGCATTGAGCCAAACAATTAATCAGTTTGCACAAAAATAAATTAATGATTTATAAACAACATGCAATCTGGGTAGGAAGTGGAACACAGTTAAACACTGAATTTTATCAGATAAACCACATTGTGTACTATCAGAAATGTTGCCTACTTTGACTCCTGCATACAATGCTGTTGTAACTGTTGCACTGTTTTTGCTTTCTTTTTCTGATTTCAGTTTACCTTGAGCAGAACTTGTGCTGTGTGCTTGACTTAATTGCTCTCACTGTAATATGAAGTGTTTTGTGAAAATTATTTGGTGTGACTTCTGTAAGGCAGAATGGCAATGGGACAACCAACAGGTGCTGTATAGTAACTGTTCCCTTGTCAAATAGGCATTTCTCTGTCCCCTGTCCACTACAACACACCATTGAACGACTTCAACATTTTAATGAATTAATTAATGAATTAATGATATACACTAATGACTGATGCAGCTTACAAACACTACTGTTACTAAATTACACACTGTAGTAATATCACCACCTTTGACTGAGGCATATATATATACATAACTTACATCAGTAGCAGGGACATGAATCTACATGCTGTTCTCTCTATTGATCTATGTTGGGGGGGTTAAACCTGTATTATCTATTCATTTTAAATCGCAGGTGGCTGGTTCATAGCTCGATAGAAAGCAGAGACCCAGAACACATCATATTGTTATAACAATAATAATAATAATAATAATAATAATAATAATAATAATAATAATAATGAATTTAAAGTATCTGAAGATACTTTGTTGGTATGTGACACCTGTCTGCACTACACTATACTGACAAATGAAGTCGCTTCTGACTAATGTAATGTAATTCAGTTTTACCTGTTGACCACTAGAGGGTGCGCCAGGACAGAATAAGAAACCCTTCATTTTATGTAGGTCAGGGGTCTCCAACCCTGTTCCCTGAGCGCTACAATTCATGGCATAATTACTTAAAATCAAAATTAATTCAGCCGCTGACTAAAGATGCCTTTAAAACCTGATCATTGTCTCGCCAAGATTACTCATTTCGTGCGTTCCCAATTTCAGAATGTAATTACATTGATGTGCTTTATATGTTTGGTTGATCGGTTTTGAAAGGAAGATATATTTCACTGCTCCTGAAAGAAAGGTTTTAGCAGGATCCAGGGATTATAATTGTACTCTGCTATGCTAATTATACACATTGCATTTATTTGCAGAAGGGGAGAGTTGCCATCAATGTACACAGTGTGCCTCCAAGACGGATATCCTTACATCAGCAGCACTAAGAACAGTATTGTTATTATTAGTAGTAGTGATTGTCATGTTTGTGACCTGTACATTTGAGTATAATTTGTTTCATACTATGTGTGACGCTAATGAATGTTACAAGAACACTTTGAAGACATCACAATGCATATGTAAATCTGCACACACACTGCAAAGAGTTTCTACTCATATGTATCAATTTTAACATCATGATTAAAACCCTTATCATGGCACTGATTACATATGATTGTATTATCGGTTTATGGCACTGTATTTCCTGTTTTTGATGCATTCAGGTTTCCTTCAACACTGTCATGGGAAGGGAAGTGTGACTTGATTCATGTGTGACCATTGCTAAAAAATAGGATGTATTTTGGCCAATGCAACAGTTTATTGTGGTATGAAAAGTTTGCTGTCTAAGGCGATTGGATGATTGTACAGCATGGCATCGCATCTTCCACTGATGATGCATCCAGAAGAACTAAATCATTTCCAAATATAATGTGGATGGAGTGAATTACAAAAAACATACAGTGCAGTCATGGAGCTGCATACTAAATGCTGTCGTCAACAGATGTAGTTTTCCCCCACGTTCATATTACTGTCAGTTGTTAAAATGATGATCAGAGCCAAGCTGGGCTCCACAGAGATTAGACCCACCCCCACACTGCATGTCAATGTAGCACTAAATACAGAGGCTTTGCTCTATTGCACGTGGTTTCGTGGCTTGTATTGCGCCAAGATTTTTTCAGGGTTTCTGAAAGTACTCTCAGTTTTAGAATGATTGTATCGTACAGATTACCTCCCCTGGGACATGCATTGCATTGCGCTTTACTTTACAAAATCTATGCAGTTTTACTCCATGGCAGACTCAAGACAAATCAGTCATTTTCATTACCATCGTTTATTTGTTTTGTTGCTGTTATAAAAGGGTGAAAAATTAGGAAATGAAAAATGTGTGGTAACGTGCTCCACCACTGCCTTACCAAAACCAGAGCTGAAATTGTTAGTGCGTTACTAAACCACTCGGGGACAGTGTTGTTGAAAGGCATAGCATATGCCTTGGAGCAAGGTCAAGACAATTATTAAAAATTGGAAGGTGTTTGGTATCACCCTAGATAAGGCTGTCCCTCCAAACTGGATGACTGAGCAATAAGGAGACGGATCAGAGAGGCTACCAAGAGGCCAATGGCAACTTTGCAAGAGCTAGAGGCTTTCTGTCCTGCATGCTACTCAAGAAAGCCCACCTTGATCCTGTTTGAAGTGTGCAATAAAATACTCAGGAGATTCTGTATGAATGTGGCAAAAAGTTGTGTGGTCTGACGAAACTAAAATGGAACATTTTGGCCTAAATGAAAAGTTATATTTGGCAAAATCAAAACACAGCGCATCACCATCCCTAATGTGAAGCATGGTGGTGGCAGCATCATCTTATGAGGACATACTGGGGCACAGGACAAAGGCGAAATAAATAGAGCAAAATACAGAAAAGTAATTGAGGAAAACGTGCTGTCCTCTGCAAGAAAACTGAAACTGGGACAGAAATGTCACCTTTCAGCAGGACAATGCCCTGAAGCACACAGCCAAAGCTACACTGCGTGAGTGGCCCAGTCAGAGCTTTGACCTAAATCCAATCGTAAATGAATGACATGACATGAAGATTGCTGTCCATCAACGCTGCCCAAAGAACCTGACAGAGCTTGAACAGTTTTGTGAAGAAGAATTGTCAAATATTGCCGAATCTAGGTGTGCAAAGTGGGTAGACCGACCCCAACACTCACAGCTGTTACTGCTGCCAAAGGGGCTTCCTCCAAGTGTTAACTCAGGGGGGTGGAGATTATGATATTTCAATATTGTTTTTCTAATATATATTTCTAATTGTTGCACCATTCATACACAAAGAATTTGTACTGACAATTAGAGACCATCTTTTAAAGGGCAATGTGAGTAGAAGCATCTTTTCCCATCGCCTTTCTTTCCCACCCCTGGGCCTCAGCCCTGTACTGAACGCCGCTCAGAAGTGATGTTCAGTCTCACCCGGCTAATGGGAAATCCTCATTCCTTGATGTCTCCCGTTGATGGAATATTTAAAGTTAATCAGTAGTTTCAAACTCACAGCTGGCTTGTTTTGCATTGAAGAAGACCTCGACGGCTGTCAGCTTAGAATGATTAATTCATATCCTGTGAAAGGAGCTGCGCTCGGCTGAGGCTCCTAACAGCAGCGCAGCATAATATTCCTGGCATGACATTTAAACATGAAACTCAAGTTGTGTGGGGTTTTTGTTTTGTTTTGTGAGGTGATGAAAAACAGCACATTATTTAAAAAAGGAAAAAGAAAAAAAAAAACATTTCATTGCATACTTGATTTTAGATGTAATTAGCAGGGGTGAGTGAATGCGTCAGTTTTATTATGCAAATCACAGACCATCGGATCTAACAGAAATGGAAAACGGCACTTCCAATGAGGTCGAAATTTTAATCTTCAAAGGCCCTGTTCTGGTTTTAACATGTGAGGTATAATCGGATTATGATAGTTACCTTTAAGGATAATTTACATAATATGGAACACAAATGGAGGATTTCTGTGTGTGGCGCAGAATAGATTTGTGTTGGTGTTTTCCTACAGTCATGAAGTAATTCATCTCTATTCCTGAGACCAGAGATCTCCTCCACCTGTGCCATCCTGTGCATGACAGAGAGTGCGGAGTTACAGGCCTTGAAGTTACTTCTGCTAAGCCTTGCCCTTAGAGGCTTTGATGCCCAAACGCTACACCGGGGTTTTGTTTAGCACCAAAGTCCAAATTCAGCACCAGATTAATGCCCAGCGGGTGCAAATATTTCTGAAGCCACCGACCGAGAGGCAGCCCCGTTCATTACCTCGCGATGGGAGCGCGGCGCACGGCCTGGGCGCTCGGTTTAAGCCTCGTGAACTTGTGTGACAAGCACAAGATGTGGAGTCGCATTCCACCCTGCAGCCAAACCGGCAGACAGGAGAAAACATTTTCACTGCAGTGGGAGACCGTAAAATCTTTAAAAAGACAGAATCACGGCCACAAGTCAGCGCAGAGGTAAACGACACACCCTGACAATAGAGGGCTTTGCTTGTAAAAACTACAAATAATTTTATAAAGGATTTCACCTGTGTGGAATCATATCGTTGCTCCCGCTGGAAAAAACAAATGTGAAAGACAATAACTCTCTATGATTTAGGGATAACTTGACCGTATAGCAGTAATGCTGCTGTGAAGTGCAAGGTGATTGTCTGGAACAAGGCGGGTAGTGATAGATTAGCAGACAACAGATGAAGCAACCACTGCTGTCATCAGGTTAGTAAAAACACATTGCCTAATAAAGAAGGACATCCCTCCACCAAAGACAAAATGAGCATCACCGAGTCTGTTAATTAGCTCAATCAGCAGTGTTGACATCAGAATGAAAGACATCCCAAGAATGAAATGCTGCTCTCTATTGTTCGCGCGCAGCAGACATTCCTAGCGGATGACTTTCATGTGGGACCGAAACTGGGAACAAGCAGCCAAAATAGAAACTCATAATAATACCTAATTTCCTGTACCACCCAGATCAAGATCCTTAGTGGGTCGGCCCTTTTTTAAAAGTGTTGTTTTTCCAACGTGCCCTAGAGCAAACAGACAATGTGTGCCAGTTCTCCTTTTCTGTTGTTCTTTTTGTTTTGTTATATCATCCTCACTGAATTTATCAGGTCAGGGCCCGTATTCATGAGCATTCAAACTGTTATATCCTACTATCTCGTAGCACATATCAGTAGTCTGTTTCAACCCGAGGCAGCAACATTTAAAGATAAGCAAGTTTTTACTTACTTGGTGCCATCCTTGTGCTGCAGAACAACTTCAGTCCCTAGTGGCCTTATAGTTCTCGGTTTTTACTTTACAGAAGGACAAAACTACTACTACCACAGATGGTAACCCCTGTGGTTTGCTTACCACTTTACGGTAGAATTTACAACCAAAACACACAAATGAAAGAAATGGGATTGGAGATTGACTTGCAAAGTTCAGAAAGATATGAAAAACACAGAACTATTTCAGCGTGGAAAACATGACTAACACGTGCAAACGCTAAAGTTAGACAACATCCCGAAACCGAGGAGTGGAATCCAAAGATCGGCTATCATCGCCAGCTGAATGAATGAGCCTGCAGCACAAAACCCTGGCTTCTTGTACCTCTGTCACTCCCACACGTACAATTACACACTTAATATATTCCCAGCTTACAGTAAACAAAGAGTAATGTTTCGGCTCAGCGAGTGCTGGTAGCTGACCTAAAAAAATATGATTTATATGTAGGTGGGTGTCAGTTAACCACCAATGGATTAGATAAGATTGTGTTTTGTACTACTGGAAAGAGATATAAAAATATCAGCATAGGTACAATCTGCATTGGAAGGGCTTGGGTATTCGATATGAAGAGGCCCCGTCATACAAATCTACAAAATACAACTGTCCTTTACAGTGCAATAGACTAGAATACATTTTCTATAACCGCACGACAAAAAAAAGTCTTGCTCTAGCACATGTCAGACACATCAATTAAACACAGTTAGGTTTATACCTGATAGAAGTGGACATATGCCATATTAGATATAAGGGATTGACCTCCACCAGTTATGTAATTCAGTTAAATATTTTTTTATGTGTTCTTAAAAAGATACAAATTACATCACTGTAACTGTTCCAGCATTTTAGCCAAAGCCTCTTCCAGGCATCCTATTTGAGCGGATAGAAATAAACATTTAAATCGATTTAACTAGTGGAGAGTAGTCCCTTGCATCAAAGTATCTTTCTAGTTTAAAATGCTTATTGAGGAAAAAAACACCCGAGTTATTTTATACTCACTTTATACATTAAAATCTGAACTAATCAATATGTAAATCTTGGGCCCATTGCCTTTACATTTAAATATAGTTTACTCACTTTCAAAATACAACAGCCACATTTTACTTGCTCCGAGTAATATTTAAAACAGTAATCCCCCCTACTTATGACACGCGTGACCTTTTAAAAACTGGGTTGTCCCCTATATGCTGCAGGTATTAAAAACAGGCTTTGCAATAACTCTGTATGTAATTACACCAAGTAATTTTTGGGCTCAACAATCTTCTGAAGAGTTTAAGAGCAAGTATTAACAAGCACAATTTCAAGAGATTATCCATAACAAAGTATTCAAATGTGTTATAAAATGGTCAACAGCAGGAAAACACTTGCTTTGGATCTGTATGTATTAAAGGAAATACAATTCACGACATTTGAACTTCACCCTGTTTTGTACAAACAATTCACAACACCAAGTAGGAATTTCTTGTTAAAGCTATCCACTCAAATCTCTAATCATTGGGGTACTGCCATGCGTCCAATTTAACTCCAGCAATAAAAGATACACATCTCCCCTCGCACAAAGCTTTTCCTTGATCCAGATTTTATTACTTCAACGTTTCAGTGAGCGAACGTTATAATTAATGGTACAGAGGGTTGAATGGACCAGAGAGAATAAGCGAAGACCTTTGTCACACCAAGTACTTCTGAGTGAGCGCAAGTGTGGGAGAATGGGGACGACACTCAAAAGACTAGATTGTCTCTGAGATGGAAGTTAAATCGTGTCAAAGATGTCTAATGTCCAAAGACTTAAATTTCCCCCTATGTGCCCCAGTGTTGAACAGTTTCTTGGCTGCAGGGAAGAGATTTAGGTTATGAAGCATGCGTTTAAATGCTCATAAACAGTGAAGATAAAACATTAAATTAATATTATTACACAATGATTGGTATTATTCCATCACACACTGCATTACAGTTCTGGGCAATTAGTTTAAGAGCTCAGCATTTTACTGTGAAGGACATTTTACGGCAAAAAATCGGTCATGCTTAGATAGAAAAGTGGTGTACTTTTTCCTGTGAAATTAGGAAATATTACAAAGAAACCTGAGGTCAGTGAATTGACAATTATTTTAAAAGATAAAAGTTCTTCCTTTTTAATTTATTTTTTTCTTGTGCTTTGTGGTTTGTTTGTTTGGCTTGCTTTGGTTAATAGGTTGAACGTTACCCACTCACCTCTCCGGTATAAACTGAAAGTAAAAATAAATCTATAATTGGTAGATCTAAAATTAGACGCACTTCAGAGTCATTGTACATATCTTCTTGACTTGTTTTGTTTTTGTTTTTTATCCTTAACTTAATTGAAAGCAGGTTCAAAGGCATCATTTTGTTTTGCGATTGCCGGTCAGGGTGACTTCTCTCGCCCATGTGGGTTATTTGAAACATTACAATGAATACATTTAAAAACAACAACAGCCAGCATGTAATCAAAATTCATTTTACTATTACAAAAGAGACGATCCAACTTAATTTTGGGGACACCATAACCTTCCAACCTCACAGACGTATGTACTTAGTATTACACAACATCTTTATTTTTATGTTTAACAGTTTAGGGTTTCACAACAATCACTATCGCTGTCTGTACGGGTTTCCTGTGCTTGCACAAAGTATTGTCTTTCCTTTGTCTTTTCACATTCATACGAGAATGAATCTTTAGTAAAACATTATGATCAGGTATTGTAAAGATGTGATAGTCCCCATTTTAAAACTACACAGAATGGGGGGAAGGGGGAAACCGGGGGGATCAAGAGATGACAATTTACTACAGGAAACAGTTGTTCGTTGTCATCTTTATCTGCAAATAAAAGTAAAAGTTGCCTAGAGTGTATCCATTACTTTCCATCTGTCAGAATAGCATATATTAAAAGTGCAAAAATGTATTTTGTAACAATCAGTTATAAATTGTATCTATGTAGCCTTCTATTTTCTTTTTAAACCATCTTTGTTACTTAATTTCTCGATCAGAAAAAAAAAGAGGGGGCCTTTGAACACTTACAACATGCCAATGTACAAAAAAAAAAAAAAAAAAAAAGGGTCGTTCGAAAACAGTTTTTTTTTTGTTTTTTTATAACTTATGGGCTGCACTTTGGCCGCCTTCCAAGATTTGACACAATGTCTGGAGTCCCACGCCAGCTGGAATTAATTTTGATGTCCAAATTCTTATTCACTTCGCTTTCAGTTCAGTTTTTTGGCACGGTTCTTGGTCCTCATACAAACAGCTACGTTATTTTCTCTCTCGTTTTTTTTTTTTCCTTTTTATCTAAATACCAAGTCTCCAGTGTTCATCAGCTGTACTTCTCGGCAACATTGTGAATGCGGGCCAGGGCTGCCTTTGATTCAAAATGGCTGCCCGTGAATCACCACCGGAGCACAAGCGTGTTTAGGAAACCGGGAGAAGGCCCTCCTGCTTTGCCAAGCACCTGAACCGTCTCGGTTTGCCCGTCCGGTCTCCTGAATCGCCCTCACGTTGCTCTTCCTGTAGAACAATCTTCAGATCACATCCATTCCTGCAGGGCGGCACATTTCTGGAAGAGAGCAGTTCCCATTCCCTCTCAGTATCTTTCATTACTGATCCCCTCCTCAGAAGCACAGAGAAGGGTTGGAGAGCTGTCAGCAGGGAGTTTGAACAGTCACAGGCTTGTTTTGCTCTTTCTCAGTTCTCTTTTTTTTCTTTTTTTTTAGCATTATAAATATAGCACAGTTCTCAGAGCTGCCTGCTGCGTCTATCACAAAATGGCACAATGCAGTTTATGAGAGCCTGTCGAACGGTCCCCTCTCCACTTGGTTTTCTTCTTCTTCTTTTGACTCTTCTCCGGTATCTGTTGCCTAAGTGAGGAAGGCGGAGAAAATATGTTTATATGGATCATCTAGGCAAAGCAGTAGCTGCAATAATTCATGTTTGGTCCTTTTGAAGACATTAGTCTTCACTCAGAGACGATATAGTCAAAATGGTAGTAACAACCCCAGATACTATAGTAGAATTTACATTTTGACAGGAAGTAACTTTCAAAAGCCTTTACTACTTCTACATTGTATGTTATAGGTTTACCCAACTCCAGTATAATAATAAAACTCTCCTTGACTTTTAAAAGCATTACGGTTTCATGTGTTGTGACAATGGGGACAATAATGCTGGAATGTAACTTGGCAAGACTGGTCGATCACAAAACACGTTTAAAATATAATGTACAAAAATGTAGCCCCAAACACAAAGCTAATTGTATTTAAATATGTTCCAAATCCCTCCGTCATTAAAACCAGCTTACCATGAACTACCCAAACCAAATTATAGGACTTTGCCAAAGACTAAAGCATTGACATAACAAACAAACAAACAGCGTCACGCCACACCCCATTTCAGTGTTAATCTGACTGCTCAGAGATGTGGTACAATGTGCTTATATGCATGCGTGTGTAATTAAAACACCATGTATTTATTCCTGTGCTTCCTGAGAAAATACCCATATGAGCCTCATACGGCTTTGATGCTTGTTAGACATGCTGGAAAAAATAGCATGACCGATTCTGTGCTTAAACCTAAAGACATGATCGTTGTGAATGTTCTGGCTTTCAGAAAAGTTTTTTTTTTTCTCTACTTTAAATTTCAATCCCTATCTACAATCCTCTGAATTCTGCACACAGATGAGTTCTGTTCAAAGCACCTTTACAATACTTGTAGTTCAGGCTTCTTCCTGGTGCTATAGCATAATAAATAAGTTGGGGGGGTTGCCTGCTCTATATCGTGTTTGGGGAACACGATCTGGAGATGATCTTTGGCCAGTTTTGCCTTCATGGATAGTCAGATATTATAAGGGGATTGAAGTTCGTGCAACATGCAGTGTTAGAATGGTACAGGTTTTCTGGAGTAAACAAAAGTACAAGTTTTAATTAATTCATATGAGTGATGCACTCTTAATCTATACTTTTGGACAGACTTTTGAGTTGGGCGGGAAACAGGGCTGTTACAGGGCTGTGAACGCTAACAGTGTCATTTTATCAAATCAAATTACCTTGTAAATAAATCTTTGGAATGGACTCTAGCACGACTACAAATTGTCACAATCAATTTTGACAAATCTAAAGTAACAAGTACACTTTACAAAGCCACAAGTGTATTGCTTACGTCTTCTTCCCCATCTTTCAAGCCTCCGGTACCTAAACATTAAGTTCTAGTAAATGTCCTCTTTCGAGAGAGAGAGAGATGGGGAGTTGCACCGATTATATTTTTTTCACAGTTGATAGAAAAGGTGGCCCATTATGTGGTGCATACATTCCTCAGGTGAGCACAGATTTGAGCGTAACAGTTTTGAATGACCTACCTGATTACCCGAACAAGGTCATGGAAAGCTTTGTCAACATTCAACGGTGGGTCCTTTGCACTGGTCTCTATGTAAGGAATCTACAAAGAAAAACAACACCATGAACCAAAGGGGATTCAGGACTGCACAGGATCTTATAGTCTGGAATGGAAAATATTTGATCCTTTTTTGTGCCATGGCACAGAACAGCAAAAACAATTTCTTGCCAGTTCTCATGGGTAAAAACCTGACAAATAGTGTGGATAACACTTATTTGTATAGTATACAGTAATCCAGTATAGCCCCCAGTCCAGCCTTCTGTTCTGTAAGCAGTTCAGTCATATTAATACGGACATTGATTTAGAATCCATTAGTATTTCTAAACGTAACACTTTTCCAAGAAGAGGATTAAAACAAACATAAACATCAAGAAGAGAATGAAAGCTACAATATAGCTGCAGATTGCGCTGAATTATATGAAATGAATATCTCGCAATCAGTCTCTGTACACATCAGCAGTAGCCAGGGGAGTCTCACTAACAGGAAAGCAAACTGGCTTTCAAAGTTAAACCGAGGCCATGAAAAGACCTTTTACTTCACACTACAACCACAACCGCACAAACTAGAGCTCTGAAAACATGACAGCATCGTTCCCTGCAGCCTAGCGTATGTGTGGTGCTCTAGAATAGCCTTTCATTGTTTCGTTTTGGATTGGCTTGTCGTTTTTTCTTATGCTAGCGATATTTCCAAGTTATCAGGCGCCAAAGCAGTGCACTGCACTAAGATCCTAATCACATGGCCCACTCAGGGAGAGGGTCAGTGAGTGGGCATGATATTTGAATATAAGCATGCCCAAGGTCATTAGTAACAGCAGAATGTCCTTATTTGCGCTAAAGAACCACTTTGTTCTCCCTTGAGGAATGAAAAGAAAAAAAAACCTGCCTGTTGCCTAATCTTCTTAATGAAAGGAGCACAAATGAAGTGGCCCTACAGCTTTTAGAACGAGACAGAGCTTATATTATCTCCTGCAAGAGCCCCTATAATTGCTCATACAGAAACTGTACAACGATTACACAGCAATCCTAAAATAACCTCTCTGTGTCCCCTCTTCACAATTTACAATAATTATATTGGTAGTTTAAAGTACCTATATGGGGGGTTGTTTTTATTACCGATTTAAGAAAAGCCAAATCCTTCTAATCAAGCGGAGAGAATTTGGACTGTTTCTGACGAACACAGTTCTTCAGCTAAGCCTTCCCTCTCCCTCCCCGATTCCGTCTCTTGTTGGGGCCGGCGCTGGTCTACACCCCCCTCTCACGGGCTCTCAGCTGTGATCTACCACGTGGAGATGGGATCTTGACAACGGCAAAACAGCTGCAACCCATCCCTGTGTTGTCTTACACTCTGGGAAATGTGGTTCCCTGCCGCAGATCTGTGGGTCAGCGAAATGCAGAAAATAATCATGCAACAGTACAGTTCAGTCTGTCTCTCTCCAAGCTGTAGGGTTTTCCGAAGTCAGTCTCTAAGGTTTTCAAGAATTCCAGGCATTGCAGGCCTTCCTCACTAAGGCCAAGTAGTGAAAGTGCACGATCTGTTGTCCTTGTAGCTGCTACAAGCCGTCCGTTTACAAAGCTTGTTCGGTTCTGAAGTACTTACGTTATATTTAGCTGCCATTTCTTTCCCCTGTTCGCTTGTAACTTTCCGTAAGTGCACCAAGTCAACTTTATTTGCCACCAGGATCATTGGAAACGATTCCCTAGAAAATGAGAACAGGATTGCTTGGAATGTAATCTTTAATCTCATTTAAAAAAAAAAAGGTTTTGATTTGAAAATCCCACACTTCATATTTATTATTTACATCTGCATACACAACCCACTTGGATGGAACAGAATTGACAAGAGCTCTGCATTTTGTACAGGAGGAGCGCTTTAGCGGTTAACCATTATTCCACATTACACAATTTTTACAGGAAACCAAGAGATGAATGTCTGAGGGTCAGCTGAAAGCAGTGGTCACTTGACTATAGTCAGATGAGCCCGTACACATTCAGACAAGGAACAACTGCATATCTCTCAAGGCAACACCCTTCATTTAAGGAAATACTTAAGCGTGGAACATGCCACGCAGTTTTTATTCACTTCCAGGACGCCTCAACGAGTTACTTTTTAAAATCTATCACAGATATGTTGGCATCGCTCGGCAGGCTTAATCCCCAGATGACAGTGCCTAAAGTACTGGGCAAAATATAGTGCTTGCAAACAGCTACACGTGCACATTGTGGTATTCGCTCTTAGCGTTGCCAAGATCCATCACGTTCTATCAGGAAGGAGAGATGCTTTCAGTCTCATGCTCACCGTCAATTTTACAATCCAATCCGCTTACAAATTATCCCCCAGGAAAACCATCTCAGCAAATAATTGAACAATTTAAGGTTTTAAAACAGAACATATTTGCTAATCTTATTATTTTCAAATCACCATGAGGCTCAAATTTTATTTCTACATATTGCATATCAGACTACAATTAATTGCTCACAATGATCACTTTTTGATCATAGGGCATCTTGCTTTTGGGATGTGGGATGGACTTTATTTATCTATCATTGGAATGGCTAGAATATTTTCTTAATGTTTCCTCTGGCTTAAACTCAAACTCAATGTATCCTAATGATTGAAGAATAGAAGGAGAAAAACTTAATAGGCATCTTAAATGTACATAATTTGCATACATGTCAGTAGCTGAATTAGTTATACATTGAGGAGAAAGTTGTGTGAAAAGTATGCAAATAGACTTAAAAGTCCATATGAAGAATTGAAAAGCCATTCGGATGCTTCTTCATTTCCCCTTTAAACGTAAATATTTTCACAACATTTCCACAGTCATTCTATATTTTGGGGTTATTATATCAATTACACCACAACAGATTCATTTATGCATTCATTTTTCAGCCAGTGCACAGAACTTGATTATTCAAATAAACACAGATCACACATTCTCACCTGTCTTTAACTCGGAGAATGAGCTGGTGAAATCTGTCCACGTGTTCGAAACTTGCTTTGTCCGTCACCGAGAACACGATGAGGAAGCCGTCCCCGGTCCTCATGTACTGCTCTCTCATCGCGCTGAACTCCTCCTGCCCGGCCGTGTCAAGAACTGAGGAAGATACAAAGCCCACAGCGGTAAGAGACCAGAGGACACATACACAAACAGGACGGACACATGTCTTCTTACCGGAGGAAACTAGTTATTACAGGACTTCACACGAAGGAAAAGATACAGCTTCATCGCAGGAATTATTCATAACTGTACAAATCATTGCACTTCAGTCTGAATTCCCTCTCATCTCTTTGAAGTTAGAACAGAATTCTCTTTATTCTGTGGATTATATTTTGTGGATACGAGGGGGGTCTTTCATACCTGAAATAAGGCAGCTGGGGAAGGGTACGCTGCATATTTTAAAAATAACAGCATCTTGTATAGTTCTAACAAATGTTCTTGTCTAAGCTGTTAAAAATGTTGCCAAAGAGAAGAGACAGTGAGAGACTGGACATCTTCCAAAAAAAAAAAAAAAAAGGATGAAAATGAAAGCCACTGTTTTTGTAATTCAGAGTACTGAATGTTCCAGAATCCCCCTGTTCTTCTGTCGTATGGGGGGAAAAAAGCTCTTTGATCTAGTTTTCATCATTTAAAAACACAAATTCAGCACAGCCTGTCGGTTTATGCTTCACTTGCCACAGGGTGATGCAATTCTTTTTTTAAATTCAGTGATCTAGCTCAGATCCTAAACAAAGGTATTTCCTGAACATGAGTCACAAATCCACATAAATTACTCATTTTCTTTGTTTGAGGAAAAAAGGACAATTCGCTGCAGCATTCAGAAAACAAAATTACATCTGTGTTTAAAGTTAATGTGTAAAACTGGGTCCTACTAAAGGGATACCAATGCAAAGCTTTTGGAAGGCTTACCATCAAGAATTGCCCATTGACCATCAATCTCTGTGTGCTTCAAGTAAGAGTCTTCTATAGTTGGGTCATAATCGGGCACAAAGATCTTCTGGAAAAACTGAATAGTAAGAGCACTTTTCCCCACGCCTCCATCTCCCACAACCACCAGTTTGTAGGTCGGGAGATTGTCACTGGGAACAGCGCTGGTGGCCATGGGTATAGCTACACCTGGAAAAAAAGGAAACCATGTGAGCCATATTAAATATTCTCCAAAAGAAAGAGGGCTAGGAAAGAAACATCACTCCACATTCAATGGCCGTGACAGAATCAGCCACAAGTCAGGACTCCCAATGCCAGGAATAATCTAATACTTCATGTACTACACCTTCAATTTGCTTACAACATCAATTTGTGATGTATGTATTGAAAAACATCCGTGATTGGAGAGGCAGTTATGCAAACTACAGATTTGCGTAGGTCAGCATTACTGTAATATTAGAACGCCTCAAGGTGGACATTTTGCAAGACACCATGATAGAAAACCTTGTGTTATTCTGTGGAACAGTCTTGCTCAGATATATTACTTACAAGAAATCTTGTCATTTCCCGCTGTCAGTGTTGCAATTTCCCCTTTCCTCAAGCAAGTTTTGAAGCCAAATAAACATCTTTCGGATAGCATGATGACAGAATGTGTGTTCACTTTCGCTGTAGCATCAGCTCAAGCGTGCTTTAGACTCCGAGTGGGTGGGCTTACGATATTGGATAACTTGTCGCATGGCATTCCAGCGTCACTGGCAGGATTTGTATACAAGAAACCCCAACCCAGCTTAGAAACACACTTCCAACACACGCACAACCATTGCGTACCCATTCCAGAGGAGATAAAAAAAAATGTACTCATCCCTGCACAGTCCTGACGAGGCCATGGTTTAAGCCTTGCAGTCTGCAACAAGACCACTGGGCTGCCAGGAAACCGGGTCTAGACACAGGGATTACTGTGCTCTGTAATTGTGGCTTTTACTTGGCTTTCACTTACAATGTCCAAACTATTGCTTCAGTAATTTGCTGGGAAAATCTTTTTTTTGGGGGAGGGAAAAAAAGAACAGTGGCCTGCAGACAGTGAACTGACATTCAGACTGAAATGGCCTTGGTGCTTTGTTTTGCTTTTCTTCTTTTTCCCTTGTGCCATGTCTCTTGACCTCATCTAGGATACTGCATAATCATAAACTATATTTGTATAAATCCTGAGCTGAAATAGAGGCTGCAACTCACAGGCCCAAAGCACATATCTCCCTGGTTGCAAAGGGTACACTGTTATTTTACCATCATAAGAGCACCCTTCAAAGATACAGCCCATCTAGCATTTTGTGAGTGCTTATATACTTATATATATCTTATATACTTTGAATACATGTAGGGAAGTAATCAAGCAATATCGAGTAAAACTTTTCATTTGAAATATGATCATTGAACTACTGTTAACCAGCAATGGATATACTTCTACGTGTAGTTACACATTAGTTTAGCATCCTATTTTAATACCTGCCCACAACCATTTGTTTAATTTGTTTAAAATAGTGTTAAGCCCAATATTGTATCAAGTAACTGACAAGAATCCCAAAAGCAGTTTCTTAAATGTCTTAAACCTATAGGATCTGGCAGGCTAAGTTTAGGGAATAAGCAATAAGCAGTATCATTTACAATATATACTTTTTTTCTGTTATTTTGTCATAGAACTTTTCTTCCTATATTAAGAATGGTTCTAAAAATCAACATCTTAAAATGAAAAAGTGTCTCCTTTAGAGGGAATGTATGCATTGGGCTGCTGCGCTCCCACACAGGGAAAGTGCTAAACAATACACACTGCACTACTGTATAAGGACAGGCATCAATGAGCAATGTTTCTATTTTGACAGGTAACCAAAACAGAAGCAAATATAAAAGATGGTACATTTTGGCGGTGAAGTAAATGTTCTGTTATTGCACCTACCAGCTGGGGTATAATTTCCTTATTTCCTTAATTTCCTAATTGTAAGCAAATTCTGAAACTGCTATTTAATGTTTATTTAATGAAGGGGCAGGCCTTCAACATAGGGTTTGCATGGAAAAACTAAAAATGAAAATGGATTTCATTAGACTATTCCAGGATTACTCTTGTTCCAAGAATTGGGTTTACAGCACTTTGAAGCACAGAGATAAGGTCTCCGTCTGTCACACAGTCTCAGAAGGTAAAATGCAAATATTGGAGCTCTGAATAACATGGTGTTGCACATCACCTTCAACTGTTTTTAAAATTAGAACTCCTATGCAATCACTTTGAAGAGGTTAGCTTGTACTTGTTCAGGGGATGCGTCTTCCAGGCTGCTGTCCTGCCTTCATGTCCTTCACAGCTGCTGGAGAAACACCACCTACAGGTGCCTGCGTGGCTGTGTGGTCCAGAGAACGGCATCTCTGGCAAATCCAAGTGCACCCAGGGAGACAGCAGCTTTGAGAACACACCCCCTGCATGAATGCAAGCTGACACCTTGAAAGCAATTACATTAGACTTGTTACTTGTGCATTTCAAAGCTCCTCAGTATTTGAAAACACATATTATAGGCAATATTTGGGCAGTTACAGCAACTTGAGGTGACCAGATAATGCTTTCTTTTTCAGAACCCTTGCGTCTTTATCACAAAGATGACAAACTAAAAGGTTGATTTTTAAAACAAGTTACACTATATAGTAAAGAACGACCTTCCTCTGAGAATGCAGGAAAGATACATCCATTAAATGGGGTGGTATTTCTCATTTCAGCCAACAGTATCCCAAGCCATTAGTATTTAAACATGCTAAAATAAAATGACACATTACCAAATCTTAGCTAATGTAACCCCCTTTAGGGTTCTTTAATGAAAGCAATAAAAAAAAATCTTAAAGCAGACACTTTTTAATGTATTTAAATCATGTGAATTCAGTCCATTTGATGCAAGTCTTTGAATGGTGTTGATTTTGGAAGCAAGGATAAGTACTGGCAGTTCTTCATCTTTCACTAAAAGGACACACACACTGACCCATCAGATTGGCGGCTGGTAAACAATTAACCTGTTCTGAATTCTCTCTCTATGACAGAACATCCCATGGGAAATTATATTAAAATATATATTATATATTAAGTACACAATGCTGCTAGTCCTGTAGGAAACTGTCTGAGACGCTGACAGCTTAATTTCCCCTACAACACAATGGAAGGAAACGGGTGGTTTCCTTTCTCACCACATGAGTAACATGACAGCCAAGACCAGGAAAGGTATTTCTTCCTTTAAGGAATTGCTTCTTAGTGAGGCAAGCCCTCTACAACAATGTCCTATACATGCTTTCCACGTCAGTTTTGGTGAGAAATCTACTCCCATCGTGCAGGGTCTGGGACAGTCCAGGTTTTTTCTTTGACCTGAGTCAGGCTTCTGAGCTTTCTTTCTCCTGCCAGCCATAGTTGCAGGTGATGTCAAAGTCTCAAGCTGAGATACACAAAGGCAGGCTTTTCCTCCATGCTGGAATGTTTGGCAAGGGGAACGAGTTCATGGGCTTCAGCCAGAACACAAATCTGCAAAGCCACAGACGTGCGAGTTTACAGCAGTTAAAGGACAACAATTAAACCTTAAGCAACAGGAATGTTCTCTCTCTTTTTGTTTTCCAAAGCTGCATATTTAGGGTTTGTTTGCCTTTCATTCCAAAGTCAAAGTGAGAGTACACTTTCTAACTGGAGGGTAACAGACTAAGATCCAACCTGCAAGTGCTGCAACTGCTCTACACAAACTATGACGCGTCACCTTGTCTACAGGGGTATAGAAGTGTTGTACAGTACATTATTTGTACACTGAAATTTAACTTTGTTCTTAAGTGTCACTCTTAACCTTTACAGAACTGAAGACAGGGCTACGGAGTGCAAGGTGCCAGGCTGTGCAGTATGTCTGCAATGTGCGAGTGCTATTCTTCAAATTCACACGTTTTGCAGGTAACAGTCCTCCAGACAAAAGGTTATGATGCAAAGTACTGCAAATTTCACTTAATGGTCTCAGTGTAAAAAAGTAACCACATTCCTCCTCCATCTCCTCCTCAAGTACACAAAACTGCTTCTTCACACTGGTGCCCTGCTGGTCTTGCATACAGTCATATTAAAACCACACATGCTCAGCGAGGGCTCCTCTTTCACATTTACACTTAATGAGATTGCATCTGTTCTTGCACATTTCCCTATTGTTCCACCAGCGCAGATAGATGCAAATAATAACAGTGTTCAGTGCAATCTTGCATTCCTCAACCCCCCCCCCCCCAAACCCCACACACACACACAATACTCATCTCAGAAACAAGTCCTAGACAGAATTTGATTTAAATCATTGGACCACTCAAACTAAACCGTTCACTTTAAGCACAACTTCCAAGAGTAGCATTATTCTTATTACTGCTGTAACACACTGTCACTATCTCGTGACTTGGTATTAATTTCCTCAAAAGAATGTGGCTACTTTGTTTCAGGAAACGAACTGATGGGATGTCTGGATTTTACTTTCCTAGATGTCCCCCCATTATACAGTTAAAGGGGAGTACAGACAATCTGAGCAGCATTGTGAGGGGGTTTATTGAAGTATCCACAGTCTATATAACAAATGGCATTAAAAGTCTAACAGAGTGATGTCATCGGCCTTTATTGACTCAGACTAGAAACAATACTGCCTTATTGTGTGCTTTTCACAGCAGCCCCCATGCTTAGTAACACACGCATTATTAGGCTAAAGCAGACATATTCCTCAAGTGAAACATCACAAATGCTTCAGATACACACAGAGCAGATCTGATTGTCCTTTAGACTGTAGTTGACAGCTTCAGAGTTGTCACATTATTCTATATCAGTCAAGCCATGTCTTGTTACATACATGCAACACTACACACACTGTCAGCTTTTGATATATAACCAATTCAAATACATTAAAGAGAATAATCAACTTAAAATAAACTGTATCTTCAAGAGGACACTATGTTAAGACATTGCGGTTGTCATGTTAAGCAGCAATGCACTACTTCCGCTCTTTACCAGTAAACCAAGTTGGTTTCTTGATATATAGTTTTTTAATTTCACAGGAGGTCATTGCCAAGCGAAAGCACACCAAGTATGCATTTATTAGAAACTCCAGAGTGACATCCTGTACGGTTTCAGAGAAAGCAATGGTTTTATTTAATGGCAGATCATTTCTGGTGTATTGTGATCAGCACTTTTTAAAACAGGCACAACTTCACACACATGCCACATTTCATTTTCCCCCAAAAAGCTGTATTATGAATGTAGGCTATTTAAAAACACATGCCAGGCGTGTTACCTTGAGAGTTTAGGAAGTTTCAAATGCCACAGCGTAGCAGAAGGAAAAGGAAAATGAAGTCAAGCAATACAGAAAAGACATGAATAACACTCACAGTCCCAGAAGGTCCTGAGCAATAATCCCACATCCATCATCTCTCTCTCTCTCTCTCTCTCTCTCTCTCTCTCTCTCTACTACAACTCATACACAGAACTTACCAAGAAACGATTTGTTGCTGCCGAGAAAATCAAAAATCTAAATAAATCAACCACTTTCATAACCCGGCGCCTTCATAACTGTGCGGTCAGATGGATGCCTGTGCTGGCTGGGTTCAGGATGCTGTTTATTCAATGAAAGGACCAGTCTCTCCGCAGTGGAACGCACACTGTAGCAATTCTTTATATTGCAACAGCTGATACTATAAATAGAACTACCTCACGGGGGTGTCCTCTGGTGCTGCCGCCGGTTCAGATCATCTCTCTGAGTTGTTACCGTGAGAAATAAGTGCATTCCTGTGCGGGATAGTGTTTCCAAAGGAAGAAATAAGCTCACGGCTGATTTTCTCTTTTCTGACATGCAGCAGCCCCGAATGGATGCAAAGTGAATACCCTTGCCGACAAAAGTGGACTCGTCCATCGTGCTACAGCCTCCGCCGGTCCGCATTTAAGGTGGAATATGTGTCAAATCTGGCACTGCGCTTAAGGTGGTTCGCAAATACTGAGGTGTCTTTTTCAGATATGAGACACCAGTTGTGTGGTACCTTTGTATTCTGCGGGAGTTTTCAATGTAAATCCCCTTAACACCCACAACAATCATAAAATAGATATACTAAGCAAAGTAGGTGTGCTTTCTATTGCGATGTTTGTGTCACAACATGATATAGAGAGTGCAACAGATTAACCAATCATTACAAAAATAGAAAAATAAACAGTCTATTGTAGGTATTGGGGCACTGGTTTATATTCAATAAACTATGGATGCCTTATCCTAGAAGCATTTCTGTTCTGCAGCACAAACTTGTACCGTACGCATGTTTTATCAATGTGTATGAGCCCTACAGATGGTAGGACCATGACCATGCAGACTAACATGCTCATCTGGTTGATAATAGCTTATTGATCCGAGGACCTCATCAAGAAAGATCTTATTGAATCAGTATCAACTAAATGGTTAGGTAGTTTGTTCCGAGCCCTCTCCTAGTAAGAAGCACCGATCTCTTCTGAACACACTTGCTCTTAACTATTATTGAGGTATCTTGACAATTGAGATGATCTCATCCACACACACTTTCCCTCCCCTAAAGAGGGACACATATAGCTATGGTCTGTTCCTCAAATTAATCATTAATGACGACAGGGAGTCAAAACCTTGGTTTAATGTCTCATCCAAAAGACATCACTTTCTAACAGCAGTGTCCCTTCACAGTGTCCCATTTCTGGTCCAAAGGGAAGAGCACCCCCTACTGGTGTACCAACACTATCTTGATCATCCTTAGAGGTCTCCCCTTCAAGAACTGACCAAGCCAAGTTTAGTTCAAACCAAGTTCTGCTGGCCATCTGTGATCTTAAAAGATAAGGCTGCAGGGTAGTGTGTGACTGCTGATCAGAGACCTTTTTCTTTCTCTCCACAACATATAAGATGAAAATAATTGAGCTCATATGTAATGCACTTTGATCTGACAAGATATTCACATAGATACCCTTTATTTAAAAAGAAAATACATTCCTGTTAATTCTATTGTGCTTTTCCGAGAGAAGCTGAATATTCACCAGTCGTTTGTTATGAGTGCTGTTTTGACATGAAGAAAGAATTGAAGAAAACGTAAGAAAATGCCTTTTTGACTTATTGAGGAACGTTTAGTTTCGGTTTTGCCAGCAGATCTGTTTGTAATTATGATCATCAGTGACCTCTGCTTCAAGTACATGTTACAAGGTTAGGAAGAACAGCTGTGCGCCTTTGTCCACAATCATTACACACCCCTGTTAAACAGACACACATGTTACAACCTCTCCAAATCAGATTGGCTTATATTGCATCACAGATGATTGAGTGGGCAATCCGTTTCACTTCATTCTCCCTGGCCTGAATTCAACACGTTTACAGTATGTGTTTATTTTTAGATTCTATTTAATGACATTTTACATGTATTTTCTTTCCTTCTACTTTTAGACTTGTCACAGAACTCCTATAGAGAAATAAGTCCTGGGGGCAACCTTCACAGCTCACTCATAACATAACTACACCAAACACCTTACATTCCTCCCATGCACGGTTGGTCGTATAAATGTAAAAGTCAATGATCTTCTCTCCCTGACTGAGAAAGATCTAGTTATCAGCTGTCATATCAATTAAACCTTTATCCATGTTATTTACTGTGTACTTATTGTTTAATCACACCTGAATTTCCACACTGTGTGATATTCACCACAATATACAACATGTCAGCTTGTACCCTTTATAAAATCATCATGTTCACTTTCTTTAGATTAGATTTCACTGAACATTAATTCCTCGTTATTCAATTCTATTTAAATGTATATGAAACAATTACCCAACAGCAATGAAATACACGATTTATTTCCCTTATTCCTGTAAATGTACATTTCCACAGATTATTTGTCTGCGTAAATGACCTTTTTGAGAACATTAACTTGGTTTGAAGCTTCCGATGAGCAATATTAATAGCAATCATATACTGATCAAGCACCAGCACAAAAACAGGTTCATACTATAAGCACAGATTTTTATTATGGACCAAGAGTTGCCTAGCAACAGCAAGCCTCATGTTAGCACCCCCCCACACACGTTTCCCAGCTCCTTTCCCAGCCACTTCTTCCCGAACACTGTGTCGCTTTTACAATTACACTGTGCCTTGAGCATAATAATAACAGGGCAGTTTGGGACATTCAATCTAAAAAGTAATAAGGGAATATAAAGGTTGCGCAGGCAAATATGATTTTAAGATACAGCATTCTGACACATCACAGGGAAAATGTTATGGAAAAGGGAATTCTCATTACAAGAACAAACCTTTCTTGAAGGATAATACGCTTTAAAATGTCTTGGTTACAAATCACATCAACAAGGCACACCTGTGCGTTTTCACATTGTGTAAGAAGCCCCTCTGTTTATTCAGTGCTATATTACTCCCCCTTTTAACAAATTGGTTTGCTAAATCTGCTCTAAGTCTTTTAATCTCAGGCTTGTTTTTTTAGCTCTCAAATGGAAGAAATAGTCTTCAAACCATTGCATATCGAATGTGACACATTTGGGGAACGTGAAATGATCCGTAACTGTTGGCCTTACATTTGCAAAGCTGCCGTATTTGTCTGTTTCGTCAAATTCGATAACGACACAGGGAAATGTGCATCTGAGGGTAAATGCCTTGAATTGGTCTAGTGTTTTGAAACAGCAGCTCTCCGGCTCTGGCCAGGCGGTAAAAGCACGGAATCCCACACAGCTCCATTCTGAAAGTTGCCAATGGCAACAGTCATTTGGCGATCACTGGCTGCAGCCTGGAGGGCCAAACCTGCCAGAGCCCCCTGAAGCCATCTCACTGGCCCTCATGTGCAATATAGCATTGGGCTCATCTCTCTTCAACATTTGTGAAGTTTCTTATTTGTCATATCTGACATTCACAATAATATTTAGTTGTTCCTTGTTATTGTTGTTGTTGCTTTTTCTTGTTTGTTTCCATTTGTTTGTTTAAAGCCCAGTGAAATAACAGTGAATTCATTATATTGTTAAACTGAGGTTTAGATCCTAGTGTTCCAGCAGAGCCACAGTAACAGGTCTTTTTTGAAAAAAATCAAAATAAAACACCCCATGATTTCTGATTTATCGCACATTCTTCTGTTCGGAAATAAAAACAGGCATTCAGAAGAGAATCTGAAATGTTACAGTCAAAGGGGCTACAACTTGAGTTTTAACTATATGGCTTATGAAGGAGGGGGTCTGAGGATGTCCATGTCCTACTATGACTTCACTGTGGCGTATCCTCAACAGCAGTTGAGCACCTTGGTCTGGACAGCTTCTGCTTAGTGTAGAACACAGTGGCTTCAACAACATGTTAAATTCCTAAAAATGAACACAAGCATGTTAAGAAACACCTTAATAGTGATAATAAAATATAATAAAATGACATATATATATATATATATATATATACACTCACCTAAAGGATTATTAGGAACACCTGTTCAATTTCTCATTAATGCAATTATCTAACCAACCAATCACATGGCAGTTGCTTCAATGCATTTAGGGGTGTGGTCCTGGTCAAGACAATCTCCTGAACTCCAAACTGAATGTCTGAATGGGAAAGAAATTTGATTTAAGCAATTTTGAGCGTGGCATGGTTGTTGGTGCCAGACGGGCCGGTCTGAGTATTTCACAATCTGCTCAGTTACTGGGATTTTCACGCACAACCATTTCTAGGGTTTACAAAGAATGGTGTGAAAAGGGAAAAACATCCAGTATGCGGCAGTCCTGTGGGCGAAAACGCCTTGTTGATGCTAGAGGTCAGAGGAGAATGGGCCGACTGATTCAAGCTGATAGAAGAGCAACTTTGACTGAAATAACCACTCGTTACAACAAAGGTATGCAGCAAAGCATTTGTGAAGCCACAACACGTACAACCTTGAGGCGGATGGGCTACAACAGCAGAAGACCCCACCGGGTACCACTCATCTCCACTACAAATAGGAAAAAGAGGCTACAATTTGCACAAGCTCACCAAAATTGGACAGTTGAAGACTGGAAAAATGTTGCCTGGTCTGATGAGTCTCGATTTCTGTTGAGACATTCAGATGGTAGAGTCAGAATTTGGCGTCAACAGAATGAGAACATGGATCCATCATGCCTTGTTACCACTGTGCAGGCTGGTGGTGGTGGTGTAATGGTGTGGGGGATGTTTTCTTGGCACACTTTAGGCCCCTTAGTGCCAATTGGGCATCGTTTAAATGCCACGGCCTACCTGAGCATTGTTTCTGACCATGTCCATCCCTTTATGACCACCATGTACCCATCCTCTGATGGCTACTTCCAGCAGGATAATGCACCATGTCACAAAGGTCGAATCATTTCAAATTGGTTTCTTGAACATGACAATGAGTTCACTGTACTAAACTGGCCCCCACAGTCACCAGATCTCAACCCAATAGAGCATCTTTGGGATGTGGTGGAACGGGAGCTTCGTGCCCTGGATGTGCATCCCACAAATCTCCATCAACTGCAAGATGCTATCCTATCAATATGGGCCAACATTTCTAAAGAATGCTTTCAGCACCTTGTTGAATCAATGCCACGTAGAATTAAGGCAGTTCTGAAGGCGAAAGGGGGTCAAACACAGTATTAGTATGGTGTTCCTAATAATCCTTTAGGTGAGTGTATATATATATATATATATATATATATATATATATATATTATAAAGGAAACTAGAATTTGCATAGGTTTGCCCAATGTGTGGGTCGAATCATAACTGTAGGGTTGTCTTTGTTGATCATGTTTGATTTTCTAACCTATACAGTGTCATAGCTTGACTTTTGTTTTCCATGGAGAGAAAGTAAAGAAATGAAACATTCCCCGGAATGAACTGATTCCAGTGGTCAGTAGTATAACAATTTCAGGGCTGTGAGGATATGCATTAAGGTGCACGAGCCCATACCAGTATTTTGCAATGATCTGTATAATTGGGTGACACTGGAATAGGCATCTAAATCCTGTACTGAGGTGTTTTCCATGAGCACATCCATTGGTAAATGGTATTTATTGCTCCTTGCTTTGATCTCTTCCTCGTTTGGGAAAGATAATGGGATTTGCTGCCCTCCAGTGGCACACAGAATATCTACACATAACCAGAATAAAGCAGTGTGTATTAAGAGCTTTTTCTACACAATAAGAAAATAATCTTTCTATTGTACACTACATAAAGTTATATTTAGCTTCCTGCCTATCAATGATTCATACTTGATTTTCGAAATATGTAGGCCTGTTTCTGTGTTTAAATAGTTATAGATAGAAGAGGTTTCTGATGCCCGCTGTAGTCCAATATCTTTTCAAATGACATTTCCCGTTTTGGATGACTCAGCTTTTAAAGTCACTGAATATCAAAGTGGAATTACTATTGACTCAAAGAAGTAAAAATGCCAAATACAGGCAATTTCCCTGAGCTACAGTTCAAAGATGTTTAGGCTGACTTGTGATGAGTAAAGGCCTGTCTGTCGAACCGTTCTGCGAGTGACTCAAGGTGCATGCAGCACACTTTTCAGTACAAGGGGGTGTACTACCTGCTTTTATTAGTTACATCTGAATCACAGCCTGAATGGTTATAGTACAGTAATTAAGATCAAATGCATTGAAAACCATCTGAAATTATGACAGCTCTTTCAGTACTGTTGGCGAATCTCCTTGCACACCTTGCACAATGTATTTCAATACATCTGTTTGTGTATAAAAATATGTTTGACTCATAGGTACTGTAGAAAATGATTATTTATACATAGAAAAAAATAACTGAGCTCAAGAAGTTGAATGCAAAATCTCTCTCAGGCTTTTATGACAGCAACTCACAGTCTGGTTCAACATTCACTCATCAATCAGTCATCAATCAGTCTGTATCGAGTGTTTCATTCAGGTTAGAGGTTAAACAGGATTTAAAAAAAAACAGACAAAAACTGCTCTTTTTCTGATATCGTCATACCTGCAAAAGTAACATAAACCTTTCAATCGAATTTTGACTTATGGCCTTATTTTTACAGTTGTGCTATGAAGACTGTGATGAAGAAGTGTGCTCAGATCCCTTAATAATAGTGCCATGTTCTCAATATCTGTGTGATTAAAAATAAACACACACTACTAACTATGTACACTTGAGGTAAATGTCAAATTATTTCAGCCAGAAATTCCAAAGAAATGTTTTTAAATCCTTTAACATATGAAATGTCTACCCCTTAAGGAACAGAAACAAGCTAAATATAACACTTGTTGATGCCTCATCATAGCTATGTATATATAAATCCTGTCATAGTTATTTTTTCTTTCAGTTGACGTCTGAAAGGTAGCCTTGACCCATAATCCCTCAGTTTCGTCTAAGAATTCAGCGTCGGGCAGCGCTGAAGCAATGCATCATGGCCAATTAAGCCGAACTAAGCCTGAGTCACATTCAGAGGGAATCCCTTTCTCCACACACTGCAAACTTTAAAAGGGTAATTTCTCTTGAAATCGCATGTTCTTAAATGATTGCCTAAGGCCAACATTGTCTCTTAGTGAATTTTTTTCTTCCCATCCTCATTCTAGAAAGATAATCTTTCACTCTACAAATATAATTTTCAGTCTGAAAAGTTACAATTTTAAATGTACGTTGTAATAGATTCAGGAAGCGTAGACATACTTACACAAACCGTGCTTGTCCTTTGTGTCGTGTGCAATTCTGTTACTTCTCTGATTCACCTCGTAAATGTGGGTTCCATGTTTACCTCATGCTGTGAGACATAAATCTACCATGACTTAATGTTAGCATTTTAAATGGATGCAGAGATTTTTATTGTAAACAACGCACTTATCTGAGCATTGAAATAGAGTGTAACATGGTATTTAAATCTATGCACATATAATCAGAATTATGCATGGGCTGTCCACTTCCCTTGCACTTCATGTTTGCTTATATTAGGACAGTTATCTTTCAATTCAATAGATACAATATTTCCCGAAAATATTTCAATAATGATATGCTGAGCAAATGAAACAAAACATGAGAACTGTGGATGGGTAGTAGAAGTAAACTGACTGATCCATACAGCTAAACAATAACAATTCACATAAAATGCAAGGTTTTGGATTAAGATACATTCACCACAATACGGGCATTGTTTTCAGATTTCAAATATCACAAAGGAACACACAAGGTGCCCTAGAAATGCAAATGGTAGAATATTTTAGAGTATTTTGGCTGCATTGTATAGGATTTGCCGTGTCAACATTTATTTCCACAATCATATAGATTGACCAGTGTTCCCAACATTTTAGATGTCAGTCCCTGCAGAGAGCATGATTTTCTTGTATTTTAATATACATGACTTCGCCATGTTTGGAAATTACATCTGAATTAAGCTGGTCTTTTAAGCTCTCCTACATTCAATTATATTCCAGTTTAGACTCGACCGGCTAAAAATATGCAAGGGACCAGTTTGGCAGCACAGATGACGAAAACGCAGGGAAGGTAATTATATCTGAGGTGAACCTGTGACTGTGCAGCACTCTCTGTCGGGTGATTAGAAATGCCTTAATTAACAAGTCAGACGTCAGCTGTCTTCTCAGGTTGCACGGCTCATGCAGACAGCTGATGGGCATGAAATAAAACAACAAAGTTCACAGAATGACAGATACATTTGGCAGCTCATTGAAACCCTGGCCGCCAGTGCTCTGTTTGCCCAAGAGTCATGGCTATTAATGCCTACTCTGTAAGATGACATAGTGTGCAAGCCGAAATAATCATTAGGATTAAACTGCAAAGTGTCTCTAATCACATCTTGTAGCAGCTCCAGGTTGTGTATTTGATGTAGGCAGAGAAAGTTCCCACAACAGTCCACCAGTGTGTGTATGTGTGTGTGTGTACATCTTAATAAGGATATGTGATGTAAAAAGGTTACAAATAAAACAGCATACACTGCCTATTTTATTTTATATGAAAAATATCTTCTTTCCATCAGAATCATCCTTCCATACCGCAAAAGTCAAGCTTCAACACAGCACACAAAACAGTACTGACAAGTCAGAAATACTGGAAATAATAACAATTTTGAAATCATAAAATGTAGAACAGGAGACAGAGGTCCTCAGTCCTATACAGGAAACATAGTACCTCCAGGCAGACTTAACAAAACTTGAGTATTTTGTCTCCTTCAACCCCTACATGCCGTTTAGAACTGAACCATTAAAATAAACTACTTATAATTCAAGCAGCCGGTTCAATAATATCAATTCATGAAATATTTATGAGGAAAAATAAATATTTTCCCGAACTCCTGTTGACGAGGAAGAACAATCGTATTTTTTCTTCCAGGCAGTACATTTTGTTCTGACACAACACCTGCTGTAGCTGACAAACACATCGACAGAATTCAAATCTCTATTGATTGAGCGAGCTGTGTGCCAGTATAGCTCCTGTCCCGATTGGCCAGTGCAGATCTCAGAGACGGGTTGTGAAGGGATGCTATTATCTGTACAATAAAATAACAACGATAAAAAAATGTAGACTTATGCATATACAGAGAGATTAGATCAACATCGATTTTAAAGGAGCTATTAAAAAACAACCACAGAGGTGGCTTTGGAAATATTATTTAAACAGCAACAATATTATAGTCTCACAGCTTAACACTATTAAAGGAAGAAGTTAATTGCACTGAATAGCAAAGGCTACCAGACACTATTTAAAGCACTATGGAACCAGCTTGCCTAAAACAGAATATATGATGTGATGTTTGGTTTGAAGCAAATTGTTGCTAATCTTTGGTGTTTACATTTCACACACTCCTGTCATCACGTGTAAGACATCTGTATCCAGTCAGCGCCCCCCCACCCTGTGTCCTGACAGTGCACGCTGGAAGCCAGAGACTGGGGACAACCGTGCACACTAGCCAAGTCAGAATAAGACTTTGATGTAAATAGTGTTTAACTTTTACAGCAACCACACTTAAGGAATCACGCCGGAATAGGCTTTTGATCTGGTGGTTAAAAACCTGCAACATATATAAAGTAATCAACTGTAAGAAGCACTTAAGCATAAATCAATGAGACAGACGTGTCTTTTGAACAGCACGTCCTACAAGAATGCTACGACCGCAGTTATTTATTTATAGAAACATTTCCTGTCTGTATAAATGAGTACTTTTATTGTTATATTGTTTGATTTTTTCATGGTTTTCCTGTCGCTGCTGTTCTTCATCGAAATTGAAAAGGAAAAGTCAAGTGGATAGTCAGTACTTCAGAACCATCAATGTTTCACTAGGATTGACAGTATTTCAAGGTCAGGCAATGCGCAGCGATCCAACAGATATAGAAACACACTCACCTCCGCCAGCTGTAACACATCACCATACACTGCATTTTAGGTTTTGGTACAGGCTCTCTCATGATCTCGATGTACCTTTAAGCGCACCTTCATTACTGGGCCCCAGTGATGCTCTCCACAGTCGGTGACGTAAACTCTCACCCTCCAGGTACCCTCGATGCCTTGGCCTTTCAGTTTTAATAAACTGCCTGGGTTTGGAAATCAGACTCCTTGATTACTCGTTGACCCCACAGAAAAATACATGACATTAAGGTTACCGTTATTCTTATATAACTGCTCTCTGCCTCTGTTGAAGAATTAGGTTAGTAAAGGCAGGAGACTTATGTGAGTTGCTTATCAGATGGAGATTAAAATGACTCCTCTGCGCTGATGTCATGCTGCTATCATTAACATCTGTGAATCTGCAATAAAACAGAGCTGGCCTGATTGAGTACTCCGTAATGGGGATTCACAGCCTTTTTACTTGAAATTTCTCAGAGACTCCTGGGTGCTCAATTTCCTATACATTTGGGTTGGTCATCACTTCAGGATTGTAATGAAGACCGCTGAGAGAATAGCAATCAATGATGAGCTCATGGTAAAAAACCGAGGCTTCGCTTTCACATCTAATGTCTGTTCGTGAGCAGATCAGTGGTTTTATATAGGGAATTCTGATATGTGCACAATGTAACAGAAATGAAAATCTAGCCTACTTAGTTTAACTTGAGCCAACTGGAATCTGTACAGTTTCTTCTGAGTTTAATCAGCATTCAACAAACTTTGATAAGTTATTATTATTATTATTAATACAAATTATATGAATGAATTATGTACCCAGAATCCCAAAACTAGTCAACACAAGAATACGAAACTTCACCACATCTGCCATTTAGTTTGCCCAGTAGAAACTCTAGTAATTGAACTTAGTGAATTTGAGTACCAACATATAAAAACCTGTACAATCCATTTGACCCACTTCCACATTTTAAGGAATATAAAATAATCCGAGCCCTAGCAGATAACCGATGTATGGGATGTCAGCTTTTGATGCAATCTACACTTTGGATCTGCCAATATGATTTAAACACATATAACACTTGGCAGGGAAGGGATTCTTGAACTTCATTTCTGAACCAGCCCTTGTGAGTAAAATCCAGTGACTCTTTATTCACACAGATCACCAGATGGTGAATGGAAATAATTTATGAGTGACAAGCCAGTTTACTGTACAGTGCACTGGCCTACAGTGTGTTAGTGCATACTGAAGCAGGGTTCAAATTCAATTATTCATCATGTATTACTAGGTATTAGTAAGCAATAATAGAGACAAAAATGTATATAGGTTATTAGTTCCATTAATTAAACCGGGCAAATAAATAAAGTCGAACCTGAAGCTCCATTCAAGGGTGACTTAATACAAATATGTCTTATCAGATTTTAAAATATTTGCTGACGTTCTTCTTCTCTCTGATATTTAATTGTATTTATTTATTTATTTAAGTCAGAATGTAACAGTGTTAGCTATAATGGTGTGATAACTCAGACAATCTGTCCCCCAGCAGGTGATGTGCGATCGGTATAACATTAAATTGCAGTACACTCTGAATTTGTTTTTGCCTCGACTAAAAGGTTTCAGATCTTTTGGAACAGCCTGTTCTGTTCTTTGATAATCTTTACAGAATTGTGTAACCAATTGTTGAAGTTGGATCTTTGTTAACACTTTTGGAAAACCGGCATCCGATTTTTTTGCCAACTTTAACAAAATAAAACATCGAACCCCCAGGCAAAGCTCCATCTCTGTATTATTTTCAGCAATCAACTGGTGTCCAACGAAAAACAAGATGTACACAAAACTAAGGTAATGTAATTACTGAGATAGTACTGAGTATTGGGTTTTGCTGGGTATGTGTATATAAACTAGTCCTAATTAAAAAGAGTTGTGGGTGTTATGATCCAAAATAATAAGAAATTAATAATTGGACTAGCGTTAGGGCTACATTAATGCAAACTCTTGCCTCCCATTGGGGTTAGGATTGCTCTTGTGTTGGGATAAGTATCACAGATTCCCGCTGCAGATTAGTCAGAGCTCAAACTGTTGCATTGTTGTATCATACTTGTGTTATGTCTTTACTGTTGAGTGAATGCAGTTTATTCAATAGAGGAAAACGTGAATGCTGACCTCTGCTGGTAAATAGCATAAATACGGACAATACATAATTAGTGCTTCCGCCACCTAAAATAAGTGAAGACTTTTTTACTTTTAACAAAGATTAATATTTGTTCTCTGTTTCCTTTGTTCCTTTTCGATTATGAGTAATACAAAACAATTCCATTTGTCATATCCCAGATTCCCAAGGGATCCCGAAAGGATAAAAGTTTGAGTCATGCAATATTGCAAAGAAACTGACGACCTGCAAAAACTAGTCCTAAGCCTACACGAAATGATCATTTGTTGGAGCTGCACGTTATAGACAATATTCTCCAGTTTACTCTGAAATCTATTAATGATGTATCAATAGATCTCATTTTAGAACGGAAAAGCGACAGTTTAATGCTTATTCTATTTCATTGCACATTGCAGGGCAAACACAGGCCAAGCTCGACTGGTGGGACAGCATTCCAAAGAAACATAAATAATAAATGCATGAGAAGAAGGTGGCAGGAGCCAACAGGGAGCATCGCAGCACCCATAATAAAGCCGGGACAACCTCACAGTCTACCAAAGCCAACTCCACAAAGGAGAAGGTCAAGCTCAACTGCCGGGGGACAGCAATGTGGAGGGGACCGCGTCTGGCAGGCAGGTAGAAGAAGGTCAACAAAGAGAAAAGCAAGTGCCAGCAGGCTACTGAAGCTCAGCTGAAGCCATCACTCGATTCCCGATAAGAGGAAGCCGGCCCCGTCACCCCCAGTCTGTGAAGCCGAATGAAAGTGTGCGGTGAAGCCCAGCTCAGGGCTGCGCAGATGTCAGCCACGGGGGCAGCTTGAGAAAGGGCCCAGGACAAAGCCACGGCACACGCCTTTGGGTGGCATCCTGGACTGAAAAGATGAGACAATGAGGAGGGCAGAGCAGCTTGTTAAAACATGTATTTTAGTAGTAAGAGTAAAAAATACAAAAAAAATATTTCTAAATGTAACCTATTTTTATTTTATTTTACTTTTAAACAGTTTTATGTTATACAGTATGCATAGCATGATAAATCCCCAAACTATCCATATTTGAATTTAGATCTACCCAAATCAAATCCTGAATTACCTGTTCAGACTCATAATCACAGGGTCACAATTTAACTAAACTAAATATCAAATTGTTCATTCCAATAAACATAGCAATGACTAAATATCTATATATGTAATGTTTCTTTAACCGTATAACTGTATCTATATGATGTACTGTATATACTCAGCTTACGAATACATATACTACACTCACCTCCAAATATAATCCTACCCCGTAGTGAAGTGTAAATGTAAGTATTATAATATTTAATTTATTTTTTATATGCGTGTTACACCCTGTGATAAACTAAAACACCGAAGCACTTCAACGCCCGTTTACAGCCGATCAGTTGAACCTTGACCTGTCGCGCTTTCAGACGCATGTGCTGAACAACACGCTTTCCGGCACCGACCGTGCTTTTGCAGTTGTCCTTGCAAACTGCTCCTGTCGGATATGTTTTATTAAATCTTCACAGTCGGTGCTTTTATCTTCTTTAGCTTATGCGGTAATCATTTTCTCCATATTTGGGACTGTGTATTTAGTACCCTTATTAGGCAACTTCGAGGTAAATAGTACGTTTTAATAAAGTACGTTTGAAAGCGTTATTTTCAGAGGATGAAATACAATTAGAAAAGTGACAATATTTAAGTTTTGTGTAATCTTACTGTGTACAATCGCCAGGCAGTAATCACGCATTAACCCAAAGTGCAATTGTAATTGTATATAAATGACAGAAGGATACTATACAATGGATGTAATTGTAATTCGTGGTTTAGTTTCATTTTGAAAATACAAGGGGGTGGAACTTATTATATTATAGCATGAGATGCCTGCATTTATAATTTGTTCTCTAACCAAATATGGTAGTGTATAGATCAGACAATTATAATGTATGACAATAATTAAAATGCATTTATTTTTTCTGTCATTCACAGACCATTGTCTCTGGAGCATCTTTGTGTTAATCATGGCGTTGCCCTTCACCAGGAAACTCACAATATTTGTACAGAAGTACAGGACAGGGCTGCTGGTCACTTCCTGTGCGGGAGTCTTCTCGGTCAACATGTTTTACCATGCTTTTCCAGAACAGACTTATAAGAAGCTGTACCAAGCCTGGAGCAAAGGAGAGCCGGCCGTCCTGTCTGAGAAACTGCAGAAGACCTTCCAGGAGGTCCTCCAGGACACAGGAGTCCGCCTGCCCCGGAAATACACGGCCTTTGCTGCTTTTGGTTTCCATCCCGTGGGCGCCGGCCAGCCTTGGATGCCGCTGGGAGCTCAGATCGGCATCCCGGCCAACTTCAACAGCACCACGGATGACACCGAGGGCATCACCAACCGAGTCATTTTGATAAATGGCAAGGAATTGCACTGGGACAGCAGCACGGGCAAGGCACTGAAAGAGTCGTTGACGTTCTCCCCCGAGGCCCAGCAGTTTGCCGTTGCCAGAGAAGTCGTTCGTTTGAAGAGTGGCGGCCCTCTTCTCCTGGCAGCTGTGGCGCCCACCTGCTTGGCTGGCACCTGCCTCTTTGGGGTGGCTGTCAAGCAAATGTTCACCTTATACAGCGGCCCTGTGATGCTGCGAGGACTTGTGAATGTCGCCGTGCTGGCCCTCGGGTCTGCTTTCTACTTTCTGACATCTGACGCAGTGACCCAGTGGCTTGACTACAAGTCAGACCGCACGGCAGCTCGCCTCTCCAAAGACTACGCCAGGGGAGGAGTGGAGTTTTATGATAAAATTCTGTCTCGAAACGTTACCCTTCGTGGTCTGATGGGTAAAAAGGGAGAGGAGATGTATACTCCAAGCGGCAACTTGTTTCCGACGCACTGGTTCAGATTAAAGCACGCTCCGTACACCGCCAGGAGAGAAGGCATTGTGAAACTTTTGAATGAACAGAAGGTGTAGGGGGTGACGTGTGATGCAGGGATTCATACGGACTCCGTAGGCAGGGTATTGTAGCTTGAATACAAAATGGATCTGGATCACAATAAGATTTTAAAGCTGCTACACACCTGACTGGAAAAAAAAATGAAATGCTGAATATCGTTAAAAGGACATAATACATTCAACTTATTGTAAAAGCAGTGACATTTTGGACAGAGATAAAGTACAGTACCTTTAATCCTCTTGTCATCTTTAATAAAACCATTGCTCTTCCCTGGATGTCCGGGTTATTTAGTTTTAAATGGTAGTCAACAGAATGCTACTTGATCAAACATAACTGTGCTCTGTTTCCATTTCTGTTTCTCTAATTTATTACAAAGATTTTGTATTGTTTTATTTTTGCAGTATAGCTGTTCACAGTCAGTCAAGGTATCCCTCAGATATAAGTACAGTAAAAGAGGTAAATGTCCGAACGAAAGTCTTCGCTCTTCATATAAGTTAGACAATATAAATCATTAATTTGCACTTATCCTCCAATCACTTATTTATATACATTCTTATATTAATAATTAAAAGGAAGGCCTTATATATAGGGTGTCATGTCCAAACACACACACTCACACTCATTCAGACAGTTGTAGTTGAAAATATTCAAACAAACAATATTATTTGGTGATTTGTTTTGACGTGCTTACACACCCCTGTCTTAACTCACAGCTAGACTTGCAATATGCAAACTGGTGTTGAAAGGTAATTGATAAGGAATGTTGTTTTCCAATGGGAAGCAAATGATATTTGTAGCTTTTTTTTTCTTCTTGTATTTTACAGATACTAGAATGTTAAGTATAAAAGTTTATATTTAGGGCTAATCACATTTGAGCCTTCAGCACTTGAGGCAGCTCGGAAATAATAACCCAGTAATTAGCAATGGCAGAAATCCAACTTAGTTTGCACACAGGGACTAGTAGCTGTGTCACAGTGCTGTGCTTATCTCGTTAATTCTCTCTCTGCAGCTCTGCGATATCGTTGCAGGACAGAGCGCTCCCTCAAGCTAGATTAGACGCAGTGACAGTAAAATACGCTCAATGAAATCCATCTTAATAGAGCACTTTGGGCAGAATTCCCAAGTTTTATTTCTAAGGGTTTTTCTTTTCCAAAAGGGAAGATTTTAAGTTGTTCTCTACATTTATTATGGTGGCTTATATACTGTAGTCCACATTAATTAATAGGAGTGGACAGTGTGTGTATGACATCTTTTGATGCCCGCAGACCCTTTTAACGGCGCATTTACAGAAAACATTAAAGTAAATGTATTATTTTTATTGCATTTCTCCAATGTGAATGCGGGGAAGTCTGGTGCAGGTTTCATGCTGAATTCAGCTTCATTCAAGAACTAGACTAAAAAATAGATAAAAGCAGCTTTGATCAAAGCAGGATTAGAGTATACATATTTTAAGTAAATTAAATTATGCACAAACTCTGAGTCTTTGGGTATTGAAAACCATTGGCACTGCATCCTGCATTTAGCTAGAACACATTAAGGATACATATGTGCATAACAGCTGGAATTACAATGCAACTGGGTATTTCTGCAGGATCAGTGGCTCATTGTCTGCAGGAAACCCCTCTGAGGAGGAGCTCTGAGCTCAAACTGTCACACTCTGACCCCTGGTGGAGTAAATGACTTATTCTCCAACAGTTTTTTTCACTTCTGCTTTGTAAAGAAAAGAAAAAGACATGGAATATTTTTTTGGGCTTTAATTAATCAATGCCTAATCTAAATTCACTCTAGTTAACTATTTATGTTAGTAACAGCTTCATTTTTAATAGTCATGCTGTAAAGGAAAAGTTAAATAGATGTAATTGTGTTGTTGTTGTTGTCGTGATTAAAGAACAATAACACAACCAAACCACTGTGCAGACAAGAAGGATGAGAAAGCAGGAAAGTCTAAATCAGTCTGACTTATTAAGCCACAAAATGCAAGGCTAACAGGAGCTCGAAGGGCAGTGCCCAGCCACACACAGGGCGGAGATGGGAAGGGTGTTTCAAATTTACAAATATAAACTGGCCTGTAACGTATCATTTATATAATCTGTTTAGCATGTTTCTGTGGGTACCGTTTCTGTAGATTTCTTTCTTTTCATTTTTGCTCATTGTACGTCTCAGGAGTGGACTTCTCAGAATGACTTTTATGAACTGGTGGTGGTTTTCTCTGAAGTGAAACAAGTTTTGTGGTTTTGTGTGAATTCTGTAAAGAGCTTTAGTCATTCTTTTACGTGATCTAAAATCTCACAGACCACAGACTTCACAATAAGTAAATTTAGCATTTCTTCATATCAGATTAAAATGGCTTTGCACACAATTATCTAGATTTCATTGGAACACAGAATAGTCTACTTAATTAAATACAGTTGTAGTTTAAAGTAGTCACACCCTTTGTTTAAGTCAATAATATTCAGTGAGTTGTTTACTTAATGTTGTTAAACTATACTTACTTACTTCTCAATATCTTTTCACAGATTATTGAACATTGGTTCACCTTAGAGAAAACTGAAGATCCTACAGTTTAAGACATGTATACATTTTATATACATTTCACCGTCACTCTGGAGAAATCCATAAAGGAAATGAAGGAAGTTGACTGTGCAAGTCCTACTTTGAACTGAGTTAAGACAGGGTTACGTAAACAATATTTATAAATGCATCACCAATTAACATTGTTACAGATGAAGGGGCTGAATCCTTTCAACTCCATCTGGTCTATAGGAGTGTGTGTTTGTACACGACACTATATATACAAGAAGGCTCTCCATTTAATTATTTATATTTATATAGGAATGTATAAATAAATGATTAAAGGCTAAGTGCAAATTAAAGATTCACATCTACCACTGTCTTTCAGAAACAGACTTGGTAGAATGGCTTCCCTGGTAGATGTGGTTTATCACGCACACACCCTCACTGCTCAGACCTACATGCCAGAGTGAACACAGATAAGTGCATTTCAGTCAGGACTCCTGGTGCGCTGCTACCTGACCTCTTTTCCCCAGATTTGTCCTGATTTTACTGCAGGTATCTTATAATTTCATAATAATATGCCAGCTGGAGCAAGCAATACACTATAAAACTCATGCATTATACTGCACCCTGTCTTAACTTGGTTCAATCCCCTGGAACCAGTATTTCTACTCACTGGGCTGGATCAGTGTTCAATATATAGCTGATATTAAAGAATCATTTTATAGTAAAAAAATGTCCTCCCAACAGAATGTTAACATTACAAAAGTAATCCCCATAGGCAGTCTGTAGTGGAAATTCATCTTAGATTTAACATATCTTTATTTAGCATGATTTGGTGAATATCAGTCACATCTGGCCACTTGGTGTCGCTGTCACTCTCTTTGAGATGATGCCATAAAAAAACGAATGGAACTAAATTTGTTCCCTAATTGTATCAATGTAAACAGTGTTAGTCTGTGGATGTGTTCCCCCAATTGATACCTACAAATGTGCTTCTCAGAAAGGGTTAAATAAATCTGTTTGTTTTCTAAATGCAAGTGGAAAATAGTGCCCTTTCCTTTACAAGCCAATCTCACAGATTCAAAGTGAACCGAAGCAAGATAAAATCTGCAATCATATGAGCATATCACTTCGTTTCTGTCTTTGTCATCCGACACCTATGCTCCTGCCAGTTTCAATAAATACTGTACTCTGTTCTCAGAAGTGGAAACTGGTCTGGTTAGTACCTCTAGGATTGCCAATACATTTACAAAACCTGATGCCATGAATGTTTTGATTGAACTGATGCAAACTTGTAGTGATTTTTTTTTCACTACTAGAAAGAAAAAAAAAATAGAACAGAAAACCATGAGAAAGTGTTTGCAGAGCTTAATTTACACTCAGCTAGCCATGACAGAGAACAGAAAATTATAGTGTGGGATGGAATAAAACATTATTCACTGTGAAACATTTTATGTAGCTGCAACTTTACAATGATTTACTACTGTAATTTCTTCTCATGGAATTGTATTCTGCATATTTAACTTACACAATCTAAAAGTGATAGGCTTTTCATATGCCTCTGATAGGAATGTATAAACCTACAAACAAGAAAATGTATTGACATTTAAGTGACACACATATAAAATGACCTGCCACCACATGATTGTAACCCTCTCAGATACATGAATGACAATCATGTCATTAACCTCAATCAAACTGATACTAGGCTCACAGTCATGCACTGGAAACAGCGCCATTGGTGCACTAATAGTGGAAGTGCAGTAGTGGCCTTAGTCTCAGGTTATGACAAGGATGAATATAAGAAATATTGTTATTCATATTCATTCAAACTCTCATCAGTAAGTGAATGTTCTCCAAATAATAAAAACAGAATCAGGGTGCGTTTAAACTGATACAATAAGTGACAACCATTTTATAAATAAGCAGATATATATATATTTTTTTTTAATGATGTTAAGCTATACGCCACGCCCACTCACACATAGGCTCCACCCCCTACACAGGCCCCGCCCCTGCGTTGGCGACGCTGCGCGGTTGCGTCACGGTACGTCGCCCCGCCGTCGCTTTGCTGCCGCAGCGGCGGAGTGCACGGCGCAGCTGAGCGAGAGGAGCGTGGCTGGACACCGACGCGCAGCGGCTTCACCTCGGCTTCTCATCGGCACTTTGTGGCGTTCACAGCCGTTGATCCGAATAAAGGTGTATAATCAGCTGAAAGGCTCCGGCGTCTCCTGGTGTTTGCTCCCCCCGGAGTGGATTATCGTTGGCCGTGCGGAGGTGCGAGTCCGGAGGCCCCGCAGTGAGTGTGGACGCTCGGGCAGATCAGGATGATGTTGCTGCTGTGGGGCTGCAGCGGGTGAATTGAACTGGGAATTTTTTTTTTCCTTGTCTTTCTCCTTTTTTCCCGTTCTCCTTTGCTCCCCCCCCCCCCCTTTTTTTGTTTTTTAAATTCCTTCCATAAAAAAACTGGACCCTCCTGGAGCTGTTTATGAAGGTAAGCCAGCTGATCCTTTTTTTTAATGTCACATTTGTGCTGCATTTTGCTTCCACGGGGGAATTGCAATGCATCTAAGGCTGGAGACAGAACTACTGCTGCTATTTGCAACGCAAACACCCCCCCATACATCTATTATATGCATATAAATGTGCATTTGGAAAGCTAGCACGGCTACATGCATGTATCCACAGCGGGCTGCTGCAGGGCGATTGTGCTTCTTGTGGGTTTTTGTCAGTTTGTCAGCTCTCAGTCTGTTTTTGTACATTTTTTTGTAGCTGCCCATATTCGCCACATAAGCGTGGAAAGTGATTATACGTTTTGGTAGCTGGCTTCAATAGGCAGGATCTATTTCGTAACCAAAATGCATTGTACAGCTATACAAAACGTTGCATTCTTAATCTATAAAGTATACGACTCTGTTTCAATAATGCCTCTAATTACCCCCAAAATAATACATTGCAGAAACGGGCAAATGACAGTTTACTCCAGTATTTGCAAGGTTTGTGTCTGAGTAGACGGGTTTCATTTGGCTTGAAGGAAAAAATAAAGCTTGCAGAATCTGTAACTAGTTGCTCAGTATAGTGACAGCAGTGTCATTTTCCCCCCGTTTCTTAATCCTATGCAAAGGAGAATTGCAGCATATCAGTGGCACCAGCAGCTGTTGAATGGGGTTATATTATCAAAGGAAAAAGTAAAACCTCTAGTCTTTGTGACGTCAAGGCTAAACTACATGTACTGTTCTAGATGCTCAACTGTGCTTGGTTTAGGCATGACATTCTCTAGTGTCTTTATTATGCTCTATAATTTCAATTTCTGAAGTTCTGCAAACGTGAACTATTGTCTTCACATCTGAACATACCGATTATGTCCATTTATATCAGTTTTATATTAACTTTTCAACAATAGTGCTGGCAATATCTCCAGGTCTGCTGGAGGATACAGGATTACTTATGAACTGAAGGTCTTGACATAAAACATTCCCATTTAGTTCATTCTTGTCATGTATCTGTTCTGCATGTTTGAATTCATTAAGTGTTTAGCTACAATGTTTCCTGACAAATTAATGAAATGACTGATTGATGATAATACGATTTCCTTTGTTTTTCAAGACATTGGCCCATGTTTATTAGGCAGAGGACCCTTATAGCCCCCAATTCCTCAAGGGTGTTGTAATCCACAACTTGTTTACTGCGCATGCATGTGGACATGCCTCTGAGCATAGATACCATGCTGTGCTTCATAGCAACCAGCTGGAGAACCAGGGAATTCAAATAGGCAATTTTGAAAGATTTGTGTGCCAAATGTGTAAGGATACCATTTTTAGTTGGTTCGTTTTTTTATCTGGAAGATTTGTTCAACAATTCAAACGTGCCAAGGCTGTGAATCAGCCCGGTCTCGGGGGGAAGCATGACCTCCATTGTGACAGGCAGTGCTGGGCAAACACCTGAGCCTGGCCTGATGCAATAAGGGATTCGTACAGAAGCAGGTGTGTGGATAACTGGGAGAGACCTGTTGCCTGGTGAACACCAATCTCTGAAACCAGATCTTGGCAGAGATGCTTCTCAATGTTGTTGATGGGGAATTCGAGTGCAAAACCGTGGGCATGAGGAGTCCATATTGGCAAAAAGAAGTTGCTAAATCCGAACGCACAGTGGTCACACTGGGACCGCTATAGCAGTCTTTGTGCATTTCCAATTGCCAGGATGTGTGTGTAAGAGTACAGTGTATTTGTTTGTGCTGGTTAAAATAGGCCTTTGAGGTTTGAGACGCACAGAAACCACGAGTCATGTGAATCCTCTCATTTCCAATGGGTTTCTCTGTGACATCTCGCTGTGACCAGGTGCACGTAGGAGAGAGAGCTTTACCTGTTGGCCAGGCAGTCCTCCCAGCTTCATAATCGTCTCTCCTGATTTCCTTGGGCATTGTGGGAAGAACGGTGAGCAGTCCCCTTGAATAACAATTCGGGATTCTGCAGAAGAAAAACCCCACAAAACTATTGAAGCTTGCTCTCATTTCAGACGAAGTTTAAGTGCCAATTTCCTCATTCAGGGAACAGAGGATTTCTACTGAGATCAAACCATAGAGAACCATCCTCTGTTTCCAATTAACAGTTTGTGCCAATCACTCGGAGGCTATTGATTAACTGAACACCTGATGTACATATAAGGCAAATAAGTCACATTATTCTCTACCAGGCAAAACCATGGCAGCACAATACAAGCCTCTTTTAATCAAATTTTACAATTGTGACACTTATAGGAAGTCTAGGCTTGTAACATCGCATTGTTCTAGCCAAACTGTTAGAAATACTTAGTAACACAGAGAGTGCAGTCCAGTATTTATTTTGAAACTGCAAATCATAGATTGAAAACTTCTGTTCAATTCGTCACTCACACTACTTATTGTGGCTTTTGGGAGCAGTGAGAAAAAACTGTTTGAATGTGTTAGGAGCACTTTTCTCATCATCAGTGTCCCTCTCTACAGGGTAATAATCCATTATTTGGAATTAGGAATATGTATTGGGAATCTGTATTGCAGTCAAACGAACATCTATTAAAAATACAAACCAACATATTCCGAATACGATTATATAATACAGTAATATGGATTATACGTGGAGATTAGTCAATTTAAGGACTTGCCATCCCCCATTCCTCTGTACGTCTCTGATACAGGCCTATTGTTTGTTCAAGATGGAGCCATGCTGGTAGGTGCTCTCAGTCTGAAGAGGATGCAGCAGATTTCCCAACCCCCCCCCCCCCCCCCCCGACCTTGTCAGTATTCTTGTAAATTGTGATTAATGATTAAAGGCACTGGAAAAGGAATGTTGTTTCTTCTTTTTTTATACAAATCTGTCACGCATTCGAAACATTTCCCACTCCAAATGTAAACAGTATCACCGTTTTACCGTGATGTCATCTTCTACAGCCAGTGGATATATTCAAGTCAAGTTTTTAATAGAAGAAAAGAATCTCAGCTTATGTTATCCAGTGTCATCCTATTGTGTATAGTCATTCCCTTAAGGCTATCGGGAAACAAAATGATGAGAGAAAATGTAAAGTAATTGAGACTAAGGATAATACAATATAAGTTTCTGGTGGAGACTGCCAGAAAGTCCATTCTGAATCACAGTATTCTGTGGTTAAGCCCATAAACACAAGTTTAATTAATTGCTTATTTACAAATAGCAGGGAAGGAGTGGACTAATTATCACTGCCAAGGTAAAGTCATTAGCTGTCTGGAAGTCCAGCAATCTAATTTTAGTGAACTTTAACAAGGTCTATGGCTGAACTCGTATGGAAGATGTAATGATTGATTTAAAAAAGAAAGTAAACAAAAAATAAATCTCTAATCATGTGTTTAAACAAAATAACTTAGTGCTGCCTGGTTGAAAATAGACATCTGATTAATTAAGCAGTAGTGTGTTGATAATGTTAATGACTTTATCATGCAGATGTTTTCATAATTAATGTCTAAATTGAAAAATGTAAGTCTTGAAATGTACATTACAATGTCTAGGCCCAGCTTCCCTGCAGTGCTGACACCGAGGGACAGAAATTGCCCAGTTTTAACAGCTGGCATTTAAACATTGCTGACGCTTTCACTCCTTCACTGTGTGTTACCGATTTTATAGGTTCAGAGTTGTAACTATTCTTAGTTGCAATTTCAACTAGTTTTATTGCTTCCTAGTAAAAGTAACTTGCTTTCACAATTGGCAGCCCTGTTCCCTTGGCAGTTTTTCTTTTCATTAGCAGTAGAGGTTTAAAGAACACAGCTTAATTTTAACTAATGTAACAGTTTCACATTCTCTTACAGTTACGTAGAATAATGTGTTAAGATCATCTGTTGAGAAGTTTTTGTTGAAAAAATGTAGCCAAACTTCCAAAAATGTTAACGCCATGGGAGAGTTGAATACAATATAGGGTACAACCTTTAATGCAGTGATGTGGTGGTGTCTTTATTCCTGATTCAGTGATATATTTGTCAGTCCATCAAAAAGGAAATCTAAACTTTTTATTTGTAATGATGTAGAAACCCAGAGAAGCATGACACTGCAACGACATGCATGCAATGCTGTTATCAGTGTAGCCACACTAGGTTTAGACTTCCGTTTATATTTTTATTAAAGGGCGGACTGGCATCATTATTTTTTAAACATGTTTTGTCTGACACTAAACCCAGCTTAGTGCCTGCTTAAAGGTCTACCATTTATTATTTCAATGCAACATTACCATTTTCTCTCACTGCTTTTTATTTATTTATTTTGCTAAATGCTATGTACATGCATAAGAAATAAGACATTCCAATTATACAGACACATGAGATCTTTGACTGTTTGCCTGTTCCTCGTACATGTCTTCAAATTAATTCTGTCTAGTAGAATGATATTCAAATTGAAACCGGTGTTTTAATTTTGTGCCGAAAAGCAAAGTATTTAATCCCACGGGGGCTTTCAAAAACACATCTGCTTTTTGATGTCATGCAATTCCCTGACTTCTCACAAATGTACTGGGATGGCCTACCATAATCAGATTTACTCTAGCTTGGTAGCTGCATAATTAATAATACTAATATAAATATAAATGGATAAATAATTAAAAGAATACCCACGGATGTGAAGCAAGCTATTCACATGCATTGTAAGTAAAAATCTGTGGAAAATAGACCCAGGTTTACTGGAAACTGCAGAATGTATTGTGTTGCATTCCTTTTCTGCAGTGCATGAGATAGCGAACAAGCCGGATCAGATGAAACCATTGCATTGGTGCAGAGGGGAAAGCTGTGAATGTTATATATGTGCAAGCAGAAATAAAATGAATAGCTGGGCTTAGTGTATCCACCGTTAGCTTTGGGGGTGTGCAGTGTTGGAAATATGAATGAAGTAAGCACTGATTGTTCTGGAGCTTTAAGAATGAAAGGAACATGGGCTGCCTGAAGAATGAGAATGGCAGACGGCAATTCTGTTACTGGTAACGTTTTATTTTTATTTTTTGTGGTACATAAAACAAACACGCCGATTTAATAGCTAGGCTACTGAATCATTAATCTAGCCTCTCTTAAAATGCTCTTTTGCTGCTAGATGCAGGCCCTGTGGGTTACATTGCTGTTGAAAATAGAGCCATTACAACAGTTGGCTTAGGAACAGTATTGACTGCTGCAAGGGAAAAATACATACATAGTTGCTGTGTATGGTTAGAGAAATACATTTGCTGTTTTGGAGATCAGGGGTGACAGAGGGACACTGCTGCCTAATTATACACAGCAGTTAATTAGGACACATTAGATTCGCAGAGTGCAATGGAACATAGACTAGGTGAATTTGTTTGTGAAAGTATTTCAGTGGAAAAAGTCAGTCGCCAGAAAGTCCCCCCATTGTGACATGAATCAGTGAAAGATCTTATCTGGAACCATAGCATACAATATATAATAAACGATCAAAACAGCAGTACTGTGGTAAATGTGTCAAATGGTGTTTTTGTCATCCATTAGATGCTGAAGGGTGTTAAAATACCTGTTAATGATTTCAGGTGATTCATGTTTAAAAGTGCTTTCTTAATGTCTGCTCATCTAATGAGAACCCAGACCTGAAATGTCGTTTTTAACGTTGTCACTTATTTTTCTTTAATCTATTGAAGATTTTAGAAAGTGAATAATGACCCTTAAGTTAAAGAGATCAATAGCATTCAGAAGTGGCCTTATGTCTGTCATTATCTGTAGTATTTGTATGTACACATTCGAATCTGGTAAATTATCTTGAGCCTTAATATTAACTTCTGGGAAATATTTGTTCACTAATTATCAACAAAAGTTTACATCATAGTTTTGAACACACTTATGTTGCGCTCCTATAAGATAGTATTTTATGTTCAAGAAATATACTCAAAGGTTGAGAGACCGAACTTATACCAAGGAACAGAGCTTTAATTGTATTGTTTGAGTTATTTTTTCTTCTATGAGTAAGTAGTCTTGCAATTTGTATGGCTCATTGTTGAAATCTGTTACAGATATTCGAGCACATATAATGAACTCAAAAAAAGTCTGTGTTAGCCAGAAATTACATTTTACAAAAATATTGAAAAGCACGAATGGAGCATGGTCAGATCCTTTTTAATGATTTATGACATTTAAATCAAATCTTACATCTTGAGTGTGTAGTATTGTAAAGAATTTGCCAGCCCCATGTTTTGAAGGTTTACTTTCTGAAGAATGTAGGAGAAGACAGGATTTTGTTTGTGGATTTAAGACAGACCCGAGGATATCCTTTTGCATGAGCTGCAATGAGGAGTAAAGAAAACCGTTTGCACTAACACTGTGAAGTTCATATTTAGTTTCCAAATTATTTCTGCTATGTGCAGAAAATATCATAAACTCTTCAACAGAGTGACTAAGATTTGATCAAATGCACATTTCCCTGTTTTGCTGAAGGGCAAACTTGAATAATTAATGCTGGGCTTCTTGTGATACCTCTCCTTAATGCTCAGAAGGAGGATGAACCCTAAAACCTTGAACAGAGCGGCAGCCTTGGCTCAGCTGCTGGCGACTGTGGCTAAGGGAATACAGTGGCGGGGCTAAGCTGGTTGACCTCAACTGGCACGGGCTGGGGAAACGGCCGGTTAGGGAATTCCCATTTCTTTACACAACAGCTACTCCTGAGGCCTATCGATTGCCTGCAGGACTGTGCAATATTCATTAGGTTCTGTGTCTGTCCTGGGGCTGGCACTAAAGCGCCATTGTTTTTCAGTTCCAGTGTCGGATCATATTTTCGCCCCAGAGAGGCATCAGAGAGGGTGGAGATTCTGTTCTTGAACTCTACGTTCTCTCCATCGTGATAATCTAATAGACCCCCCCCTACTTAAAATGAGCTTTCATGATATGTTTGTATCTCGTATATATACAATTCTCACCCTTGGATGAAGATTTGGGAGTGGAGTGAGGGTGAACATTCAATCTCATCCCAGGCAGTCTGCAATGCGATCAGCCTAGGCAAGCATGGGTCTTCGAGGACACGAGTTGGGGGGTGCCCTGGGTTCACGAAGGGCAGGTGGAGGAATACAGCTGCCAGAGGGGTAAGAAATATCACGCGATTGGAGTTGGTGATTCTAAAATACATAACCTACATAAATAAAACGTTTCCCTTAGCCGAATGTTCAGTATTGATTTTCGACAATCTGCTCTTGAGCCCGGAGCTGATGTCGACTAATGAGTCACTCTTTCTCAAAATGCACAGCTTTGCCCCCTGTCTTGGAGCTTTTGCCCAGAGATCCCCAAGGGTTGCGATCTGGGTTACACTTCAGGTTTTGCTTAAACTGCTAGGCCTTCCATTGCGAGAGGAGTTCCATGCCTGGGATAATTGGAGAGGCAGAAGCTGCTGAATTTTTCCTTTTTAGTGTGTGTGTGTGTGTGTGTGTGTGTGTATGTATGTGTGTGTGTGTGTGTGTGTATATATATATATATGTATATATATACACTCACCTAAAGGATTATTAGGAACACCTGTTCAATTTCTCTTTAATGCAATTATCTAATCAACCAATCACATGGCAGTTGCTTCAATGCATTTAGGGGTGTGGTCCTGGTCAAGACAATCTTCTGAACTCCAAACTGAATGTCTGAATGGGAAAGAAAGGTGATTTAAGCAATTTTGAGCGTGGCATGGTTGTTGGTGCCAGACGGGCCGGTCTGAGTATTTCACAATCTGCTCAGTTACTGGGATTTTCACGCACAACCATTTCTAGGGTTTACAAAGAATGGTGTGAAAAGGGAAAAACATCCAGTATGCGGCAGTCCTGTGGGCAACAAAAATGCCTTGTTGATGCTAGAGGTCAGAGGAGAATGGGCCGACTGATTCAAGCTGATAGAAGAGCAACTTTGACTGAAATAACCACTCGTTACAACCGAGGTATGCAGCAAAGCATTTGTGAAGCCACAACACGTACAACCTTGAGGCGGATGGGCTACAACAGCAGAAGACCCCACCGGGTACCACTACAATATATATATATATTATATTAGTTTTGTATCTGTACGTGTGAACCATTCTATGATTTGCACCTGGAAACTTTTACTCCCTCCCAATTAGTTTATTCCTGTTGTGAACCCTTGTGTTCACATTGCAATAATCAACTGAGCTCAGTTCGTTTTGTGTTAATAAAACTTTGGATATTTACATTTTACGTGATTACTGCATATAAGAAATGGCAGCATAATGCCTACCATGACAAATATATATGATGGTAATTAAGTAACTACATGCAGTAGTCCAAACACATTTGACAGTCTACTTCTGATACAACCAAATAATATATGGTTGCGTTCACATTCATCCAGAATTTCATCAGTCTGCGCAGATCTGACCAGCAAAGTCATTCATTTTGAGAAAGTCTGTATCGTGAACTCATCCAATATTTAAATGCACTGTATGCAGTTATTGAATACAATACAGTAGGCTACTATACTTGTGAGTATTACAATCAGTGTATCACTGCAGAATAGTGATTGTTTTGCCTATATAAAAAAAAAATACAGTGCAGTAGTAGTAGTAGTGACATCCGCTAAATATCCATCTAGGATATCTGCTACTGCCATACCTTTAAAAATATAGTGCTACTTTACATAATACATTAAACATAATGGGGTGTATTTGTCAAGGGTTTTTACAGTAAATCGTTATTTCTGACACTTATTTTCTCAAAAGTACAAATAAACTGCAAAATAAATGAAAAATGATCAAATGTGATTATTGCCTTAAACTGTTCATGAATTTATATATTTACTCATAAACTACGTGCATCTACTAAGTTCCTAGCTTGTTTTTCATCATTTTCAGGCCAAACTGTTGTTTTTGAAATCCTTGGTTTGGCCTGTTCCTGTCACTTTATCACTGATTTTCAGGAAATTTACAACCAGTGCTTGTTGTAACTTGTTCCTCTCATCTTACAGAAGGTGCGAGCTCTTTTCAAGAGGCAACATTTTTGGTCAGCAGTTCCTTCTTTTCAGCAAATATATACATTCCCATCATTTATTCTTTATAGGCCACATGCCCAGATTCCTTAAATATATCAATGTTTTAAACATTTACAAAATATATTTTTTTTAATAAAAAATGAAATTAGAAAATGTTCTCTTATATTATGCATGGAATTGAAAGGTCTGGTGAATCATGAAGTGAACATAATTTGCTATATAAGGCATTAAAAGCAATTGAATCAATTGAAATGCATGTACTTGTGCAGAGGCTCTTGCAAAAATTAAATGTAATTCATAAATATGTGGTTTGTGTATTTGTTTTTAAATACCTCAGTATGGTTAATGGGAAGAAAACAATAATTGCACAGTTTGAATTCTGAAATGTTTAAACAAAGCCAATATGCTCTGAATCTTCTTCAATTCAACACTTTTTTTCCCTGCTGTTAAATCCCTGATCCTTCTCTGCTGTTGATGCCTTAAAATAAAATGGTTTGAAATACTTGTTTTTCACAGCCTTCGTATTTGTATCACTCCTGCTAAATGTAGCTGGAGGCTGTGAAAATGGCAAGATGATTCAAGGCGCTGTTGCTGGAGTCTAGTTACACTGAATGTTTACATAGTTCTCGAGTGAGCATGCTCACCTGAGCTGAAACACGGGCAACGCCTTTTTACCTCGGCTTGGAAACCGAGTCGCGTTTGCTCTGACTATTTTTAGTTTTTGGAGCAAAAGACGCATAGATTTCCTTACTGAACGTTGCTGTTATCTATCCGCTGAATGTCTTTATGTTGTAAAAATTATGTTCTGTATTGAGGGTGTGTTTGAGGGTCCTGACATGACATTTTGAATCATTTGTTTTTAAAATGTATGAATACCTTCCAGTGGTCCTGACGGATGGTGAATTGCCTAGATTAACATAGCGGTGTGCCATGAATGTCCTTGCTTGTTGAATTCCTAATTTGCTTTGGCAGGTGGCTAAGACTTTCTCTAGGAATATCAGTCCCGGTTACCGTAGCTGAAAGGTCAAGCAGTCACACATCTTGGAATCCGAAACTTAAAACACTACAAGGAGCCCTGGGGTCCTGCAGGAGAAAACAGTGTCTGTCACATACTTTGCTCTTGGGAGGAGATTTGATTTAGATTCACAGTGAGCTGCGAGAGCCTTTCTCCCTTTGCTGATGTGTGCCTCTCTTGGGGCTAAGGTCAATTGGGCAGGAGCTTAAATTTAACAGACTTTTTGGTCACTAGTACTTTCACTCATTTTAAAAGATAGACCATAAGATCATAGTAGAGAGGTGAAAAGCAACCGCTTCACAGTAGGCTGGTTCTAATAACTTTCCTTTACAATGTACATTATTTCCATTTCTTAAACCTGTTTTCTCTAGATTGTGTATTCTGTTGTTTTTGTGTCTCTGCTTCGCTCACTTATCATATTAACGGTTCTGTAAGAAGATATTGTGAGATTATTCTCCCGCACTGAAGGACAGGAAATGCAGTTGAGAGTTATTACGGTTAAGACTATTGCTCTAAAACGATTATGCTGCGTAAATGGCATTACCTTCAAAGCCCAGTGACAATTTATGTGTTCATTAATCATCGCTGTATAATTAAGATCAGTCACCCTTCAGTCTGTTTCAGAGTGCAGTATAATCTATTGATTCTAAATTAGTATTAAAAACTCTTCAGATGAAAGGAAACTATCACAGCACTGTTTGTACACAAAGGGTTTGCTCTTTGCTCAAAACCGGTTCTTCTCATCCTCTATTAGTTCGGTCTGGACTGAAGTACTGCCTCTCTCTCCTGGCAGATCAAGCTAATACTTCGAATTTGCCATCCTGGTCCTGGCTTTACTCTCTCCACCAGTGTGCCCCCTCCTGCTTCCAGCCTCTCGTCTGTCCCTGAAGCGTCTCCCCTGTCTTCCTTCCCACTCCTCTTCTGCTGGCCTCACTCTTGCCCAGCTGCCCACTCTCGCCACCTTCGGTCCCCTTCTCGAACTGTTCATCCTGCCTTTGAAATCCTATGTGCTGCCATTGCCTAGCCGCCACCTACTGTTGTCCATCTCTGCAGTTCTGTCCATTCTCACGGCTCAGGATGATTTAGTTGTAGATTTTGCTCTGTTGAACTGTTATTCCTTGTTAATTACAAGCATTCTACAAATCAAACGTTCATCAAAATTTCTCGTTAGTCAAACATTGTCCAACAGTTTCAGTTAACAAGATCTGACACTGCATTAATGTCACCAGACAACACTTTTTGAACAAAACATGTATCAGTGCTTCAATGACAGCCCTAACAACACAATACACAACTGCTAAACAGTTGAATACATCGTTATTTAAAGCCTGCAATACCTTTAAATGTATGAGGAGCTGTTTTACAGTAGCATTAACATTCTTGTTTACACACCAGTTTCCACTGATGAAAAATAACTCGGCTTGTATGTTCGGTGGACGTCTTCTGTTAAGTTTCATGGGAATCCCCCCTCCCTCAGGAATTATTGTGTTTTCAGCGATAAGTGTGCTGACGTTGAGTGCTATACTCTCATCGCTGCGAGAATGACATCACAATGGTTAGATTACAGGCAATTTGTAGGTTGCTTTACTGTGTCTACATGCAATAGATTGTGGCAGGTTTTCATCCTGCTCACTTGATTAGGAAATCACCAGGTGGTAAAAAAAAAAAAAAAACACCAGACGGTGTCTTTTACATCAAGGATGTTTTTTTTTTTGGTGTATTTTGCTAATGAAGAACTGAAAGTACCTGACGGATCAATTTTCAAGCTGTACAGGTTTTTTTTTTTTTTTTTTCCTTGGCTCTCACACCCACTCACTCCAAGTCTATGTCAAAACTGTTGTCTAACCAAAAATGTAAATCTTTCATAAAACCAATTTCTGTTTTGCCAAACCACAAAAGCAGTAGTGTGTAAGATTGGAAAGCGATACCTGTAGGATGTGTGGGTGTTCGATTGCACAGTTCGACATAATCAATGTTTACCGATGGCAGGACAATAAGTTCTTAGATTTACCTTCCCTAATCAACTTGGCTCAGACTTAAGCAACTTACTCACTGCTCAACAGTGGAGTAACTAAGGAAAAGCGCTTGTATTTTTGTCCATTCAGAGCTATTCCTTTCTTCTTAATCTAAAGGGAAATCAACTGGTAGCAGCAATAGTCTCTATAATTTTATCCATGAAATCCATTTTGTACATCAATATGAATGAATGTCTTACTTTTGTTGTAAGGAACTGTGATCCACGTTTACGTTCAAACTATGGGACTTCACATGTATTTGTTTTGATCATTTCTAGTCTGCATGCTGGTTTGCTAGTATTTGAAGTTAGAAACATCACTTTTCATTTACACTTCTACCGTGTGAGAACAAAGCGAACTAATTCATATTTGTTCCACAAAGTAACAAACCGTACAAGTTATTAATGAGTATTTGGCACCGACATACTGTGTATCTATTGCAGTATTGTTATTTTACTTCCATTGCACCCTGGTTTTATATACCATGCTTATCACTGTTGAACATTATACCAACATTAATGCGGATCGGTCTGAAGACCCTAAATACCAAAAAAAACGAAAGAGGTTTCAATTCATATTTACATCCAGAGAAATAATAACTTTATTCTTCTTTTAGAAACAGTGTTTGCGAGATTCTTGTGTTGTACAGAGTCTAGCAGCTTGTGAAAAAAGGTATAATTTATTGCTTTTCCTGAAATAAAAGTATTTTATTCCCCTAATGTTTGATCATACATGTCCTTTTCATCCTTAAAGCATGCCAAATCCTCAGCAAAACAGAAATATTCCTATTCCAAAATACAGGGAAATGAAACTGATATCTATGGTACCATAGGGGTTGGGAGGGGGAGTGAGTTTTATTTGAATTCCGTCACATGAAGTGGTTGCATTGGAAAAAAATGTGTGAATGACAGATCCACATTATTAGATAAAATCGAGTTCAGTCATCCGTAGTGACCACTTTGAACGCAGCGCATAAGAATACTGTGCTGTTGCCGAGAGCAATAAAGCTCTATAAAATACCTATTTACTATGTATTGCTATCAGTCTGTTTGTTGGTGTCTGTCCTGTTATGAAAATGGCTTCTAGGTTTCTGTAGAAATGATTATACAGTGCCTATAGAAAGTCTACAATCCCTTGAACTTTTTCCACATTTTGCTGTGTCAGTGCCTCAGAGTTTCATGCATTTAAATGTAGATTTTTCCCCCCCACTTATCTACACACCATATTCCATACTATTAAGGAAAAAATGATATATTAAAAATACCTAACTGAAATATCATAATTGGATAAGTGTCCAAAACAGTTCAAGCTCTGTCAAGTTTTTTGGGGAATGTTGATGGATGGCAATCTTTAGGTCATGCCACAAGTTTTCAATTGGATTTATGCCATTTAAAGACATTTGTTCCTTAGCTATATATGTATATGATTTGTGTATGTTATTTTTGTTGGTTTACAACCAATATAAAATGACTTAATATTTCCTGTGTCATTAAATGGCATGCCTTCATATAAGAGCTACACATATCTGATCATTTTTCTCTGTGAATATTTATGGTAGATTTTAAAGGTAGTGGTTATTATGGAAATCCTGTTCTTGTACGGACAGTATGAACCATACCACAGCCAACTTTTCGGTTCACGCTTTCTTTGGACATTTGGATATTTCCACAGCAGCATCCAGTTTGCTTTGTATTTGAGGGTAAAACAACTGATGTCATGTCATGAATTGACATGTAGGGTTGTTCTGCTCATAAACAAAATATATGTAGTATATTAAGATATGTTTCTGTGTATGTTTCTTTATGAAATTTCAAAATGACAATAAAATTTGACCTTTAAAATAAGGGTGCACACGTCCGCTGCTCCGCTGGATCAATCCTGGTTCCCTTTTGATTATTTCAGCATGTAAAGTTATTAACATAGTTTGATAATGTTTTAAGGTGTTATCTTAAGTAATCAACAGGAATTATTTGTATGGAAGCACCAAAGTGTTCAATGAACATGTACAGCTGTAGCTTTCGCATTCAGTGTGATGTGGACAATGGGTCCCAGCATGCACCTGGTCTTTGACAAGCCAGCTGCTTTGGGAATCTGCAAGGCTGCTCTGAGGATTTCATAACAGCATGAACATATTTTAACATTTAATACCACATTATAAGTACAAATGTCCTTTTTAAAAATATAAACATTCTGAATGTTCTTGTCTTCCTGTGCTGCAAAAACAGCAACAAAAAACATAGTCTCAGTCATTCATATTTAAGATGTTAATAGGAGACTCAGTTTTCAAGTATTTCAATGTGGGCTTGGCACTTTTCTGCTATTTTCAGGGTTCTCTCTGTGCACACATTGGAAATATCCGGTTAAGTATGGACAGGGATGTGGTTAGTCTCTAAAAATAAACAATTTCCCCCAGAAAACGTTTTCATTATATATTTTTGAAACTGTAGAAATAGTACATAAAACAGTGTGTTCTGAATAGTTTACTGCCAGGCACACAACCCTGACAGAGGGCCTTAGAAATGGGAACTGATCCTTTCAATCTCATCTGCATCCCCGGCAAATAGTCTATTTATTATAAAATTAGACTTCATCCACGCACTACAATATGCACACAATCATGGAGCTCAACATCTCTCTGGAAGGACAGCAGCAGAGTGTGTACCTGTCAGAAGTGGTTAATTAATTTTGAAGAGCCTTGAAATTCAGGTCACGTCTACTAGTTTCTTGGCTTAATTGTAGCCATCTTAAAATGATAGATTTTCCCAAAGTACACATTCTTTTTTCGTGAGGCATTTTATTCAAGCTTTCAATAAGTATTAACAATGCAGGTTAAGGGTTACTACAGTGGTTGAGCTGTGTTATATTTGTATTATACATTTATAACGTGTTTTGTGTGTGTGAATGATATGGTTTTACTTAAGCGTGGCAACTGTGCTCTAAAAGTAGAGGGACGAAAACCCAGCTGCTGGTTGTGTTCAATGGCCTGGCTGCGATGCTTTTGATAGAGAGCCAAAGGAATATCGTGCCATTACTCCCACAGCGCACACTGTTTTCAGGGCCGCAGGATAGGTCACTTTCTGTGGTCTCCTCCTGGTTCACTTTTCCAGTTTCTCCCCAAGGCGTTGTGTCGGATTTAGGTCAAGACTCTGAGCTGGCCATGACTCTCTCGGCACAACTGTCCTTGAGTCACCGTTGTGTCTTTGTGAAGTATTGTGCTGGTGGATGTACGTGCACATAACCTCCAAATCCTGACCATTGAAGGCAGGTTTGTCCCATTTCCTTTGGGAACATTCAAATTAAAAAAGCTTTGTGTTGCATCCCATTGTAGATATAGAAATGCAGAAAACTGCACATTAGTTCAGTAGACTCATCATGTCAAAGGTAATGTCTTTAGCAAGAGGGCATAGTCCAGAAACACTTTCTCACGAGACTGTCGGAAATGATGACATTCATCAAAATTAGATTTGATTTTGTGGGAATTTATATATTTTTCTTTCTCACTTCTCTTTTTCAGTATTGATATTACGTAAATGCTGCTCTTTTCTAACTTAGAATGCAAAATTATTTCCTGACTATCAACTAAATTGTAGAATGAGACTTTGTTTTTTGTTTGTTTGAATTATTTATCTTAAATTCAATTCAAATAACATCATGAATATCAGAACTCATTTCCAACCTATCTGTGTTAAAACGGACCTTATTTTTCTGACGTTATTTGGTCTCATTCAGTGCAATTTTTGCAAGTTCCTGCTCAATTCCTGAAAAGTACTTCTGACAGATAATGGTTTAATTGACCATTGTTTGAAAATAGGAAAACCTGCAAGTAAAATTTCAATAATAAATTCCGCAGCAGCTTCCATTTTGAAATGTGTGTATTTTGTTTTGGTCTTCTGGTTCACTCCGTTTGTCCTCTCTCATGCATTGTGCATACAGTTTCGGCTTTGGAGCTTTTGACTCTCTGTAGTGCTGGTGGCCGTACAAAACCACTGCATCAGAAATAAGGGGTACTTCCTTTTCCATTTGACTGCCTTTACTAGTATTGAGCTCTGCTCAGTTTCTCTGTGACGCCAGTCAACTCCTGAGGTTGAGGAGTTGAAGATACTTCAGCTGGGCTACGATACGCTATGATACTGACACTTTAAATGCCCTGACAAGGAGAAAGCATAGTAAAAATGTTTTCTGTACTGAAGTGTGCTTGTTAAGTGACCCTATAAGAAGGTCATGATATCCCTTTGGGGCTGTATGTCTTTACTGCGACCTACTGTCTGTTTGATCAGCTGCAGATCACTCATCGATTTATTGGAGTATTCCAAGAATGGCATCAGTGGCTATTCGAGGTGAACCGAGTCTGGGGGGAGAGCTTGAAAGTGATTGGGATAGCACAGTTTATTTAACCAAACACAAATTAGTTTGAAAGTTACATTTGTATTGTATGGAATTGTTGGTAGAACGGAGGTGGTGTTGTGGTAACATGATAATGTACCCTTCAAACTAAGCTTTACTTCATATGAAGAGAAGGTGCCAGAAAATTGAGATAAGATTTGATTTCCACAAGTTAGGACAATTTCCTTTCCTTGTGTAGGACCCTGCATTTTGCACAGGGAACTGAGATTGCCCTGACTTGTTCAAAAAAATCAAATATTGCTTCTATCTAAATGTGATTTAAGACCACGAAATCTAAATAGCAGAGTGGTGTGACTATTGGTTATTAGCCATGAACACTAATCTTTGTTTTATTCAAAATCGCTAATTGACTTTACAAAACAGAGGAAATCTTAGGAAATACTAGAAGAAAGGTCAGTGCCAATTGGTACGGTATGATTTGCTCTGAAGGTCACAAAAAATGCCTTTTTGTTCTCAGAATACATTAAAGTGATGTTCTTGGGAATTAATTATTTTGAAAATTACTGGTAGGGATTCTGATTTTAGGGTTTAATTAGGTTTACTGATTTTCCTCTCCCCCTCCACTTCTCAAATGTGTTTTCTTTCTTTGGGTTAAACCTGAAACATTTCCTAATACTGTGCATATGAGTAAATACATGCACAGTTTGTGTTTTTCTGTGTGTTCTGTGTGCAGATAGTATTTAAAAGCAGCCATCTGAAGAGCTTGGTGGTTGTTAAAGATTTTTTTTTTTTTTTCAGTTTTGATTTTGTTGTTCTTTAAACAGTTGATTTTTGCAAACCTTTCAGAAAACCCTCATATTGAACTATTTTTCAGATTGACAGCTTAAAACCCAATATCAACACAATTATCCTCTCTTGGTGATGTATTAAAAAACAATCACCAGTCAGTAAACACAATACTGTATTATTGTGTTTATTTATGTGTGTGTGTGTGTGTGTTACAATGCTGATTTACAGAGGATATGATACCATTGACATAATACTCCATATTAGAAACAAAATATCTCGCATAGTCCTGGTAGAAGATAGTGTGCTGTTAAATACAGACTTCCCTTTCTGATTGCTTGAGCAGTCCTGGCAGAGTGTGGCCTTTATTTGTGAATGTCTTTTTAAATTGAATGGTCTCTTGGAGAAGTTTTCAGAATAAATTTACATAATGCCTCCAGTGTGGAGTGACAGGCGGATCTGTGGGCAGAAAGAGATGGTGATACAAAAAGACAAAGTATTGAGAGACTGAGAAGAAAAAGGAAAAAAAAAAAGAAAAATCTGTGCAGCAGAATGTGGCTACCAAAGATTGAACCTGGTAAGCCAAAGTCATTGAGTTCAACTAAATGGAGAGTTTTCTTGTTTAGTCTCAATTTTAGCCACGGTTTCTTTCAGTTGATGCTATGATTTAGTAATGTTTATTATGTTTCACTGATTGTTACCGTCCAAAGCAAGAAGGTTCATTGAGTTCTCTTGTGTTTGCCTATGGGTTGTTTTTTGCCAGCTTTACACTCGGCTAAGCTGGAAGGCCTAAGAAAACATCTACTCTGCAAAAACAGACACCGACAAGGATTTTTGTGTTTCTTGATTATATCCTTGCTCTTACTAATTGGCTGCAGAATTATCATACTTCGTTTGGTGATCTAGCAATGGTGTCTTACAAGTTTTGAAGCTATCCAATGTTTTGACAGAAAAATAATTATTTGGTGTGAAATGCTTATTAAAGTGTGAAACCTTGGCTGGATACACATTTGTGAAGTAAGCGAGAATGCAAGAATCATTGCTATGCAGGCCTTTCTGGATACAGGGACAAATCGGTACAAATGTGCTGAATGCACATATACTATATAATACCTCTGGTAAAGATCTAGTGAATTGTGTTAATAATGATTCCTTTATTGTGCTTTAGAGCAATTCACAAGACTTCTGCGAGTTACAGATATTGGATATAAATGGGATGTTACCACATTCCCATTCTCATTACCCTAGTGCAGGAGGTGAAACCCCAGGAATATAGGGGGCAAGTGAACGACACATTTACCACAGGCAAAACAGCAGTGTGATACTCTATTCCCGTGAGGGGGGGTTCATTACAATTAAGATCAACTGACTCATTCAAATGCTCCACATGGGACTCCTGGATCTCATACAGCTGTTAGTTTGTTAAAAAAAAAAAAAAAAACTCTACAGCTGTTGGAGAAAAAAAAAAAAATAGCAGAGTCAGAAGACTTGCACAGCCCGTGAACTGACTGAACAAACTGTCTTTGAGGATCTCACATCACTTTGCGTAATGTAGGCCTGCTTATTGGCAGACAAACTACCTCTGAAAACGTATTTATCAGAGATACGATGGTACTGTTTTTATGTAGATATTAAATAATGATATAGCTTTTCCACTACATGGACAAGGGTGATGATTGTGCCTGAATAACAGTCAATATTTGATCGTTTACTGGATTATTTTGTTGAAGACTTAATTCTCACCTGCTTCATCTGAGGTTTTTGATAAACCGCGGTAGGTTTTGGTCTGTAAGCTTTGTCCTTTACATTTACGTGTGAGTTAAGCAGAGCTTTCCTGAAAGATGCATTAATTTGTAGACACAGTAAACATTTTAATATATATAAATATACAATAGTATAGTGTAGTCTTCCATGCGGAAAAGCTGTTTCTCAGCTGTGAGTTTGGAATCATTTCAGTGTTTGTGAAGAGCTCGCCAAAACGCTTTTGTGTGATTGCAGGGGCTGAAAGTTCTTCACACGAACAAGGTGGGAGGATTCTGACCCTGTTGTGTATCTCCATTATATAATTGTGTAATTGCATTGACATGCACAGAGCGTCATTGTTAAAGACAAAGTAATATAGTGCAGTCTGATTAATACTGCAACGTTGAGTACGGGGCTGTGGAAAGTCTCGCGTTACTTCTGTCATTTTCAGTATCGATTTGAATTGCCTTACAAATGTTACTTTCGGACACTATTAAATGGAAGTGTCTCATGACAGTTGATCTGTGTTTGTTTGTACATGTTTTAATTGGGGTTCTGTCAGAGAAGCACAGATGTTTTTTTTCTTAATTATATGGTAGACTTTCAGAAAACGTAATGGTAAATTGGTATCAAGACTTACATTAAAATAATGCTGCAGTTTCAAGTTATTACACAGTGCTGTTATCTGGCACTCGTTGCATATTTAATGTAACTGCAGTTTAAGTATTCTTGAAGCTTTAGAGCAGAAGTAGATGCATCTGTAATTGACCAGCTGTTGCTCAGTACACTTTTTTTTTTTTTGAGGTGACGTGGGGGCATCTTGGAACAGTCATGCGAGCTTCCTCACACAACCGTTTCCTCCTCACCACTGCTTCGCTGTGACTCACAGAGAAGTATTGTCCTGTAGGATGCTGTGGATGCTCTTTATGGCTTTGGGAATTTTAAGGACCATTCAGACATCTTAGAAGTGAGCCCACAATGAGCATCACATTTTTCTCAAGACTATTTGGCTGTATGAAAAACATCTGAAGATGGTAGAGTTGGGTTTTTAGGTGGTAGTGTTCTGAATGTCAGAGAAGTACTATCCACTAGTTTTACAGAAAAGACTGTTACTCCAGAAAGAGATTCTATTTAATTTGTTTTTCTTAGCAGAAAATACTCTTGCATTTAAATTTATCTTCACTTGCTTTAGCCCACATACAAGTTTGATTTAATGATTCTTGCCAAAGGCAAACGTTTGCAGCATCCTTGGGGCAGGTTTTGCTAATTACACGTTACTAGTTAACCTTTGATGCACAACAAAGGTGTACTTAGTTGAAAGTGTTCACACCCTTCATTTGAAACATTGTTTTTAGCTTTAAGGATACTGTTAATTAAACTATACTTGTTAATCACAGATTTCTTTTCAGGGTTTGTTTGACACTGATTCGGCCTAGACAGGGTACAGATTCCAGCCGACTGAGTTCAGACATGGTGTGTACGTTTTTTACTTCCACTCAATGGATTTCTATGGAGTGCCTATATGCTCCTTCTTTGTTTATAATCTGAATAATTAATTTGCACAATGGATTTAAAACCTACAGAACAGATTTGTTGGTCTTCTTGAATGAATGACTGAAGAGCAGCTGTTTGAATTTGTGATTATACGGTAGCACAAGGAGAACAATAGAAGAAAGCCACCTTATTTGTAGGCCAAGGGTCAGTTGGATCTAAAGCACTCAACTGTTTGAGTTTATCTGTCTGTGGTTAAAAGATTACACGTTTGTAGGTTTATATGTAAAATAATAATCTGATACTTTGATTTAAAAATGATTTGATTGATTAATCAAAAAATAGGCCTAAGTAAAAAGAGATATTACTACTTGCTTCTGGGAGACACCCCACACCAATAGTACCTTTTGAGTTTTGCTCCACATATTCTTATGGATGCTCGGCTGCTACTCTGTTGAATATTGGGCCATATAGAGGAAGCAATATTGTAACTGGGCTTCCGAAACTGCCCACCGGTAATGTGTTACTCTTCCTGTCATTGTGTGCCGTTTCTTGCGCGGTGAAAAGTAGGTTTTTGAAGTCGAGAGACGCGGTCCTGAGCTATCTGGGGCTTCCTCTGGCAGGCTCCAGGAAACTTGCAGATTCTATTAATGGATAATATGTTAATGAGTGATACTTCTGCAATAGTTCACATGACCATAGTAGCCAGACTGGTAAGGAATAGTGAAATTGAAATACAAAAACATGTGGCTGTATTTGAAAATGTATGTTTTTTATTTTGTAAGTTAAAAAGTCTGGGGTTTCACAGTTGTATAATATGTTAATTTTCAGATAGCTACATTAATTTTTTTTCACTTTTGCTTAGTAAATTAGAATTCACTAAAGAAAAAAGTGACATAGCAAAAGCTAGGAAGACCATTCTCTTTTGGTAGCCAGAAAATAAATTAAATGAGGTGAATGTTTTTAAGCTGTGTTTTCTGCATGAGCACGTTTGTCCAGGTTGCATGGCATTTCTGAATCACGCCACAGTGCCCTATGCCTTCAATCCAGTTTTCTGATGAGAACGGTAGTGTTTCATATCGAGTGTTATTAGCATATTTGCTGAAAAACTGACTGAGGTGGGTGGAGGTGTTATGTCTTGCCAGATTTAGAGTCATTGTGGCCAGCTGAAGTGTTTGCTCAAATTTCACAGGCCTATCTCCACTTTGTTTTGGTCTATATTTGCTGTAATGTAAACGTTTCACCACATTTTTAACAGTGTGTGCTGATGAAGTGCGATACGTTTCTGGAAAAGATGTAGGCTACCCAAGCAAATTCATTGGCACCACGTTTCCTCCGTCCTTTTACAACAAGGTCCTTAGTGATTGAGGTGGTTATTGTTATTGTTAGTCACATTTTAAATTATGATGCATGGAGGTGGTGAAATAAAACAGTTGTTGGTGCTGTTTTGAGTGGTTTAACTGGTGAAGGCCTATACTTGGAGTGCACATTTGCTGGTTCAAATATAGTCTATAATATGGCCTCCATTCCCCACGGGGCTCCCTGCCAGTGGACACGTGTTGTTGAGTTTGGGCAGTTTAAGAAGTGTGCCTGGGTTTCCCCAGATTTCCTCCTAGTAGTATTTTTTTCAATTAGTTGTATTCTTCCTCTCAAAGTGTGTAAAGCAGCAAATGGCTTGGCATTGCATGTTCTATATATAAGTGATTAAAAACAAATACAAAATGAAAACATGTCAGTCTGCTTGTCTTGTTGCATACTGGTCCCCGTGCAGACTTAATTACTGTGTGTGGATGTGCCTCAGGAATTTTTTAGTATTTAAAAAAACTCTTAAGCAAATGTCACGCATGTCTGCTGGTCAGTAGTTTGGTCAAATGCTGAAAGCTGGGCTCAATGATTTATTTACTGTAACATCTTAAGAGTCCATTGAACAGGTGCATGGTTTCTCTGCTGTCTGTTTACTGGAAATAACGAAGGAAGAAAGACACAACAGTTCTATGGGACAGTTTCTACACTGTACACTGTAGTTTGGTTTTATACTCTTTGTGCATGTGTAGTTTTAAGAGAGATACGAGGTTATTTTGAAATAGTTTCATTACATTTTTAATATATGTGCTTGCAGGCAAGTGCAAACAACATATGTGTTTAATCTAGTCCAAATTATATTTGATTGCTTCAATTTGGAAATATACTGCTGTCTGTGTGGATCTATGTCCTTGTTGCTAGATCGTGGATAGTCCAGTGTTAAATTCCCTTATTTTATTTTATTTTTACTTTTCAAAGTGTTATTGTTTTACAGTTTTCCCTAAGTATAGAACCAATTCCTTAAAGGAAAACTTTGAATAATAGGCTGTTTTCAGTGTCAGCATTACCCACGCAAGAGATCAAAAACACTGCACTGGTACTGAAAGCAGCTTTGCCACATACCTTACTGGCCTCTGACAAATTCGGTTATAAAACATTTTCTTTCCATCCTGTTGAGAATGTCGAGCAAAACACCCCAAGAACAAGCAGGGACTAAAGACAGCTGCAGTGCAGGCCTGGCAGAGCATCACCAGGGAAGAAACCCAGCATCTGCTGATGTCTATGGGTTTCAGACTTCAGGCAGTCATTGACTGCAAAGGATTTGCAACCAAGTATTGAAACTCAATTTAATTCATGATTATGTTACTTTGTCCAAATACTTTTGAGCCCCTAAAATTGGGGGGACCACATATAAAAATGGGTTTAATTCCTACACCGTTCACCCAATTTGGATGTAACTACCCTCAAATTAAAGAAGAGTCTACACTTAAAGCACATATTGATTGTTTCCTTTCAAATCCATTGTGGTGGCGTACAGACACAAAATGACAATTGTGTCACTGTCCAAATATTTATGGACCTGACTGTATGTGTCTTTGTGTATGGATTTAAAAATTATCTTATTTCAGATTGGTTATTTAAAAAAATTGAAATTTAGTTGGGGTTTAGTGATCACTTTAATCTCAGGTAAACTTAAACCATAGTGGCCTGCCAAGTTATTGACTACACACGTGTTCTATACAAAATACACTGGAAACAAATGAAAGCACATAAATGCCATATTTGTTTAAGAAAAGAATGACTTGTATTTACATAGATATTTCTAATTATTCACCCAAAATTGTATTGGTGTTAGGAAAAATAGGTGCAGGTATAGAAAAGAACATTAAATCACGGTGAAGGGGACACACTTGTCAAATATGCGGTTTAGGAAACCTTAATTGAGTTCAAGTTTCAGTAATTTAAATTATTGAATCTTCAGCACTTTCATTTCTCTGGCATTCTTCATATTACACTGAATCTTACCTTCGTATTAATTGAAGTAATCTATCGTGTATCACTAACGCTTTTATGCTACTAAATAAGTCTCATTGCTGTTTAACTCAATTGCATTAGAAGCTGTGAACTAGGAATATAGTTCAAGGAGATGTGTTTTCTGTAGGCAGCGAACACCAATAAAACACATGAAACCAAATAAAATGATACTTTCCCACTAGAAATCTGACATTCGTGTTCAGGTGCATACCACTATAATTAAGATGGAAATACAGTTGTGCCTTCTGACTCAGCTCCCTTCTAGTTATGATTAGTTTTCGTATCTATTCTAATAACACTTGTGTGTGTGTGTGTGTGTGTGTGTGTGTGTGTGTGTGAGTGCTTCTTTGTACATGTTGATTTTCTGTGCAGTTTTTCTTCTGCAGTGCTCTCTAATGATTAGAAGCAGATAGCTTTGAGCTGCATGAAAACTGTATGTATGGATTCAACACCTTTAAATGAATGGGGCTCGACCTCATGTGATTTTGCTAATGCATCCTAGGTAGCCATTCTGTGTAACGAGGGTGGGGGGTGGTGAGGTTAAGACAAAAAAAAAAAAAAAAAAGCCTCCCTGTATCGTACATTTGTATTCTGTTCGCCAGCTTTTGAGATTGTAGCTGATAACCATATATAACTAAAGACATTCTTTGATCTCATGTTCATCATTTGTTTCTCTGCAGACCTTGTGTGGACAGTAATGACCGCACGCTTTCGAATTCCTGCTGGCAGAACCTACAATGTTCGAGCATCGGAGCTGGCACGAGACAGGCAGCACACACAGGTGGTCTGTAATGTACTTCTGCTGGATAACACTGTTCAGGCTTTCAAGGTTAACGTAAGTATCACCTCAACCACTTGACCACTTCCTGTATTATTATGAGGGTTGCGCTCATCCCAAGAGATTGGAGAACTTACTTCTGGGCTCATTGAAAGCATTGTAATCCACAAAATGTGTTTTAATTAGATTACTGGAATGAATAATTCAACGAGGTCTTTTAACCAGTGGTCAGAGCAGTCGCAACACTGGCTACTGGCCTTGCAGATTATCGGGGGGAGTTTTTCTTATACTTTGTACAGGACTCATTCATCAGTATTTTTTTTTAAGATCCCTGCCACTATTCAAGGAATAATTCAAAAGATCCAGCCCTTGCAATCAATATGAATTCCTTTCAATTTGTGTGACATTTGTCCAGCATACACATTTCCCAGGACTGTGAAGCCAGTGGCCAGATCTAATGTCTATAGGGGTGTCGCTAAATTTATCACTATATATAATCTGACCTGCACTAATAAAGGCTTAGATAATGCTAGTGTAAATGAAGGACTGGAATAAAATATCTTGCACTTATCAGCTGATGCATAGCTTCTGTTCAGTTGTACTGCTACCTTGCCCCAGTGGAGATATTGTTTCTAGTTATGACCATATATACCCAATTATATAGTGGTCTATTGTACTTTTCTGTCTATGTATACAATAATTTACTGGCTCTGAAATGTTGCTACTACACATTTCAGATTTGTTCCTGATAGTATGAGTGTTGCCTGGAATCCATTTCAGAAATAGTATCTTGATGCTGATTCATCAAAATACCGACAGGAGTATTTTCAAAGCTTCTTGTTGACCTCCACAATTACCTTCAAACTCCACCATGTTTCACAAAACTATTTTTTATTTTAAAATATGGATCTCTGTTGCATACCTTCATTGTCTCCTTATAAACTTGTGCCTTTTAATTGCTACCATTACTTTTGTTAAAGAAAAAGAGGAACAAATGTTGCTCTGGAGAAGAAAGCTTTTTAAATATCGTGCTGTGAATCACATGCAGTTTCTCATGCCATTCACATGTCAAATTAGTCACTGACATTGTCAGACACAAAATGGGTTGCACAATTACAAAAAAATAAAATAAAAAATGAATACTCAAATTGGGCAGGAGAGTGCAAACATATTCCTGGGTTTTAGGTCAGTGTTAAAATTAGTTTTTTGCAAAGGCACTCATGGCTTCGGTTCCAAGAAAGTTTCTGTCAACAGTAACAACATATTGATGAACTTTATTGATTTCAGTTAATGACAGAAACTGGAGTTATTTTTTTATACCAGAGGGTGCCAGAAATGTTTAGGGGATTTAAACTCTAAATCAAAATCAATCTGAAGTGGCCAAGTTATAAGAATCATGTTATTTTTAGGTACGGATTTTGACATTTATAGCTTGACAATTCAGATAGGCTAAGGTCTTTTCACAGTTAAATGCCTGACATTCCAGTGTAAAACAGTCTCCTGGGGCTGCCATATAACTCAAGTACATACTTGCACAGGATTTCTTGTAGTACACAAACCAGATAGTAGTTTGCTTATCAAGTTCAGAATCCTCATGATCATTTTGGCATTGGGCTAATTTTCTGCATTAAGTGCATCTTTTAAAGGTAATTGTAGTACAGAATAAAAAAAAAGATCCCCGCTTAAAATAGGACACAGTTGTAATACAGTTGATCTCGCACAAGTGATTCAGTAAATGATTCATCAGTGATATGTTTGAGTTTTTTGGGACACTGGTTCTACAAAAGAAAACTAAAGATTCCAGCTGATTGAACCGAGTCGAGACCTGGGGATGCCTGGCAAAATATTAAGCTAGTTATTTAACTGATGTAACATTTCCTTCAATTACACCATATGGTCAATGTGCAGTTTGAGGTCAATCATGATTTGACTTCCTTTTCCTGGAAAGCCGCTATAAGAAGTGAACCTAAATAAATAAATACAATCTGTGTGGATTTACACGTTTGCAAAACTAAGAAACTTCCATTTAGTTATGCTTTGGCAAAATAAAGCGGTTGATCAACGCTTTGTGTAAGTATACTACTTTGAGTTGATTAAAGTCAATTGCCCTGATGCATTAGGGGGTGTTTAAATGCACTTGACATCATGGTTTATATTGGATTCACAACCAGCATCTGTCCTGGCCTTTTCCTTTCTGGTGATCAGGCAGATATTTCATTCGGTTGAATCCCTCTGTGTGCTGCCCCAATTACATGCAGCAGGAACAATGATAAATAAATAACATCAATCCATCTGACTATCCATAGGCGACCATTATTTAATGTTTTAGTTTGTTCGAATGGAGAACCACAATACAGAGTTTATTTCTGGTAATAAAAAGGTTAAGCACAATTTTTAAGGTTTTGCCCATCTACTAATTATTTGAATTAATTACATTCTTAAATCCAATCAAGTTATAAATGTTAGTTATGTAATTGTATGCAGAGCAAAGAAATCTGTTCTGTGTATCAAGGTGCTGTTGGGTTGCATAGCCCCTGAGGAATCACAGTACTTAAGGCAAACGGATGCGAACGCATCGTTTCTGTGACCAGACGTGTTCATCTAACAAGCTGTTTCATGTCTTTCATATTTTGGTAGTATCTAGAATTTCTTGAGAATGCCATGCTGATGACATTGGGAACATTTAAATTACAGACTTAAAAAGAATATATTTTAAACTATGGCAAGTTTTGTTTTCCCTATTCCTCTCCCACTACAAAAGCTCAGCAGCTACCGTAGGTTTGTATGGTGGCACATGACCATTGGCTACGAGGTGTCGCTGGTCTTTGTTGGGATCTCACAAACAGACCCTCATCTCCCCCTGCTACTGTTATGCTTTAGGAAGGGAGATATGAATGTGACTGTGTCTCACTTTCACAATCCCCCCCAGGACCTGAGACAAAGAAGTCAGATGAGGGGAAAGCTTTCAAATGTTTTAATCGGTTGATTCTATAAACATTTGTGAGATTTATTTATATGTATGTATATATATATATATATATATGTATGTATGTTCACAGTTATTGACGTGTGTATATGAAGTGTTCATTTATCATGTATGCACAGAATTATTTATGCCCCTCGGGCAGAGACACAGCTGTTCAAATAATTCATGACACATGGGGTAAAATCTGGACCAGATCACCATTTGGTTTCCCCGATAGAAAATTGTCACTTTTTGTTCAATTTTTTTCCTTCCTGTGTTAAACATTTCTTTGTGAAATGAATACTTTCATACTCAAGGGTAATGGATATTTCATGAATGATAGTTACTCCTGATCACAGTTCTATACTTAGTTGATTTTATTGGTCTAATCTATTAGTGCTGCTCTTCTGTGAAAAACATGTGGGTGAGTGTCAGCTCGGTCACCTTTTCCATTCTTACTAGTGACATTCCTCATTGGGGTACTGAAGCTTTGAATGTGTGTGTGTGTGTGTGTGTGTGTGTGTGTGTGTGTGTGTGTGTGTGTGTTGTGTAGGTCCCAAAACAGCCCTGACCCATTGAGGCATGGACTCCACTAGACCTCTGAAGGTGTGCTGTGGTATCTGGCACCAAGACGTTAGCAGCAGATCCTTTAAGTCCTGTAAGTTGCGAGGTGGGGCCTCCATGGATCGGACTTGTTTGTCCAGCACATCCCACAGATGCTCGATTGGATTGAGATCTGGGGAATTTGGAGGCCAAGTCAACACCTTGAACTCGTGATTCATCAGACCAGGCCACCTTCTTCCATTGCTCCGTGGTCCAGTTCTGATGCTCACGTGCCCATTGTAGGTGCTTTCGGCAGTGGACAGGGGTCAGCATGGGCACCCTGACTGGTCTGCGGCTACGCAGCCCTATACGCAACAAACTGTGATGCACTGTGTGTTCTGACACCTTTCTATCAGAACCAGCATTCACTTTTTCAGCAATTTGAGCTACAGTAGCTCGTCTGTTGGATCGGACCACACGGGCCAGCCTTCGCTCCCCACGTGCATCAGTGAGCCTTGGCTGACCATGACCCTGTCGCCGGTTCACCGCTTTTCCTTCCTTGGACCACTTTTGATAGGTACTGACCACTGCAGACCGGGAACACCCCACAAGAGCTGCAGTTTTGGAGATGCTCTGACCCAGTCGTCTAGCCATCACAATTTGGCCCTTGTCAAAGTCGCTCAGATCCTTACGCTGCCCATTTTTCCTGCTTCTAACACATCAACTTTGAGGACAAAATGTTCACTTGCTGCCTAATATATCCCACCCACTGACAGGTGCCATAATAGCGAGATTATCAGTGTTATTCACTTCACCTGTCAGTGGTCATAATGTTACGGCTAATCGGTGTGTGTGTGTATATATATACACTCACCTAAAGGATTATTAGGAACACCATACTAATACTGTGTTTGACCCCCTTTCGCCTTCAGAACTGCCTTAATTCTACGTGGCATTGATTCAACAAGGTGCTGAAAGCATTCTTTAGAAATGTTGGCCCATATTGATAGGATAGCATCTTGCAGTTGATGGAGATTTGTGGGATGCACATCCAGGGCACGAAGCTCCCGTTCCACCACATCCCAAAGATGCTCTATTGGGTTGAGATCTGGTGACTGTGGGGGCCAGTTTAGTACAGTGAACTCATTGTCATGTTCAAGAAACCAATTTGAAATGATTCGACCTTTGTGACATGGTGCATTATCCTGCTGGAAGTAGCCATCAGAGGATGGGTACATGGTGGTCATAAAGGGATGGACATGGTCAGAAACAATGCTCAGGTAGGCCGTGGCATTTCAACGATGCCCAATTGGCACTAAGGGGCCTAAAGTGTGCCAAGAAAACATCCCCCACATCATTACACCACCACCACCAGCCTGCACAGTGGTAACAAGGCATGATGGATCCATGTTCTCATTCTGTTTACGCCAAATTCTGACTCTACCATCTGAATGTTTCAACAGAAATCGAGACTCATCAGACCAGGCAACATTTTTCCAGTCTTCAACTGTCCAATTTTGGTGAGCTTGTGCAAATTGTAGCCTCTTTTTCCTATTTGTAGTGGAGATGAGTGGTACCCGGTGGGGTCTTCTGCTGTTGTAGCCCATCCGCCTCAAGGTTGTACGTGTTGTGGCTTCACAAATGCTTTGCTGCATACCTCGGTTGTAACGAGTGGTCATTTCAGTCAAAGTTGCACTTCTATCAGCTTGAATCAGTCGGCCCATTCTCCTCTGACCTCTAGCATCAACAAGGCATTTTCGCCCACAGGACTGCCGCATACTGGATGTTTTTCCCTTTTCACACCATTCTTTGTAAACCCTAGAAATGGTTGTGCGTGAAAATCCCAGTAACTGAGCAGATTGTGAAATACTCAGACCGGCCCGTCTGGCACCAACAACCATGCCACGCTCAAAATTGCTTAAATCACCTTTCTTTCCCATTCAGACATTCAGTTTGGAGTTCAGGAGATTGTCTTGACCAGGACCACACCCCTAAATGCATTGAAGCAACTGCCATGTGATTGGTTAGTTAGATAATTGCATTAATGTGAAATTGAACAGGTGTTCCTAATAATCCTTTAGGTGAGTGTATATGTGTATATATATATATATATATACACACACACACACACACACACACACACACACACACACACACACACACACACACACACACACACACACACACACACTCAATCAATCAATCAATCAATCAATCAATCAATCAATCAATCAATCAGTTTCCTTTCAGAAAAAGTGCCCTGGCTGCTGGTTTTGTAATTCAACATCTGAAAATTACCCTGACACTTTGAGTTAGAAGACAGCTGTATTTGAGAGAGTACTATACAAAGTTTTAGTGCCCAGCTTCCAGCTCTGAAACCACCTCAGGCCAGCAGTGCTACAAATAACATTTGGAAAGTATCACTGAAAAATAACTTGTGGGCAATCTTACTGCAGAAAAGGAAACACCAAGTTGGAGGATTTAGACTGCAGGAATGTTCACTTCGGAAACTTATATTTGTAATTAACCAAATGCATATATATATATATCAAAATGGTGATTTCTTTTATACATGGTTTCGGTTTCAGGACATCTAAGACTACAATGCGCACAGCTGCTGTGTTCTGTGTTCCAGCAGAAATAAATACCAATGCTAAGCTAGGGTGAAAAATATCAAGTTATGCTAAACAGAAGCAAATGTCTTGCTCTTCATTTTCAAGAGCTTTTTGGAAACTATTCCTCTAAGACTGTATGGGTCTTATTTAAAGTGAGTTCAATTTATTTTACAGTCCCATTTCTCTATTGGAAATCCAGCGTTCAAATGCATAATAGATGGTCATGTACCCAATTAAAATGGGGGGTGAAAACAACCCTTTGTGCTGTATCTAAATGTAACATCAGATGGAACAGTCTCATACTAGACTAAAGCAGCATATATTAGCATGCATGAATGGCACATTGCACCCTGTAATGGCTTATCAGTGGCTTCCACTTGGTTTCTTTAAAGAGGAGTACTGGAGCTTTGCTAAGTGTACAGTCTGAGCTCTACCTGTCTTTTGTCACATTCATCAACAAGCTTGTGGTGCAGAATGAAACTGTAAACCACCTAAACTTTCAGGGTGTCTCTTCCTGCCACAATGGAAAAAAAGTTTAAGCTTTCTTAGTGGACCAGGGTCAAAGTAATGTCAAAACTACGGAGTGTATATTACAAGGAACATAATACTCGTACTATCATAATTAGTATTTGCTACCTGAGTAATTTTTAACCAGCTTTTTATGTTGCTTATGTTTTAATCCATAGGAGGTTTAATAGAAGGTACATTTTGTTTACCATCATTTCCAGAAATTAACTCGGCAGCATTTATATATATATATATATATATATATATATATATATATATATATATATATATATATATATATTATATAGATAGATGCATTTTTGTTTTAATTTTTTTTTTTTACTGTCCTGTATTATAACGTTTCATTGGTGGTTGATAGGTCAGGTGTCTGTGGTAAATGTCAAAACTCGTAGCCAAAAGTGATGCCAAGTTTGGCTACATGTGAAGAGTCTTGTTGAGAAACAAACTGTCCACCTACAAGTCAACTTCCTGTTTAACACGATCTAAAAGAATGAAATGATAATTTTCCATGACAAAAGTACCCTTTTTTTTATCTTCAAGTAGATCTCCCGGTTTGTGCAAAGGCTAAATAACCTCATATCTTCTCAGTAAAAGTATCAGAATAAAGAATCTGACTACCGTGAAGGTGTTTGGCTATTTAATTGTCTGTGAACTGAAGATTTGGAGGTTTAAAATGAAAAAAAACATTGAAAATGATATACAGTATAGGTTCTTATGATAACTTTTTATTAGGGATACAGATGAAAGTAGAATTGTAAAATGAAATATAGTGATCAATTTAGGGTTAGGCCTACATATCGGCCTGGGCTAGGATTTGTGTTAATGTTCCCAGTAAACGTAGACTTCTGCTTAGGTTAAGATTTGTATATTTAATGAGATTTTTCTACTCGGTTCGGTGTGAATTTGCATGGGTCTATCTTCAAATGTTGGTGTTGGCTGGGGTTGATGTTCATGCTGTTGCTCGGCCTTTAAACGGAGTAGTAATATAGTGCTCGCATTCTTTATATCTTATTCAAGCATGAAGGCATAGGAGCAAACAGTCTGAGAGATTTAGCTTCTTTAAAATCTCGGACGGCTTAAAAAGTCTGCTTTACCACAGAAATACTTTTTGTCACAATTAATTCATCAGCTCTGTAGACAACATGATCATCTCTTTGTCACTGTGCTTCCATTTCTTATCTTTTGTTTCTGCAGTGTGCTATAAGTGACAGCACAAGAGGTTTTCAGTCTCGAGACCAAGTGGAGACTTTATTTGCTATCATAAAAATGAACTCCTCATTTGAGACGCGTCTTTGCAGTACTGTCAGGCAATAGTTCATTTTTCCACAAAGCTTTTTGCGACCAGGAATCTGTCTGCTCCTTTGATTTCGGGTTTCAGCATCAGATGGGTCAACAGATCTTGTCTAGTTATGGTTCATCGTGACATACTAACACTACCTATATGCCATCAAATTAACAAACATTTGGCTTGTGTCTGATGGAGACCTAGCACAAAGATAATGAAAGCAATAACAAATGAACTAGTCTGATAATTTGACTCTCCACTGTACAGTATTGTTATTTATTTATTTTGTGTCATGTTTATGTTTGTCCTTTAGAAGCACGATCAAGGACAGATCCTGCTCGATGTAGTCTTCAAACATCTCGAGCTAACCGAGAGAGACTATTTTGGATTACAGCTGGCAGACGATTCTTCTGACAGTCCTGTGAGTTGCTATCTTTTTCTTCTTCGTTTTCTCTATGTGGGTTTCTGTTCTTAAAAAGTAAACCCGTGACATGTGAGTCGGATGTAGATGGGTACATGCATTTATTTGTACTTTTGGCGGAAGCTTGTTATTTTTGTTATGATGATTCCGGTCATTATTTTTGGTACGATACAGATTATTTAGCGGTGAAATTGGAGCAATATTTCCTCAGGGTTGCTTCACTGAGTATTTTTGTCATTTGTGTTTCACAGAGGTGGCTGGATCCAAACAAACCATTGAGAAAGCAATTAAAAAGTAAGTGAGATGATTTAAAACAAAAAACAAAAAACAAAAAATCTAAAAATGGTTTACATTGTGTTTACATACTGTGCATGTATTTATGTATGTACCTATTTAATTGCAGGGGGGTCTCCTCATAATTTGAACTTTAGAGTCAAATTTTTTGTAAGTGACCCAAATAAACTGCAGGAAGAGTACACAAGGTAAGCAGTGCTCTCTCTCTCTCTTCCTCTCATGTGATTGACGTATACAGTTGATATAACGTGTCTGGTTAACACTGGCTGATGCTTCGTCCCCTATGAAACCAAAATGGTGAACAATGCAGACCTGTCCACTTTTTCCACAACATTTGCACTAGATCAGTCTCTCACACCCTTGAGTACTAAACCCTTGTAAAACTCCACTTCATTTTTATATACATTTTTTAAAAAATGTACATGCATATGAATTTCAGATATTCTTGAGATTTAGTTTTGTCAGTTAGTATAAGTATCGTCTTTAAAATACTAGGTGGCAGTGAAACGAGTATTGGATGTGTCCCACATTTTCAGCAAGTGGTGAAGATTTGTTGGAAATAGCTGCTCGTTCTATTTTTAGCTTTAAGCAGCTCGAGTTCTCTCTGGTTTCTGTGTATCTGAAAATGCTGCATGGCTGGAACGGTTAGAAATGACTAGAGACTTTCATCTCCCACCCAACACAGTCACTATGAATTAAAATATTTAAAGGGGAAAAATAGATATATTTTTTCCATGTACTTTGTTAATGTGAGGCTGGAATTAATTATAAATCTTGAATGCAAATGGCTTAAGAACTTGGACATTGCCGATTCCCAGGTTATGCTATATATTTCCTAGCAATGTTTAGGAGATGTGCATTTCTTTTTACCGAAGCTATAGAATCAAAAACTTTTTAAATAAAAAAATAAATATCATTGCATTTAAATGTTTTTATATCCTGTTTATGCATTGACATTAACAGAAGTTCTTCATTTGCCATTCCTTTATTCTTTAGGTACCAGTACTTTTTGCAGCTCAAGCAAGATATTCTCACTGGAAGGTTAGTGTAATAGAAATACAAATACAACAGATTTTGCTTAGATGTAAATTAAAACAAGTCTCATACTCCTGTGCACTGTGCATAATTAACTCCAATTTATTTTATTTAAGGCTGCCTTGTCCGTACAATACTGCAGTTCTCCTTGCATCGTATGCTGTTCAGTGTAAGTATAATGTACTTATGGACTTAAGTATAATGTGTGTGTATATGTATGGGTGTATGTATGTATTTATGTGTGTATATATATGCAAACATTCCCATTAGCTCTCCCCACTGAAAATACTGAATACCATGAATCCTGATAATTTACAGAGGATATACCTCTGTTTATGTATTTATTTTGAATAAAGTAATCTAAAATTACTAAAACTATTTTCTCTTTCTATTTTACCCTCTGATAATATGCTGTACAGAACATTTCATTCACATCTCACCTGTCAGTACTGAGCAGTACGCTTTTTGAACGATTTGTTCTTAGTGTTGTGTAACAGCAAATTTATATCTGTGAACTAATTATCTGCAGCGACTGTCGACTATGAGTATAGAGCCTCTCTTTAAGGAAACATTTAGATGATTTTGAAACTATTGGAGAATATCTTGCATCGATTTGGATTTCACGGGCTCAAAGAGATACAAGGTGCCGTGTGAAGCTCGAATTGTGCCGGCGGAAGAGATGAATACTGCAGGGTGTTTCTCAGATGTAAAATATGCATGTCTACCCCACAGTATGCAAACAGAAAGCTCAGCAACAATAGTGGTTGCATAACTGTTGGATAACCATTAACGGCACACTTGTGTCCATCAGACACGCTGCCATCACAGGCAGAATTCGAAGAGAAGCTACTGGACTTCCAAAATACATGTGTATGCATATGAAATTAAATGGATGAAACCTCAGAAGTGAGTTAATACATGCTGTTAACAGGTATTGACTTCTATCCTTGGTAACTGCCATGTGAAATACCACAGATTATCTTTATGACTGACCAGATGGTGACTTTTTCTTTCTTGGAGTGATCCTAGTTGCTTGATTTATTCCTGTGTTGCTTTTGGGGGGATTGGTTTCTGTATGGTAATCTTCTTAATACAAAATGGTTTTCATTGCTGTTTGATACTCAAATGCAAAATCATGTCTAAGTTGTGACTTACGGACATCCCGTGGCAATTGTTTTGAAATGGGATTGCTTTGTGCCAATCAATCTTCACAATATCCTTTTCAACAAGACCTGTTTATTCATCCCCCTTTGCCAGGTATCTTTGTGGAACTATATTAGATCAAAACTTGTTATTCTACTGGTTTTCCAGAATTAATATGAATGTTTAACCTTAATTCTTATTTGAGAAAACAGATGCTAATATTTTTATAACCAGTTTTTCCTGCAAGTTGGTCCAAAAGCTCACACAATATAGAGCATTTAGACAATTTTATTCAAGGTCGCTGTGTTACTGTTAGATTCATATTTTACTATAACAAATAATGATTGAATGTGCCAATATATACTTTGACCGTATATTGGTTATAAACTATTTGCCATAGAGGTACTTTTACTTATTGATTATATAGATATATATCTATATATATATATATATATATATATATATATATATATATGTTATTTGTGTATGTGTTAAGGATATTAGCCTGACTGTTCATGTTTATAGTTGCTGCTTTCATGAATCTGATCAGTAGCCTTTCAGTTTGACCTCAATACCCTCAAGAGGGGAAATGCAGGACCTAAACACAGACTGCAGGCAAAGCACATTTGTTTTGTCCTTAATAGACCACTTGGATTTTCATAGGGCTTTAAATGTACACTCTGGGAGGTATATAGGTCATAAATGAATTGGTCACAACATAACCACAGCTATTTTTACATTTGTCAATAGATCACCATGAGTAAGCTTTATTTAAACTTTTATTATCTTTAACAGTTTCGCATGGTGTGTTTCTGTTTTTGTGTATTTTATGTTTAGAAATCGAAAGCACCCTTTGTGTATTGAAGAAAGCGTAGATATGTATGACATGGTTTCTTTGTGGTTTATTTCACATTATTTTTTTATGTCCGTCCAGTTTTTCACTGTACCAATCAATCAGAGTCTCTTCATCTGCTAATAATTCATGTAGACAGAAGAGATTTGCTTTATTAATTGATTCCATTCATTGTATACCATTTAGGGTTGCCACCTGCTCCCATAATCCCACGGCACTAGGAAATGGGAAAGATATTTTAGAGTTGCCATTAAAATGAAAGTAATTAATGGGTAAATTGAACCTTGGCTAAACTGATAAGTTATTTTATTACCATGACACCCCATGCAAGCTATTTTGTGTTATTATTAATTGTTTTACAGTCAGATACATGCACTGAAACACAGAAATAGTACAGGCACAGGCTTTTGTCATTTCTATTTAACACTGAAGGGCAGCTCTGTGTTTGCAGGTCAGAAAACCACGGCTGTCAGTTTGTAAGCATTACAGTTTGAAGCCAGTGAGCATGCCTCCAAAATGATGTGCGTTAACCGTGCGACTAGATAAATTTATAAATTAAGATTATATTAGAAAAAAATACTGTAACACTTTTACAGAAATCTGGAAAGGATTAAAAAACAAATTATACACATGCATTTCAATAAACCAATTATAACCATTTGGATTATGTGGGGAGAGGGGATCCAAATTCTTGACCCTGAAAATAGCAAAAATGATACAAACAAACAAACAAACCAGTGGAAATGCCCATGTCAGTGCCTTTGACGAGGATATGGTAATCTCATTAACACTGCCTGCTTTGTTTCGCAGCTGAACTGGGAGACTACAAGCATTCGGAGCATTTGCCAGGCTACCTCTCCGAGTACGGATTCATCCCCAACCCACCTCAAGACATCGAGAAAGAGATCGCTAAGCTGCACCAACAACACAAGTAAGGTTTTATGATCAGTGTGGAAGCTCGTTACATGACCAGTGATATGCGCCAAATGTCTGAAATAGACGCATTGTTCTGTGGCCTTATTTAAAATAAGTGAATGTTCTCATCTTGTCCTCAATCCACATTCACAATTGAGCTTTTACACGCTCAGATTTGTCAGGGATCGTATTAAAATGTTTAGTTTGGTGATGGTGCATTTCTGTGAATTTATCTGAATGGTAAGAAAATTGATACTGAAAACTGATACTATTATACGTCTTGTATAGAACTTGACAGTAATGCTTATTAACAAATTCGTGGTATACTTTGAATAAAGAATTGGGGCGAAATTACTATTTTCTTTGCTGAATAGTCTTCCTATTTTTATGTCAGAGCTGAAACACTGGACTCTTTCAAAACAGACTGGGCATTGTTCAGGCCTCAGCTAGGGCTCTGGGAATGACCAGGACTTGATTGGTTGCAAAGCCTCTCCTTTCATGATTTTTGTATTGTCTCGTGAGTGTTTTGTCGTGCAGTATAGCATTAGTGAAATATTAGTCGTTTTTCTTTTGCCATAACACAGTTAGACTTTTTTTTTTTTTTTTTCCCTCACAGAGCATTGTCTCCCGCAGATGCAGAATTCAATTACCTTAATGCAGCACGTACTCTAGAACTGTACGGGGTCGAGTTGCACTATGCAAGGGTAAGTGTCAAATAAGTCTTTCCTCAGATTGTGTTAACAGCCAGAGCAAAGTTGGCTTTTCGGTCCTATTTTTAAAATACAAAGGCCATTACACCACTGCTGTTTTCAATTTCTGAACCTCTTCAGTGGAACTAGTTTTAATCCCTTTCTGCAACTGTTTGGGGTATTAAAACGTAAATCAAGAAAGTTTCAACTTGCCACATCTGAATAATACAGGTTGATATTGAAATTCACAGCAAGATAAAGGTTTTGTTGGCATGGGGGATCTCACAAAAGCATTTCACTAGATAGTGGATAGGAACGTTCACATTGGAAGAAGCGTCTGTGATACTTAATAAATAAATACCTCATAAATGAGTGCAAAGCTATGCAGTTCGGTCCCTTTGAAGTTTGTAAGTTTGTCGGTGCCCCCCACTGCTGGAAGTGACAATTTGATATACAGTTGGGGGGGCACTCTTCAACATGTTATAAAGAAATATGAGCAGAGGCAGATTCTTATTTATCGGGGGTTTATGAAGCCTTATTTCCACAGATGCAGTGAAGAAACAGCAGCTTTTTCTTAGTCATATTTATTCCATTTAGATGGTTATACACTTATACACTTATCATTAACTCCGGTGAGGAGTATTTAGCTGTCGATTTAACTACATAAAATTGAATCCTCAATGCAGAAAAATCAGTTATATGAAACCAATTTTAATTGTACTTTTAATCTGTTTTACTTTTGTATGTAAAAGTCAAATTAACATGTTTCACAAGGTTTGTTTTCCTTTCGGGCTTGGTTAAAACCATAATCCTACGTTTTTGGTCTCTTCCATTGTTCCAGGATCAGAGCAACACAGAGATACTAATTGGGGTGATGTCAGGTGGGATCGTAATATACAAGAACAGGGTACGAATCAACTGCTTCCTATGGTAAGTATATTTAATATTTGATTCTGTGTCCCTTACATTTCCTTGGATTAATAATTGGACCAACTGCTAAAGTATTATTTTTTTATTTGCAAAACAGGTTAAAGCATATACAAAAATAAACTTGGTTAAAAATAAAATGTAAAAGCCGCCTGACGGCTGGATTTGTTTAAGGGCACCGAAGCTTGAAATATATGAGTTTTAAAGAACTTTCCTAGAAGGCTTGATGGTGTGGCATGTTTTGTGCTTGACAGCTAATTTGCTTACAAAATTGTAACCCTGTAGTCATCCACTAGAGCAATTTAAGTCCAAGAGAGGAGTCTGAAATGTAAATATGCTGCTATTAAGTATTTTTAAACCCTCAGTCTCTACAAGGCTTCCCAAATATAAAGTGCAAGGATGAACATATCATGTAAATGCTCACAAGCATTCTGACAAGTGGTAACTATATTAAACATTTGACATTTTACCCATCTGAAATAACACTATAATACTGAAGAATGGCTGGAAAAGAAAACACAAACCAAAGTAAAGAGATGGGTTTATATACTTTTATTTTCCCCTCTTTCTTTTAAGTTCACTTTCGTAAATAGCGCTTCTGTCTGCCGAGTTAAGATCAGACTTGCTTGGCAGGATCGGTTGTGATTTATAAAGCTGTATATATATGTGTGTGTCTGGAATGTTCCCTTGATTTCTTGCAAATCAAAGCGTTAAATCCGTGACGGGATTAAACCAAGACACCTGTTTCTTGGCAAGAATAGTGAAACCCCTCACTCTCTTCATCACACACACCCTAATTCCTAGAAGCTGTTTGGTAATCGCAGCGTGGCTCCCGTTCTGTATTACTGCAGATGCGTGCCAGAGAGGCTAAATTTAGACCAATGAATGGTGAGGGAACGCCATGAGTGCGATAACAAGATTTTATTTCATAGCGCTTGCCGTTGGAACACATTCGGATCCAACAACTAATAGAGCTATTGCCAACTTTCTGATTTTTATTTTCTAAGTACAAAACGTAATTAACTTCCTTAGTTCTGAGATGTTAAGTGATAAAAGACGCAATGGGACATTGACCATTCAAATTCAATGGATGTTCTAGATATGTATGCATTATTATGTTTTTGTAATGTTTCCGGCAGATTTAAGATATACTGAACAGAGCAGCAATGTATGAAATAACTTTTTGTTTTTAACAGGTTGAAGGTTGTAAAGATATCCTTCAAATGTAAGCAGTTTTTCATTCAACTCCGAAGAGAATTGGTAGGTATTTTCTTTGCAGTATTAGTATTCATTACAACAGTTCAATGCTCTTCTCTGTTACACGTACTAAGCATGATGGCTTAAGCAGGGAAAGATGTATGGAAATTGAAATACTGGGTTGCTTCCTCATTCCAGAACCCTGAAGTTGAGGTTCCATGTTTTGCATTGTTACTTGAATAAGATATTACAGCCTTATTGTAAGGACACATAATTGACACGGCATAGAAAGCTTTATTGGTGTGGTTTGAAGAATATAAATGATTGATTTTATAGAATTTAAACAAGTTTTGAAATATGCTTTGAAGTTTTGATCCATCTGATTTTTTTTTATTCAAATTTAAACTTTCAATACTAAAAACAAATTAACAGGTTAAAAGAGTTAAACTTTTAAAAAATGTTATGTGATCAATTAATTGTAGAAATGTTTGTATATTTGACACTATGGAGCTTTAAATATAAAACATTGCAAATAGTCGTTGTTTTTTAAGAAAGTAGGACTTTGTGGTCTCCAGTGAAAGACATGAAAATATTTGATTTAATAATTGATGAGGAACTTTTAAAGTAGTTGTTCTAAAAGCAAGATTCAATGGTGTCACGATTCATAATTTATATTGAAATGGCACAGTTTTGTGTAATCTTAGCTTGCTGAGTTATTCAGATCACACAGCTGAGTTATAGCAATGTGAAGATGGTTAGAGCAAGAACCAAAAACGTGTCTTAAAGAGTCGTAAAAAGAGGAAAAAAAGAAAAACAATTGATATGTAACTAGCCTAACATGTATAACCATTACATAGTTTTCATTGGTATAGGTTGTGAATGAAATGTTATTTCCTAAGATTAATTTCTCGCGTTGTGTAGAAAATCCGAGAAAAGTCTGTATTTAATCCCTTACATATTTAGTATTTTTGTGTGCAAGGTTTGTTTCCTCAGCTCATGTGCGGAAGGTGTCCACACCGTGATATAATTTGGTATTAATGCTCAGCCAGTCAAAAAATATAAGTTTAGGGCACATTTTACTTGCTTCAATGAATTCATGCAGGGTAGTGTTCATCGCCTACATTGGACAGAGCTGAGAAATGAAATCCCACGGAGATAAACACAGCCAGAATGGTACATGCACCATATATATCTATAATATATAATACATCATGTTTTTAAGGGTCCTAGACCTTTCAAATGCCATCTGCTGTTCACACTCCTGTACTGCTCAGCTCGGATGCATGTGCCAGGTTTTGTCGCTGAAACCCGATCCCTGGTTACTTCTCTTTCAGCACGAATCTCGGGAAACGTTGATCGGGTTCAACATGGTGAACTACCGGGCCTGCAAGAACCTGTGGAAAGCATGTGTGGAGCACCACACGTTCTTCCGCTTGGACCGGCCTCTGCCTCCTCAGAAGAATTTTTTTGCACATTACTTCACATTGGGTTCAAAGTTTCGATACTGGTAAGGGGCCTTCGTGTCTCGTGTTTAAAAACGGACTCTCGGGTGTTGTTAATATTGATGTATTTTTGTGGAAACTATCAGATCATTTTCATTGTCACATTTCTCTTCGAGTTCTGAAGAGAATTAACTTGAATCAAGAGATGCACTGGGATGTTTTTTGTTTTTGTCTTTTTGTGACTTAACCTATAATACATTCTACCTTGAACAGAAAAACATTTGAGTCTTAAATTCTTTAGTACATGTACATTATTCATTGTGTTCTGGATCAGACTTTTTTCCCCCCTCTCCTTTTAAAATACATTTTAGGGGTGACCACATTTAAATAAGACTCTAAATCGGATTTGAAATTATGCGTTTTCAGTTACACCTTAAATCTCAGTCTTCCTGTGTTGGTCCATCTGAGCTCGCCGTTACTTAATTATCTCTTCGTTGAATGTATGTGATTTTTTGGACAAGCTTTTTTTCTGAGGTTAATAAAACCAGTTTGAAGTGATCATTGTGCGCACAAAAAAAACATGGCATGGATTGAACAAAAGAGTTCTTCTTTCATAGGCAGAGATATGCAAAATAGTTTCAGTTGTATGATGGGGATTTCATATTTTGGTCATCATTTGCCAAATATTGCACCTAATATCCAGTCAGTGCTGAAACTCAAAAGAGGCCTGTAGTTGTTTACAATGCAGATCCTGTATGTAAAACCATGCAAACCAAAGAGAGGTAATAGAAAAGCCTTAATATAGGCAGTAGTATAATATCGGCCTTTGGAGGGGGCGTGTGTGTCTAAGACAACAGCTTACCATCATTTACCCTAATTTGGCAGGCGTTGTATTGTGAGCAGGTTGAATAAGAGAGAATTGGTTATCTTTGACATAACGTACTTTAGTATTTGATTTGTCACATTAACAAGTGAATGTTGTTTTGCAGTGGGAGGACAGAAGTGCAGTCTGTGCAGTATGGCAAGGAAAAAGGAATCAAGGACAGAGTTTTTGCCAGGTAATACATTGTGTATCCTAATCACGAAGCCTCTTAAAATAGAGCTTTAATAGTCAGATTGAGATTGAGTGCTGATAGGAACTTTACTTAGAATACAGAAGTGTCTGCATTTTTTAAAATTGGTTACAGATCAAAATAATTTGAGCTGATGGAATTCAACAAATTGTGTGTGTGTGATCTATGTATATAATGTAATTGTCTAAATGGTTAAGAATACTTGATGAGGTTCTACTTTTATGCATTCAAACGGGTCTTATCTTAAAATTGGGTGTGTAAACGTATAACTATTTGAGAACTGCTTGTTCATATTATTAAAGCTGGTGAAATGTTTTAAGAAACTTCTTTAATGTTTAAACTTCTTAAATGTTTCTTAAAACATTTCACCAGATTTAATAATTTGAACAAGCAGGTCTCAAATAGCATCCAATTTCAATAACCATAAGCAGATATAGAATTAATCTATTGTAGGGCATTAGAATTGTGTTTTTTACCTTTTCAGAAACCTTTATCTTTTAAAGAACAAAAAGTACAGCGAGGGATGGGGGAGAACATAACTCGCTCACATTTTGTTCTCAGCCGATACAATACGAATTAATGTGTACAAAGAGAGAACATCGGCGTGAAAAAGGTCTCTAAGCAATGATTAACTTGCCCGATTTTGCCCCCCGTGTTTGGCAGTAATGAAAGCATGGTGATTAAACAGCAGTGGTTGTGCTTAAACAGGCCAATCAGGTCACACAACTGTGGAGCGCCGAGCAGCACAGAGATGATGTGTTGTGGTCAGCCCTTCTTAGAAACTTCCAATCTACACAGGAAACACAAACTGATATGAGTGAGGGAGGAACTGCAGGTTCATAAGTGGTGTTATTACACTATTCCCTCCATGAAGTCTTTTAAGACATTATAGAAGAAGTCTGAGCGAACGCATTTTATATGATGCATGCAGCAGGTATGATGTTTATTTACAACTAAGAGAAGTGAGGTGTTTTTTTGGTTGGTTTGTTTCTTTTGGAGGATTAAGGCTATGCATTTAATCCAGAGCACGGTCGAATGTTTTTGATAGTGCGTTGAATTGAATAGCTCTTGTTGTTCTGATAGTGATGCAGTTTCAGTATTGCACGTGTAAAGTCTGTCTGTCTTTGCTGGTATAATGAAACCTGCACAGTCATTCTAGAAGTAGACGGTGGACAGTGATTAGCTGGCAGATGCAAGGTTTCTAAATTGTAAAATACCTCTTTCCATGGAAAATGTTTTTTTTCCTTCTTCACTGGAGGGTTGTGGGTGAATTGCATAGGTATTGTGTAACGCAAAGTAGCACAGTCTGTAGTTTTTGTTTTTAATGCAAATGTATTTCCTCCCACACCTGCATAATTGATTAGATTGCATGTGTCGACTCGCTTGGTAATCAATATCGTTTTGCACTTTTTAATTGTGCACATGAGTGTTTCATGTATTTGCCTTTACCATAATTTCCTTCATTAAGTGGTACATAGATGACCACAGCAGAATAAAATACCTATTTTCAGTTTGCACATGGCTGGTTTAACTTGTGCTGAGAGAGGCTTGTTAAAATATGCTGAAAGCTTTTCCTTGCAGGTGATGAATTCACCATGTGTGTAATAACAGAGTAATAATTGACAGTCCTATAATGCACAGAATTACTTTATTTTATTTTAGTGAATGTATATTATATGCACAGCCATTTAAAGTATTTCAGCTGACAGGCTTATTGCTTATTGCAGGCAGGAATTTCTCTGTTTCCTTGTTATGTTGGGGTTTTTTGTTTTGTTTCTGCAGAACTCCATTTCAATCATTTATAAACCTGGCTTCGGAAGACGTTTATTCACTTCTCTATTGTGCTTTTCTGTAGCCTTGGGTCAGAGATAGAAATATTGAGCACATTTTTCCATCTGTGAAGAACAATTATTATAGACCTGTTTCAGAATTTTATTTCGGTTGTTTGGTGGGGCTGATTAATTTAATGCAAGTTTTTATTAGTTTAGCACACACAACTGAATCTCCCTAATTAACTAGTTAAAAACAATTCTTCCACTTTTTTTTTTTTTTAAATAAGCAACAAAAAGAGAAAATGGTTAAATATCTATATTATATGATTATGTGGTCCAGCTGTATTGATATTTTGACTCATTCTTGACACTTTAATTGTGAGAATCCCTTTTCACACAGAGAAGAATAACCTAGATAGACCAATTGAAAATGCACCAGTGATGAAGATTTCCTGTGGATGTTTACAGTGCGTTTCCTCTGCAGATCTCCCAGCAAACCGTTGGTCCGGAAGCTGATGAGTGGGATGGATTGGGACACGGTGAGCAGGAACTCTCTGTCCGACGAGCGGCTGGAGACCCAGAGCCTGCCCACGCGCTCCCCCCCTGGCACCCCCAACCAGTGAGTAGGGAGGGCAGGGGACCCGACGTGTCCCCGCTTTTTTGTTGGAGAAGCTCGGCTCTTTTACCAAGCGTTGACTGGCATGCGCTGCTTTCTGTGCATTTGTACAAACCGCTAAGCGTATGATTTAGCGCTGAAATGTGTTCCTGGCCTTTCATGGATGCTTTTCATCACATGACTTATTCTTAACGACTATAAATGCAGAAAGACTTTGGTTCACTTTCATATGTCCCCAGAATAATTAATTAAATCACTCCCAATTCCATTAGGCCTGAACAAAAAGTGAAAGTGTTAGTATTGTGCTGAGTCTGAAAGTATTCCCAAGATTAAATTTTTAGATTTTACACCTGTCTTTTGATTCACTCATCCTCAAAGAAAAGCAGTTAGATGCGTGTTTTGATTGAAGCAACCCATGTGCATATATTTCAATTCTCTCTGAAATCTCTGCAATGTGAGTTCCTTAAACATGAACTGATTTGTGTAGAAGGGTTTCTTTCACCCGTGAATTCCGTGGCTTCAAGGCTACTAACAAAAATTCCACTTGCTATTTCCCCAAAAAACAGCAAGTTGAATTAAACACTCGCTAGGCAGACATCTGAAGTGTTTAATCCCATTAGTCGAGTTACTTTTTGCTTCCATCTGTAAAGTTAACCAAACTCAATCTGCCCTTTGTTACGGCTGAATGCAGTAGGAACTCCATGTTTGCACAAGAAGGACCCCGCTTGCGACCGTCTTCCGTTGGACATTTGGTTGACCATGTGATCCACACATCACCAAGCCAAGTCTTTGCCAACCACAAATCCCCATCCTCCACACAGGCTAACAGCATCAGTTTGGACTCCTCCCCGTAAGTTTGTCTTCCATTTGAAAAAAAAATGTTCTGAAAAGTAAATGCTGACAATGGTGGACGGGTGCTGCTGTATTTTATTTTATTTTTGTCTTGTTCTTGCTTATTCCAGTCAGTCGGAAAAGGACCACTAAAAACATACCTTTTTGTTGCTTCATGGATTGTTGGATGTTGCTTGAGTTTTTACAATATTACAGTAAAGCAATGTGTTTTTTTAATAAGTTACCATTTCTTCCTTCTTTATATTATACTAAATAGTATAGTAAATTGTTATTTTGTCAGCAGAAAGTTTTAAATTTTAAATTAATTTTTGAAACCAAACTCCAAAAGTTTTTTTTTGTTTTTTTGTTATAATCATCAAATGCTATTTTCATTTTTTGGATGTCATGCTTTCTAATCCGCACTCTTTTGTCCTCTCTGAATTGGTAACATACTGTACTCGACCTATTATCTTTGTGCTGACTTATTAATTTGCGTTGTTGAGTGAAGCATAACTATTAATAGGCTGAACGGTTATGCTGCATACGAGATAGCTTAGTAGTTTAGTGGGACCTCCCTTTTGCCTTCCTGTTTCTTCAGCAATCATTTCCTGTTGTCATTAACAAAGATAAATCAGACCTGTTGAGGGAATTAATATGAAAGACAGCAGATGCTTGTTGCAATATATTTCCACCACACATATTCTATTACCATTCTTGTTGTTAGGATATGTGTGATGTAGGCTACAGATTTCAATTACTAATGTCAGCAAATCCAACCACATTTTTTTTTCTGTTTGTTTATTATTATTTATTTTTGTTGTATTTATGTAAATTGCCTCGGGCTGTAGCACCACACTCTGCTTCCAGACTACAAAATAGGTTGCTTTCATGGCTGTCATCTAAGCATTCATAATGAAGCTCAAACTTGGCTGGGCAAACATAAAGAGCTGCAGTCTGTGCCCAAGGCACAATTGTTAATGCTCACAGCTTGTTATGCTAATATGTTACAGTGGGATGCACCATTAAATTCTTTATTTATCATAATAATAACAAAAAAAGGTCCTTTCACTGTCTTTAACCCAGGTGCTGTTATTTATGTGCTTTCGTTAGAATGAATATAACTTTAAATGGTCTTTTATGTTTGATTTTGTTAGTGTATTTTTTCTGCTTTGGCTGGGTCTATTGATCCAGTGACAATAGCCTCCAACAGCCATTGTGTGGAGAATGTAACAGCTGACCGGGGCAGAACGTGGATGTCCTTTTGACAGATGTTTCTTTGCTATTCCGGTCTTTTCTTCCCATTTTTGTCAGTGCTGAAAGCCCACTTCTGTGTTCAGATTGGAACCTTGTGTTGTGGTGAAAATTTGATGGGCTCAGGACTGCATGTGAATCACGTGTTGAAAAGTATACTTTGTGACCTTTTACCCATCTGAATCACTTTACAATGACGCACGAAACTAGTGCTGCAGATACAAAGAGCAGACAGCTTTTAACATAGCTTTATTTGTAGACCTTGCATTGTTTTTTTAATTGTTTTTTCTAGAGACGCCACTGTCTCTTGCCTGACAGAGGAAAAGCTTCAAGTTTTATGTTAATTTTTAAGTATATGTATCCAGGAAAAAAACATTGTTACCAAGTTCTTTTAAAAAAACTAAACAAAACAGGCCTGACATGAGGTATTTAATGCTCCTCGTGTAAGTAGTGCACATTTGGGTGTTAATCATCTCCAGTAACCTATATATATCATACATATTTTATTTACATGATTCTGTGTCACAAAGCCCCTGGAGACTAGATTTCATCACATTATTCCCGATTTTCATCTCTGATTGGATGAAAAAGGGATGGCTTTTGTCACTGTGACATAAATCCAGTATGTGATGCATAAAACAGCTTCATGTCCCTGTCATTATGCTTGCTGAAAGACAGTACACAAAAGCCTGTCACAATAGTAAAGGGTAGGACAGTCTGTGCAAATCCAGGAAGTGACCCTGTTTTTGTTCCCCCGCAGTTGAGTTGCTAAAGTGATGAAGAGGGCAATATTTCTCTTACCCTCAGATTAAGGATTTAACGGCCCCAGAAAGTCAAGAATGAGCCAGATATTATGTTCTACAGCTTAAATATACTTCCAGTGAAGAGAAGAGGATACCTTAAATCCTCCCATTCTGCCATTGTTAATGCTTTAACCTCCGATAAAGAGCATGTGAGCATTGCTTTAGTGGCGTTCACTTCCAATACACACAGTAGTGCCTTTCAATCTACTCAAACTACTCAGTTGAGTGTATAGTCCTTTGGAAGAAAATTAATTGATCTACTTGCTTGACAGAGGATGATTCTGGTTCCTTCTCTTTGGAGGCCTGGTCTCTGACTGTCATTGTTTGTCACGACTTAAGTCCCCAATGAACAGTGATTGACAAAATTCTACAGGAAGACTTAATCTTTTCTTTTAGGTGGACGTGAGGCCGTATCATGGGCGTGCAGGCTGATTTGAAGTGAATCCTACAGGCTAGGCTGGTGCATATTGGCCTTCTAGACTCTGTTCATGTCCTGTATGAATTGATCTAGGAATTCAAGTGTAAAAAAAAAAAATCTATCTAGCAATAACAAAGATTAACTATTTCATGTCTGTGAAACCACTTTTATTCATTTTAGTTCCCGTCACTTTCTAAAGGATGCATATTTATAACAGATGCTTTGCGTGCTTTGCTCAAGTTAACGTTGCCGGTATATTTTGCCATCGGTTTATTTTGTAAGGTCTCAAGAGACAACCATAGATGGCCAGCCCCCAGCACTACCACCCAAGCAGTCCAGAAAGAACCTCTTCAACCAGATCAATCAGTCCCACTCCCAGCAGGAACTGGATAACCATATTAATGAAATGTATGATGTTCCCGTTGCATCAGAGAAATCAATGGTAAGATTTCTTTCATCTCTGGCATAATGCTGTCTTTGTTGAGGTGTCAGCTGTGTGCTGCTAAAAGCACAATTAGGACATTGTGATGCGTCTCCTAAACAAGACAAACCACAATGTTATTTTTTATTTGTGGGATTACAGCATGTATAGTAAAGTCCACTCCTTGAATTTTAGTGATGCTTCAAATCCTTTGAAGCTCTCGTGCCATAATCTCAAGTTGTTTTATTCAGCTTTAAGTTGACCCAGATGTAATATCTGGATTTAAATATTCCGGCAGGCAAAGCCCTTTGTGTCCCTGTCTGCCGAGCGTTGAAACGGATTTGACTAAAAGCACAAAGAGAACAAAACTGCAAAATGCCTGAGATTTGAAACCTGTATTTCCTCTGTTGAATATATAATGCTGAATATAGGACAGTAAGGGCTGGTTTCACAGACCCAGATTAGCCCTAGCCATGAACTGCCTAATGTTATTTTACGGAAAGTAGTGTTGGAGTAGTACTAATCTGGCTCTGTGACACCAGCCACAAGCCTCTCCTTTTAATTGTTACTTTTTGACTGATAGATCCCCACCCATGATTTCCCCCAAAATGAAAGCAGACAATTTGTTTTAAGAAATAAGATGTTCTCTCCTCTTAGATTGGTATCAAGTACAGTGACACTACGAAAGTCTAAACACGTACAAGTCTAACATAGTCATGTGTTTTGTTTTGCTTTAACTTCCTTCACAGCTAAACGGAGTCGTTCCGCACGACAATCTCGTCCTGATCCGAATGAGACCAGATGAACACGGCCGATTTGGCTTTAATGTGAAGGTATGTCTTTCGGAACCACCTCCGTATCTGAATGTCATGCATAAAACCTTTTAGGAAAAAAGAGAACAAGTGATGCTGTCTGATGTCACGTATCTGTTGTGTTTTTGTGTAGGGCGGCTCTGACCAGAAAATGCCTGTGATTGTGTCTCGGGTGGCTCCTGGAACATCGGTATGTATCAAGCACCAGTACGTGGTCTTCTGCACGCCTCTGATTTAAATGTACATTGCATACCCATAAGGAATGTACATTTTGTATATTCTTATTTAATTTCATATCATCTGAAAAAAAAAAAAAAAAAAAAATTGGGCTTTCTTCGTTATACATGAAACGAGTGTGTGCAAAATCTAGCATAATGTTTACAACAAATTAGCTCTCTGTTTTCATTGCGATCGGTGCAACGTAATTGTGTGTGAAATCCACATTCGCTGTTGTCCCGCAGCTCCGGTTTTGTCTGTGCGAGCTTTACGTTATTAATATCCCACCATCTGCCTTTTGATTCAACGATTCTCTTCCCTTTCCACTTCCAGGCGGACCTGTGTGTCCCTCGTCTAAATGAAGGTGATCAGGTTGTACTGATCAATGGCAGGGATATATCGGAGCACACCCACGACCAGGTTGTCATGTTCATCAAAGTGAGCTGCGAGAGCCATTCGGGGGAACTTATCCTATTGGTCCGGCCCAATGGTGAGTGTACGGGAATTATCTGGGAATTAGGGAAAGTAAACGAATCGTGTGTCATGATTTGATTTAAACTTGGATCAGACATAGACATAGTGTCAGGTGATTGATTGGCAATCTCTAGTATAAACGCAGCTCACTGTATACCACTAAATTATAAGAAAATATAACAATTGTGTTTTGGATAAACTGTTTTAATGGCCTCCACAATGTCCTTTTTCCAGCGATCTATGACGTCATAGAAGAGAAGATGGAGAACGAGCCAGATTTCCAGTATATCCCGGAGAAATCCCCCCTGGATCCCACACACCTGGATAACGATGCGTGGCGAGAGTCGATACTGCAGCTCAGGGAAGGGCTGAGCAACTACACCGTCTTGGCTCAGTTTGACGTGAGTCTCCCATCATCTGTCACTGTTTTCCGGTACACCTGGGTTTCTGGGTTGAGTGGGAGTCTCGAGATTAAGTCTCCGGTAAAATACATGACTGGATAAGGGCGTCTGCCAAGAAAGAAAGAAATAATGACTAACTGCTGAAAGTAAAGAATAATGTCTCTGATCTCGAAGATTAAAAATATATCTGTACTACCAGGTTATAAATACTTCCCTGCACTAGCTATGTCAAATAGAAGAATGCAACCTGCTTCCTATGGTTGCATCAGAAAGCAACTGAATTAAATCTTATTACTTCCTGTTATTTATCAGATGGTCTCGACCGTTTCCTGTCTGGGTGACTTTCTCATGCATGACTGCGAAGGGCGTGTCTTTTCAAGTTGGTAGTGGGAGGCTGCGGCAGATTCGATTGATCTGCATAGTGGTTTACTGCACATAGTGAGGCTGCCCGATCATGGGTTGTGTACTTTGTCAATTAATGAAGACCAGCTCAAATTAAAATCTGACAAGTAAATATTTTTTACAGCTACTTTACCGGAAAAAGCCTGGAATGACAATGTCTTGTGCCAAATTACCTCAGAACATTTCCAAAAACCGATACAGAGACATCTCACCTTGTAAGTGCACTTCTCCTTAAATTCAGTTCCCAAATCTGAAAGTGGCACACGTGCAGTGTAATAATGTGATTTATTCTGATTATTTTTTTCCGTTTTAGATGATGCAACACGGGTTATTCTGAAAGGTGTGGATGACTATATCAATGCAAATTATATCAATGTAAGTGTTTCGGCTTTTCATCTTGTTAGTGACTATGTGGAGGTGAATCAGTAAAATGAATCCTTTCACATAGTAAGTCTGTGCTTAAACAAGTGCTTAAACTAAAACTAAATAAAAAAAAAAAGAACGTCTGTGAAACTTACACTGAAGTGAAAACACCTTTTACATCTAAAACCAAGTCATTCTGATGATTTCATGTTTTGGATCTGATTCAGTAACAGTTCAGAGTATTTTTCTGCACATGTGAATTATTCCTTTCAAGATCAGACACAATAAAAGTGAGATTAATTAGCCGTAGAAAAAGCAGGGCACCTTTATCTGGTACTGGAGCCGTCACATTCTGTACGACAACAACTGCAGATTTTAAAAGCGAAGTCGCATCTTCTGTAGAATTAAAAAATCCTTCACTTAAACCTTTTATCTAAAACTCTTGTCTGTACTTGGGTCACTGTGTCTTGTTCAGAGGGAATTTTACTGATATTCCCAAAATAAAATCAGATGGCATTACTTCATTCATTCAATCTATTCTGAAGAAACACAGCTGCAGACGCGTCTAAAAGTAGATATGATTACAGCTTTGACATTTGCCCTCGAATTTCCAGATAACACTTTGACCTGATAGTCAACCCCAAGACTACAAAAGCAGAAGTGTATCTTCCTGCTTCTCGTTACAATTTTGCTTTGCTGGCATCTTCCCTATGTGGAGCCGTCTTGAGCAACCTTTGTATATAAATATCTGTCGCATGATGCACCCTAGCTCTTTGAAGGCCTTTGTAATAAAAATAATAATCTGTTTTTTCAAAGGAAAAAATGTCTGCTGTTTTTGTCGACGAGGCTGGGGTACTCCAGTTTCGTTGCTGCGGTACCTTTGCTTGATTTTGTCTCTTCATTCCCCCTCAGATGGAAATCCCTTCTTCCAGCATCATTAACCGATACATTGCCTGCCAGGGTCCCCTGCCCAACACATGTCTAGATTTCTGGCAGATGACTTGGGAACAGTGCTCCTCCATGGTCGTGATGCTCACCACTCAAGTGGAGCGAGGCAGAGTACGTGGCTTCTGTTTAATCTGGGGAGACTTCGAGTATTTCAGTTTTGTTTGCTCAATGAAATGGCTACAACAGGCTAGTATTAGTCCTGCTCTTTTTACAAATATTGCACTCCAAACTGATGAGTTTTGAGACTTCTCCCTGTACAGTCACCAGCCACATCTCGTGGGATTGTATTGGATTCACTCATCTCTGTGTATTTACCTGTCTTGGTAAATACATGCAAATATATATATACAGGAACATTCATATTAAGTGTTTTTTAAGCCCGGTATTGAGTTGAAGTGGGTGTGGGACGTTTTGTGAAGCTGAACTGATATTTCTTCAGGTCTTTTTCAATATTTCTGAAGACCATTTTATTGGGGGGTGGTTAGTGGCTGATAATTCATAGTTTGGGTTTTTGTAGGTGAAGTGTCATCAGTACTGGCCCAATCCATGTGGAAGTGCTTCTTACGGCAATTTCCAGATCATCTGCCTGTCTGAAGAAGGGAATTCCGCATTCCTGGTTAGAGAGATGACTCTCACAAACCTGGAGGTACGATATGCAGAGTCACTTGTTTTACGTATTAAACCAAAACATTTTCCATGGAGAAAAATGCTTTGCCCCTTTGTTTTACCCCTTCAAAGTTGTTCTTGACATTCATTGTGAATGAATGCACAGTTTGGACCCTTTTTTTTAACAAATCTACTGAATGATCTATTGTTTCTCTTTGAATGATTTATTTTTAGATTTATAAACAGTTTACTCACTGTTAAAGATGTGTGTATTGGATATCTCTTTGTGAGGTAATAACTGTCTGTTTCCGTCTCCCGCAGAGCAACGAAAGTCGTCCGCTGACTCAGATCCAGTACCTGGCCTGGCCCGACCACGGAGTTCCTGATGACTCGACAGATTTCCTGGACTTTGTAAGCCTGGTGCGCAGCAAGCGAGCCGGGAAGAACGAGCCTGTGATCGTGCACTGCAGGTACGACCTAAAAATAGCGTCCCCTCTTTCTGTCAGGATATGTAAAGACTCACCAGACTCGCTCCCAGCTTGTCCGAGCACACGTGGGAACGGCGAGTCTCGATCGGTGGGATTTCTTAGGCAAAACCACAAACTAACCATGGGGGGAAAAGAAAACAAAAGCTTGACTTCACAACCTTACAAACCTCTCTCATCGCACCGGTCACCTCCTAGCATCCATCAGAGACCTTCAGATCTTCACAGCCCTGCCCGAACACGTCTCAGAGACCATGAAGGCCTAGCAATTGTAGCCACTTTGTACTTTCTACTACTTTGTTGTCCTTCTAATACGCTTGAGTTCTGAAATCGAGAAAAGACAGTTATCACTATTTGAATAGCAGACCTTTTCATCCTACAATCACAGCACATTTATCAATGGCATATTCCAGAAGTCAGTGTCATACAGTTGGAGATTCTTATCCTGTACTTAATTTGACATACATTTGTGTGTGTGTGTTGGGGGGTGGGGGGGGTGTAAAGTGCTTTGCCAGTGTTAAAAGGAAGGGGGTCGAGTTTCCGCTTTTCTTTTAGATCTAGTATGAATTCAACAATTAATATTTGGGTGTCCTACAGGTTTCTATTTTCAATTTTCTGTCCATGCATTGCCCCCGACCCATGACTTCTGAATCCATATCCCACCGGTCAGCTGAAATCAAAGCAGGGCTCCTCTGCTATCCTGCGCTCTGCCCACTGTTCAGCCTCCGCCATAATGTCCTCCCTGTGTCTTCCAGCGCCGGGATTGGCCGGACTGGGGTTCTCATCACAATGGAAACAGCGATGTGTTTGATCGAGTGCAATCAGCCCGTCTACCCGTTAGACATCGTACGAACAATGAGAGATCAAAGGGCTATGATGATTCAAACCTCTGTAAGTATTTCATGTTATCATCATCATTTTTAAATCTTTCAGTCGTGCTCTCTGGTTGTTGTTGACTATCTAATGACCGTCTCTAAAAGGACATTATTTGAGTTTTGACATCTTGCAAAGCATCGCGGCACAAAACCTCAGGATTAGTGTGTTTACCTGAAAAAGAGATTGCCGCTGCTTGTTATAAGAAAATGCGTATATTTAATACTCCCCTGTGATGAACCACAAACCATAAATGTTTCCTTCAGGTAAATATGAATAAGCCTAGTTTTTCCACTGGGGCTATTGAATAGTTAATTACACCCTCGTCTAAAACAGAAGCTTCGACGTGGGATGTTTCAGGCCTCCTCATATCATATGCATAAGTACTGAATTAGCATTCGAAATGCGAGCTATCCCTGATGTGGTGTTGTGTGTTGTTTTTCAGAGCCAGTACAAGTTTGTGTGTGAAGCTATCTTAAAGGTGTATGAAGAAGGACTGCTTAAACCTTTAAAGTCAACACTGTACCAGTAACCCCAAGAGGAGACGACTTCCTGTTCAAGGCAACGCTTTCACTTCTCCGCCGGGGAAAAGCTCGTTAACGGTGCGCAGGACGGGCTTTCACTCGACGTTGCCTAATGATATCAACGGAAAATCACGTCTGAATTGGACACGTGGGAGCTGGAACTTTTTGAGAAAACAGAGCACTGTTGCACTTTATGTTGGACAAAAAAAAAAGTATATTAGATAATTAATGCATTTCATTAAAAAATTTAAAATTATTGTGCTTCTTTCTAAAACGATAGGTACTTAGGGACAGTGAGTGTTCAGGGTAAATAAAAGATGGAGTTTTGCTGTAGTGCCATAAAAACCGGAGGGTAGACCTTCAAAATAAGCATTTTACTTATGATATGGAGTTGCCCATTCTAAAAGGGTAAAAACAGAAAAAAAAAAAAAAAAGCTATGCCTGAAATTGATATAAAACGTTGAAACTATTCATTTTCCATCATAATCCGTGACTAACAATAATTTTTTTTTTTTTTTAATATATATTTATTATGTTTTAGTTTGTGTTAACCCAGTTTACAAAATATATTCGCTCTGTTTGGAATTTGTTTGACTGGTCCACTAACCTAGCGGTCTGAAAACGTTCGGTGGTCTTGTTTAATAAGATCCAGTAAATTGTTTTCTACAGCGAAGCGGCGTTGATGTTCGATGACATTTTTGCTTTTCAGTGAAAAACAATTTCACACTTTGTCAGGATGCGGAGGTACGACATGCTGGTAATGAGAGCACTTTTGTTGCATGTGGTAATGCCACTATTGCGATTGTCAGTTTGTACTAGGATTATTAATTAGCAGCTGCTGGAAAAGTTTGTACTTGTAATAGGTCATATTCCAGCCTAAATATGTCTGTGATTGATCACTGCTCTCATTGGCAAGGGCAGCGTTGTCATATGCTGTACCCACAATCCCTCATGCATCCGAATCTGAATATTTACACACACACACACACACACACACACGTGCAGTTTAGGCAAGAGACACTGTTACTGAAACCTGACTAAACCCTTTACGATTTGTTTTTGGTTTGGTTGCTTCTGAGTTGTTTGTTGAATGTAAAGACCCTGAAATGACAATTAAATGAAAACCTTTTTTTTTTTTTTCAATACTGGTGTGGTGTTTTATATGCACAATTTTGTTCAAGGCTTTAGTTGGGTTTCAAACAGATTTCTGAGCATCTTATGGTACTTTTGACTTCATCCAGGTTTCTTATAATGATACTGCAAACTTAAGCAATGCTAAAAAAGAAAAATCATGTTTTTACTCTTAGAAAATAACTGTGCATTGATTTTCCAATAGATTTTTAAGTAAGGTTTTTTGTATTTTTTTGATCAAAGTCTAGTTATTTATTACATAACCTGTAAAGTCAAATAGGCTCCGTAGGTGGTGCTATAGTGCATATAATACACATGATGGCACCTTGTGCAGTCTACGATGTGTATTACATTATGCTTTAACGTTAAAGTATGTTAGAAATCTCAAATCTTTCTCCCTAGCATATTTGTCTTAATAAATAAATTGTACTATATTACTGCCTTCAACACAAAGCAGCATCTTTTGTCAGTATGTTTATACAATTACGTGCTGACGTGATTGTCCTACATTTCACCCAGTCCTTTGTCATGGTGTCCCGCCCTGAAACCTCTAATCATTAGAGAACATTTATTACCTGTTTCCATATGAAGGAATATGGAAATTCGGAAAGCCGCAAGTGTGTCAATTCAGTTGATTTTGTGTTTGTGTGTTCTGCAATGTCAAAAATTGTATTTGTTTTTATGACTTCCCTGCGTTTAGACGCAAGGTGTAGTAGAATTGGCTGCGAGGATGTGAAATGTGAAGCCATCTCTGCTGTGCATCGTACACAGATACCATTATATGGATTAAATCTGGCTTTGTCTGCAAACAGAAAAGCAGTTTTTAGTTTGCTATGCAGTTAAAGCGGTTCATTATATCCTGTTGGCGAGAGAATTGCTGTTCGCCCGTTTAGTCTCTGGGCCGAACAGAACCACACGCTGCCACGGCTTAATGTTCAGAGGCTTCAAGGTGTCTTTTAAGTTAATTTTAAGAAAAACAGGTAATCAGTACATTTCAACTTTTCTTAACGCAGTTTATTGAATTCTATTCAGATATCGGGCAGTTTATTTTAAAACAAAATTAAAGGACTTGGTTCAGGACAAATCGATCTCAAACTTTGAATGTTCAATAACAACCTGTGTATGAATGACCATGTGTTGTGATGGCATAAGCTATAGATTTGGTATGCTGTGGAAAATGGGGGCGGTGGGGCGGGGGGACTGGGGTATTTTTGTAAACGAAAACCTCATGTTTAATGGGAATGGACAGCACTTTTCAGCAGACATTACTGCTACTCAGTAGTGCAAAAACAAAAGTGTCAAGGAGGAAAGTGTATGGACAGTGCCACATTTTCATTTTTGGTGTACAATAGCTAGACAGTGTAAATACAGAGCTGTACATTTAAGATCTTTAAAATGAAAAGGAAAATTGCATAAGAGTGAAAATATTTTTATAGAAGAGATTCTGGAAATTATACAAACGTTTTCCACTAAAAAATAAATTGAAAAAAAATATCGTACAGCATTTCGCAACATGCTGACTTAAAGTGCTATCCATTAATCCAGATCTTCGTACAGATATGGGACTGAAAAGAACGAACCACGTTTAATGAAATGCATGTCACTGAAAACTGGATTATAAGAAAACCAAAAAAGTAATAAATTTCACATCTGATTTTGTCAAAGCCAGCAATCATTTTGTGATAGTCTTTGTTTTAATTACATTATATTACAAGTGAAATTTGTAGGCACGCCATGATTAAATAGAAACCTGTTTACTTAAAATAATTATCAGCATATACTTAAGTTACTAAATCACAAGAGAGGCTCATTCTGCAGAAAATACAAGTTCTATAAACAAACTACAGTAATTACATAATTACACTGAGAAACCTTTAATCTGAATCGGGGTATATTTCTTTAAATATGTTGAAATTGTAGGGTTCCCACTTATTCATGTTGCTACGTATTATTTAGATGTTTTCTTCTGAACCTTTTTTTTTTATAAAATGCTCCACCAAAATACATATATCATTAACAAAAGCCATGATATTAAACAATTCCACATGGTTTAAACAATCATTTTTAAACTCCTTCAGCCCCTTCTAACATTCACTATTCCTGTGTATTTTTCAACAAACTAGTTTCTTATTGAAATCAACTTTTTAACGAGAGTAATAATGTCAAATTATATTATCCCTTATTTTTGAGGTATGTAGATTTTTGTATTAAGTGGATAGCATGGGAAGCTGACAATGCAGAATAATACTAAAAATGTACAGTTAATGTTTTGTAATAGTATTTTAATCAGAAAATAAATATTTTGAACATTTAAATCATATAAAGTACCTAATTAAGCTGACATCTCAAAAAATTATAATTTTTCTGGTGTGATCAATAAAATTATTGATTAATCAAGTAACTGAAAATAAGCTGGTCACTGTATTTGTTTTTGTATTTTTTATTCTTTTTAGTTGAACATTTTTCTTTATTTTTTCAGGTGACATTAATTTCAAATTCTTAATATACTAGTAAGATGTGCACTTTTATTACTATGCCATCAAAGCAAGATTTTGAGATGCATTATACAAGGAAACCAATATAATTGTGTTCTTCATATTTCCTTCTTGAAATTGTTAATAATTTAAAATATATGATCAAATAGATTCAGGAGGATTTTGAAGATATTTTAGTATCAACTAATATGTTAACAGTTATAAGGCTGGTTTTGCCAAAACTCATGTGCTGAGTTCCATGCTCCTGAAATAGTTTGCTTATTTTGATCATCCTTTTTTGAAAGAGGATGCAGACAGTGCTTTAAATCAGTTTACTAAGTTGTTAAATTTATTGAATGCTCGTCTGCTAAGCAGTTATGTTTACAAAAGCTATTTATACCACACATGGCAAAAGTTATGGTCAGTAGGTTATAGATATTTAGTCAATTTGTGGGATGATTGTAATTAGTTTTGTGCATTTGCACAAAGATGCAACTCGTACAGAGGAATACGTTTTTTTTTTTTTTTTTACATCTGATCAGATTTCAGTGTTGTTTTTTAACTAAATGGGAGTTTATTCCTTTTACGTACAAGTGTGGTATAAATAGGCTTGATAAATGGCTACTTATGCTATAGGTGATAAGTATTGTGAAAAACTGTACCTTATTGACAGTCTATAGAAGGATATAAAATGTTCTTTGTGTCATGCTGTACAGAAATTGAATGTATCAATCTTTCAGATATGAGAAACTTCAAAAGGTTAGAGTAAAGACTGTTGGATTTTAAGGAAAAATATTTTTTCATACCATTTGTAAAAACAAAGTTTGTAACTTCCACACACACGTGCATATATATGTATATATATATACGTATATGTATATATATGTATATGTATATATATGTATATGTATGCATTCATAAAAAGTGCAGGTTTAAAGTGTTTTCATTGTAAATAAGAGCAATATTATAAATATTGTCAGTTTAGTGCCAATGTTCTGTACAGTTTAAAGTCTTTATTTCTGCTTAAAGATTGAAGTATGCTAGTTTGTTGTCAATTTAAAGGTTTCTTCCAATTTTCATTTTTTGTTGTTTTTTTTTTTGTTAAGATCTGTGGACCATATGAGTATGGTATTTAATCGATAATTTTCACTTTGTGTTTTAAATTGGCAGTGTGCATTGTTTAAAAACAACAACATTTTGCTGCCCAGCAATGAATTATCCAAAGTCATTATGGGTTGCAGTGGATATTAAAAATCACCAGTACATTTTTGTAAATTGCTGTACAAAAGTCTCTTACTTGAGTATTAAAATGAACATAGTTGTTGTAGTGTTGGTGACTACAGCCATGGTGAATGCTGCCGTTGGTGTGAAGTGTCTGCTTGGTGAGCTGGAAACGGACAGGGCGCCACTGAACGTTCATTCAGAAACAGTCTGGACATTACAAAGAATAAATTCATAAATCACTGAAGCGTTTTGCTTAGTACATAAACAGCATTATTCCCAATTCAAAGGTATCAAACTTGGTACCCTGGTAGCTTTGCTTGATTTATATTCTGTCATTGGTTTGTTTTTTCCCCTTTATACCTTGATATAGCGAGATCTTTATTATTATGTGAGAACAGTCTTCTTCCATATATGCAGATCATTATTATTATTATTATTATTATTATTATTATTATTATTATTCCGATTGAATAATCTCCAACTCCTCCACAGTTTGTGTGCTACACATGGGCAGTAGTGTAGAGTAGTGGTTAGGGCTCTGGACTCTGGAGCACAGGCTCTTGGTTTCAATCCTAGGTGGGGGACACTGCTGTTGTACCCTTGAGCAAGGTACCTTATCTAGATTGTTCTAGCAAATGCCCAGCTGTCTAAATGGGTAAAATGTAAAAAATAATGTGATATCTTGTAACAATTGTAACTCACCCTGGATAAGGGTGTCTGCTAAGAAATTGAGTAATAATAATAATACCAAACTCTGCACAGTGATTCACCATAATACCTAGTATGTTTCTTGTGCTGTTGTACAGATATGATCAATATTTTTTTATTTTTTTATTGATTGAAAAACACAAATGGTGGAACGCTCAAAGTTTCACTGCTGGCATCGTGTCATTATATCATGGATGCAAAAAATGTACATAATGCTATTGGCAGACCAGAAGCTGACACGCAAACACAGGCACTGACAGACAGATACTGAGGCCCTGATGAACCACACACAGGCATCGTGGTAATGTGAACATAAGGGAGTTTCCTATATGGACCTTAGATGAGGCCCTGATACTTTTGTCCACTATAACCATAAAGCTACTTACTTACCTTTATATACTTTTACTGATGCATACTACTGTCATAGCAAAGGGGGTGAATGCTTATCTAATGAAGAATTTTGGGGGGTTATTTTTTATTGATTTGCCACCCCCCTATTTCACATGTTGAAAGTGCAGTGTACGGTTGTGTAAATCAAAGGGTTCCGTTGATCATTTCACATTGTAACAATATAATGTGAAAATGTTCATATTTCCTACACATTCTGTATTATCCTTTATACTAGCATGAACAAATTATATATATATATATATATATATATATATATATATATATATATATATATATAGTGCAAAATGTACACTCACATGCAGAGTTCAGATTTGCATGTTTTGCAGTTTGTTCATTTTCAGATTCTGTGTATTTTTCACAGTTTCAGTTAACAGTTTTAATTATTTAGAAAAGGTGCAAATGTCATCTTGTCCACATACCTCTCTAGGGTCATTAAATTGTACAAGGAAAAGTAGTAGATGTGGCATGCTGATCTAACATGTCTGTGCTTACAATATAAGACAAAATCACCCGGGATCTTGTTAACTGTTTCTGTGGGCTTGTAATTCATAGATGTTAGCAAAAGGTGGCGATCTTCTGCAGTTTTAGGAATGTATACATACATGTTACGAATTAAAATGTGATGCTTGTCAATCAGATAAATACATACAATCCTACCAGAAGGGAACAAAAAACTGCAGTACTATGTTACACTAGATATTTAATTTCCTCCAGATTTTTGTGTGAAACAGTACTGTCCATAACCAATGACTAAAATGAGGAAATATTAACTATAAAATGAGCCTCATTAAATCTATACCAAAAAAAAAAGTTTGAACTTACTCAGGATGTTTAAATCTTACCAAATCGAATGCATTTCACTATTTAATCTGCCTACCATCTATGCAATAGATCAATACAGCTGAATTGAAATTAGTTTGTGGATTGTGGTTGTTTTATGGTGTTCAGTCTCAATGCCCCTACCTATCTAGCAAAATAAGTTTGCAATAATAATAAACACTTTCTGGCTGTCCTACTGCACACTTTCCCTTATGGGCTAGTATTTGCATTATAAAAAGTGTAATATAATTCCAGTGGACATTCACTTGTACAATACTCCTATCAGTTCAGTGTTGTAGTACCCTACCCTAGTGTTACATAGTTTAGTGTAATGTTGTGTATTGTTTACAGTCTTAGATCCTACACATCCAATATCCAATTAACCAATCGGCTCCACTGCAGTGTTCCCCTGGGGTGGCAAATTTGCCACCCCAGGGGAACACTGCACCGGTGCCGATTGGTTAGGATAGCAGTCCTGCAAATTGCTATCTTAATATCATTTTCTGATACTCAATTATCAGCATTCAAATCTCAATTATGACAACTGCATTAATATATATAAATGTAAAGAGTATAATATTTATCTTAATAGACGTGTCCCTTTAAATGCAAATGTTGGCGGCGGACTGGGAATTACGTCGACGTCATTTCCTGGGAGAAACGCAGGCTCCACCCCTTTCGCGGGCGCTGTGCTTTCATCTTCTGGGCCGCCGTGGCTGGACGCGGGTTTGACAATGGGGGCCAAGTTTGGTGTAACTCTGTTGTAAATGTTGCAAAGACGCGGCCTGGTCTCCGTACCTGGACTGCCGGGGGGCTCTGCGGTTTCCCTGCGGCTCTGAACGCCTCTCTGTGTCGGGACGCGGCGACTGGATACTTTGTGTCCGTCAGCCCTGTGTGGCTGGAGCAACAAGTCGAGGAAGGTAAACATGTAGCCGTGGCGGTGCGGCTCTGAGTAGCAGTGTAGTATCCTTTGTGCACCTCGCAGTCCTCCTGCCAGTGTTTTAAAGCAATGCACACCTAGCTGTAGGTCAGAAGCGCACAGTGTTCATAGTGATGTTGTAATAAAACTAGATACGCATGCAAACTACACCACTTCTTTTGTGTGCGCCAGCAGGGTGGCCACGATTATAATAAACCTCACAGGTGACTAGTGTGGAGGTAGTCATGCTTTTTAATTATTACTTTAAAGGTTTGATTATTTTATTTTTTTTAATGTATAGTTAAGTAGCTGTTGACCAATGCACCGGTCAGGCAGTGCCCGTTTTCCCAGGCGCAATGCCAGCTATGCCTGCTGCAGCTCTCCCGGGCCATGGCCACTGCTTTACCCAAACATTGAACTCCATCCCCGGCTGCTACAGACACTTCAAAAATAGTTTAAAGATGAGAAGTGTGTAATTGATGGCGTTTAAAGCGCTCAAATAAAGTGAATGGGGCAAATCTAACTGGTTTTTAAGTGTTTTTAAGGCATTGTCCTATTAATGGGGTATTTCAATTACTTATTTTCGTTTTAAATATAAAAAGGGGGTATTCATGTTAAAATAAGTGATCCCTCAAGTCTGTTGGAATCAAATGCATGTATTTGGTTTTGTCTTAAAATGTATAACTCTTCTTCCAAATTATTTAAGAAGAAACCAACAAACTGTGGTTCTTGGTTGGTGACTGGCCTGGCCATGGTGAGCTTTACAAGCCCAGTGTTTTTATTTGGCACAATACCATCTCCCCATCTTCTGTAGATAAATACATTCTCTCATGGACTTCTGCCACTTTGCATAGTGGAGACGAGACCTTTTTATATATTAATGTCTTGTGCAGAAGTTGTAGGTGACAGTGTTCTTATGGACTCCTAGCTGGGTGCAGGTAAGTGGAAATAAAAGGTCACCGTTTCCTGTCTTCCACAACTGAACTAATCATGCAGTGCAAATACTTCTTAATTGCAGTTGGACAGTTTTTAATAATTAATTGGACATGAACAATAAAAATAGCCAAAAAGGGGCCTATAAGACAGCCATAGAGGTTTACAGGATGCTCTGAATAGTATGGCTTAGATTTCATTTTCCCCCAAAATGCAGAAATGCTTGCTGAAATCACTTTCATCTACGAGTATTTTTAAGCTAACCTGTCTAAAGTTCAATCAAATGAAACTGCTTGCGGTGTGTGTAACTGGTCTTATGGGGTAGGTTAGTTATTTGAGCCAATTCATTGAATTACCACGGTTTGCATTATTTATATCCAGAATATTGATTTAGCCCATTCCACTCTGTTACAATTTATGATTCACATTACTTATGCTTGTGACAGAAATATAAGTGCTCTAGGAAAAAGGCTTCAATCACATAGTACAATGTTACTCCAAACCATTACCTAGTTCAAAGCTAGAAAAAGTAGTGTACCATATGAAAACTGTTATGGACTCCAATATAAGGTTCAAATGGAATGTAGCCAATTGGCATTTTTAAAACATTTCCATCATAAAGCAAGACTTCTCATTTATTTAACATGTTCCATATCTGTTAGGAAAAATGTGACTATTAAACAACTAGCAAGAAGACATCTCAAGGCACAACTTGGAGTTAATCCTTGTTTAAAAAAATTGTAGTTTTTATTGCGAATAAAGGCAGTATTGAATCATTTGCACATCAGTAATGCACCGCTTGACCTTCACTTGCTTTTACGGGCAACATAGTGTTTCGGGTTGCATCAGTGGCTGTCAGGATTGCACTCGAGTCGATCACGCCTTCAAGAAGTTGTTTCTCTACTTGTTGGATAACTCCTTGGCATATTGGAGACCCTGCCATGTCATTGAGGTGTGTTGTGTTGCTGCCTGCAGGTGAGACGGTGTGAACTCTCAAAATGTTGAGTTTCCTGCGGCGGACGCTGGGGAGGCGGTCCATGCGCAAACATGCAGAGAAGGAGCGTCTGCGGGAAGCCCAGAGAGCCAGCACTCACATCCCCGCTGCGGGGGACGCCCATTCCATCATCACCTGCCGGGTGTCTCTGCTGGACGGCACCGATGTCAGCGTGGACCTCCCGGTTAGTGCTGCCCTCACTGCGCCCTCCCTGGGACACTGCACTGCCCTTATCACGACTGATGACACTTTCCCCCCCCCAACTAGTCTAGAGATACCAGCCTTTCATTTTGGATGTTCAATTGTTGGAATGCAGTGTCACTCTGAAAAAATCACATGACACATTCTTGTAAATTTTTTTGCCTGTTAGCAATCCATGAAAGTCTTTATTGATTTTGTAACTGATTTACTACTTACTGAAGTATGAGGACAATTATTTATGGAATGTGGAATTGAATAAGTTGCGTTGAATAAGCTAATATCCTGCCTGTCAATACTGATATACCTAATGAAAAGTCAGTTATGGTCATTTCTGTTCTTCAGAGAGAGTGGGGGAAAAAAATGCCAATAAATAACAAGCCTAGTTCAATCAATACATTTTTATTTGTATAGTCCCCTTCGCAGGGTAGCGACAGAGTGCTTTAAAGATTTCTAAACATACATAAGCCATAAGTTATTATTGTATCCTGCATTATTATTAATATGGCACATCATGTCCTTTTATACCTAGAAATATATTTTTTACATAAACCGATTTTCTCTTCAGTTGAGTGAATCAGTTACTGTGGAATTCTGCTGTTCTTCTGTGGTTGTGCTTAACACATGCCTAGATATCATTTTGTATCATTTTGGCTGAGCCTCATGGTGTTTCTGGATACAGTAGCTGTGTGTCAGGAGCTGGTGCATGAAGCGCTTTCACTTGGAGACCTTGAAGTGGTCTTCCTGAATTCCAGATTTCTTTCTGGCGTCGGGAATCACTTGGCACGCAGTGGTACTGAACGCTACATGAAAGAGCTTGGGTGATGAATGGGTATTTGCCAGGGAAAATATGTTTATCACACTCTTTGACCCTGAATTTGTTGTTTTAAGTATTTATGCCTAATTGGTAAGGGCAATGCGTATGTTGATCTGAGGCTTTGTAACAAACTTATACCTTATTGTCTTGGGGGGAGGGGGAGCCTCCCCTAGTTGAAAAACTGCAAAGTGTAATAGGCTGAATTTAAACTGCTTGTCTAATTCATTCACCAGCTTTAAAATAATCGGGCCTGTTTTGCTTTTAGCTTTCTGTGTGACGTACAGTGTGTCAGGATGTACAGGTAGGCAAGGTCCCAGTTAGAGAGCTGTTGACAGGGCTTCTTTTTTGGATTCATGATGGTTGTCAGCAGTCTTGTGGATTTCACTAACAGCTAGTGTAAGAAGCAACTCTTTGTAAATCATAGAAAGCCAGTTCAGAAGCATACTTTGAGAGTTCCATATATTTCTACGACTTCTGCCTATTTTTAAGATATCAAAGAAACGGATCTAACCTTCTGCAAGGCTTTAACTGAAGCATCCATGGCATTCTTGAATGCAGTGGGAGGATGTTGTTGAACGCAATGTTGCTTGGTATTTTTCAAACGCCATCTTTACCAGGATGGCTCTGTTTAGACCAGTGTTTCTCTGCCCTGGTCTTGGTGGACCTCCTACCCTGCTGGTTGTTCCAACCAAGCTCTCAATTACTTAATTGCATCCTTAATTGAACTAATTTGCTAAATCAGAGCCTTATAATTATTTTAAACAGTAGGGGTTTTAAGTATAAAATCGTATAAGGAACTTATTAACTTATTAAGGAAACCGCTTTTTTATGAGTTACACAACTTAAAAAGTCAAATGTAAGCAAATTAAGTAATTGAGAGCTTGATTGGAACAAAAATCAGCAGCCTATGGGGTCCTCCAGGACCGGGGTTGAGAACCACTGTTTTAAATGCATTCTTCTCCAAGAGCAATAGCAGAAATAATTATTCTCACTTTATTAATTTCATACAACAAGTATTAACAAATTGGCACCATTATCTTGGAATAGGGGAGCATGTGTCTTATCTAATCATAAAGTAAATACACAGTATCAACCATTTCTTACGTTTTAATGGTTGAAACAAACGTAATGTTAGGGAATAGATCGGTGTTGTCTGTTGATTACTGGTGTGCTACACACAGCTTTTGTTTTGCTGCAGTTCACCAAAGATATGGGGGGAAAGTTATTCACCATCTGTCTTGTTTTCCAGAACGGTGGTTGTTGTTTGAGGGTTGTGGGGGACATTCAAATTCTGGACATTGACTTTTTTTTCCTGCTCCTGTGACTTGTAGGCACAGTGCAGAAGAATGCAACTGCACTTTCTGAAGGCAGATAGTTGGCTAGCTGTCTAAATCTCCAGCAAACAATACAGGTCCAAAACCATAGTTTATTGGAGCTCACAATGGCCCTTTTGTGTCCATTCTTCCAGCTTGGTTGGACACTTTATATGCTGTGCCAACTCAAGAGGCCTGCGTGTACAGCAGCAGTCCAAACAGTGGGGCTGTGGAAATGCAGGACTCTGTGTTTACGAGGGCTGCTGTTTGTTTTCTGTAAAAAGCAAATCTCCAGTGAGGATGGAGCTCACATCATACATGTAATTGGCTGAATACAAGTTTATTTAACTGTCTAGATAACACAAGCATGATACTCTCAATTATTTTGTTCTCCTTCTCCTTTGGGAAAACACTAGTGCTGTAGACAGATGCTCATGTGTGAGGTCAGCTCAGGGTTGAAACCACTAACATTGCTCTGCAGTCTGTAGCAAACTACCAACAAAACCTTGGAAATCTAGTCTGAGTGTGATCTCTCTCCTCAGAGTGAAAGTACATTTTATAAGTTCACATGCAAAAATGGTTAAATCCAAAGCACAGCATGGCCAGTTCTCTCCTTTCCATCTCAACCCTCTGTCTCTGCAACCCCATCATCTCCATCTACAATAAATTAAATGTTCTTTATCTAATACGATGAAAACACTTTCTTTGTCCTGTAATGATTCACCCTCCTTTCAAGACAAGTGTGGAAGAATCTGGCATTAGAGGAACATATGTTGAGCTCAAAACAGCTATTCACTGGCGCGCAGTGTGTCCTGGGGACTGAGGAGTCATGGGTCACTGTCACAGAGCCATTGTTTACAGGCCTCTTTGTCTCCAGTGAGGAATTCATGTGATTCACAAGTAAATAAGTAATTTATAAACGTGTCATCACAACGGTGACGTACTACACACTAGTTAAGTTTAAATGCGGTTATACTAATGGTATGATCTTAATATGTAGCACCTGCACATGTTCGGTGAGCTTGACTGTAGCACCACTGATTTCTTCTCCTTTCATGTCTTTTAAAGAGAAAATACTTGTTCATAGTATTTATTGGTTTGAGGCGGAAATACAGTCCAAACTAATTCTACCACACCATTGCATTATAAACTTAAAGGGGCGTGTAAATAGTAACAATGCAAAAGTTACTGTGTAGTGTAACTTTTTCATAAATAGTCGGAGTTATGCTGAAGGTGGAGCAATTTCATTAAATGAAAAGATTGAACAGCAGGCAGGTTATAGGCCTGAGAATTATAGAATCTTTCTAGAATCTAGAGATCAGTTTTTCAGTCTGTAATTAAACCTTTTGTTTTACTGTGCAACGATTGTGAAAATGAAGTGAAACACTAACTTTCTAGCAGTTTAATAGATCAGTACACGATCCGAGGGTAGACTTTATTTTATAACTGCACAGAGGTGAACCGTGGAGGACAATCAAATGGTCTCTAAAGAGTCTAAAAGGGTAAAGCGGCCAAGGCCTATTAATAGTTGATGTGGTTACTGCAGAGCGCTCCTTTCGTGCTGTTGGTGTTCGTGCAGACTGTGCTCTTACACAAGAGTGGCAGAGGCTGGCACAGCTGTTGTGAAAGGCTAAGGAGGATGACAGGAGGTAGCCTTGGTAGTCCGGACTACAGACCTGTTTTTCTTCCTAACATTGAGGTGAAATTTAGTTTATAAGGAAATAACTGCATGCTCAGAAACTATTGCTTTTTAGTTTCAGCTTTGTAATTACTAATAAAAACAACACAGTGGTCTGTTGGGGTTTCTGTTGACTTGTGATTAATGGTATGTATGGCAGTAGATTGAACAGAATTGAATGCACGCTCTGAAAAGTGAAAACTACTGCTAATCTGAACACAGTGCCGGTTGACCTTCAAGATCTCTGACAAACTACTGAACGAGCAATCGAAAACAAAACAGACCGGCCTTATGTTATGTTAATATAATACTAGACTATAGACTGTATTTTGTAAGTCGCCCTGGACAAGGGTGTCTGCTAAGAAATAAGTAATGGTAATGGGAGAACTGAACTTTGGGACAAATCTTTGTTGGGCTAACTCCCTGATGTCTGTGGTCACGTCTCTATCTGAGCAGAAGTTGGATCTGTCCTGTTTTTCCCCTCTCATTACCCCCCTCCCCCTTTTGTCATTTTCTCCATTAGTTTATTTTCCTTTTTGTGGAACTGGGTATTTTGATTTTAATTTAACCACTGTTTTTAAAGGTTTTGTTAGTTTTCTATGCTAAACAAATCAAATGGAAAGATAAAGGCGCTATATTCAAGCTCACGTTGGGAAGGGCCTCACCTGTTGTGCATAGTCTTCACTGACCTCGCCGACGGGAAAGGCAGAGCTCATTGCAGGGTCACTATATTGTATATAGTTTTTGTTCATTTTGTTAACATTCATGTTTGTAAGACCACAAGAAAGCAGTGTTTCTCAGTTTCCTCTATGCCGTTGTGCTCTATGGAGAAATACTATAGAACAGGGTTAAATTACAGCTTCCAAAGTAGAGGAACAGTTTTTTTTGCTTAGGCCTTCACTTTCCATTTAGATCGTATTGTTTCTTAAGTAAGTAAGTTCAAGGAGTGCTCAGGCACGCATGAGTGCTTGGTGGCTCTGGAAGGTATGTTCATGGGAATTGTATTTTATTTGATTGGTGTTTTGTTTTTCCCCACAGAAAAAAGCAAAGGGCGAGGAGCTGTTTGATCAGATCATGTACTACTTGGATTTGGTCGAGAAGGATTACTTTGGTCTGCGCTTTATGGATTCAGCACAAGTACCGGTAAGGTTCTCGACCATTCTTTCGTCCGTTAAAAGTAGTTTTGAGTTGAGTGAGTGACCTGAACATATTCTGTGCACAGTAGTTCTCATCATCATCTAATGCAACTAATATGTAGTTGAAACTAAAATGGGTTTTGATAGTTCCTAAATGTTATACAATTGTGAAGGCATTGTTCATTAGGTGTGAGCTTAGCTTAGATGCATTTGTTCTGAAGCCTGCTTTTTTAAATGTCAACGTTTACTACTGGTTTAATAGGGGTCAGAGAGAAGAGAGATTTGCATAATTACTCCAAGGTCATTGTGTCAATATCTTCCAACATTCAGTTTGTAGTGTTTGTATTTTTTTAATATGCTGTTGAGTTTTGCTTTTTAAAATAAAGGTTTGTGTATTTACATTTTTCTTGATTGACTTGAATTTTTAAACGTTTAGAATGGCTTTGTTGGGCCACAGACTGCTCCCTTAGGGAGAGATTGTGTGAGGAATGTGGAGGAGCTGAAAGAAAACAGGCTCGAGTAGAAACATCTAGCTGTTTCATCAGATAACTATCCTCCCAAGCCCCTCCCCGCTCAGTGTTTGTGCTTGGAAGGCAAGACGTGATCATGACCTTCCCTGTTTTCATGACCCTTAGCTGAACAGGGACTTGCAAACCGTGAAAGTATCTTAAATGTATTAATTTCACCTTGTAATTTTGATTACAGCACTGGCTGGACAACACCAAGAGCATCAAGAAGCAAGTTAAAAGTAAGTTCTGTTTACAAGTGTCACTACTGTTCCCCCATCGATTTGACTTGATGAATTTGCTGCTGATTAGCCAATTTCCATGTTTTGAGAGAAAACAGGCTATTTGGAGTAGCACCTCTATCAGTTCATTCCCACCATACAGAGATTAGCGCTAGACTAATCTACTGCCTCCTTCGGTCCCTTTCCACCATCGCATTTTCCTCTTTCAGTTGGCCCACCATACTGCCTCCACCTGAGGGTGAAGTTTTACTCTTCAGAGCCCAACAACCTTCATGAGGAACTGACCAGGTAAACTTAAGTGTTAAATTTTTAAATGGCATTACAAATAAGCACTATAATGGTAGACCTGATAATGGCCTCTGCTTTGAGTGTGAGTTATTCCCTGTAGTCCAGATGTTTCTGGTTTGAAACTGCCATAGAGCTACTGGGATTGGCTGTGCTTGAAGTCGGTATGGCTTTGCTTGGCACATTATAAATCCTCTTGAGACTTTTTTGATGCCTTTTGGTGAACTTGTGGGACCTGGACTGCCAGTGATCTCTGAAAAATACACTATGGCAACATAGTGAAAGCTCATTTATAACAATTCCTCGGTTTAAAGTGAGAATGTAAGCATTTTTAAAGGACTTTTGAAATAAACAATTGAATAATGGCTTCATGGTGTGTCCACACAACAGGTGACACCGTTGAATTTGTCAATTCAATTGTACAGCAGAAGAAAATAAGGTTGTTTTGTATGTTAACACATTCATTCTCTTTTGCAGATACTTGTTTGTGTTGCAGCTAAAGCAGGACATCCTTAGTGGAAAGTAAGTTCACAAGCTCTAGTATCAGGATGAGTCGTAACGCAGCTATGCTGGTCAAGAAGAGTTGCTGTGAATTCTGGAAGGAAAATCCCCTTTTAACAGTTTATTTATCTATTAATGGATGGGTATGATTTCCAATTAGAGAAATAGTAATGCATAAAAACTTTCTTGGTCCTGCAACATCATAATAGCTTTTTCCTTTTGAATCAGAGTTGATGAGCACTGAGTTCACTGTTTAAAATATTACATGTAAGCTAGGGAATTAGTGTTTATTTAACCCTCTACTCGAACTTTTAAAAATGATTCATTGTAACCACTGAAGTGTTATGCCAAGCGTTCCAGTAACACAATAAACAGTGAGCGGCCAGGCCCTCGGTTGTGTGTTAAATTCTTCTGATGTCAGTGATGACAGGGCATTCTTAACCTAAAGCCAGCTGTGACGGAGCCATTTATTACATTTACAAACTCAGCTTGGTGTTACAGATGTCTGGAATAATCACTAAATCTCTAAGGCCTCAAACAGCCCCAGCTATCTGCTGCCAGTGAAATGTTGAGCCTGTCATTTATACCTGACTGTTCAAATCATGTCGTGAGTGATTGTGAAACTTTTTTTGGAAGCAGAATTGAGTGTACTTTTGGGAACTTTTGCATATCTTGCCATTCTCCAGAACCATACAGTGTGCAGAGATGGGCTTAACTGGTGTCCTCAGACTTCTGCTCTGTAATGGAAATGTATATATATTTACCACAAAGGCATTAAAATTAATGACCGTATGAGTGTTGCCGTTTTCTTATCTCCATGTCTATTCACGCTGTATTGTGGAGTTCTGTAGTCCTCAAACACAACGCCATTAACTGGGACCTGTCTCCTTTGTGAACACAGGTTGGAGTGCCCCTTTGACACAGCGGTGCAGTTGGCAGGGTTTGCCTTGCAGGGTAAGCCTCTGGAGATGTTTCTGTCCCGCCGCACATTCTGTGAAGGGGTCGGTAATCCCTTTCGGCAAAGGAAAGGTCATCCCGGGGGCTTGGTAATCCTCAGGCCGTGGAAAATTCAGTTTCCCTGCTGTGATTCCAGGCCTGACGAGGAAAGGGTGGAGAGGGAAGGGAGGTGATCCTTACCAACCTGCTCAGAGGCCCGCAGCAGAAGGATTGCCCTCTTGCTTGGCAAGACCCATAGGGGAAAAACAGACTGACGAACAGAACTTTTAAAACTTGAGCTGCCAAGTAGGGTGAGGTTGTCTCCCTTAAATCTAATAGGATAACAAACCACAGATTTCAATGTAGAAATGCCAGGAATGGCGTTGGTTAAACTTACTGCAGTAGTAGATACTCTTATCCTTGTGTCCTTGTTCTAAATGCAATAGAGCAGCATCTTCCAGGACCACCACCTCTTTTTGTAAATCAAGTGTAAGAACTAAAATTTATTAACCCCTCGCTAGCTCCCTGGGGATTGTTAGGGAAATAATTAGAAGTCATAACTGGGATCTGACTTGTTTTTTTCAGTCGGTTGGCTGTTTGTACTGCCTGTACAATAGTTATTCTGGACTTTTATTTGCATTATGTAGGATTGACCAATTTCAAATATTCCTTTTCAAATAATAATCCAAATGTTTTAATGCATCGCTTAAAAATCGGCGCAAGGCAAGCTTTGAGCCGTGATGCTTCAAAACTAGAGTTGTCCGTAGAGTTAGCCATTGCATAGAAACGGTGTGTTGGCAGATTGACTATCTCCAGATAATCCCCAGTCAAGGGCTGAACTGTTGACTGCTGAATGAGCTTTATCTGCTCAGTCACCCAAAACTCTTGACATTTCCCCCCCTGTATCTCCTGCACAAAGTTTAATATTCCCTTTAAGTTCCCTCCCTTCAGCCCTGAAACAAAACTCGAATGAGAACAGCCTACACAAAAGATAAAATGTCCACCTCTAATGTCTTCAAGGTAAATGTGTAAATATTTGTCCTAGCTCACAAAAGAATAGGTCGGCTCACTTTTCATGTCAGTGTATCAGGAGAAAGCCTTGACCTCCGTTTGACTCCTAATACCCGGCTGCACCGTGGCGGGCTGTTGATAAGAAGAGATGGCTCCCACTGTAACCTGAGGAAGTCCACCTAATGCTTTCCCGTGTTCTGGGAAAGGGAGTAAACTTAATATCTGCAGTTGATTCTGTATGTTTGCTTCTGGACAATCATTGTATCTGACAAACCCGCTGGTGTGCGCTTACCCCTTGAAGTTGAAATGTGGAGTGTCGAGGCTAAAGACATTTCTCTGCATGATTTTAACCCTCCCGCTCTCTGTGTAGCCGAGCTGGGAGACTGCGACCCCGCCGAGCACTCCCTCGACCTGGTGTCCGAGTTCCGGTTCATCCCAGAGCAGTCTGAAGACACGGAACTGGCCATCTACGAGAAATGGAAGGAGTGCAGGTAGAGCGGTTTATCATGTACCTCCTAGCTATCCCAATGTCTCACTCAACTTTTTTCCCCTTCTCAATTTTCGTATCATAAAGAGGATTTTCCACTGATTGTCCTCTCAGATTCTACCATTCTATTTCAAATCCGAATAAATTAAGCATATCAATTGATGAACAGGAGTGAGATTCTTTAAATTGGTGCAGGTATACGTCTAGTTGCTGTAGCACCTTATATACGGGATCTGGCCTGTCAGCAAATAAGTGCTACATTGATAAGAAATCCAGTAATTTGTTTGCAATGTATGGTGGAATTGAAAAGGGCTTTAAGATAATGTTATATTTCTCCCTCTTGATATGTGTTAAATTATACTTCTATCTTTAAAAGTTCATTTTTCTGGGATGCTGTTTTTCCCTTTCACCTGCAATGCTGCCGGTCTTGTTTTCAGAGGCCAGATGCCTTCTCAGGCGGAGATAAACTACCTTAACAAGGCCAAATGGCTGGAGATGTATGGTGTAGACATGCATATGGTAAAGGTGAGCAAATGAAACGCATCTGTATGATGCAAATCCTCCGTTACTCACGACAAGACTATCACATTAATGCTATGACTGATTTAACTATGTTACAGCATGCTTTTTAGAAATCTAATTTGTAAATCTTTTGGCTTTCTAAGTTTCTGGTTGTTATGAATAGCTGGTGCCGACTTGACACGGTTTTCTCTCCATTTTTCTCAGGCCAGGGATGGGAATGAGTACAGCCTGGGACTGACCCCCACTGGAGTGCTGGTGTTTGAGGGAGAGACTAAGATTGGTCTTTTCTTCTGGTTCGTGGTTTTTCAGAATTGTCTATATATGGTTGTAATATTTCAAAGCCAACATGTAATGTTTATTCTTTTTTGTTGATGTCCTTCATATCCAAAATACTTACAATTCCTAATGGTAAATCTAATGTTGAGGGATTTGATGCTTGGATACATGAGCATCAAACCCTGCAAAGGCCACGACACCCTACCATATGATTGTTGACATGTAATCAGTACTGCTTCTGAACACTTGCTGTTATGGTTCTCTGTTTAGGCCTAAGATAACCAGACTGGACTTTAAGAAGAGCAAATTGACTCTTGTGGTTGTGGAGGATGACGAACAGGTAATGCAGGAAGCAGAAGAGGTAATGTATTCTCCCCATACTTCAACACTGGTCAGTTCACACACTTCATTATTGTCTTCAGTATTTGCAAGTTAACTACATCCCATGTCTATGCATCGAGCGTGCTTTTTCCCATGTGTAAGACCTGGTGTTTAAGTTTCATGCTCAGATATTTGGGGAAAGTCTGTATCCCTGCCTTTTCAACCTTTTTCCGATTCTAATACAATTCAACAAGATAACCCCTGCTAGATGGTGTAGACCCAGGGATTCCCAGTCCGGTCCTGGACGACCCCCTGCCCTGCTGATTTCTGTTGCAGCCGAGCTTTCAATTACTTAATTCAGCTGTATATTGTATTGTTAGTTCATTTAAGGATTCAATTAAACAATTAAGAGCTCGGTTGTATAAAAAAACGGCAGTGCAGGGGTCCTCTGGGACTGGTGTGGAAATCCCTGCTGTAGACGGGCATTGGGAATGAATCTTACAGGTGATTGGGAAAACATTTAAGGGGGTAATGAGTGCAGGAGCTTAGATCCGGTTACATTGAACTGGTTGGATTAGCTAAGCTTTACTTTGTAGTGCTGTAGTGAAAGAATTCTTACATTTGGATTATTAAAACAAAAAATACTAATTAGGGAACAAACGTCTACTAGTATTTGCGAATAAAGGAGTTGGGACAGAAACCGCATATTTTTCACTTGGAGAAGCCCAAGCTGGTCTTAATCGAGTCACAGTTAGTCTTAATGGAGTGCGGTATCCCTGGTCTTTGCCAGGGGCTGAAAACAAGCCCCTCCATCACGCACTTCCTCATGTTGTGTGCAGTGAAAACATGCGAGTGGCGGCCCTGCTCTCTGGCAGCTCACCAGCCTTCATTAATAAAACAGCTCCCACCACGGCCAAAGCATTTCTGGCATCTTGAGCGGAGCGCTTAACAGTTTATAAAACGAGCACTGCTAACTTGTGGAGAGCTGAGGCATAAATTACAGTAAAGGTGCTGAAAAAAAGCAGAGGGGCAAATCATTGAGGTCAGTCTTTTAAATCGAAGTTCTAGTAACAAAATCCTTCTGTAGCACATAGCTTTCTCACTTTACTATAAACATGACTATATATGAGAGAGCGAGACAAACAAAATACTCTTCTAAATGCCTCTAATGTGTTTTCCTATTTTATTAATTACTAGTTTGCAAGTAATACTTTTTTTTGTATTACTGTGCTAATCTAAACTTTAAAAAATACCATCATTAATATTACTTCCATGTGAACTGCATGTTTTATTGAGAGGTGGAGGCCAACTTGTTGAAATGTGGGAATTTGTTGCATAACAGACTGTTTGCATATAATTACACACTACATGCATACATTAAGTGTGAGCAGGTCTGAACGAGCAACTGCAATGGCAAGACTGGCTCCTGTAGAGATACTGAACCATGTTTTGCCAGTTTGACTGTAAACACTTACACGATTCATATTCACACTGAAATAAGTCTCCTGAATGTCTCCTTGCTCTCTTATCAGCTGGTCTAAAATACAAATAAAATAGGTTGGTATGTAGCAAGGGACTAAAGAAGATGATACTTTTGTAATTGGATTTAGCTCGTTTGAGATGTATTTGGAGTTCATCTGCAAGAAGGAAAACTTAGAGGTGTCTTGTACCTACATTAACAATGTAGAGGTTAACTGGCCGCTAGCCTCTAGAATCTGCAATGTCCCTAAACTTCGTAAAGCCTGCTTTGCCTCCTCCCTCATTCCCTCGTGAGTGTGGAGGAGTGTGTTTGCGCGGCCGCTGTGAGAGCCGCTGCTTCTCATTGCAGGGCAAAGAGCAGGAGCACACGTTCGTGTTCCGCATGGACCACCCCAAGGCCTGCAAGCACCTGTGGAAGTGTGCGGTGGAGCACCACGCGTTCTTCCGCCTGCGAGGGCCAGTGCAGAAGGGCTCGGCGCGATCCAGCTTCATCCGCATGGGCTCCCGCTTCCGATACAGGTGCGTCCAGCCCAGCATCTGAGTGAAGGCTCTAGGGCCTCTCTTTAATTGACACTGTGTAAATTGTCTTGTGCATTTACTGTCATTCAGCAACATCTGTCCATGGGGGATTTTGTTTTCACACCTGAGGTCCACAAAAGCGTAAGGATTGGATCTAGGTTTAAACTGCGGTGAGGATTGTATATAAATATTTGTGAAATGGTTGAAGGTTTGACAGGATAAAGGATTGGTGCTCCTCCAGATGTTAAAGGAGGCTGAACTGGGAGTGATTTATTTTTTCCTCCTCTGTGGACACCAGGCTTGGTTTCTCACTTGGGAATTGCGGATTCTTAAGCACAATAACTTGCTCAAAGCTTTTTGGGTCAGCAATCTGAATTCCTGAATTTTCCCAGAGGACTAAACTCCAATCAAAAGCTGCCAGGCCGTCTGTTTGGACACAGCCCAGTGCCTGAGAAACGTCATATTGCTCAACATAAAAAGCTCCTTTCTCTTCCTTGTTTTTCGCTTGGTGATTTTCTAGGCTTGTGCAAGAGATTTTTGATGCTTGAGTTATTCGATTTAAAATAAATCTACAGAAATTAGTCTTGAAGCTCTTCTGAACTTCCCTATCCTATAGGTTTTGTGTGTAGAAAAGACTCCATAAATAACATTGCTAGTTAAAGCTTTGACAGGAGACTTTCCATTAAAAATAAATTATCTTCTGCTGTAGCATTACTTAGTATATATTTACTGAAGGTGAAATTGTATTTCCACATTCACATTATGGGTAAAGCCCTCTAGTTACGCTATGGGTTTGAGATTTCAATTGTTTTTCCAGTGGTAAAACAGAATACCAAACCACGAAAGCCAACAAAGCCCGGCGGTCGGCTTCGTTTGAGAGAAGACCCAGCCGCAGGTACTCCAGGAGGACCATGCAGCTGAGAGGTTTGTAGATCTCTTCTGATTGAAACCCAGCGGACACATGGGCACACAGTGGAAATGCACTCCTCTGTTATTCAGTGGTGCTGGTGTTTGTAAGCATGTTTGTAGGAATCGGGTTTAAAGGCAAAGCTGTACTGTCTTATCGGCTCAATAAACACTGCCTGCTAGTGCAAAATATAAACATTTTTCTAACCCCTCTTCCAGCAACAATTAAATGATTGTAATTTCTGTTAGTTATTGGCAGGTGCTGTAAAGTGTGAGAGAAGGTTGTTCTCTCTTCCCATGCAGTTAATAGAATTACAATTTTACCTTATTTTACTTTGTGTTACACAAATGTATATAAATGCTATTTTGTTTCAGCGGCCGCCCAGAAGAACCACGAGTCAAAGTAAGTACTGATTTTGTAAAACTTTCACAATTAAAATCCTGTATCTTTGTCATGTGATACTAGTTTGGCTTGTCCCTCCTAAGATTGCAGTCCTGATTGACTCTCGATTTATATTGACATGCCAGCAGAGCGCATATATTTGAAAGATTTACCTCAGAATTACTTCAAGCAGAGGATCATGTTGCCAATAGGCCTTGTTTTTCAAAGACTGTCTATTGATTTAAGAAACAATTGGCCACAAATGGATACTGTGTTCCTTGAAGTATCCTGCTTTATCGCTAGATGTTACTAGAAGATTTGGAAGCAATTGAAATGCAGCTAAATAACATTTATTTTGTGTAACCTAGTTCTACATTTCATCAATCATACTTTAATCAGTATGCTTGCTATTCTTGCACTTTGTTTTTATTCTGTGTTTGTTTGTATATTATTCACCATATAATAAGGACACTGGAGTGCGGGTGAAACTCATTCTTATTTGAAATTCATCTTCAGGCCTCCTGTGTGATCTCGCAGCACACTAGTCTCACCTTGTCAAACTTTCCATAAATCATTTGTTTGCCTGCAGCCCCAGACTTGATAGTATTGTAAACAAATATTCACGCTTGATCCGTTATTGCTTTAACACAGTTGTGTGAAAGCGAATGTATTTATTAGACCATGAAAACCTTTCCTTGGCCCCTAAGTGACTGCTGTCATCATCTCCAGTGTGGACAGAGATCAGCAGTGAGGGTTAAAGGTCATCCTAAAGTCGGGCCTCCCCTGGGATCTCCTGGGTATATACAGAAAGAGGTGCTGCTAACTCCCACTTATCAAAATAACCTGCTTAACCTTCCACACATCTGTTTTGTTTTCCTTTCCCCTGCAGTGCACAGAATAATGGTGTTAATCAGAACAATGATGTAAAGGTAATGTATATTTTGTGAGCATTTGCCAACTGTCATTACTAATGAATAAAGACTTAACCGTGGGTATTCCTTGAGGTTAACCCGTCCTGTACTCCCGTCCTCTCTGCCCCGCCCCAGGCCCGCACCCCCCGGTCCACCCTGCCCCTTGCCGCCGCCGTGCCCACCTCCCCCGTGCCTCTGGAAATCGAAGCCCTCCCCAGGAGTCCGAGGGCTGGCCCATCGGACAAGAAGAGGTAAGCGCCAGATGGTTTTAATACAATAAGATCATTAAACGCTTAATCCGCTACCCTGCTGTCACTGGACACCGCACACCCCCCCCCCACATGAAAAGTTACATGAATCAAAAGGTTTCTCCTCCGCAATGATGGGGAAAGGGGAAGAAAAGCGTCTGAGGCCCTCTGTACGGGCTGTCTGGCTTTAGTGTGTGTTAATGCTCCCGTATGGCAGAGTGGTAGTGAGGCAGTGGAGACGTGGCATAAACATCCACTGGGCTTCAGTTTTAAAGTAACCTGCAGGAAGAACACAAATATAAAACTGTCTGAAATAAGACTGAATCCATTCTTAACCATATTCGCGTACGCCTGTTTTCCGGTACAGTACCTAACTTCAGCTGTAATCACTGGTAATCGCACTCCTACTCCTATTGTCAGACTGGACACTGACTCATAATTCTCCCCCATGCTGACGCACCTGCGTGCCAATCCTCTTCGGTCATAATATTCTCTCAGAGCTCCAGGCAAAACATTATCTATTTCTTAGGCAGTGCTGGGTGAGATCGTGTGATTAGATTTTCTATCACTTTAATAGATTTGGAAGAATCTGTTATGTTAATATTTTGTTTTTTAAAATGAAACCTTTGTGTGTTGTAGCTTCATGTGAAATGGTCGCGGTGAACGGCCTTAATAAAGGCAAGGTATGTACTGCCGATTAATTACCTCAAAATGTTGCCGCCTTGCCAGTGTGCTTTGACAAATCAGTATTTTTTGTGATTGAGGGGTCTTTAATGGAGTAGGGGTTTCTTCAATCGGCTACAGCGCTGCATTCTTTGCTTTTTCCTTCCTCTATGAATCGGATCCAGTGATTCGCCAGCTATCCTGTCATTGATCCCTCGATTGTGTATAGCAGAGCGTTGTTGCGGTCTCTCCTGGCTCTCTGCTCCTTTGGGTGCGGACTATGGGTTTGTAGAGCATTTCTCTTGGCCTGCTTGGTGATCTTTACTCATTGACCTAAAGATTTAAGCTTTTAAAATCAACCAGCTTTTTCCTGTGTGACGCAGACTTGCGAAACCCTTTTCAGTCAACAAGTCAGGGTATTTATTCTTGTCAAATAACCTTGAAAATGTGGAGGGAGATGCCCACTGATATGTATTCATTAGTTCAGGGTTTCCCAACCTAGTCAAGCCTAGCACATGCCTACTTAATATAACATTGTGTGGCACACCAACCCCTTCCGCCCATAAAGATCCTAAATATTGTTCACGTGCTGTGCTAATTATTTGCCATACTTGTATTAACTGAATTTTTGGATGTTAAGAATTGATTATTTCCTTGAGCCTTTTAGACAGTGTTGTCGACTTGATTGTGAGCTGGAAAGGGTTATTGGCAAGAATGGCTGTTTTGAAAATTGAGATCATCTTTACCTCGGCAATTTCTTTCTGCTTGTACATCTAAGGGGCCTGGTAACTTGAACTTGCTCAGTTGATTTATTGTACAAGGTGCTTGATCCATGAAATCCATTGCTCTCTCCTTCGTTCCACACTCCAGCTGTGACCGAAGCTAGCTCTACTTTTAAAGCCTCCATAAAATGTCGGACATCTTCCAAGGCAAGCAAAAGAAGGGGAATTATGTGGTGTAAAACTGCTACCCCTTAACACCTTTTCTCACTCTTGTCTGAGAACAGAGTATATATGTCTATAATATATATTATAGACATGTATATACATATACCAATATCAAATTCAATATCCCTGTGTATGTGTGTGTGTGTATGTATATGTATATATATGTATGTGTGTATATATATATATATATATATATATATATATATATATATATATATATACACACTCACCTAAAGGATTATTAGGAACACCATACTAATACTGTGTTTGACCCCCTTTCGCCTTCAGAACTGCCTTAATTCTACGTGGCATTGATTCAACAAGGTGCTGAAAGCATTCTTTAGAAATGTTGGCCCATATTGATAGGATAGCATCTTGCAGTTGATGGAGATTTGTGGGATGCACATCCAGGGCACGAAGCTCCCGTTCCACCACATCCCAAAGATGCTCTATTGGGTTGAGATCTGGTGACTGTGGGGGCCAGTTTAGTACAGTGAACTCATTGTCATGTTCAAGAAACCAATTTGAAATGATTCCACCTTTGTGACATGGTGCATTATCCTTCTGGAAGTAGCCATCAGAGGATGGGTACATGGTGGTCATAAAGGGATGGACATGGTCAGAAACAATGCTCAGGTAGGCTGTGGCATTTAAACGATGCCCAATTGGCACTAAGGGGCCTAAAGTGTGCCAAGAAAACATCCCCCACACCATTACAGCACCACCACCAGCCTGCACAGTGGTAACAAGGCATGATGGATCCATGTTCTCATTCTGTTTACGCCAAATTCGGACTCTACCATCTGAATGTCTCAACAGAAATCGAGACTCATCAGACCAGGCAACATTTTTCCAGTCTTCAACTGTCCAATTTTGGTGAGCTTGTGCAAATTGTAGCCTCTTTTTCCTATTTGTAGTGGAGATGAGTGGTACCCGGTGGGGTCTTCTGCTGTTGTAGCCCATCCGCCTCAAGGTTGTACATGTTGTGGCTTCACAAATGCTTTGCTGCATACCTCGGTTGTAACGAGTGGTTATTTCAGTCAAAGTTGCTCTTCTATCAGCTTGAATCAGTCGGCCCATTCTCCTCTGACCTCTAGCATCAACAAGGCATTTTCGCCCACAGGACTGGCGCATACTGGATGTTTTTCCCTTTTCACACCATTCTTTGTAAACCCTAGAAATGGTTGTGCGTGAAAATCCCAGTAACTGAGCAGATTGTGAAATACTCAGACTGGCCCGTCTGGCACCAACAACCATGCCACGCTCAAAATTGCTTAAATCACCTTTCTTTCCCATTCAGACATTCAGTTTGGAGTTCAGGAGATTGTCTTGACCAGGACCACACCCCTAAATGCATTGAAGCAACTGCCATGTGATTGGTTGGTTAGATAATTGCATTAATGAGAAATTGAACAGGTGTTCCTAATCCTTTAGGTGTGTGTGTGTGTGTGTATATATATATATATATATATATATATATATATATATATAATTACTCTGTTGTACGTTTTAAGCACATTGCTGCTGCCCCTTTTATAAATAAGTTCCTCTTGAAGGCAGAGCTTGTTCACCACCATATTTTCTGAAGGCTGTGTAGGAACAGGAGTGTGCTTTCGAATGGTGTGGTTAGTCGGTTACCTGTACCGCACTGATCTGAGAACTTGGCAGCTTTACTAACACTTCTGCGCATCCCACTGCTGTGTAGATTTCGGCCAACCTGGTGCGAGTGATTTGTGATTTTTGCTTTTTAGAAATCATGAGTTGCAATTCTTTTCTTGGCTTTCTTGTTAATGTGTTTTTGTGACCCATTACATGTTTAATACTCAGTCTGTCCTGTACAACCATCACTGTCCACTCCCTCTTGTACTATTCTCAGTTCTCTGTTTTATGTGCTATTTTCATATGCCTTTAAACCGAGCTCTACCTCTAAAGGAAGGGTGTGGGCGAATTATTCAATATCCCTCATCAGAGCTTAGTCATTGTGTGTAGATTTCTGTATAATTTGAGTTATTTTCTACACCATAATAGACATTTATATTTAAGCATATAGATGATCACTGATTAATATACATATGTAGCATTTATATTGTTCTTTGGGGGCACATTAAAATGGACCACAAATGTCTTTCCGCACACTTAAGAACATTTTTTATTTTAGAATAAGATCTGTACAATCCAAACCTGGAGGCCTAGAAATACTTGCTAATTTCTACTTTAGGACACTAAACCATGCATTGTTTCAAGTGAAAATGCAAATGTCAGTCTCTACGCAGGTGAATCATTTGTTAATGTAAGTGGCATTGTTTGTCGCACTTCTTAGTGAGTCAGCTGTAAATATGCTTGACTGCAAACAAGTCCCATAAGGTCAGCGCAGTGTGGGAGGAGGAGAAGCTGCTTTGTTTACTGTGAAATCTTAAATTAATAACAAGATTCCTATAACCCCACACACGTTTTCCTATAGTTTAGTCCTACAGTTTAAACTGATCATTTTATTAAGTGATATTTTATTTTAACATTATATTATTTTTAACATCAAGAGAGAATAGTTATCAATTTTTTCAGTGCTGCTTCTCTGTTTTTTGTTAAAAGAACATATGCTCCTAGTAATGGATCGCATTCCCGTGGCCATTCCCTGTTGCTCCTCTTGTCTTATCAGTTTCTATCACTATCTTTCACTTCCCCTGCATTCCTCCCTGTCTCATGTTAACCACACACCCTCCCCTCCCCTCCCCTTTGTCCAGGCCTCCCTGTACTGATGGTTACTCACCTCGTGGAACTGTGATCCCCATTAAGAGGCTAGGCCCCAGCTTGTGGCCACGGAGGTCTGAGCGAAATGTCACAGGCAGCAACTCTGGGATTGATCGCTGTTACGGCATGCAGGAAAATAAACTACAAATTGAACGTGCAACACTCCCCAACAGCATGTGCATTATACCTGTAGTCTTTTGGTATTTTTTATTTTTGAATTGTTCTATGAAACTGGCTGGAGCTGTGTTTTCAATGGTATAAGACATTTTAAAAAGCCTGACGACTGACGCAGGGGAAGGAGCCCAGAGTAAAGAACAACACGCGAAAGACATAATCGAAGAGGCTGGGCGCTGTGCAGTTCTTTACACACTGGAGGACATTGTTTTAAAGCCCCCTTTCTGGATGATTTGATGCCTTACACTGTACGGAGGGGGGGAAATACTGTTAAACTGAAGCTGAATCACCTGTTAGTTTTTAATTGCTTCATTCGATATATTAACCATAACGTTTCATGGTAGATGTCACTGAATAGTACAAATCAAAGTGTCTTTAATGACCAAAATAATATAGCTTTTAGTGATCATCAGAACTGTATCATGGAACTTTTCCAAGGGTTTATTTTCCCTTTGCATTGGTACATCCCAGTGATTTTAGAAACTTATTTTCTGTCAAAGATTAAAAAAAAAAAAAAAAAAAAATCTAAAAATCATACTTATTTTAATGTGTATGCTGTGTTCATGTGTACCACAGAAGAGGTAACAGAAAATAAAGCACAACTGTGACTGTTGATATTGCATCGTCATAAAGGAGGTGACGGCAGGTCCGGACTTTCCCCCATAATCCTCTCTGCTCTGTACCTCCACTCTCCTCAATTACTGCCACCCCTGACACTATACATTTAAAACCCTACTGAGCCTATATTAATTCAGAATCCCTTTTGTTCTCTGTTTAGATGAAGCATTGGTATTGAAATTTCCTTTACTTCTGAACTTGATGAAAATTGTAACCTTTTCTTTTAAGCTTCTTATCAGCATTAATCCTGGTCCAGTCATGTGTGGAATGTGACTTGGGAAGCTATGACTACCGATAGTGTAATCAAAGTCAGCAGCTATGCAGAATTAAACCAGATATGCTGAAGGGCTGTCCTGTTAAAGGAGCTCAGCTTAGGTGTCTCTGGATGGTTCATAAGGTGCCGATCCCTGTACTGGAGCTCATTCTGTGCATAACTAAAGGGAAACTGGCGAACATTGTTTTCACAGTTCACAATAGATCAGTGTTTCCCAACCCTGTGAAGCCTACACTGTATACACACACACACACACACACACACACAGGAAGGTATGATCTGGTCTTATGGTTACACCTGGGTGCTTTATAGAGCATTCTTTTGAATAATTTAGCCACATTCTGCATTTAAATTAAGTTAAGTGAGTAATTTAGGGTTAGGTTTTGGTCCGGGTTAGGGCTTGAGTCATTTAAGTTTATGATTTTGTTTATGTTAGGGTTGGAAATGAGGTAACTGAATCAGGGTTGGAATCGAATGGGCCTAATTTGAAATTGTGTTGTGTGTAGGGTTAGGTTTTCAGGCTGCTGATCAGGTTTCAAATGTGCCGTGTAAGCTACTGATGTAATTTACAATGTCGTATAATGTACAATCTCAAAATACAGTACTGCAGATCATAAACATTATGAAAATTATTAGGCAAATCTGATTTTATCTGAAATGAAAATCTCACCAAGCTAAACTTACATTTAGGATATAGATGAATGTAGGAATCCTCTTCGTTATGTTTAGGTGGTTTAGAGAATTATTTTTACAGTGATTATAGCTTAATTATAGACTTAACATACATTTTGCAATGAAATAGTTTAGATTTTGGTCCAGGTTAGGGTCCCCATTACAATTCATTTTTTCCAAATGCAATACATTTTCATATCGGAATGGATATTCTGAATCTTCGGGTGACTAATTGCCATCTCAAGTGAAATTTTCGTGAAAGTTAAGTGATGAAATTAGGGTATGATTTTGATACATTCAAGGGTTTGGGTTAGTCTTCTTTTAACACAAGCTTTCGTTTAGTTTTGGGATGGTTTTCTGCTGGATTAATTGAATCTGGTATAGACTTACATAGGCCTCTCTTGAAATGTTTGTGCTGTTTGGTCTTCAAATGTACCGTGTAACCAAGTGTTACAATAGTGTAATAGTGCACCATGACTGAGAGAAATAAATTGTCAGCCAGCAGAAGGGTTGGAACTGTAAGTGCCAATTGGTACGTCTGGTTTTGCTTCTGTGTATGTGCACATATCTGTTCCCGTATGTTAATCAGGAGCCAATGAGAATAGGGAAACCGCTAACAGCTGCAGGTAAGTGAGACCAATGTGTTCGTGGGAAATACTGATTTCGGCAAGCTGCGTCTTGTTCTCTAGAGTAATTAAAGGAGTTCAAGCCACATCAGTGCATGTGTTTGTCATCTTACAGATTCTCACAATTACTGTATGTGCTTTACATGATTAATTACCTTAATTTGAGCATGTCCTTGTACAGACTTCTCTTTGGTTTTGCTGTGTTTTTATTAGTCTTATTACCCTTTTTTTTAAAACTTTAAATGTTCCTGAAAGAAAAATCTAAGTATCCCTTAAAGTAATAAGGGATGATGCATTAACATGACAGGTCTTAGGACATGGCAGCCTAACCTAAACAAAACATCTGGTGCTTATATATATTCTATAATAACAGCCTCATATTCTGTCTGTAAGAGGAAATTACCTGGCGGGTGGTAAGAGGAACGATGCTTTTTGCTTTATTTCGATTCTGCTTTACTTCATGTAATGCCAATGCAGTCACTTCATGTGTAGAGAAGCTGGTCTGACATGCAGGTTTGATCATTTAGTGACCAGCCAGCAGATCAGAGTCTTGCTGGTGTGTTTTGTCAAGTATGTCTGGTTAAAACCTGTTGGTGCAGTGATGTTATTGGTGTGAAATCTCCAGCTAAGAGTTCTTGCAAGGCATGACATATCTACTTCCTACTCTTATTATGGACTTTAGTATTGAACATTAAGGAATTGGAGTACTGATTTAATTAGATGCGTGTGTAATGGACAGAGTATGTATTACATTCCCCAACCAGTAGAGTGGAGAATTCACTTGTCTACTTGTTCTAAGAGACTCCATGGTAAACACTTTTGGCCTGATTTTCTCAGAGGGCAAGTGTTGGGCACACTGCCCACTCCATATAAAATGAGTTGAATGGGCAGTTTGCCCACAGAGAAAATGGGGTCTGTTGCTTTTTATATTCAGTTTTCTGCTTTTATCTTGGATTTACAAATGTTAAAAAGGAACTTCCCCTTTTTCCTGACAGTAGATTTGTATGTAATTTGATTTGTGATTCAGGAAGAGAAATTTGATGCACATTTTCCTGGTAACGGGCAATAATGGGTATTCCAGTGAAATTGGGATGGAAATGTATTATCTGCATTGCTGACTGCTATTAACTGAGCTTCTGGTAAGTAGTAAACTTAGCATTTTTATTAGCAAAATAACATTTCAGTTTGCCTGATTTGTGTCAAGGAATATTAGATCTACTGGTATTTATGTGATGGTGTTTCTGCCACGATTTCATTCTGACGTCTTGATTCACTCGGTTTCACTCCTCAGCCTACCTCTCATTGCCGATTTACTAGACAGCAAGGACCTGCTAGAAACTTGCATTGATGAGGTCATCGGGGTGCCCGTTACAATCCCAGGCATGCCTGAAGACGTGGGCCCCAGCACAGCGGCGGCGGCGGCGTCCCCTGGAGTCAGTGAAACTGTGGAGGAGAGGGTCTCTTTGTGTGGTAAGAAACCCCCAGGCACCTACAGACAAACACGCCTGCACCTCGTGTGCATTTTTATTTATTTAATTGAATTTAACTTAAAACATGTTGCTCTGTAATTGTTGCTTTTATTTATGTAGATCTCAAACCCCCTTTTTGTTCTTCCCAAAGAAACATTTTCCATTATTACTGAACAGCAAACGAGTATATTCTGTGCAAAACATTGTTTTTCACATCCTGCTGTTATATTAATGTCAAACTTGTTTATATATGTAGATGTTTTGAAATGTTGGCGTACCACTGTTAAATCATGCAGACTGACTTTACCAGCATGTCACTGGTGTTTCTCTTCTGTCCCCGGCGTTGAAGAAGCAGCTGCCAGGCTGAAGCTGTTGGAGATCGAGAGTACGGCGTTGTCAGCTTCTGCCAGGTCCAATATCAATGTGAATATGAACAATCAGGTCAGTGATTTCGTCTTTCAGGCCATTGCGACATCAACGCTCTGTGAATCTCGCACTTTCTTTGGGCAGTGAGTAATTGTGTCCAAACCAAAGATGTGGTGGTCTCTGCTGAGTCCAAATTAGTTACCATTCCTCATTGTTGTGGCAAGGATTTCCCTTGTGTATATAAACACATTGTGTGTGTTTAGATGTATACATGCTTTGTTTAATGTGTATATGTATCTTATGTCTCAATTTCATTTGTGTGAAAACTCTCGATTACACAAGTCTGTTCCTGGAAAAGCTTCCATTGAGGCCAGATACTTTTGAGATGCTCTTGTCGGTGTGTTTTCTGGTCCTGTGAAGGCAGATTATGGAGTTGTTTAAGGAGATTATGAGCTGCAGGCTCAGCAGGTCAGCAGTGCTTTACAAAGGGATGTCAACAAATAGAGATGGGCGTTAGTTAATTTAAAGCTACAGTACACCACCAGCCACTGAGGGGAACGTCACTTATGCCTCGGGACACACCCCTGACCTTTCTCTCAGGAGGATGTGGTGAAGCTGACGGAGAAGTGTCTGAACGGCGTGACCAGCAGCCCGGTCCTCCCTTGCCCGGCCCGGCCCCCAGAGGACCTCAAGAGCAACATCCTCAAAGCCCAGGTCGAGGCGGCCCTGAAGGTACGAGCTTGTGCGTCTGGAATGGACTGGATACCCCTGGTCTGGAAGCCAGTCTGAAGTGTCTCTGTGGAGCTGAGAATTTGTTCTGGTAGACCTCACCCTCGCTTGCTGAACATGATGACCTAACTCTGACTTTTCTTTGAGATGTAGAGAAATTAAGTAACCTCCATTTATTCTTCATGCATCATTGGTTTGTCGTCATTGGTCTCCCAAGTGCTACAAATGTGTAAATTCCATACTGTGTGTCTGTGTTTACTCTGGTAGGTAACAAGAGAAGACCTTCCAATGACGGGAGACAAAAACTGCAACCTTCAGGAAGCGGCTGTCAGGTACAGTTGTAGAATACTCTGCCATCGCTGAGTATTAATTTTTAGTCTGAAGTCTTGTTTTTTGTGCAGTAAGCATGCTATGTTCCTTAATGAGCATTGTGAAGTCTCCTGGGGTGTGGTTCAAGATGGGAGGTGTGAGTAAAATGCTGGTTATAATAGAAATTACTCACTAGTGAAATACATCCCGGTGGCTCCAGCCGCACCCTTGCTCTACCTTTGAGCTCCTTTGCCTCGTCTTCCAGGAATAAGGGGAAGTGTGCACGTGCTGGCAGCACCTCCTCCCTGCCCGTGTGTGGCCGGGCCGAGCGCCAGGACTCGAGGGACCCCAGGCTGCCCCTGCTGCCCTGTACCAGGTCCAGGTAAGAGGGTGTGCCCCCACTCCTCACAATCTCAAATGAATGCCTCTGTCAGCTGGCAGCCCCCTGCTGGAGGAAGCTAATCTTCAATGTGGGCGTCTTCTAGGCCTTTCTTCCATCTCCTGCGGTTCATTCGATGACCCCCCCCCCCTCTCAATCTTTGATCTGTTCTTCTTGCAAGGTGTCCAGCCCTTTGCTGTTTTTACACTTTCACTCTTTCAATGTCATGTTTTGTTTATTCACAGATCCAAGCATTTCTTTCTCATCTTGTTATTCCAAGCATGCCGTTTGTTCGTGTCGGCCACAGTTTCTGTAAAAGTTTTTGCATTTAGTGACAGTGTTTCACAAGCATAAGTTAGCGTTGGGAGTAAGCATTGATCAAATACTTCTCTCTTCTCTCAAATGCATAGATTTTTATAGGATTGGTACTGACCTATAAAAGATTAATTATAATGAATGCAGTGTTTTTGTATTGAACAATAATTGCAGAACAAATGTGATCCCAATTACTGAACAATAAGGAAGAGTAGCCCCTTAATCCCTGTGCCAGTGTGCATCTGAGACTGTTGCTGTGAGGCTCCCTGCAGCTCCCATCGTGCTCTGGAAGAATCTGGGACACAAAGATTAGGTACCACCTGTCCCTTCCCTGCCCTGCAGCATGTGCACTATATCGCATAACACCCGAGAAAACAGGATTCAGAGGTTTCATTTTTAATGTGTTAGTGCCGGTATTGATGGCGTGTTAGTGCCGGTGTACTGAAACGGAGGTGATGTCAGCTGATTCTGCCATATTAACCCTTCGCACTGAGTTCAGCTCTTTCTGCTTGTAAACAGTTGACATACACTGCCATCTGGCGGTGTTGTGGAGGTACAGGCAGTCCATGTTTCCACAACCCCCTGCTCCATGAAAAGCACTACAGCGACATTTTGGAACGGTCCTGAAAACGTAATGCAACTTAACAGATGGCAGCTGAGCATCTAAATTTGGGAGGGGTTACGGTCTTCACATTCGCCTGGGGTGTGGCATTCAATGTCCTTGCGTCACCACTAGCGGTGCACGTACAGTTTTGGAGCTGGATATTTGAAGGCTTTTGGGGACTTAAAGGATGTCTACAAACTACAGAGTGAACAGGATGATTATAGTTATTGACAATGTTATGAAGTAGCTGTGGGAACTGTGATTATACTCAAACTTGCTTGTATTGCTTCCTTGACAATATTAAGCCCTCCAGATGATCATGCATTGACACCAAGTTGTCATTTCTCCAGTAGTTGCTTGTAGACCCCTAGGAAGAGCACCCTGGCCCTCTTTCCTCAATGTAAAGTGGGTGAGTGGGGGTGAGGGATTAAACAAACAATAGTCGACCATCTGGCCACTAGATTTCCTTTTTCCTTGATCTGGCTTTTTCATTAGCATGTCAACAAGCCCCTGAAGGACACGTGCTCCAAAAAACACTTCAAAGTCAAGATATAGTGTGTTTTATGATGCCACTAAAATGTGTGGGAAGTGCAGCTCCCTTCCAAGATCAAAGAGACGGCAGTGCTCAAATGAATAGCTTCAGCATTTTGCTTCGTGGGAAAACTACGTATTTTTCCCCAAACTTTGAGTATACATTAGTTTATATATATATATAATATACACTCACCTAAAGGATTATTAGGAACACCTGTTCAATTTCTCATTAATGCAATTATCTAACCAACCAATCACATGGCAGTTGCTTCAATGCATTTAGGGGTGTGGTCCTGGTCAAGACAATCTCCTGAACTCCAAACTGAATGTCTGAATGGGAAAGAAAGGTGATTTAAGCAATTTTGAGCGTGGCATGGTTGTTGGTGCTAGACGGGCCGGTCTGAGTATTTCACAATCTGCTCAGTTACTGGGATTTTCACGCACAACCATTTCTAGGGTTTACAAAGAATGGTGTGAAAAGGGAAAAACATCCAGTATGCGGCAGTCCTGTGGGCGAAAATGCCTTGTTGATGCTAGAGGTCAGAGGAGAATGGGCCGACTGATTCAAGCTGATAGAAGAGCAACTTTGACTGAAATAACCACTCGTTACAACCGAGGTATGCAGCAAAGCATTTGTGAAGCCACAACACGTACAACCTTGAGGCGGATGGGCTACAACAGCAGAAGACCCCACCGGGTACCACTCATCTCCACTACAAATAGGAAAAAGAGGCTACAATTTGCACAAGCTCACAAAGGTCGAATCATTTCAAATTGGTTTCTTGAACATGACAATGAGTTCACTGTACTAAACTGGCCCCCACAGTCACCAGATCTCAACCCAATAGAGCATCTTTGGGATGTGGTGGAACGGGAGCTTGGTGCCCTGGATGTGCATCCCACAAATCTCCATCAACTGCAAGATGCTATCCTATCAATATGGGCCAACATTTCTAAAGAATGCTTTCAGCACCTTGTTGAATCAATGCCACGTAGAATTAAGGCAGTTCTGAAGGCGAAAGGGGGTCAAACACAGTATTAGTATGGTGTTCCTAATAATCCTTTAGGTGTGTGTGTGTGTGTGTGTGAGTAATATATATATATATATATATAGCGGTGTCCCACTACAGATGAGCACCGAATTGAAGCTATCAAAGTAGAATAGACCTCTTTCTTCTAAAAGCTGTTCCAGTTTCTGTCCTTCTGATATTTGACCTTTTCTTAGACTGCAGGGATGAGATCAGAACCTCCTGTAATGAGGCATTTGCTGTGGAGTTTGAAATGTCCTTCTGTTGCATCCAAAACATTGCATTTTCTACACTTAAAAGCATTTACAGTTTCCTAGATTTTCTCCTATATCCCAAACACACAAAACTAGCATTAGGAGATGTTTACCTGCTGGATGAGACTTTTTCTCCTGGTTTCTTGTCAAGGATTTACTCTGCCCTGCCCTCTTCGCTCATTGTCATGTTGTCAAAGATCTCCACTGAACATTATGCTATGTTTAAGTATCTTAATGGCAATATGTGGAATAAACAATCAAGATATCAATTTCCTTAGCTATGATTATTAAACATTGGTGTACATATCTTTGCTGACTTTGATTTTACAATTGGATCCATTGGTTTTCTTTCTCAGTGATGAAGTAAACACTGTTGCAATGCCTGTGACTGAAGACCGTTCCTCTTCCTTAACCTCAATGCTGTCTGCTGAGCCTGTCAGTGAGACCATGACCTTAAAGGTAGATGAACACTGATGTGCAAATACACTTATTGTTTGGATTTACTGGCACAACTGTCACTTAATTAACTTTTCTGTCCAAATGAAGCATCTAAAACGTGTTGTTCACACAGAGTAAAGCTGAAGAACTGGACGCCCTGATTTCGTCTCTCTCGGACAATCTGATCGACTTCACAGATGCCACACCGTTGGTGAGTCGAGTCTGAAAACTGTCGGTCCTTTTTAACGAGGAGTTCAGTAAGTGTATCATGACGCATGGTTTTTAATGTAGTGTTCAACAAAAGGGGAGGCAAGTGGTTCCTTGTGAGTGTTGATCAGCCCAGGCTCTGGAGGTGAATCCATGCCTGCTCTCATGGTGAAAGATTGGGCCCTTTTCCTGTTAAATTCCTCATCGTGTGGAGCCCTGGCCCTGATGTATAATAAGTGATTTATTTTTCTGCTTCTATTCAAAGGTTCAGACTAAGCCAGTAATTACTCCTAGATGGATTGTCCCAGCACCTACAGTAAGTTAAAGTGTAGTGGTTTCCATTTGTAATCCAAATTTCAAATGCAAGCAAGAGCTACACTGGAGATTTATACCTACAATACCTTGTTTTTCTCATGATGTAAATCGCCAAATGTTTCATATAGATTTTTCTTCAGTATTTTGCTTCAAATGTATATTAGTCTGTGCCAATACCTATTGGTTGTTCCCTTCCATCACCGCAGTGTGGTGTGTTTACGAACGGCCTTCCTGACGGCGACGCCAGCTCCTCCACGAAAACCACACCGCTGAATAATTCTGAGAGCACCCCCACAGCCCCGCAGCCGCCACTCGCTCAAATTCCTACTGTGATCGCTACCAGGTAATATTCTCTTTCGTACCATCTTATTCTGTTTAAACCATGGAAGAGCCTTTATTGATGGATGGTGCTGTGCCAGGTGGGGGCACAAAATGGCCACTTTCAAGGGCACCTGGGGGGGATGGTTCCACTTAAAGAAGCACCTGACCTGTAGGACTCCTCTGATAGGCTGGAACCAGCATAGCAATAGGAAGTGGGCACACCTAGTTTATTGGAGTTGTAGTTTACAAACAAGGAGAAGAACTATGACTCCAAGGTTTACTTGTATTAATTCTGCACACAACCCCACTCAGTTAAAGCCAAGCTGAAATCCTTTGTCCTCATCCTGAATATTTCTTGCTTGGATATAATGTAAACTGTCTTTAACTACTTGAAACAATTTCTAGCATAATGCCAGCCTCTCAAAACCTAAATCCTATGAAGAGATGTTTAATCTGAAGACCTAGTTGTACTGATGACGTCCCGAGACCCCAGTGAGAGGGTATAACATCTGTCCCGTTCTCGTACCCTCCAGCACTGTGACCGATCCCGCCAAGGAGGAGGCGGTGAAGTCCAAGCGCCTGCTGACCACTGAGCTCTGAGGTGGGAACTCGTTCTGTCTGTCTGGAGTGAATCACTGTGACTGGGCCGCCTCCGAGCTCAGTCACGAGAAACTGGATTTCTCCACCTGTATGCATTCCAATAGGGTGGGGGGTTTGTGTGTGGGGGGGGGGAATGGGTTGTTAACCATACGGTATTATTGAACAGGATATTGTTCGTACACATTCCAATAAGCTGCTTTTAGATTCGATTTTAAGTGGTATTTTTAAGGGAACAAAAGGTTTTAGTCTCAGACATGCATAGCTGGTCAGCATCCGAGAATGAGAGAATTGTCCATGTTCAGCAGGGAGACGTCGCCACTTTATACATTCCCGATCTCTGCAGCCAGTCTCCCTGCAGATAAATCTTGATTGATCTTGGCTGGGCCCAGCTAGACTGTGCTCTGTGGCCTTTCCTCTTATGGACTAAGTGGGGAACCGGTTCAACCCCAGCTGGAGGTCCTTCCTCCCCTGTCCGACATTGAGGAATGGCCGAAGAATACCATTTTACCTTGAAAAGTCCCAGATGTTTGTTTTAGAATTTCATTTTATTCTTGGATTTGTTTTTAAATACCTTAACATTAAATGTTTCTTACCAATGCCTACAATTTTACTTGGAAATATTGAACAAGCTATTTTATTTTATTTTTCTCAACTGTCCACACTTTCATTTGTAAACTGTTAAGTAGGACCCCAGACTAGCATTATCATTTCATAAGCATGACTTAGATTCTTCAGAGAACCAACAAACGAGACGATGCTGACAAATGCTAAACGGTAGTGCTACGATGAGCCATTAAAAAGTAAACATTAGGTCTACACTATTTATTTTGTTATATAATAAACACTAGTTATTCGCCTTATTTAGTGTTTTGTATATCTGAAGTTTGTCTAGATGTTGCACTGTTAGTTACCAATACTTTTCATGTAGCACCTATATGATTTTGAAAGCACTGGATATGATTTTAATCACATTTGTCCTCACTGTATTTGTGTGTGTGTGTACAGAAATATACAGATGTTTGTCTTGTGTAAACTGGTACCCCAGTTTGATAGAATACCTATATATTTCTGGAACCATATGAAGTCTCATGACAAGCTTAAAGATTGTATGGATATTAATGGAAACACTGGATTGTGGACCATACTGAAATGAGCTCTGTGGGAAGTTGGGTGACTGCCGTGGCGATGGCAGGGTTGTGATAACCCGACTGTCGATGAATGTCCTGTACTGGCATTGCGAGACGATGTCTTCAATAACAAAATGTGGACCTAGTGTGACTGGTTACCATTAGGATTGAGTTTTCACGACCGCAGCCATGGAACTGTGAAAACCTGAACTCATCGTGTGGATGGGAATCCCAAAGCCAAGAGTGTTGCAGTGACAGTTTGTCATATGGGCTGAAGTTTGGCCTGTTGCTGTTCTTCCTTTTATACCTTGTTGGTTCACTGGCAACATCTGACCTTTCTTGTGCAATTCTGCCGCATTCACCACCATTTAGTTTCCACACTCCACTTTACAGCATGAAGTATTGCTTTGGCCAGCACTACCCCCCTGTAAAAGTCCTGAACCTTCTCCCTACATCATCCCTGGCTTGTTAACTGTCGTAGGCCACAATGATGTCGATTTATCATCCGACTCAAAAAGCCCTTTGAATCCAGTCTGAGTAGCTCTCTCCGGGCGGTCTTCAGCTCTTGTGCATTTCTAAAAAGTAGTCGCTAGCTAACAGGATGACCTAAATAAAAATGAATCGTGTTGCCAGACAAGAACATTTTCTCTCTCCCTCGTACATTAAAAGGATGGGTGAAACTGTATATGTAGGGGTAGTTTTTGGCCCTGACATGAATGATAAATATAATCAGAGGTGTACTTTTTTCTTTAGGTAGACGTCAGTGAACATTAGCAATACTCTGGATTTAGATCTTTACTTTGTCATGTAAGTGCAGTTTTCCTGTAGCTTTCTGACTAATGTATTTTTTATAAAGTGCACCCTGTTTCACTCTGTATATTTCAATGTAACGTAGGTGTAAAAACTGGATAAGAAGGCACTGCACTGATTTGTATTTTGTATGTACATTGGTAAGAGTGGGGGAATTGTAGGCCTGCAGCAGTTTTATATGATGTAGGATTTCAAGTAAAATGTTTGTTAGAATCCTGTGGTTTGTGGTGTCTTTTTGTTTGTGCACATGATCCTCTGATTACTTAATAGCATTAGTCCTGACTTTTATAATCGTCAGGTCATGTTAAAATGTTCAATATACTATAGTTAATGGGGTAACACAACTGAAAACTACTAATTTTAACCAAACTGTCAATTGTGTGTCCAGAATTCAGATTAAACACTGTGCCACCTAGAGATATTAAACTTGACACTGCTCTTTATCTCTCTGCTCCTGTCAACTGCACATTTATTTTCTTGCACTATACTGACCTCTTGTGGTGTTTGTTCTTAAGAGCCAGTCTCTCCAGGTATCACAGTACATGAGTACAACTTGCATCAGTGTTTGGTGGCATATTTATAGATTTCTGATGGCACCAGTGTTTAATTTCATGCAGAGATCTGCTCGCACTGTTAATAAAACTGTGACCAATGCTTAAAGGATAAAACTAGATATTTATCATTTATACATCTTGTAGAGAGGGGTGACTATCTGTCCCAGCTCCACTGCAGAGAGACCAAAATAAACCAGCAGACTTTACCTGAGGATCCATTGCAGATGGGAGCCCAGCTAATGGCTTCTGGTCAGAATTGACCACTGTGATCGATCTCTGTGCTCAAAACCTTAATCTTCCTCCTCCTCGGCATGCACAATACACACTACTGCTATTTATTAGTACATTTATGTCAGTACTCTGTTTTTTGTTTAGACATGCCACCCAGTATTTAAGTTGGCTTATTTCTCTTCAACACAGCCTACTTTTTGTCCTGTTTATTTTTGTACACTGCTGTCCAACCTTCTGTGACCCCTATGCCCTTGCTCTTATGCACACACACACCCTAATGTTTTTAAATAATATTTATTATTTATGTAACTTGACTCTATATTTTCCAGCATTTACGGTTTCTTTTCCTAATTATGACCGAGGGCTGGTTGCATAGACTAGTCTTGACCATTAGACAAGTCTAATGCAAGTTGGACAGTTGCATAAAAATGATGACTGACTCCTCCTTGCCGGCAACTATGGCACGACTGTCACTGATGCTGACCGGCAGAGCCTCCCAAAGGCTCACACACTCCACTGTCCCGTCCACCGGCAATCCCCCAAAACATTGAGACGACTCCTCACAGACTTCAATAACCAATCCTATGGTCTGTTTGTTTGAGGGAGGTCCTCCACTTGTTCGTGGAGGTTTCCTCTTTTTTTAAGCAGTCTTCTCATTTCTTTTACAGGCTGCGCACAAAGCAAGTTGACACTTAACTTTATTATTTTATCCCACTTTCTGTGTTTGAGTGGGTTAGAGCAAGTTTCCAAAAATATATTTTTCTGAATTATTTCAATAACTAGTGTAGATTTTCAGTTAACTGGGAAAGTCATTGTTCTAGAGACGCGTCCAACTGTTTTTGTTTTTTCTTCTTAAAACTTCCACAATGCATTGCCTGATTGACTAGTAAGACCAGTCTAAGGAGAGATCGTTTTATTCAAGCGTTTTAACTGGGTGTCTGTCATTAGTATGACTTATTATACCAAGTACATTCATTACACCCCGTTGTCGTCTAGGATCAGAGTTCAGCCATTGTCAATTGCCAAACGGAGATGCTGGACTGTCCGGTTAAGGGCCTGCCTCCAAGAACAAGCAGCAGGTCAGGTAAGTGGGCCACCATACTGTCCTCTGGTTTGGAAAGGCAGTCGCAGGATGAGTCGTCGGTTAAGGCCTCTCTGTTTGTAAACGTAAGGCAGCTAGTCTGCAAGGGATGCTGATAAAACTGGGAATCTTCTGTGTGACAAATGTTATTGTATCCTGGGGTTTCGGTCTTGTTGCTTTCTGTGTGGAAAGTGTCCAGTTCGATCCAGTCTGAATAGCTCTTAGATGGAAAACATCTGTTCTTAAAAGGCCTGAGCTTCAAGCTGTTGTGTTTGGCCCGGGCTGAAGGGCTCTGTCCTGGGAAGGGTGCTCGGCTCGCCTGGGCCTGGAAACTGACCCCCAGGCCCGTGCTGCAGTGGTAGATCCTCGAAGGAGGCGAGCTGTCCGTCAGCGTGGTGAGTTTCTCCCACGTCTCTGCCGTGAAGCTGTATCTCCACAAGATGTTCTTGGGGAAGTTCTGTGTCTCTCCTCCTCCGAACAGTAGCATCCCATCTTTATACACAATAGCTGAATGCCCCACTAACTTAGAAGGTCCGGTACTGAAATAAAGCAACAAGAACTTAATTCAATTAGATATCCCCTTTTCCAGTTCTAACATTTTTCAAGCAGGTACAGGTCAGAAGAATACAGCATTAGTGATTGCACAGTGAAGCTAGCAGACTCAAGTTATATTACATAAGGATGGCTTAGTTCAAGTTTCCTGTTCACACAACTGGGGTTTCATTTTTCCTTTTTTCCCCTCTCTTACAATGCTGCTATTATCATGGTATTTGTAAACTGTTACTTGGCACCTCAACCCTTTCTTTCTTCTGCCCTGACCTCTTGGCTCCTATCAAGCCCCCTTACTAAATGCAGACTTCAAAACCACAACAACAAAAAAGCACGAAATCATTTCTATCGCTGACCATAAAGGTATGCATCTCATCAGGGCACTCACAGAGATTTAATGCTGGACCAGGACTGGCCGCAGAAGCTCCATTTCCAGAAGTCGCTTTGCTCGCGGAGACCCATCAGACCCCCGTACAGATACATCCCGTCCTGGTAGACCATGGCTGAGTGGCTGTGCCGGGGCCCGGGGCCACCGTCGCCCAATGTGGAGGCAAGTAATGCCCACTCTCTGGTATCTGTCAAACGAACACACCACACAGATGTTAAACAGGCCCAAAAGGCTGAGGATCCATTATATGTCAGTGTGTGCTAATATCTCAATTACTGTGACTAGTTTCATGTTGGGAAATAAATCTCTATTGATATCACACAGAGACCAAAACCTAGATGCCTAGATACCTCAACTGTGGAAACTTACTGGGCAGGTTTATCAGCTCTCCGTAGGAATGACAGGATGTGCCTGTGAGCAAACTAACATTGACATTGAAAATGACATGTACCCACATGACGGAGACATTGATCACACAAATGTTGAAATATGTACCTAAAAGTCTGGAAACATAACATACAGGCAGCTGCTTGTGACAAAGACAACTGCTGGAGTGACAGTGAAGCTTCGAGGGTGTGTATGTTTATACACTAACCAAAATTAAATGTCCAAAATTCCTGGGAGGAGCCTTTCATGTCAATGTATCCCCCGTAGACATGCATAGCATCCCCGAAAACCACCGCGCTGTGGCCTTTCCGGTTTACTGGAACTGCACTCTGGAATTCACAGGCGACATCATAAACAGAGCATTTCATAAAATAAAATCCATCCATTTAATTCAAAGCCTAAGTGAAACCCCCTTTTGTCTAATTTCTTTCAGCAATATTAAATAGGATTTAAGAAGCATCCAGCTACACGTTTCTGTATGGTGAAACATGCATGGAGTCGAACGTCATCCTGACCGACTTACCCCTGCCCTCTGCACATGAACAAAAGCCTTTCATACCTTACTGTCCTTCCCCTGCAAGTGCATCCATTGTTCCTTATCTGCAAGAAATACAAGACCATACACAATGAATGTTCACAAAATCTTCATATGGTGACACTTCAAATTAGGATATATATATTAAATGCTGTCGGATCACCGCTACATGGAATGCAGACAAGATTAATCTGGCCCTTAAGACGATGTTTTTGGTTAATAGTAAATGTGCTAAAGTGGTGCAGTCCAAAGAACATGCCCTATTTTAACTGTGATCAACATTCCCTGAAAATATAGAATTGATAAATGTTTAAATAAAGTTTAAGTTAAATTAACTATTTATTCAACTTAAAATACATGTTTCAAATGAACACTGAATACTTTCAACTGTAGCTTGAAATATTAAATAATAATAATAATAATCTACCGATGTCATACAGCCAGAGAGGAGTCTTTTCATCTGTGTAAGCCGAGTCAATCATCCCTCCGAAGACGTACAGAACGCCCTGAAACAGTTTTAAAAGCGGTAATTACCTGCATGGGGTTTCAACAGATCACACAACACAACCTGTTTTACCATTGCTGTCACAAGCAAAGCGTGTCATTCATTTGTGAATGTGTCAGGAGAAATCTGTCTAAATGGCTATTCCCTTCAAGAGCTTTAAGTTCATAAAAGTCTATCCCGTGTTATCTGTTTAACCCGGACAAATTCAGTGGAGGATGTCACTACTTTTACTGCCATCAGAAGTCTTTGAAATGAGGGGTCCGTCTTTATAACCGATCCTCTTCTGTTGGCTGTTAGCCGATGTTTACTACATATTGAATTATTATGCATTGACGGTACCTGATGGAGAACCATTGTGTGCTCCTCCAGTTCATCTGGGGCGTCATCAGAGCCGCAGTCCAGCTCGGTCCACTCGTTAGACACTGGAAGACAGAAGTCCAGAGCCAATCAGGTCAGTGCGGCACAAACCATCCACCGCACTGAGAGGTGTGGGGTGGTCATCCACAAATGGCACACTGGACTCTGGTGATACAGCTCTTGCAATGAAAAGAAGTCTGTCCCCCATCATTCCTCTTGACATTCGAATATGAAACTCACAGGATTTTAAAACACAGGCGTCCACTTTCTCTCTCTGTCTACACAGAAGGTTCGAGCTGGTGTGCCCTGCGAAATAAGATGAGCGGAGTATGTTCTCAATGAAACAGGCTGAAGGTTATCACTCACCGACATTGTACCTCCAGAAGTCACTGAGTATGCTCTTCTCTCGGCCACCGAGCAGGTAGACGTGGTTGCTGTGTGCGCAGCATGTGTGTTTGTACCGGTCACATGGGGCAGGGCTGCTCTGAGCGACGGCGCCCCACAGACACGGACTGCTGTGCCGATTCATACCCCTCTCCTCCTACTGGTGCTGGTCCCCCGTGAGAAGAAAGACGCTAAAGCATCTGCCCTTCTGTCACAGCCTCAATACGAACCTGCTGAAACAAAGGCAAGAAAAGATGTTATAAAACCTCAAACAAACATCCCTACCCCAGAGGCACAGTAAAGCTATGGGGACATATGTGTATTAAAAAATAGCACCTTGCCTGCCTCTGTGCCCATAACTCAGCCCTGAAAACACGATGGCATTGATCTTCTGAAAGAATGTGCTCTAGTAAAGAGCTCTGTATCACAAGGAACAGACCAGTGTGGGGGAAGGAAAACCAAATACACGCCCAGTCACACTGACACAGCGATTGGTGAGAGAGTTGTATTGTACTGTAGGGACGGGTGGGGGGTGAGGATCAGTGGATCACACTCAGACTTTGGAGACTTAAGTCTAACAGAGCCTTTCTATAAAAAATCTGGCATTGGTCAGAAGTGGTGTATTACAGAAGGGCACATGCCATAAAATATGACATTCACTTTCAGGGATATAAAGTTTCCCTGTGAAAACATAAACGGTAAATATGGAGAAACTATGCAGGGTGCAGGAAGGCTGGTCAAGTTTAAACCCTGAGCACAAAAACACACCCTGCTCAATCAAGATATGTATTTATATTTCTGTTTAAGACAGGGCCCTTCGGTACTCTTACTGCTAAAGGGTTATAATCACTGAAACGGTTACAATGTGACGCGAACTGAAACAACGTGGCCGTTAGTTACCTGCGCTTCGCTGGCTTAAGATAGCGGCACAGTCCGGCAATTCACTTTTTACATCAAATCAGAGAAAACAACCCCATGACACAGTGCAGTATCGCGGCTCGGTCGGTCCTGCTCCCTCCCGGGACACCGTCGTCGTGTGGTTGCAATCACTTCCTCAACAAACTTTCATAACTTGCCATAGTTGTTTCGTCCCGTTAAATTGGTTTACTATTCCGTTATTATTGCCCTCGTCGTCGCTGCCCTGGTGTGATACCCACCGTGTAAACCGCTCTGTCTCGCCGGATATCGAGAGAGAGAGAGAGAGAGAGAGAGAGAGAGAGAGAGAGAGAGAGAGAGAGAGAGAGAGAGAGAGAGAGAGAGAGAGAGAGAGAGAGAGAGAGAGAGAGAGAGAGAGAGAGAGAGAGAGAGAGAGAGAGAGAGAGAGAGAGAGAGAGAGAGAGAGAGAGAGAGAGAGAGAGAGAGAGAGAGAGAGAGAGCGCACGTCTGGCTATGTTGTTGTTCCTGTTACTACCACTACTACTTTTTAAAATTACAATTGAATTCCTTTTGCCACGAATACAATACCACTACTTAATACACTCAGTCCAGTTTATATACAATGTATAATAAATACATATATATGTGTAATTATAAAATCGAGTACCAGTTCATATTAGTCAACCCTTTACTAAAACATACAAATCGTTGATTTGCATGTAAATGAGGGAAATAAGTATTTGACCCCTTCGACTTAGTACTTGGTGGCAAAACCCTTGTTGGCAATCACAGAGGTCAGACGTTTCTTGTAGTTGGCCACCAGGTTTGCACACATCTCAGGAGGGATTTTGTCCCACTCCTCTTTGCAGATCCTCTCCAAGTCATTAAGGTTTCGAGGCTGCAACTCGAACCTTCAGCTCCCTCCACAGATTTTCTATGGGATTAAGGTCTGGAGACTGGCTAGGCCACTCCATCACCTTAATGTGCTTCTTCTTGAGCCACTCCTTTGTTGCCTTGGCTGTTTGTTTTGGGTCATTGTCATGCTGGAATACCCATCCACGACCCATTTTCAATGCCCTGGCCCTGGAGGGTCATTCCTCCTCCTCCAAACACGGCGAGTTGAGTTGATGCCAAAGAGCTTGATTTTGGTCTCATCTGACCACAACACTTTCACCCAGTTCTCCTCTGAATCATTCAGATGTTCATTGGCAAACTTCAGACGGGCCTGTACATGTGCTTTCTTGAGCAGGGGGACCTTGCGGGCGCTGCAGGATTTCAGTCCTTCACGGCGTAGTGTGTTACCAATTGTTTTCTTGGTGACTATGGTCCCGGCTGCCTTGAGATCATTAACAAGATCCTCCTGTGTAGTTCTGGGCTGATTCCTCACCGTTCTCATGATCGTTGAAACTCCACGAGGTGAGATCTTGCATGGAGCCCCAGACCGAGGGAGACTGACAGTTATTTTGTGTTTCTTCCATTTGTGAATAATCGCACCAACTGTTGTCACCTTCTCACCAAGCTGCTTGGCGATGGTCTTGTAGCCCATTCCAGCCTTGTGTAGGTCTACAATCTTGTCCCTGACATCCTTGGACAGCTCTTTGGTCTTGGCCATGGTGGAGAGTTTGGAATCTGATTGATTGATTGATTGCTTCTGTGGACAGGTGTCTTTTATACAGGTAACGAGCTGAGATTAGGAGCACTCCCTTTAAGAGAGTGCTTCCCTTTAAGAGAGAGCTCCTAATCTCAGCTCGTTACCTGTATAAAAGACACCTGGGAGCCAGAAATCTTGCTGATTGATAGGGGATCAAATACTTATTTCCCTCATTAACATGCAAATCAATTTATAACTTTTTTGAAATGCGTTTTTCTGGATTTTGTTGTTGTTATTCTGTCTCTCACTGTTAAAATACACCTACCATTAAAATTATAGACTGATCATTTCTTTGTCAGTGGGCAAATGTACAAAATCAGCAGGGGATCAAATACTATTTTCCCTCACTGTATATAATTTAATACAGATTTCTCCATAAAGATAAAGATGTAGGCTAGTCTTTCCATGAGTGGCTTTTTAGCAACCAGCTGATACAATAAGGAATGTACTTGGACCTAGCAAAAAGTTTTGAAGTAGTGCAGTGTGATAACAACACATACATGTAGTGTGGTGTACCATGCACACATGTTGAGTAAAAGTTATTTTGGTGTACTGTGGTATCAACAACATGCTAAAATGTAGTGTGCTGCACTGTGGAAAGACACATTAAAGTGGTTTATTGTCCTTGTCTTTTCCTTCTTGGGATTATATACTTATAGTTACTTACATAGTAACAAATATATTGTTTTAATTGCTGTGCCCCTTTTCATTCATGCGTTGGAGTTCCCTCATTTGTTATTTTCCATTGTTTTTGCAGGAGGCTTTTCCTTCCTGTCCTGTGTGCTCATGTGCACGTGACAATGACAATATTTGGCAGATATCTGTACTTAACTAGACAGATCCCACTTCCCACATATATTATTTTCTGCTTTTACACGTCTTCATAGCCTTAAAGCATTAATATAAAATCTTGTATATCATTTCTTTCTCCAAAACAGGTTTTCCATTTTTTTTATTTAGTCCACAACAAGGCATATTTTATTCAAATACTTCACTGTATGACACCATTCCCTGAAGGCAGATTTGCAGTTCTCAAAAACAAATTAGACCTTTGGCCGTAACTGCATGGCTCTTCAAGACAGTAAAATATAGCGTACTTTACCATTTACAGCATAGCACATATTTGTCTGTTAAATGTTAACTTACTAAAATGTATTATGCAGTATGTTCAGTTAGCATAGTATGCCACAATTGCTGTGTGTGTGTGTGTGTGTGAGAGAGAGAGAGACAGAGAGACAGAGACCTCCACCTCGCCAGAATATAGTGAGCACAGCGGGATCAGCCACTTACATTTTCAACATTATATAATATGAGTAGAAGCAGAATTTAAAATGCTGGCTGTACATTCATTCACACAAGCACAGCTTCAGTTGGGGGTGTATAGCTAAAGATAAGTGTATCCAATGTAGTTGTTTTAATAGTTGAAGGGGAGAATTAAAGTATAAATAACTGAGAATAATGGTACGTTGAAACCTAACCTATTATACACACTTTTATTCTATGGATGTACTCATTAACTATAGGAATGGTGGCGAACTGTCAATTTACAAAAGTAGTTTCTAAAGCATCAACAAAGGAGAAGTGGAAAATATAAGAAACTTTTTTTTTTTTTTAATATAGTATGTAACTTAGGCAAATATTAGTTTTGCAAAGAAAAATGACCTCATGTGAATTATGAAGGTTATAACACCCGATCAGTGTTCCTGGAGATTAGTGGCAGACTCCACAGACCAGATTAGCACTTGTTTTGGTGAGATTACCACGGTCTGTGAAAACATTCAGGAGAGACCAGGCTGGAAGCTCCTCTAGATAGCAGATCCACATGTGCTAATTAGGAATCTGTCAAATTGAATTTCTATAAAATACCTTTACACATAATATGTCACAATCTATGGATGCACAGAGAGAGTTTGAACTCTAGGTCAGATCAAGCTGGCCTATTGTTACATATAATAAAAGCCCAGGTTAAACCAAATAACAGAGGGGCAGGAAGCCCACATTAGGATATTGGAGAAGGAAACTGGAAAGTGCTTACAAGTTGGTATCTTCTCAAAACATCCTGGATTTGCACTGCCCATCTTCCTGGCAACATCCTGCATATGTCCTTGCTTTTGATTTCTTATGTGGAAGCTGAAATAAGATGTAAAAGGTTGCAATTTGGGAATAAACTAATTCCATAGAGGACGTTGGCATTTGCTAAATAGTTAACAAGTGATGAAACCTATTTTTTTTAGATCCACTGATACTCAGTTTCAGTATCTATTCTTCTTTTAGTCTCTCTAGGCCACTGAAAGTGTTTTAAGATCACCTGGGGGATTTATTTCAATGATTCAGACTTCTGAAATGTGTTTATTTGGTCAAACGTGTTTTGTTTTTTGATTTCACCATTTTTAAAGATTCTACCAGACAGCTGTCAAGTCTGCTTGACCTATATGAAGCGTCTGTAAAATGTTAGTGATTTTCCTTTCAGCTCAGATTTTTTAAAAATAAAAATGTTTGAAGTTGTTTGACTGATTGAGTGGTTGGTTCTAATAGTCTGATTTGTATTTTTAAAAGTATAATCTGAATATTTTTTCTGAATAAAGCAACCTCCCTGAATTGCAGCAGCTTTCATAGGAAATTTCCAAGTAGTGGTATCTTTTATTTTTCAGAAGTGAATGCATACTTATTTGATTTCAGATTTACTTTGGATTCTCCTTTGACACATCTGTTTATTATAATATACATTTATAAGCATGGGCGTGCACTTGAAAAATACAAAACATAGAAGAAACTGGGATAGCACCAAACTGCTTTTCACCACCATGAAGAATGTGATTTCTGGAAATGGCCCGTCCCTACAATACTGTATTATAAAACGTATACAAATAAAAATACAAATAATAACGTCTTGCAATCTATATGAAAATCACAGGGGGCACTGTGCGACGTTTCTGAAAGTTGCGTGGGAATAACAAGACGTGCATAATAAGAACTGTGCTCCACAAAACTGAAATTTAAATGCATCCGTTGTTGGGGTTTAAATGAAATGAAAAACAAACAAACCCCAACTCCAACACCACTCTCAAAAAATGCACCATTACGCTGCAACCCAGAAAGCGCTGCATGAGGTCACTTCCTGTTTGCGTGCTTTCTGCTTCCGCGTTGGCCGTGCGGAAGGTGGGGTTTCTCGGCAGCGGCGGTGTCTCTGGGCAGGAGTGGAAGGAAGCGGGGAAGCTCGGCTGCTCTCGGCCTCGGCACATTCATGCGTTCATCCAGATAACATCCCGAAAGAAGAGACGTCAAGGTTCAACTCGGTGAGCTTTTTAAGCCTGTCTTTATTTCACGGGTGCGCTGAGACGGCGGCGAGCGGGATGAGCGCAGCCCGTCTGTTACCTTATTCATTCGGGCAGCCGCTCCAGCTGACTGTGCGGGGCGACGTCATGCGATTGAAAGTCCGTGTGGCCAATGAGCTTCCGAGTTGAGGAGGGTTTCGGGGCGGCGGTCCAATCAGAGCGCACGGATGAGCCGGAGAGGGGCGGGGCTTATCAGGGATGTGGTACAGAAAGAGGGCTAGTTTTGGTGAAGACTTTCGGTGGCGGCGGATTGCAAAGGTGGATTCCCCCTCAGGGTTTGCGCAAATGTGCAGTGAGATCATGTCAATAACGTTGCACACACGCTGAGCGACACAACGGGGAAGTCCCCAAAGAGAAATATGTAGGAAACCCCGGAATATGGCTGATGCTGCGCCCTGCGAGGTGATCCACGTCCCTGCGTGCAATTACAATAAGTTGTGTGTGTCTGTAGTCTCTGTACTGCCCGAGTGAATGCATAGAGTTGGATGCAGTTGTGTGTAAACGACATGCTGCAATGCGTGTTACATGCATGCAATACGGTGTGTACCCAGGTGCAGCTTTGGTCGAAAACTCCGCCATTTCACAATATGTACACTGCAGTATACATTCAGCCTTAATGTTATAGGGGAAACAATACATGCATATCATGTGGTCCTGCACAGGTATGTTGATCTTCAGGGAACTGAGGAGCTGCCCTGGTATATGGAGTGACATCTGTGCCAGGATTATAAAGCATATAAAACTCCATGCTGTGGTCTCTGAGCAGCCCATGCCTTTGGGGGCAGGTGACCTCACAGGCCAACTTGTTGTGGTTCCTGTTGTTTTTTTGTATAGTCAAAGTGATTAGTTTGGGGTTCTTTAATTGGAAAGCTACTGGATATTGTTAAACAAGTGTTTCATCCGTGTCAATGCTAGAACAATAGGACTGTGCCCTATTGAGGAGCTGATGGGCGGTGCAGTGGCATCATTCCTCACTGTGCCACAGCTGCGAGTCTTTCAGGTGTCGTAGTTCAACAGTGGTGCTGTATAGGAGGCGTCTCCGTATGGGATTGTGGTCGCAGACGGTGCATCAGTGAAGGGAATGGATCTATTCCCAAAGCCCAGGTTGTGTGGATGGCACCCCACTCAGTGTTGTTATAAAGCAGTGCAACCAATTAGTCACAGAATCCACACCTGAGCAGCCCGTCTGTGAAGGTCTGGAGACGTAGGCGCTGATGCATCTGCTCTGTAACTGGGAGTGTTTTTCCCACAATCTCTGTGAGCATCAGCAGTCTCTCACAAAGAGAGTCTCTGGGTCGTTTGTTTGCAGCACTTCCTCATGTCTTTGCATGAATGGACGCTTCCTAGTATGCTGAATGGTGTCTAAGCTATCTTCACATTTGAAAAAATGCAAAAACTAGGCTCATTTTAATGTGTGCAGTGGATATCAGACTATATCATCTATTTTTGTGTGTGCAAGTGCCTGTGTTTTTAAAATACTCAAGTGGCATCTTGAATCACATTGTCATAATTAAAAATGTGTACGATTTTAAGTTCTAAACTTCACCCGCTGCTAGATTTTGATTCTGTCCTTGACGGAGTACAGAGGCGGCCAAATACCCAGATGTATGTCGTTGAAGGTCTGCTGGGTCAGTGGAATTGTTTTTTGTTTCCCATAACATCTGCAAATAGAAAGAGGGTCCTGGTCTCAACACGTACGACACATTCCAAGAGCTGAACTCGTTTCGGTTGTTGAGACTCTGAAGAGTAGGCTAACCTTTGCTGTAACTCAAGAGAAATTGTGAATCTGTTAAAAAAGACAACATACAACTTTGCTTAGACATGCAAATTAACTGCCTGTCTTTCTACAGAAGGTCCTAGGTAGAATTTGTGGTGTCTGATGTTCCCATTTAATCATAATACACCATGATTACATATGAAAATGGCATTATTCAACTTTTGCTTATATTTTTAATCCATGTTGAACACACCCTTTTCCAGTCATCAAATCAGATGTTTACATCAACCTATGTAATGCAATTAAAGTAACAGATCAACAACAGTAATCAGAAAGACGTGTGTTCAAATGATTAATACTTGTTTAAATTCTCAATGTAATAATAGTTTATATTCTGTGAGCCCATGTTCTTAAGTTCCCCCTGACCGGTGGGGTTGGGCTCAAGAGCACGGTTAACCCTTCCCAGACAACGGCCTCTCCTTGGCTTATATTTCCAGTCCTGGCTGAGATGATGTTTAATTTTTAAAAGATTTCCTCAGAGTTGTTTTTCTGCTGAGCATTGATAAGTGTATGTGGTCATAGTGGGTGGTGGCTGACTCTCACACCCAGCTCCACAGCAGCGTGCAATACACAGCAGTGACGCGTTTCATGTGTCGGGCGCATTAAGGTCTCGTCTCCCGCTGTGCGAAACTGTAGTTTGCCATCAGCTGTCAGTGAGGTGCATGGGTGACTGTGAGCCGGGAGGGCAGAGAATCCCTCGGCATCCTCCAGTCTGTGGGTTTTCACGGGAGACTTGGGTTTTATTAGTCTCCACAGATCATATTTCTACTGATCACATGAACTGATGCACCCTCTGCGTGTCCCTGTCGACCCCGGAACATCTTATTTACACATGCATTTACCCTCGCGCTGTATACTTAATTTTCTTGTTTGGTGCAGGAATATACATATTTATAGTTAGATGTATATATCTCCATAATGATAAATGAGTAATACTTTCCACACAATCTTGGAAGTGAGTGTTACCTTAAAAAAAGTGTACAGTAGTACTTAATGATCTGTCTGTGGGTGGGTGAGACAAAAAGGTGCGCATCTTTGAGTGATTTATAGCTGTGCTGATCTGACAGCATGCATCTTCCAATACTGCATTTTGCTATATGAATGTGTGTGTGTTTGCTGTGTGAATGTGTATGTGCTAAAATTCCAACATGTTCAGTCGATCCCATTTGGATCATGGCTCAAATGCACATAATCTCTTTCTTTACCTGCCTTGTTAATGTTTGTTGCAAAAGAAAGGAGATCACTCAGTGTTATGCAACAATAGACCTGTCACAGCATGTAGCTGATCTTTTTCTTTTCATAATACAGTATCATAGAGTAGATGGTTTAATGTAGCTTATTTATACTTTTAAATAACTTACTGGATTGTTTTATGCTTTAAAGAGGGTGACGGAACATGGTTGCTCATGATGCCTCCTGAAATCACTCTTTCTGCACAGCTCGTCTGCACCATGGCTTCTGTGTTAATTATTGCTTAAAACTTGAACTCCCAAAACCCAGCAAGGCAAATGGATGCTACAGGATTTTAGTCACAAACCACTCAATTTCTTTGTTAGTATTATCTCAGTCGGAAAGCTTGAGATGTCAGGAGACAGACCTATATTGTTAATGTGTTTTATATGTTTATTTGAGGATGGGGGTGGAGGGGAGAAAGCCTTGGTGGATCAACTTGGAATTTGGCAAATGTCAAATGACAGTAGCTTATAAAGACAGTAAGTTCTGTCACATCTCTCATCCTCAATGGGATAAACATCGTTCCAGTGAAGCACCGGGGAGCTGTGCAGGACAGTTCATTACTGTAACTGCATATCCTGTTCTGCTTCTTTTCAGGATTGGAATCGAGGTCTGGGGCTGGTTATAAAAGCGACCTAATAGTGTGCAGATTCCCTTCTGACTCTGTACTGTGTTGTAAAAGTATAAAGCAGGTCAGACGGATGCTTCGTTAGCCCTACTCCGTGTCTTTAGATGTATCAAACACCTGGCTAATATAAAATAGAAAAGCCTGAAGCAGAAATGTTTTTTGGAACGTTTTGAAGTTAATCCGGAGTGTCCTGCAGCCATTTTGTCAGTTTTTCCGCCTGGAATTTGCATTACAGCCGAAGGGCCTTACGTGCCCAGTGTTTAATGACTTGTTCCTGATTCAGGAGGAGGCAACAGTCCCGTGGTTAGTGTGTCTTGACGTACAGGATCTTTCTTGTTTTAGATCATTTTTGAATTAAGAAGGGAATGTCGTTCATCTTTTTTCCATTTCCTTTGGACTCTGCCTCTCCATATGTTTGGGGGGTTTATTATCAGGCATAGGTTTTAGGAATTAAAGCCCGCTTAGAGCTTGAAAGCTTTTTTGTCCAAGAGATTTCTTTGCCTGCCCATTTTATTTTGACATTCAGACCTTTCTTTCAGTCTCTTATCGACATCGGGACACATTTAATATGATAGTTTGCAATTGGTTTGTCTTTAGTGTATCAAACCAAATGCAACAAGAGGGTGTTTGTTGATTGTCACACATCTAGATGTAGAGATGTGGGAAAGTGCCACAGTAATCAGTCTCATGTCAGAGGCCGTGTGGCGAAATGAAGCCGGGAACGTTGTGCTTCGGAGGCCCTTATCTCCCGCAGGGTTAGGGTGTCCTCCCGGCGCTCGCTGCAGCTGTGTGTGGGGAGGCTGTGTCGGGACCAGGGGGACCGCTTCCCGTCGGGGGGAAAGGGCAGCCTCATTGCCATGGTGACACTGAGGCAGTCCTGGGGGTTGTACACGTTTGTGGGGGTGTTTTGTTCTGCAGACAGTTCTCCACTTGAGGATTAGTAGACTCTGCTGAGCCCTTTCGCCAGATTCATCCTCAGAAACGAACTCTGGGGGGATGAAGAGGGGTGGTGGTGTGTTGGGGGTGGCTCAATGTTTTAAATCCTCATGTGAAGGGAGACATGTTGAAGCATCCATGGCTCCATACTTTCAGCATTCCAAGGGACTTTAAAAATGTCAGAAATATATCAAAAAGGATACAGATTAACACCGTGACAGAAGACTTGTCAATACCTGACCTTCTTGATGGGAGAACTCCACTGTTCAATATGCTGGTTTCGTCCCATGTGTGTTTGAAAGCAGAGGCTATCGTTATTTTCTCTCTTCGTCCGTGTCCTCTCCCCCCCACCCCCCCTCAGCAGAGCCCTACTAAAAGAGCAGGGTTGTTGTGAGGGACACAGAGCCCCCATTCACTGCTGTGCCATTGAATGATCTCAAAAGGGTCCTCTGTACCTCCCAGCGCTTCACAGCATCCCCAATCAGCTCTCGGGGAGAGAAGGCCTTCCACTGACACGCTCTGCCACTGAGCGCCTCTGTGGGGCGTTTAAGGGATCAAGGCTGAATTACTGTAGAGTACATACGGAAACCAGAGCTTTTGTTTTAGCTTTCTGCCCCCTGGAGTATTTACTCTGGAAATCGCAGAATAATTGTCCCCCTGATACAGTTCGTTGTGCTGTGCTGTTCCCCGCTCTGAGCTTATCTGAAGAGAGGTGTGGCCCATGGCCATGACCCAGCATGGTTATCGCACTTAACGGTGCAGCTGGGCTATAATTATCCAGCATTAGAGACAGTTATTATAAGCGCTGTATTTTTTTTGCACACTGGGCTATGCTTATGAAAAGGTCAGTAGGCCCCGAGTTGACTGTAATGACTTGTAGGTTTTAAAAAGAAATACAAACTACACCCTCAAAATGACACGTTGCAGGGTGGAATAAAGTGAAGAACGACTCCCTGTTTTGCTGTGTAATGTTCCCCTTACTGTGCAAATGCTTACACTCTTTAAATGTACTCTGAGGAGGTGACCTCCCACCCAAGCAGTCCGCAGATTATGAGAATTTGTTGTTCGTGTTTTGAGATTGTTCCACCCATGAAAAAATGGAAGTGCAAAAAGCACACTGCAAGAGATTACCAAATACTTTAAACATTAAATACCAGAGGACGCTCCTTTGCAAGACTTGTCTTGGAATTGATGCATCGAAATCGTCACCTTGACTCAATGCCAAACGCAGAACACACCTTTAACTTGACCTGTGTGCAACTGACTACACCTTAAAACAGTCAGCCCACATTTCCACATTTCACATTTTGGTTCCCAATGCACATTTAGCTATTCCCTGGCAAGGTGAGCCATGCTGCTTGGCCTCTTGTCAGTGTTTGGACATTGTTTTCTTATGGGCTACACTTTGGGAGGCGGCCCAGTGGAAACACGACAGCATCCTCCATTTCCATCAGATGAAACTGAAAGTCTGTTATGGAATAAACCACTGAAATGGTATCAGCGATTGTGTCTCAGCAGTGACCTGTAAAGCACCACTTCCATGCTTTCTGGTTCTAAAAAGTTTAATCAACCACCAGACTCAGATCAACTAAATAGATAGTAAAGCTCTGTTCCTTTTCTTCTCCCCACTTATTTGTCACAGGTAAATGCAATTACTATTAAATGTCTGTCTGCTTGTTCCTGTTCAACTCTTAGATGCTTGAGTCCCGTAATAAGAAATTGCTGGTGGTGTCACAGTTCAGAATAAAGACTGTGACTATTATTGAAGCTTTAGGCTACATTGTAAATTGCTACATTTGTAAAAGAGACAAATTTTATAGAGGTGTGAAATTTTATTTGTAAAACAAAAGGAAAAATCACAATAAGAAACTGGTCAAGCTAAGATTTAAATGGGAATAGAGGCGACTTCAGAAAAGGTCTTGGTTACATTTAATTTTTTCAGTCAGTTGAAACCATGATGAGGTTTGCTGATTAGGTTTACATTTTGGTAAGTGCTAGCGTTTGGGTTAGAGATGGCAGTCAGTTTTGACTTCCTTTAATGTTAAGATTGCATTTCTACTGTTAATTAGCTGTAAGTTCAGGTTGTGGTGTTGTCTGGGGTTGGGGTTGCGGCTATTGCTACAGCTTAAAACGGGGTCGGTAACCCATTGATGTAATTGGTGGTGTTTGTTTAGTTATGGTGTAAGCAGGAGGAATCCTTTATATAGATCTGTTTTGTACCAGCACTGTCACTGCAGGCAGGATAGATGCATGGGTCTAATGCGTAAAACAGATCTAAAGGTTCCTCCTGTTCACATACAATACAAGTACGTTCTCCAATTCCTGATGTATAAAATATATTGCAAAATTGTTATAATCATAACTAGCTGTAATTTTATTTTTAATCTGTAATTTTACTTCCCTAAAGCACTTGAGGAATTCTGAAATCAGTTTGTATGTGCCCGATAAAAGGGTAGCCCGTTTTAATCTTTTAAGCAGTCCTTATCATGAAAAAATTCACCCGTTTCAGGCTATTTTGAGTTTGCCAATGCTAGGGTTAGTGGCCGCCCTGCTGTGTGAGTTTTATCCTCTCTGGGATGTGTAATGAATTTGAATCGCCTCGGCTGCAGAGAAGATAGATTCCTCATTTATAATTTAGCGGTTTCTTGCGTTTGGTCTGGGTGGATGGAGTAACGTGCACTTCAGTATCTGGGTCATGCGATCTGAGATTTTAAAGCCCGCCCTTGGCTTAACCTTTGTTACTGTTTTAATGAGTAAGGCGGCACAGTATACGAGTTAGACTTCGGAGGCTTGCCTCGTTTAAACTGGAATAGGAGCAAAGCCTCTTTATAATTGAAAGCTGACTTTGCGTCTGTGCTCTTTGCTTGGAAGTTTGACTGTATTAGTGAAGTGGCAGATATACTATAGGATTTCACTGAGTCATAAACCTGGTGCAGAGCAGGGCTTTAGTTTCAGCTTATAAACCTACAGGCTAGTCAGCTACAGCTATATTCTTTTGAGAAATGTCACACATTACTTATCTCCCTAGGGTATTGCAACAGATATTTAAATTAGTGTGCATGCCTCTCTTCATTAGCATATTTTTTCTTGGTACGTATGACCAAAATATTGATTTTGGTATGTTTGTGCTCTGACTGACCCCTCTCAGCACGTGTCCTTTGTCATGAGCAGCTTTCCTCACTAAAGTTTGTCAGGGTTTCCAGAAACAATCGCAGGAAGCAGCCGAACGGGAACGTATTCCTGAGATGAGTAGCCTGATTATTAGTTCTTTTAAACTGCTATTCTGCTAAAACGCTGCCTGGGGGAATGAGGCTGCCAGGTTATGTGACGGCACGGTCTATTTATCAAGATTAGTCGAACTGTTTCAGAGCTCTTTCCTTCAAGGTAAATAGGTCTCATGGGTATTAAGTGTATCAGATAGATCTACTTCCTCTTTCTCTATCTTCTCTTGTGCTTATTTTGAAACTATTGTTCAACTATAATTTTGCAGTTTTATGTATTTTGAACAAGGTGTTGATCTTGATGTTTGTGTAGACTGTGACACTCCAGCACGTTGCTGACTGTGGTATTTGACCTTGCATTGGGCTATTTGCTGGTTTGAATGTGTTACTGTACAGTACTGGTTTAGGCCTAATAAATTGTACCATGCACTCTGTCATTGGAAGTTCTGTGGTCGAGAACCCTTTTATTTTAAAGTACTAGGCCTAGATACTGTTTCTTCTCAGACTAGTAAACAGTCGACTGTTTAGACCTTTGAGGTGTACTCTTTGTACTCTAAATTCCTGTCAGTTCTCACTGAGACTGTCAAGCCAGGAGTGAAAGAGAGGACAGTGAGAGTCGGTGCCATCTAGTGTACATTTGTCGTATTTGAATCACTGTTTATGTACTAGAACGGTATTGATCAAGGAATTATGGCACTCTTGTCAGTTTTCTTTTTGGAAATGTACCTTCCAATCGGTGTGCCCTTCAGCAAATGTACTAAATTTTTTATGATGTCAGATTTCCAATGGTCTGGAATTCATTTGTAATTTCAAAATGTAAAAATCGCAAAACGGCCAGCTTCAAAAGTCCCGGCCAGTCAGATTTTATTTCTTTAAAACCACAATGGGACAGTGGAAAATTTTAGTTTTGTCACGACTGAATGTTATTTAGAGAACTGCGGTACCCTAAAACACAAAGGTTAAACCACACACACGCACAGTAGCTGGTACTGTAAGCTGTGATCTCAAAGTCACGCCATTGCCTTCTTTTGTAAAATGTCCTGTATCTTGATGGGGTCTTTATAGAAAAAGAACTGGTTTTATTTTACTTACGGCTCACCTACATACTTCAGCCATTGTGCTAACAAATGTCTTCTGCTTAAAAATATGTTTTCGGTAGAGAAGTTATCTTTGTGATTTCATGATTGAGCAATATCATCCTCAACTCGTGAGCCTCGATACATCATTTGTTGCTTCCAGACTTTGGACTCGGTAGTGTGTCTTTCTCTTCCGTGTTTTCCAGGGAGAGAGAGTGCAGGTTGATGGGTTTTCTATCCCTGTAATTATTCATTAGATGTGTGAACTGCCTGGACAACACTTCAGCTTAAGCCGGTTACAGTTATTAGCTCCACCTTTACATTCGACAAAGGGTAAAGCTGCTGCACAGGGATTGGCACGATTTTGTTCCTTTTATATCCATTCTGGTTGCATTTCGCATTCAATAAGTAAAAGCATTAAAAGATGATCTTATAAAACAATGGTGGTAAATCTAGAAAGCACGAAGGTCTGTGGCTTCTGACATTCGTGCAGGGGATGTCAAGGACCACCTCTAAGCTCATAATTACTGTTACAGACGTGAAGTAACTAATTCACTTACATGGTTAACATTATGACCTTTAGCGGTTTGATGGAAATGTTGTTTTGAAGCAGATCCGGTTTGTCTTCGCCACAATGTGTGTCGGGGGGGGTAATCCGATGCAAGACGGGCAGCTCTGCACCACAGTGACTCAATCACCCCAGCGGCCTCTGGCTTCTATCGTTGAATCAACATCGATATTGAACTTCTAGACGTGTTCGTTTTTGCAACGTTTTTATTTTAGCAACACTTTACTGGTGTCATTTCTTCAAGAACAGAACATTATATGTGAACATGCAGGATTTTTGTTTTGTTTTCTGTTGTTCTATAATGTGGTGCATTGCGTTCACCAGCAATGGCAGGTGGTTCTGATCTAACAAGTTCATTGGCTGGTGGTGGGGGAGCTGCTGTGTTTTGTTTGTACTCTTCGTACTGCAGATAAATTAATTGAGTGTCAAGCTGACGGTATGTGGGCGTCCTATTGCGATTCAAGTCTCTTAAGTTTAGTGCTGTTCTGCCGCGGTGGCTGAGTGAGTGAGTGGGTGATTTGCATGACTTTCCACTTTTAGTAAATCGCTTTCATATGCTAATGATTTTGTTGACCTTTCAGCTCCCCAGGCACCTTTTTAGACCATTGTTCTCGGTCGTAATGATGTGACTCCAGGATTTACACTCTATTGACTAGTTGTTTTCCCTGAATCCCTGACCTAGGCTGCCTACTTCGATGTATTTCTGCTGTCCCTACCCATCTGACAAAGTTATAATTGGCACTGTTAATCCCTGACAATTTGTCAATAAAAAGACAGGGATCTGATGGTAAACTATTTTTATTAATAGTTACTTTCCATTAAAATACATCGAGGTAAGTAGTTGACTGGAATTCTGCCCAAATGTTTCTTGGGGCACCTAAATGCACATGAAGATATTTCAGACAGACAGTCCCTGATGTTTTGGATCTAGTCAAAGGTTCTCAGGAATTACACAGAGATCACATTGTGGTTGAGTCTTTAGGCTACATCTTTTATTATTAAGTGGCATTTCTGGATGTTTTTGACTGCAGACCATGTCTATATGTGTGTGTGTGTGTGTGTGTGTGTGTGTGTGTGTGTGTGTGTGTGTGTGTGTGTGTGTGAAATGACGCCCTGTTTTCTCTCCTGGTGTCCAGCTCGGGGATTCAGCTGACTGATATCAGACCTGTCCAGACATGGCAGCCAACAAGGGCAAGAACCAGAGCTCCCTGGCTCTGCACAAGGTCATCATGGTGGGCAGCGGGGGGGTGGGCAAGTCCGCTCTCACCCTGCAGTTCATGTACGATGAGGTGAGCATTGCCGGCAGGGTTTCTTCTGCAGGATCTTGTACCACACTGTACCTGTCACTGCTAATCTGCTACTTTTCCACACTCCTGCTCTGCTGCTCTTTCTGTGAATCTCTGCTCCTGATTACTCGTGTATTTTTAGCACTTCCATCAGTTTACTGTAATTTCTCCCATGCCTTCACCACCCCTGAGTGCACACGGGTCAAATGCAGATACAGATTTTGAATTGTGTGCTTTTGGGAATCACTGTTAACATGCATCACTCCATAGTCAGGATATTGCGGTATATATAGCCTGAAGTCATTTCAGTAGATTTTGGTGTGAAGCTCATTTCTGTGACACAAATTCCCATTTCAAAGATCTAATGACGGAGATCTTTCATATTCATTGCATCGCTGCATCACAGGACGTCAGTCACTCCTGCAGCAGTGCAGTGCTACTGAGCCGGTCATCCCAACGCCACCGCTGGGTATCGATCATCAATCGCCACAGCTTGCTGAAGCTAATAGTGTGTGCTGTTTCAATCTGTCACAGCAGTGGGTATTGATGTTGGGGTCTAGACTGACATGTTTTCCCTTCTGAACTCCGTATGTAAATGCCCCTGGATATTGAACAGTTATACTCAGCCCAGCTCTAGTCCCCAAACTATAGGTCAGTGAGGTGGGGTGTTGGTATTGCCTTGATCCCAATATCTGTAAGAGAGCATAAAAACACGTTCTGTGCTGGAATTGGGCTTCACAGAAGGGGAAAAAAAAGGTATATTTGGTCTTTTAGCCTATAGGGTAATGTCTGTGGCATTTAGACACGCTGCTTCCAGTTTCCAGATGTCTCCTCAAGACGGGGAGCAGCTTGACATCGTAAAGAGACCCAACCTGACCATCACAGCATCCCGTCGTAGCATTTCTAACCGCGTTTGATCCACTTGGCAGTTTGTCGAAGACTACGAACCCACGAAGGCCGACAGCTACAGAAAGAAAGTGGTGCTAGACGGCGAAGAGGTGCAGATCGACATCCTGGACACGGCGGGACAGGAGGACTACGCTGCCATCCGAGACAACTACTTCCGCAGCGGAGAGGGCTTCCTTCTGGTCTTCTCCATCACGGAGCATGAGTCATTCACGGCCACCGCGGAGTTCAGGTCGGTGTCCGGCGTGCCGCGAAAACGGCCTGACTCCTGCTCAGTCACAGTGGCCACCGGGAGGGAATATACAGTTAGGTCCATAAATATTTGGACAGTGACACAATTGTCATTTTGTGTCTGTACGCCACCACAATGGATTTGAAAGGAAACAATCAATATGTGCTTTAAGTGTAGACTCTTCTTTAATTTGAGGGTAGTTACATCCAAATTGGGTGAACGGTGTAGGAATTACACACATTTTTATATGTGGTTCCCCCAATTTTAGGGGCTCAAAAGTATTTGGACAAACTAACATAATCATGAATTAAATTGAGTTTCAATACTTGGTTGCAAATCCTTTGCAGTCAATGACTGCCTGAAGTCTGAAACCCATAGACATCAGCAGATGCTGGGTTTCTTCCCTGGTGATGCTCTAATCTAAATGGTGTATGGTGACTGTACTCTTGGCCTTCCCAGCTGAAGTAGCCCGATGCAGCTCCATGCGGTACATTATGGAACCTGTGGCCTTAAACCCTCTGCTCACTGGCCCCCTCTCTTCCCAGGGAGCAGATCCTGCGGGTAAAAGCCGAGGAAGATAAGATCCCGTTGCTCGTGGTCGGGAACAAGTCGGATTTGGAAGACCGCAGGCAGGTGATGGTGGACGAGGCCCGAGGCAAGGCCGAGGAGTGGGGCGTGCAGTATGTGGAGACCTCTGCAAAGACCAGGGCCAACGTGGATAAGGTAAAGCAGAGTCCAATACGATTCAAAACGCCGTTAAAAAGTGTGTGTGAGAGAGAGAAAAGAGTTAAGGTTAAAGCTACTTAGGATATGATGGGAGGCTAAGAATAGGGTTATATGTAAGACCAGGGTTAGTCTTTGGATCTGGATTAGCTCTAAGGTTAGAAATTGGGTTATGGCAAAGACTAGGCCTGGTTAATGGTGGGTTCACACCTACGGTTCGAGTAGCGGTTCAATAGTGTTTCCGCTAAGCCTAGGCTGCAAAATGGAGAACCGAAACTGTAACAAAGAAGTCCCTGGATCGGTGAAGGCCATCTCCAACTGGATTATTATTCTGAAATTAAAATACTTGATTAGATAATGATTTCCTGAGCGTACTGCTTCGCTACTGTATTTGTACTGGTGATGAATTATTGGTTATTGATTGTCAATTGGTGCGGACGTGTATCTTAAGTACTGTTTCTATTCCCAGGTGTTTTTCGACCTTATGCGGGAAGTCCGAGCGAAAAAGAAGTCTGAAAACAAGGACAAAAATGGCAAGAACAGCAGGACTAAGCGAGGTTTCAGAGAGCGGTGCTGTTTGCTTTGATCTGAACGAGGACCCCGAGTACAGAAATTGTCACCACTAAAAGGAAAGTGTTCAAAATCAGAACTCATTTCTTGTGTAAAGTGAAACAAACCAGTGTTTTTAAAAGTGTTTAGTTATCAGTTGGGTTCCTTACTACACTGACTCTCACTCGTTGAATCTTTTATATATATATGAATAATCAGTCAAACTTCTCTTCAAGGCAAGAGTGTTCGCCCTGCGGCTCATGAGTGAATTGAGATTTAACAGTGTTTTGTCATGGGATTGTATTTTTCTACATAACATTTAGCTTTGAAGCTATTTTCCCAACACTAACCTTGTCTTCTCCTCGTTAGATGTGCTGTCCTTCCGTGTTACGTGTGCGTCGCTGTGTGACACCCATCGATCGCAGTCTCGCTCTGACGGTGTGCGAGAATATATTGAGCTACTGCCTTAATATTCACACTTCCCACCTCGACATATTAGCTTCAACGTGCAGGGAAACTGGAGAATTCTTCATAGTCCATGTATAGAAAACCGCTGATCGGCGCCTCGTAGAAAGTTCTGTCTGTTTTAACGTGTTTCTGCCCGTACGGTAAACTGGGACACTGGCTAGTGTCGGTCATGTGAGAACAGAGTAACCGGGTGAAGAACGGTCTGTTGGCACAAATGACTTTGCTGGAGGAGTGTTCAGATACTATGCTTTCTCTAAGGAGCAGCCATTACTGCATCCTAGAAACATAACCTCTCTCTCTCTCACACACACACACTCTTGACATCTTGTGTACTCTCTGCACTCACGTTTTACTATCTCTCGTGCGGCCGTGTCTTACAGCTGAACGAAAACTCAGATTCATTTCTCTTGACGCGACTCCTCTGCACCGTTGATTTGTCCTTTTTTATTTAAGTTTGTAAAAATAACTAAATTGAAATGTTGCGGGAAAGTGCACTGCCTAGAGTCGGTGTAGATGCACAAATAAAACTAGACTCGTTATAGTGACTCTGTATCGTCGAGATCGTGTTCAGTGGGAATCTGTGCCCCCCCCCAAAAACCCCACCCAACCTTTCTTTAAAACAAAGTACTGGTAATGTTTAAATTCTTTAATGGCCAATGCAGGCAAATGCTTAAAAGCAATTTGACCTGACTAAGTTTTGATATGAACAGAACTATTGTTTTGAAGACTCAAAGGATTGAATCACCTCTGTATCTTAGGTGTTGTATTGGCGTTGCTGCCCTGGTTATTCCGTTTATAATAAAATAGCTGAGCAGACATCTTAACACACACACACACACACACACACGCTTCATATGAAATTCTACTTATCTTATGAATCGTAAAAGAAAAAAAAAAAAAACTAATGTTTTGCCAAATGAATTGTGTAACGTCTTTTAACCCCACCTTCCTGACAGTTAGCACCTTACAGTGACTGCGTCTTACTGAGCCAGCATCCCTGCAGCTCCCCAGGACGTCCGATCAAACCACGGGGACCCTGCATTTAGCACACTTTTACTTCTAATTCTTACAGTAAAATTTAAACTTTGTTTTTTGTTGTTGTATTTCAATGTCTCTGGATCTGTATTCTTACCTCTTTAGGAGTGAAAGCTTAAGCCCAATATATGATCACTTAATTTTCCAGTGTTTTAAAACCTTTATTGGCTAATGTTGTTCATTCTGTTTGTGGCCTGACACTCAGGCTGAACTGATAACTTTTGTGCCAAAACACTGTTTTTGTTTAATAAAAGGAAACGAAAACAAAACGGCTTGCTTGGTTTTCACCGGGGCAGCGTCACCATCAGACCGTTTTTCATCTGTCATTAGTTTACCTCTCAGGACACGACTGGAAACATCCGCTGGATTAAATGTGGTTTTCGTTGGTCATTGCGTGTTCGCAGAGCTGAATTTCTTTTTTTGTACCAAACACGCCTTCATTTGTAATTTTCCTTGGCAGAAAGTGACCGTGGGATTGCACTGAGTTGTGCATTAAGTCTCCTTTACTAAACTGCTATTAATAAGTGGAGTAACATTAAGAGAAGAATCGTTCGAGAATATCGGATACAAATCAGATGTTCTGGTTAAATATGTATCTTGTTTGGCTACTAACACTGTGTACCTCTATGTCAACATGTAAAAACCCTTTCCAACATTTTCTTTCTTTTTCTAGATAAAGGTCCATTCCTCATTTCATTGTGGATCCATGCGTTGTTACCAGAAGTCTTGTATTATAATGTGTTTGAGAGCGACCCGCACCCGTGCCGGGTTACTGACGTCAGTTTAGCGCTGCTTAAAATATAGAACGGGAGATGAAAAGAACTTTGTGTGGAAGGAGTGACAGTGCATCCCTGCTGCGTGTGAATGTCTAATTGCACGCCGGTGTTAATTGCAGTCCTCTGATTGAGCAGTGAGTGCGTGGGCTCACACAGATCACGGGACGGGAAGCGACTCCGGGGGGATCTGTTTGGCACGGGGTGTTTTTATTCCTCTTCCCGATGTCATTCTCTATGCTGCACCATCAAGTTATTCCAATATAGTAGTGTTTGAGTAACATGAAACACTGGTCAGCATGTGAGCTGTGTGAGACAACTTGCCTGTGCATGTGAGGAGTGAAATCTCCCACCAGCTGCCAGTCTCAACTGCGACTCCTCGATCGGGTCAGCTCCATGAGTGAGTGTGTCTGCTGCTGCTTTGACCCTTGATCTGTGAGACCATCTCCTCGTTTCATGGTTTTCAAATGTTATTTTTAAAAGAAAGAGAAGCATTCAGAACAACATACTGAAAAGGGAACTAAGTTTAAAAACAAAAAAACTTGTGTAATCATTGCCCATTGGTGATGGGCCGGATGTGTGGTATTAATTAACACAACGCTATCATTTTATGGGAGTTTTTTTTAATTAATATTGTATAAAAATGCATCTTTGGCAGATTCCTATTGACCTGGTTGCTGCTGCTTCACCTCTGATGGCTGTAAGAAGTGCCATTTTTTAAGAAATCTAGATTTTGTAGCGTTCTGCAGTTGAAACAGTGAATGGTCATTTCCTCCACTTGCTCCGCTCATGTTTCTTTCAACGGGGAAATGAAATTTATTGATTTCCGTATTCATTTTTCTATCATGTAAATTGTTTATGTACAAAAATCTATTGTAATTTCTCTCTACGGGCGTAACCAGATGCAACATTACTTCCCGTTTCATGTGAACTGCAATTGAGGAACACTGTACTGTGGGTATACAAGCTATATTTTCACACTGTTCTGTTCATTTGCATTCTCACTTTTTTTTTTATCTCTATTAAAGATCTGATCAAGGGAAAACAAATGTATAGTGTCATTTCTATGTCCTGTGACCTTTAGGTTTAATGATTTTAATCCTTGTTGACAAAAAAAAAAAAAGTTATATCCAGTATTCATATACACCGATCAGCCATAACATTATGAGCACTGACAGGTGAAGTGAGTAACACTGATAATCTTGTTATCATGGCACCAGTGGGGGGGATATATTAGGCAGCAAGTGAACATTTTGTCCTCAAAGTTGATGTGTTAGAAGCAGGAAAAATGGGCAGCGTAAGGATCTGAGCGACTTTGACAAGGGCCACATTGTGATGGCTAGACGACTGGGTCAGAGCATCTCCAAAACTGCAGCTCTTGTGGGGTGTTCCCGGTCTGCAGTGGTTAGTACCTATCAAAAGTGCTCCAAGGAAGGAAAAGCGGAAAAGGTCCGATCCAACACACGAGCTACTGTAGCTCAAATTGCTGAAAAAGTGAATGCTGGTTCTGATAGAAAGGTGTCAGAACACACAGTGCATCGCAGTTTGTTGCGTATGGGGCTGCGTAGCCACAGACCAGTCAGGGTGCCCATGCTGACCCCTGTCCACTGCCGAAAGCACCTACAATGGGCACGTGAGCATCAGAACTGGACCACGGAGCAATGGAAGAAGGTGGCCTGGTGTGATGAATCACGAGTTCAAGATGTTGACTCCTCCAAATTCCCCAGATCTCAATCCAATTGAGCATCTGTGGGATGTGCTGGACAAACAAGTCCGATCCATGGAGCCACACCTCGCAACTTACAGGACTTAAAGGATCTGCTGCTGACGTCTTGGTGCCAGATACCACAGCACACCTTTAGAGGTCTAGTGGAGTCCAGGCCTCGACGGGTCAGGGCTGTTTTGGAGGCAAAAGGGGGACCTACACAATATTAGGCAGGTGGTCATGTTATGGCTGATCGGTGTATATATTCATATATCCAGTGGGGGGGGAAAGTCTGCTTCTGTGGACATACAACAGTTTGAACTGTATCTCATCAACACACACATGCTCACAATCATCCTCAATTAAAATCAGAATAAGTTGACAAATTTAAAACCACCTCTTAAAGGTGTAGTAAAAACACATCCACACACCTACATACTAGTATTTAAATCCAAGTTAAACATCATCCACTAGATGGCCTCATAAGCACAATAATTAACCTTGCATTTTCATATTTAAAGAAGGAATTCCGCACAGTTCTAGTGAAACCTTGAAAGTGAATTATTGTGATTATGATGCCCCCTAGTGGACACTGTTTAGCAGCACAAATATTTCCGTCTCCCAGTGCCAAACAGCTGTACATGTGATTTGCATTATGCTTTGGGAGTAAGAAAAGGTTTTCGCATCAAGGCTACAGGCAGTGGCGTCTGTGACGTCAGCAGTTAACAATTGTAAATTGAGGGAAAGTAAGTGAGGTATTCGTGTCTGAACAGCTTCCTGTCCCTCGCCTGGGTACTTTCTGCTCAACACAATGTGCTCTCTGTGCTACAAGAAAGGACCTGCTTTTCCAAGATACTGACAACATTAGTGTTCGGTTATGTGATTTTCCCAGTAGACAATTGCAGGAGAAAGGCTGCTGTGATTCACCTTTAGAAAATGTAATCACTCCATCGGAAGCCTTTAGGTGTCTTATTTAAGGAAACTATTTATTTTTAGTCCTACACAGTATTCAAAGGCATTTGTCCATTCTCAAACAATAATACAGCTCCTCGAAACTGCTGCTCGACAACAGGAGCTTTGTGAGAAGGAGTGGAATAACCCTTACCTCACTCTTGTGGAAGTTTCTCCACCGGTTTCTGACAAGTAGGTCTGTGACCTGTGTTGGAGTGAGAGCGGGGAAGAGGGACTTCCTTCTGGGCCTGTCTGTCCAGAGAGGGTAGGATTTAAATCAAAATAGGGGCCGCTGTCTATTTAACAAATGAGAGCAGCTATGATCTGGCCACTGCCTGCACACATGAGCCCAATCTCCTCAACATCCCGGGAAAATCCATTTCACAGGCCTGACTCAATCCAATACTGTGGCAGGAATGGACTGAGATGCTGTTGCCCATAGTGTGGAGTGTGTGACACCATAGTCCATTTCAACTGTGAAAACCCTTGACATTATTTGTACTCAGAGTTCATTTTTAAGATATCATCCTCCTTGCAAACTGTAAATGTATATTATTTAAAGCAGAACAAATATAGCTCGTTGTAAGGTTAACATTGCACATGCTAGTGTACTGGAATGGAAGTGAAATAACTCCAGACAATAAGCTCTCAGTCCTGGTATCTGGGTATGTGGAACAGCACTGTGATCCTGCAGGCTGACCCCCCGGGGCACTGGGGCTGCTAATCTCCTCACTTGACCCACTAACCCTAATCAGGGCGCGGGCACGGCACGGAGGCGCGCACGTATTTTTAGAACCCGCACATGTTGCTTCCACGCGTTCTTTACGTACGCGCTGCTGACGTACGCAGGGTCAGTCCACTGGGGGTATTTCAGGATAGGTAGGATTTCAGTTGCTTGTTAGCACACCGAAACATTTGACTCCGTTTGAAAATATATCCAGTTCCTGCGGTTCCACACACCTTTTGCCGGCGCTGATGTAGTTCGAGGTTATAAATGGCCCGGTGCGCGCACGCCTGCTGCCCGGGAGGTGGCGCTCTAGTTCCGGTTACGCACTCACCCCCCAACTGCACATGCATACGTGCATGCACCCTCTAATTGTTTTATAACACTCACACGTGTAATGGTTATTTGTGAAATCATACTTCATCTGGGTCGACATGACATTGGGTGAACACAAATCAGCCATTCCCAATGCATCACTATTATCTGGGGGCAATGAGGGAAAAGATCACACCCGTGGGGCAAAGTCGTGCCCTTTGCGTAAATTGTGTTAAAAAAAATCGCCATTGATATGAAAACATTTGGAGGCAAGAAGAAACCCGAGAGAAAAGGACTGATAACACAGTGTAGGGGCGGCGGTGAGGGGAGAAGGGGAGGTGGGCTGTGGCAGGGCTGGAGCACAAATGCCCCTTTGTTGGTGGCAGGAATCAGTGCGAATGGCAGGGAAATAAAACAGAGCCCGTGTGTGCGGTGGTCACGTTTTGTGTGTCAGGTTGCATTAGCGGGTCACTGGCGCCCCGGGCTCCGCTCTTATGGGTACCTGACAGCCACACAGAGTGGCAGCACAGCCTGCTGATGCCACCGAGGTTATGACACCTGAGAGCTACTGTCACAGCAGCCCTGCGATATCGGCCAGGCTGTCCATATGGGTCTCCGCCTGACAAAAGAGCCTTAAACGCCCAATTAAAACGCGCTCCTCCAGTCCCACGGAGCAGCCAGCTCTATATTTAGGTCCACCAACAGTGATCGTGATTCAATGTTACCCACGTTTTGTGTGATACAGTTACATGCACAGGACACATTCACAGGCTGTGATCATGATCCAGCTACAGACGAGGAATGTGCAACAATCAAGTTCAATGTAGCCGACCTGTTACTCACACCTCACTACAAATCAACTGAATCATTTGATATAAATGTTGCAAGGAAAATAAAATCATGCTGTATTAATCAGACACGCAGTGAAATGGAATAAATCAACCAACGACCCGCATCAACGTGAATTGACTGGATATGTCGTGATCAAACCTACAGATGTGCTTGCATTTTACCTGTACGTTTGCAATGCGCAGCACGATTCCTTCTTTTGATTAAAACATATGAAAGACACCACCACCCACTGCTGCCTGTATAGATCTACCACACACACCACGTAGACAAAAAGACTTCAGCTGAGCAAACTATAATTCAGACTTCCATAATCAGAAGGCTTCACTATTTAATGCCACCAGGCTCCTGTATTAATGCGGCGGATCGGGTGGCTTTGGCCACTTTTGTGCTGATATTTCCACTCTATCAGGAAGTTGCTTTACCTTCGCCCAGGGCATAATCCCGTCTAAATACCGAGAGTCCAGTTGGTGGACCGCCCCACGTGGTTTCCACTCCTGTATAAAAACTTTCAGGGTATAGTGGCACAATGTCGGGAGTGCACGGGAAAAAGCCCCTCTGAAGATGATATCTGGCTGCTAACGCGTTCAGAGACACAGCAGGCGCGATCTGCGGATGGGAAACTAGAAATCACTGCTGGAAACAGGCGGCACAGATCAAAGTGGATGCAGAGTGATCAAGACGGGATTGCGCAGACAGAGAGCAGGGAGATATGATTTAAATGCGCTGCTCTTTTCCCCCTCTACTCATAGTGGGATTTCCTATATCTGGGACTGTCTGCGGTTTGCAACCCCACCGGCTCAGTGCATGCTTTGAGAAAGGTTTTTTTTTCTCTCTCTCTCTCTCTCTCTCCCTCTCACTCTCTCTCTCTCAATCTGTGTAGGTTGCAGTGATTTATTTTCCATGTTTCTGTGTTGCACCATGGCATGACACGTCAGGCATTGCGCTGGAGTGCCATTCCCGGCTATAAAAGGTGCTGATTTCCAGAGCTGCGGTCAAGATATTGGAGTGGAGTTGCACTTTGAAGGGCTATCACTCATAAGTCAGGAGTGTGCAGTTCAGTCCGCTTCAAAACCGGGACAGACGGCAAACCCACTGTCCACTGTTCACCTGGATCCCGCTGAGTGCCACTCAAGATGACCAAAGAGTTAAAACCTTAGGGAAAAACTCAAAGGGATTACCAGCGATACCCTACAGTAATATCAGCACGTATGGGAAAAAGCAACGCGTCCAGCAGCGCTCTGTGGACCGAGGGGATTTGATAACTATGTGCAACTACTACACAAGCCAATTGTAACTTTAATTATAGTGCTCTGGATTCAATTTAGCATAGGCGATCCTGCGTGAAGACGAACTGCTTTCTGTATGAAAAGAAACGCATCGTTGTTATACAAGATGAGAAGATACATAGTCTGTTTGGTGGCTTGCGTGCTTTCTGTCCGCTGCACCCCGGCCCCGGGCACCGAGGCGCAGACCGCGTCCCAGGATACGTGCGCCTCCTGCGGGCTCGGGCAGCCAGAAGAGTCGGGGCGGGTGGACATCGACTTCCTGGAGGCGGTGAAGAGACACATCCTGAACAGGCTGCAGATGAGGGAGAGACCCAACATCACCCACCCCATCCCCAAGGCGGCCATGGTCACCGCTCTGAGGAAGCTCCATGCGGGCAAAGTGAGAGAGGACGGCAGGGTTGAGATCCCCAACCTGGATGGACACGCCACCTCCAACAACGAGGTGCAGGAGCAGACCTCGGAGATCATCAGTTTTGCCGAATCAGGTGTGTAATCATTATTATTATTTATTATTACTAATAATACAACATTGAGGAGGTTGGTTTTGTTACTGAGCACATGGCGGGTTCAAACAACTCTAAATTAAATCATAAAAAGTGAAAGCACTTGGTATTGCACAGAAAGAGTTAAAATGCTGTGGATGTGGGTCACATGCATGATAACGGTCAGGTCCCCACACACAGAAAGACAACTGGGCAGAAACAGAGCCACACTGATCACACTTGGGGAAAAGAAAAGAAAAGAAAGACAAGCTAACTCCTAAAAGCGTTATAGTAAAATCAAATAAAATAAAAAAGATGCGAGAGCTCCCAGATGCAGTTGTACAGTAATAATAAAGTGCCCGGGTCGCAATAATATTTCTATACTGTAAACGTGCATGACGTTTCAGTGCAATAACCTCCTTCAACAGCTCTGCCCCCTCCATCAGGATACAGCAGTGCAACTCACAGACTGTGCATTTTAAAATACTGATTTAATCACGATTCTGCTCCGTGGAATATGATATTTTAATGAATGGCATATGTTTAATTGGACCCATAATGATCAGTGGCAGAAAGTGCATACACTTATTTGGGCTTAAAAAAAAAAAGGCAGTAAACTAAAGTTATTCTGAAATCAATTTGAAACGTAAAGGCAGCAATAGTTGCTCACTGGACCAAGTTTAATACAAAACGTGTAGGCATATGAACAAAAGGGTGAAGAAAAAAAAAGTTATATCGTACCAATTATTCGTTTTAAGAGTGTGGGGAGGGGGGGATCTTCTCCTTGTAACAAAGGATCAAGTGTTTTTTTATTGTATTTATTTTAGAGAAAAGTTACCCCATGTAATTCAAGGCTGCTCCGAGTACCTCAGATGACCTCACTCGTTGTCCAGGGAATAGACGGGATGCTTTGAATCTCATTTGAGGAATAAAGCTGTACTGCGGCTTCAATTCACCAACGCATAAAGCTCCCTTTAAAGAAAACCAGAGGAAAAAACTTCAATTGGCTATTTATCTGACTTCCAGGAATACTTATGTAGCTGATGCTAAACAGGCTAAAGATTTATTTCCCATCCAGAAAAAGTATCCATCCTTAGTCAAAACAGCTGGTTAGAAAAGCATAGGTTAGACTTCAGATCAAATGAATTCATCATTAATATCAGAATACTTGTTTCATATTGAAGTTAGGGGGGGTAAGAATGTGTTTTTATTAATTTAATTCAAAATAATTTTCTTATTGACTGCATTTAAATGTTGTACAACACAAACTAATTGGATATTCACTCTAAATTGCATTAATAAGATTCCAATGTGACAAAACAATTAAGTATGAAAGGACAGTGTCTCAAAATCCATAACTAATCTCAGAATAAAAATGCTAAACTTGTGTTTCACACTCTGTCATCTCTGGAATAATTTAAGGAAAAGGGTCGTTCCTGTCGGGAATACTTAAACCCAGTATTACAGTTATACAAAGGCTGACTTTGAATCTTAAAAGGTTCACCGAGCACTTGTGTTTGCACATTATTCACAACACCTTTGAACCTTTGTACTGTATTTTGTTGTGGTACTGGCTCCAGTCCTCACTCCCTGGACCTCTGCTTCTTGATTTCGGGCCAACTGGGAATAACCCCAAGTGGAATCCCTGCCAGCCGGGCATGGCTGGGTGACAAACTGAAGTAACAATTTGCTGGGCTGCCTCGCACAGGGAACTTGAAATGATCAATGTTGCCACCTGCTCTGCCCTGGGTTGTCCGCGTTGCCACTCCAAGCCTCCAAGATGCTGTCTTTCAGCACCTTTCATGGCAAACCAAGGTCTGTGTCAGTCTAGTCTGTCGTGGTCTCCTAGGCATCTTCTTTCTTTCTCTCTTTGACCTTCAGTAAAGGTGTCTTTCTCAGCTGGTTTAAGTTCTTGGCCAATTCTCAAAATTCCTGATTATATTTCTCATATTGTAAAACCATTATAGGATGGTATTTGAGAAGTGTGGATAACAAAAAAAAATCTCATCTGGCATATTATATAGAGTTACAGACTTCTTCCTGACCTCACTGCTATTCAGATATGATAGTATAAGAAGTGTAGCAAAATGTAACTGCATCTTTCAGTGCTTTGCTCAAGTACAATGGGAAGACAATTATTTTACAATTAAAAAAAAACAAAAAACTGACTGACTGCTGCAGTGAACTCACTGCTGTTTCAATTTTGAAGCCAACTAAAAATAATTTGTATGCTATTTAATGCTGTTTCTTGATGGCTTCTCAATGACAATGTAGTAACATGCAACCAGATAAAGCAAAGAATAACCAAATGTCTCAGTTCATGCCTGGTAATATTCTTTTCTGAGCTGATAAACCCAGCAGATGATTGTGGCAGGAGTGTTTTAGCCTATGTGGTGGAATCGCAGGATTGCATATAACTGTACAGTAAAAAAAAGCTAATGAAGGACAGTAAAAGTATAGAGTACCGGCATATCAAGCATTTATAATTAAATCTGATAATCTTAATTTTCATCAAGGGATATTCACATTGAATCCAAGAAGACATTTCACACCTATTTGCAGCCCAACTGTACAAGAGTTTTGTGTATATATATATATATATATATATATATATATATATATATATATATATATATATATATATATATATACACACACACAGAATTGCAGTGAACAGAAAATACACTTGTCTTGTGGATTCTTCCATAATGGTATTAAGTGGTGTTTAGCATCTAAGACTTTTCTTGTTCTGCCTTTTTTTTGGCCAGCTCTGGTGTTTATAAGGTATATCATATGCAAATCAGAGGGGATTTCTTTTGGATCTACAAAGGGATGTTAGATTCGGTCATAAGTCGCAAATCGTTGATAGAGCACACAAGGACATTTCTGCCCACTGGAGAGACCTATGTTAACAGGCTGCTGGAAAAAGACACAGGACTGGCTCGGAGTGATCCAGGATATTAACTTGTCATCATGTCCTTGAAGGCCCATAAGGTGAAGTGATGTAAGAGTCTATTAGGGGTCGGCTAAGGACTCCTTTCATCTGGGTCCATTAATATAGAATATTTGGGGACCTTTCCTGATTCCTCTAGTAATTACTTTCTGCCCATTTGGCAGTTTTTAAATGTTATCAGCAGGGAATTTTTCACAAATCCCATTTTCTCTTCATAACCATGAACGGTTCCACGCTGCCAATTCACAGGTGAAAGAAGTTGCCAGCTTTAGTGATCTGATGACATGATCCTGGGGGTACTTACTGAAAGATTCAGTCTGTACCATCCACGCAAGCACACATCTGTAAAGCCTGAAACAAAGCAGGGAGATAGATTTACAAAATTAGCTGTGCAGTGCAAAAAGTTTGCTTAGCTAAGTCAAATAAGCATCTGAAAATGTTAAAATACGACTGTCCAAGTTAAAACAAACCGCAAAGAGCCTGTGGGTCTGTTGGTTTTATTTTGCTGTATTTTTTTAATCTATTAAGTCATGACTGAATAAGTTTCCCATGTCTATATAAGTACTATTATATCCCAGAATACCTTTATATGATATTTGTGCCACGGATAAGAACCTTGCCAAAATGGAAACAAAACATCAACAGGGCGATTGGGCTATAAAGGGTCAATATCATGTTCTGGCTTTAACAAAGGAAACGGCCTCAGTATTCAGTTCCCCCACTGATTTTTAGTTCCTGTTATATAACCAGAAGTGAACAGTGGAGTTATCCAGCCTGAAGACACTTTTATTTTCCGCCTGTTGGTCATGTCCATGCAACGGTAACGTAACTCAAACCCAGTGGTAACACACGGTCTGTTATTGACAAAGACGTTGAGTAATGACACAGAAATTACCTCAGTTCTGTTTTGTGGTCGTGCAGGTGTGGACACGCCGGGTAGCATTAATTATGGTCGGTGATGGGCCCACCCATGTATTGTCCTCATCTACAGAAAGACAGCAGGGTTCAGCAGTTTAAATACTGACCCTGCGCACGTGTCTCCCTCCATCGTCTTCACATATTCGAAATAGCCATCCACATAGCTGCTGGAGGATGGGCAGTGTAGGTATGTGCCCCTTGGTAGCTGTGCCAACTTTTATTCTCAGAGTGCGTGCCTACTGAGTATCACTTCAGACCCTGATGATTAGTCCACACCCATCTACTGGGACGCTCCTTCTCCTTGGTTGTATCTCACATGTACTCGACTTGCTGGATGTATAAAAAATTTGCAGATGAGCACGTGAAATGAAAGATGAGAGTAGTAGTTTATAGCATTAGGAAAGAGAACGCTGCCCAGCCACGCCAGCAGCAGAATCGTACCATCTCTCTTAATGCCAGGGAAAGACTGACAATCTGGAGTTAAGTGACTGTGCCACTGGGAAGAAAACCCAATGAAACTCTGCAGAAGTCCCCCCCGTGACTAACTTCCAGAATCACCCTCTCGTAGGTTCGTGCTTTGGGGCTGTTCAGTAGAGTAGATCAGAATTTCAGGAGTGGACAGCACCAGTCTCACACACACACATCAAGGATATTTATAATGATTTGCTTTTTTTGTGTGTGTGGGGGTCTTAAAGAAAGAAAGATTAAGGACAGAACAGCCTGGGGCAGAAAACTGTGCCTGCACACAGGACAACAGCTAAGTACACAAAGTCTTTTCATAGTTGATGGAAGAGATTCTCGGCAAAGAAAACTAGTTTAACGTGTTTATTTTTAAAATATAAATGATATTGATTATAATGATTAATTAGGTATTAAATTGTGCTGCTATTTCACAGTCTCTCATCTATGGTTTTGACGAGTGACTTTGCTTCTTGGTGTTAACAGTTTGCAGCACAATTTATGATCTTTTCTGCTGTAATTCACTTGACAGATTTCTATGCTTGCCTGCTGAAATAAAGGACTGGATATAAAAAAATAATAATCTGAGTGACAGTTTAACAATTCAGTTCATCAGTCACAGCCAGCTGTTGACATTACACCTGACAAATTAAGTTTGCTGATAGCTTGTACGTGAAAATGCCAACATATGAAATAAATAAACTCCTGGTTCATGCAGACAGTGTATTGACTAGACTAAACACACGGAGACAGAAAGCAGACATGTTCCCGTTCTAGTTGATATTTTCTGTATTAAGGCTGATTTAGTGTGGAATTTTAATTTTTAATAATAGTAAACATGTTACATGACAGTGTTATTAAAAACCACACTGGAACAGACAGATACTTGGAGGTACCGACACGTAATAAAAATATTTATTTCATCACAATAATGCACCGCACTATATTTTGAGCTTTATTGCTTCACTGTGCGTTTCCTGTGGTACTGACTGATGATCTAATGCAGGAATGTTTCCCACTAATTTCTTTCAGAAAGGGTATTATGCAGTTTCCGCGTCTCAGTAAGCTTTGGGTTTTCACACTATTCACAAACCTCTTTGAACCTTTGTGTTGGCTCTTGTCAGCTCTCCCTGTATCTCTTTCCAGATTCAGGGCCAATTGGTACTGACCCCAAAACAGGCTTGTCATAGCCAGCTTATTATGGCCATGTGACAGAGTGTTGAAAAAATTGCTTAGTAGAGGAACAGAGAAAGACCCTTGAACATGGTCTCTGTCTTGCATTGCTGCCGGGTATATCCCCTGGAACGCTTTTTTTCTCTTCAGTTTTCAAACCGATTCAAGACTGTTTGGGTTCCTCTTAAGGTGACTTTCTGAGTCGGGCACCGTCTCCGGACAGCGCACAGTGGTATCTTTCTTCGCAGGCATTCAGATCCCCAGCAGCGGCCCGGCCTCCTCGGGAGACCCAGCGCCCCGCGTTCGCTTTATTTGCCATTTTGAACATCCGTCTCAAACACTCAGGGCATTTGATCCTGCGAGGTTTCATTCTTCCCACCCATTATCATTCAGACACGTTTTCTCTTCCCATTAAAGCAATCTATGCAAACAGCGTTCGGGTCCGGCCTGCATTTCAATGACCGCTGTACTACTAACAGAGGCAGGCTGTGTGGAGGTCCTTAAATAACCCCACTCTCACTGCCAGCAGATGCTAAAGCTATACTTCTAATTCTGCCATTGAAAAGATTTATCACCTTAACCTTTTAATGTACATTGTTGCCCACTTGGGTTATAAATTTTTTTTTAAATGTGATATTAAAATGTTTATATGAACAAATACTCTTTGCCTAGCAGGAAATTACATCATTCCACCAGAAGAGTCAGATGTAATAAAAAGATGTCATTGAAATTGTATAGTGCTGCCGTGAGTTGAACTCAATGTGATTAAGTGTTTCTACTTTATTTCTCTTCCAGATGAGCTGGTATCATCGAAGTCAAGCCTCTACTTTCTGATCTCGAATGAGGGGAACATGAACCTGTTAGTCTCTCAGGCCAACTTGTGGCTGTACTTCAAAGTGCTGCCTGGGAACTCGGAGAAGGGCACCCGAAGGAAAGTAACGATCAAGGTGTATTTCCAGGAGCCTGGCGCCGGCAGCAAGTGGAGCATGGTGGAGAAGCGCGTGGAGCTCAAGAGGAGCGGCTGGCACACCTTCCCCCTGACGGAGGCCATACAGACCGCCTTCGAGAGGGGGGACCGGCGGCAGAACCTAGACGTCCGCTGTGAGGGCTGCGAGGAGATGGCGGTCCTGCCCGTACTGGTCAACCCCGACGACGAGTCGCACCGGCCCTTCCTGGTGGTCCAGGCCCGGGTGGCGGACAACAAGCACCGCATTCGCAAGCGGGGGCTGGAGTGCGACGGCACCACCAACCTGTGCTGCCGGCAGCAGTTTTACATTGACTTCAGGCTCATCGGCTGGAACGACTGGATCATAGCGCCCTCGGGGTACTTCGGGAACTACTGTGAGGGCAACTGTCCGGCCTACATGGCGGGCGTCCCCGGCTCGGCCTCGTCCTTCCACACGGCCGTGGTCAACCAGTACCGGATGCGAGGCATGAGTCCCGGCTCCATGAACTCGTGCTGCATCCCCACCAAACTCAGTACAATGTCAATGTTATACTTTGACGACGAGTATAACATCGTGAAACGAGACGTGCCCAACATGATCGTGGAGGAATGCGGTTGCGCTTGAACTCGAAAGGACCTCTATTCAACCGAGTCAACAAACAGGAAATAATAATACACATCATAATAACAGTAACATTTAAAGTGATATTTATGAACTTTTTGATACTCAATATATGTATATATGTATCAATGTACGTATATTTGTATGTGTGTGTGTTTTTATATATATATATATATATATATAAACACAGTCACATGTTTGTACATATATTTATGTATGTTACAGTCTTCTGGTAGAAGCTTGTTCCTATTTTTGTCCGTTTCAGAATCAATTCCATTTATAATTGCTGGTGTACAAAGTACCGTTAGGGCGTGATGTCAAAGGGATGAAAGAAGAATACTAATCAGCAGATTTTATTTTTCTAGTTTGCCATTTCCACACAAAACTCTTCTGCATTCTGACAATGACAAAAACGTCACCACAAAAACCAATGAAAGAACCACGGGACCGCTGTCAGAGTCGAACCCGGACTCTCTCTTGTACTGCTTTGAAAGCTGAAGGGGACTTGTAAAGCACTGAGAACACGAATATATGCAACTTCAAACGTACAGCACTTCTGACAAGGAATACATCTCGACGATGTGACAGATGTTCCACTAAAGAGTTTGTACAATATCAAATATTGTTCCTTTTTTCAGTGAAACATTCCTACAGTATGAACTCTGAGTGGCCAGTTGTGATGGAATTACACATGGCTTTGTTTTGAACCATTTGAAACTGACTTGGCAAAGGCCTTAGTGCCAAGAGACTGGGATTCTCACAGCAATTCCTACACAATAAAGTACTTAAGCTATTAGAATCATGGATTACTTAACGTTCATATCCAAGACAAATCATAGTGTACACATCGACTGTCAGTGGTAGAGTTTGGGATGGACGCATTGTTACAGCTCCCCTGGCTATGGGGTTCCAGCACCCTGACAAATAATCAAATGTACTTAAACAGCTGATGCAAAGAATAACAGTTGTCTCTTCTGAATCAATGAAAGTGAAGAGTTGCCATATTGCTCAGTTGGTAATGGTGTAGCATAGCACTTGCAAACTCCTAAATGCACATTTTATAGCACTTGCAGATTTAAATGCCTTTAAAAGGGTACTAGGTGGTGCACATACCCTTCTCACTATCCTATTGAATAAGTGCCGCATGAGCTATGCAATGTAAAGTATTGACCCATACCAGACAAACTGAACTTTTGTACGAGTTTTTATCGTTTATCAATACTTGAAAAGTAATCTTTCGCTGCTTCTTCAAAGCGAATGATTGTTACAATGTTTGCACTGAAAAGTTGCGTGATTAGTTTAAAAAAACTGCCATTGAAAAAAAAAGTTATTTTTATAGAAGCAAATTGAATTCTGTTAAAAAAATGTATTATACCTAATAATGGAACCAAAGAGGCCAAGATTTTAGCTATTATTAGATGGCAAGGCCATCGCAAATTGTGTAAAATACTTTGTGATCATTTGTGAGGCCTAAACACTATATCAGGGTACAATATTATGGATTCCATTTTTTCAGCTCAACTTTTTTTTTCTATTTTGTACAGTAGACAAATGGATTATTTCATAATTTTTCATCAAATTTAATTCGTTTTCATTTTTTATTTAATAAAAGTACTTTTTTAGTTCCTGTTGCAGAATCATTTAGAATCAAATAAATGTCATCTCTGTACAGTTTATGTAAAATAAAAAGATGTTTTTAAAATATTTTGTTCTTTGTAACTTCAAAAAATAAAATTCTTACTCTGCATTAACATCAGCTTCTCTGGATTTGTATTTTGTAAGTTTACTTCCTGATGAATAATGTGAAGGTTTAATTTGTGATTTGTGATTTTATTATTATTATTGTGAATAATATGTGCATCACTATATTAATTTGGCAGCGACTGGACACAAATTAGCCTTTTGTTTCTGCACAGTAAAATCTGCCCAGTGTTTTGGGTCTGTGTGAATAATTAATTTTCAATAAAACAATATAACACAATTAAAAGTAAAAAAAAAAAAAAAAACAGCTTAACAAATGTCATTATAATTGTGCTGTAGACTATCTCCCTTAAATATATAATATTAGCTTTTTGATCCTAACCAAATATAGTGAAACACTTCTTTATACACCCCATCACACATTGTGTGAGGCAAATAATTTAATTCTTGCAATGCTGGCCTAAAATAGCAGACTGGGCCGTTGTATTCTAAAAGATCAGAGTGTTCTGGAACTTCCTAACAGCCAATCAGGTAAGATTATTTAAATTTTAGTCACACTGTAATTTCTAACTGCAATAAGAAGGGGAAAAAATATAATATTGTAAACTCACAGACCTCCCATTTGATCAGATTTGAACGGCTTACATTCTCTTAAATAGTTCAACATTGCATCCCTGCTCGAATATTGAGATCTTCTGAGGCTGACACGCTTTGTGTGCCCTCTTCTTGTACTGCCATGTTTGGTGTACATTCTTTGGCAAGCTTTGCTCACACTCTTCAATATACTTCCCCCCAGAGACTTCAGAGGCACGTCTACATTACCTCTCTTTAACACCTAGATAAAGACATTTTTGTTCAAATAAGGCCCATAATTAGGTCAGTTATTTTTAGGCTTTAAATCCTGTTGGATTGTGATTGTGTAAAGTGCTCTGAGACACTTTTTTGTGTGTACGAGGCCAATAGAGACCTTCATTCATTCATCGATTGTATGATTAAGCACAACAGCTCAGTCATTCCACGACAGGAGGGTGATTACAGTGTAACATGTTCGCCGGAGCAAGCTGAGCGCGCAGTCACCAAATTGCTCAGACATTCTCCAATTGAGAGTAATGGAAGATTATAGCGAGTATTAACACCAGCCTTGTCATCATTAGCTGCCTGTAAAAGTTTAACTCACATTCAAGATGCGTCTCCTGAACTACCAAAGCACTACTTAACTTTGGCCATCGTTTGGCCCTGATTTACAGATCCATTCCTACATAGAGAATGAGATCTGGACTGCTTAAAATGGGTCTCCTACTCGGGAACACTATTCGGCATATTGTCAGTGATATAAACTAACTTTTTTGTTTACATCTGATTTATACTGCTTCTCTACTAGTCTGCCAACTGTTTTAGAAAGTTAGATGTTGTTTTAGTTTGTTTGAATTGATATAACCAGTTTTTCAGGTCATAAGCAAATTCTTTGACCTATAAATCTTAAAAGCTGTGTCCTTACTCCTTACCGGATAGTATAAATATAATTTTAACACTTTTTCTTCTTCTTCTATTTTGTGATAAAACATGATTGTTTTCACGCACTTTCTTCAGTGTCACACACTGACATGACTTTCTGTCTTACATACGGTGTATGTTTGGGCATTTGACTGATAATCCTGTCTGAAAAATTAAAATAAACAAGGTCTCCGCAGATATGTCTTTGGATTTTAACAGCACCCTGCGTAGACACAGTTATTTATAGTTGAGTGAGTGTGTAAAGGGGCACGCAGGTCAAGTGACTTGCCCCTAGGTCACACTTTCAGTAATGAGGCTGTGATTAGAAAACAAGATTACCAAGGAAAGGTTGTAGTCCCTTTGTGCAGATAAGATCAGATAATGTTACTAACAATGCCATTTGTTAAAGGCTTATATGATTTTCAGACCACAATGAATATAGCAGTGATACAGTGATTGCAGATCTTTATTTACGATTAAAAACATAACAAAACAATATTGTGGTCACTTATGACATGACACCACTTGAATAGGTTCATTCAAGACTTCTAAAATGCTTTCATCCTTTCATCACTACCTGTTTTAGTATGAATCATCTAGCGATCGGCACCACAACTGTTACAATGTATCCACTAATAGTGGCATCACTGTAATTTGAAATCATGTTTCATGAGAATGAAATGGGTCAGTGTTTATCTAGTGTCACTTCTGAGGCTGCAATATTCTTCCAACTGTGAGAGGAACATTTCCGTAGACAACTCGGGAACTCGCACATCTTTGCGGCTGAACCGTTTCATCACGTGCCAGAACATTAAGAGACCCACCTCTCAACCAGGAATGTTAATGATACAAGACAGCTTTAGGCCACTTTGCAGAAGACAGCGTTGTTTGCTTTTAGCAAAATTAAGGATTTTGTTGTCAAACCCGGGACAAGGCCTTTCCCAGGTGTGTTTTTACTGAACTACTGGAATCCCACTTTTAAATCACATTACTGGGATTCGTCTGTGCTTAGTAAATACAGTTGTGTTTTGTTAATTAAACATTTCATTTGACTTTATTTTGCATATGTGAGAAACCTGTGTAAAAAACAAAAACAACTAAACTGGAAATATCATGGTAATATTTTAATTCCTTTTAAATAAAATCACTTATTTGATCCATATGGCCAAAGAATGGGAGATTATTGAACAGGTATGGTGGTTATCCGGGTGTTGTCAGAGCTTATACAAGCCAGTGAATGTGCTGACAGAAGATTTACCTTTCAAACACACATTTATTTTTCAACCCTTCCCTTTCAACTCTTTCTATTAAAACTGGAATGTGGTGAGTTTTTAAAGTTTCACTGTTATCCAATCTTTCATCTTTGGACTTTCATGAATGACGTCACCTTGACATGCACTATATGGGTCTCTGCTGGAGGTACAGAGAGTGGCATTGAAGACAGGCTTGGAAAACAAATGTCTTGCTCACAACTCACTACTGGTCATGTGGTACTTGCTACCGTACAACAATTTGGTTTTGTTCAGCTGTTATCACGGTTAGCATTTAACTGTGCTGCACTATCATCAATAGGAGTAAGAACTCATCTGGGATTTTTTTATATATTATCGCTACTGAGATAAATCTGAGAATTTACCCCCCCCACATCCTGTGTTATCTCTTTTATGAAAACCTTTCCATGTTTTATAGCAGGAAACTACTATAATAGCTATTTTATTCATATTAAAAAAACAAGCAAAAAAACAACTGGTATCTGAACTCTGAATATTCTAAATATAAACCAAACAAAAACCAGACATCTCATTCCTGCTAAGTGTAGTTCACTGTACACTGAGCGACAGAATATGAGATATCTTGAAAACAATGTGCCAGTGTGGTGCCGGGCACATCCGATATTACACTTCACTGTAGTAAATTCTATATGTCTGTCTTTAACTGTTAAAATGCTTTATTTATCCCCCATTATCACATCTGTGCTTTACTGTATTTTGAAGTGTTACTATTTTTTTCTTTGTCTGATAATATTTCCTCTGACCTTATAGTGAACTTCTCGATTTTAACTTCTCAATTCCTTATTGCTTCTCAACATGTTTGTACTATACTCTGATGATCTGTTTTATTTTTTTACAATGTACTACAATGCTATGCTTAACCGTGTACAATTTTTTTCCCCCATGGATGACATTTTTCTAGAGAGACTAAAATGACCTTGATGAGATTAAAATACTGTAGCATTCTGGTTGGATTCTGGCTCAGTTCTCGGGTATTAACAGACATGGAGAGTGGCCGATTTTGCCAGTCATATTGTTCATGTATTTTCCATGTCTCTGCTATTCTTCCGTCACATTTCTGCTCTGTAACTGCCCTCTATGTTTAGTAACATTTGATATCATAACTACCACCTCGAAAAGTGTATTAAGTGATCAAAATGCTAAGGACTTGACATGTGAAATTGGAATTTGGAAAACATGGACCATTTTGTAGCAGCCAAGAAACAATCAATTCCTTGTACACGCCATGACCTTATGGCTCCAAGTGTACAAAAGTACACACTTGGCCACAAAGCCCCCATTTGTGTCATTATTTTTCACTGCAGTCCAAAGGAAAAGTGATTTATATGGCCGACCTCTTGGGGAGCTATTGCAGGGACCTTGCTATAAAGGACTTGATAGTTTAAAAAGTCCTATGAATTCCACAACTGATTATGATGTCTAGCTCAGAGTTATGTTACTCCACCTTGAGTTTCTCTGTACACCCCCCACACTTCCCCTTGAATAAACTGCATGTCCTTAACATAAATCTGTTATCAGCACTTGCTATTCACATATATGTTGCATCAGTATCATTCTGTATGATATTTGTGAAATAATGATAAATAGATTCACTCCATTCAACATGTTTGGCACTGTGTTTTGCAAAGACTTAATGAACAACCAGTTATAACCATGAAATGGGCATAAAAAGGACATTAACGGCACCTAAAAAGTAGTACAATAACTAGCTAAATAGTGATACTCATGCAGTCTATTTAAATTATTTTGTATGCTGTTTAAATATATAAATCAAACAACCACAAGGACATAATCATCCAAAGGACATTGCAACAAAGGCAAACATGCAAAGAATTATATATTTAGTTTCGTTCAATCACAGAAGTAGGAATGTGGGAAAGGCACAGCAGTATTAAATAGGGAAAAACCCACGAACAAGTTGCAAAGGGGGGAAGATCCTTTTGAGATCGTTTTTTAAGCCTGTGATTGACGTGCTTTTCTTGTTAATCAGGCAGGATTTTTAAAAGCATCTTCTGTCTAAGGTTTCATTACTTTGCAAGTTTGTTATTGTCCCAGCTTTGTGTAGCCTTTTGTCTTCACAAAGGGACCAAAAATGCAGGGTGTGACTAAATTAAGATACAGCTGTCTGCCTCAAAATTAAAATTCTTTCCTTTAAAAAAAGTCTTCTAAAGAAAGTGACTGGTAACAGAGTGCACCGGGGTTAAGACAGTCAAATTGTACGCATAGACACACACCTCAAAAGTGAAAAGAATTCAGAGGTGGCAACAAAGCCACGGATAGTTTAATTGCAGTGATTGTAATGTAATGATTGTTGTATTCTCAAGATCATTATGAGATTAAATAGACGTGATTTATCATTTTACACGCTCTGTGGTGTACATTATCTGACTTTGACAAACTGCTAAAAAGGTTTTAAATTAATTAAGTGCAAATAAACCACATGGATGAATGTAAATTAAAAAAAGATTATAACCTAAGTCAGATATAAATTAAAGTTTATTACAGCCAGATCACAGCAGTCTTTTATGAAATATGATAGGCTTTCATGTTTTCTTTGCTTGCAGAAATATGTAATCATGTACTTACCTAATATGGTACAATAAAATGTGTGTATACGTCATAGTGATAGCTTAGTAATATATATGTTTATCTACCCCGGTGAATGTTTCATGATACTTATTTAAAATATATCCGAACAGAAGTATTCTAGCACATTATTTTCAGAAGCCGCGCCACCACTGTGATCTCTACAGCCCACTGGACTGATCTTTTCCATTTTTTGACGGTCTTTACTTTACAGAGTGTCTTGTTCAACTGACTAAACAAAGATTTTGACTGAGGATTTGCAAAACAAATATCTAAATGTATAATTATTTATCATCATAATTTATCGAAACAAGTCCAACCAATTAATAAAAAGTTATAATTATAAGTAGCAACTCCGATAGGACTTGTGCATCCCAGTCAAACAAATGTGTAAACTCTGTTAGACATTGTTGTCAGACACACTGGAACTAGGCCTAACTGTGTGCGGTTAACATTTTCTTGATTCCTTGATCAATGATTGATAAAAAATAAAATAAAGAATGTCATCAACAAAGTGGCTGAACAATAAAAAACAGACTTCAACATCCGGATAACTGATAACAAAAACAGGACAACACCGCGAAGGAAGTATACAGTTATCGACAAACATCTTTAAACTATACCACAAACAATGGGAGCAATTGTAATTCACCTCTTGCATCCTCCGAGACATGCACATGATTAAAATGAAGGTCCGGAGCACATTTTTCATCTTTGGAATTATTACAGAGATTAAATCAACAAGTAGAAAAGCTTAGAGCCGGCCAGTAATATTTTACAGCATGATGTAATGTCGATCTCCCCTTTCAACCTCATAAAAAAAAAAGACAGGAACAACCACATCAAAAAACAATTTGTGACAACATTTTAACCGTAGCTGAAATAGATGGGAAAATAATATCGTTGGGGACTTTCTGATGGACATGTTGACACAGTTTTTGTTATCTAATCTCTATTCGTCTTCTGAATAGATAGCTTGCTTTGTGCCTAAAAATATAAACTGCACCCAAGATCCACCGCAATGCAATAGCACAGCACAAAACAATTTATAATAAGAATGAGCTTTTGTACGATTCTTGTTTTGGTCTTGTGGAAGTTCAGAGGCACATTCTACAAATTCTTCACTTATCAGTCAGGTAAATAGTACAGGTAACTCTGTAAAAAAAATATATATATGCAAAGAAAAAGTCTTAGAGCTAGGTAACTGGAGCAACTGTTTGCACACAGGAAGCTCAAAGAAAGAAAAAAGGGGTCATTGTTTCCTAGGATGTGCCTGTTGTTTGTTGAGACCTTGATTCAAGTTAGCACAGTACAAGGAAAGGAAGAAAAAAAAAAACCTGCATGACTTTATACTTATCCATCAAAATTTCCCCTGGGAGGTGAAACCATTATCATAACTTCACATTTAAAAAAATGAATAACAACATTCACGGGAGAGTGGGACAGTTCATACATACTGAATATGTAGGCTACCTAAGGATAAGACACATTGTTAAAATAGCTTTGCTGAACACAGAAGACAGCATATCAGCACCCCCGGAGATATATTTTATTTTAAACATATTGTGAATCCTTGTCTAGTGAAACTCTATCCGGCTGAAGTGTGTAGTTATGCGATTATTTTTATTGTGCAGTTGAAACTTGCAAACGTGGTCTGTGATTAAACACTGTGGATTTAATTAACGCTGAGCATCGTAAACCTGTGGAATTGATGTAATGTAGATCATGTTTTGAGGTGTAAAGTAACAAGACCCATGAATAATTAAAATTATTTCAAGATTTGTTTTCATATGTTAGGCCGAGCTCCCATTTGTCTTTCTGTTTGAAGTTCTGCCTCTGTTGACTTTGGATATTTTTTTCATGAACATGTTGAAAGTCCTGTACCTGTATTAGTTCAAGCTTTTTGCATGATGGCAGACACCTTGCACATGTTCATGAAAACAATCCTTAAGTCAATAAAATCATGAAAACTCACTGCACCCTAGTTGATAAGAAAATATTCAAAAAGCTGAAGAAAATAAGATTTCCATGAACGTGTTTATTTAGGTTGAATTCATCTTTCAAACCAGGCTTTTCCCGGTTTACGCCCTAGTCTACCCTGAGTTCTGATTGGTGTTTAAAACATTCTCTTATATCCCTTTGGAAAGCAGGTAGGACAATTATTTCTGACTAATGAACCTCCTTGTTGAAAATAAATCACTTGTGGGATTCTTAGAAAGGACAGACTGGGAGATAAGAAAACTCCCTTGAGTCACCAAACATCCTTTTCTTTCCCTCAAAATAAGCTGAGCGATGTAGTTCTCAGGATGGGTTAAAGAACTCAGAAGCACATGCCTTTTCAAGGTGTGTTTCAATGGCTGCTTCTGTTTTGTCCATGGCATCTTTTATCTAGACTTTCTGTATCTTTTAGAAAAGGGTGGTATGGAGCTTCCATTCACAATAGTGCTTTGATCCACCCAATATCTTTCAGTGCTTTACGGAGGTTTTGGTAGAGAGGAAAGAAAATCCACTGAAGTACTGCCACCTCTGGGGGAATGGGAGAAGGCACGATTTCTGAGAACTGTTGCCCTTGGTTTATTTATTTGCATAGGGCAGAGATAAGCCCAACAGAACATATTTTCTCACGTATCTCAGATGTGAATTAATCACAGGACTCAGCATGTTGAAATATACGGTTGTATAAGATCTATAAATTCTTGAAACACTACTTTATATATATCTACTTCAAATAACTTGTCATGTTTCACCAGTATTAGTCTGAGGCCTCATCCTGGTGGACAAGCACAGACTTTATAAGAAACAACACATGATGCAACCTGAATAGCTTTATTTTTCCAAATTATATCAGGTTTAATTACTAGTTGAATAGTGTGAGATAGTGACAGTAAAGACTGGTCCACCTTAGTTAAAACAACAACAACAACAACAACAACAACAGCAGGACAATTAAAAGATACGTAAGGAATTACAATCTAAAATATGTGTCCGCATACGCTCAGGAAGGGTTAAAAATGTTCTGGATGTGTACGCGATCAATTTTAGCTGATTGGCCATTTCGCAGGGTAAGCAGGTAGATCTTCAGGGCACATATTTCAAAGCCTTCATTATCTGTAAGGGTTAGGACCCTGAGGGGACTGCTCTGACATAAGAAAAGCAAATGTACTATTGTGCAGCGCGCTCTTCAACACGTGTCAGTTTATTATGGTGTGCTCATGCTGTCTCTGCAGCTGAGAATTTTCCAGCTGAAGGCGATCTCCGTGTCACTTTGAGTGCCCCATCCCCGCACGGCCTGGCGGTGATATATGATGTAGAGCAATAAAGATTCTCGAGTTGTAAACACACGTGAAATTGTTATTGTATACCAAGCCCATAAGTGTGGTCATGCCAATTTGTAAGAGTAATGGAATTTGCCTTTTCTTAACACCTGAAGATTAACTTGACATTCCTAACTGTTAGTAAGCACTGCTACACCATGTTTGCACGTCTTGAACATGTGCTAAGATAGCTTTTCCTTAATCCACTAACAGCCATCCCCAGTTGCTCCTGCTTTACCTATGCCTTCTAATACTTGCTTATTATGGGTCAGCACTAGACACCCATGCTATTCTTGGGTCAGACTTTAAGGTTCACTAATCTCGTGGTATGAATGACTTAATCAGTCGGGAAGGTAGATGCCAATGGTTTGAACAACGGTATAATTAAAATGCAATACCAAATACTATTACAGACTGCGGTGTGTCCACATGCATATTTTTCTAATTAGTTTTATCTGTAAAGTGGAAGGAGAAGCAAGTAATTGTTTTGTTGTTTTTCTTTAACTTCGGATTTCCTAACCTGCTGTCTAGACTTGCCTATCTTACGTGGAATTCTAGAGAAAGGATTCTGAAACGCATTTTGAGATTTAAGGAAGACTAAAATTGCAAAGCTGACCCTAACACAGATATATAGTTTGTCGTTGAAGAAAGTTGTGAAATACCAAATACCAAAACAAAGGTCCACTAGACCTCACTTGTTCAGAACAAATCTGTGATGACAAACAGTCCTGCAGGTGTGTTTCCTCACGAATGTTTCACTTCTACGGGAGCCCTTCATTCGCTTCTGAGGGGAATCTTCATGAATTTCATTATTCAGCATACAGCAGATGCAAATACTTACTCTCATTTATAGTCTTTTACCATCTTTCTGGTTATTGACACAACCAAATGCCTCTAAGAAACTGAAGGGGCCGATTGAAACCTGAACGAAGACTAGCCTCAGACTTCCTTTCTCTCGCTGCACTTTTGCTTTGGCGTCAGTAAGGGATCTTGTTTTCTTAAATTCCTGGTTGAATGCTGATGAGTATTGCGAGCATTTCATGTGGTCAGGATTGATGTCACAACAAAGGTATGTAATACACTGTGACTGCATTGTTTATATCAGCGTGAATCAATACATCCTAGAATGTGAGTGAAGGTGCTGAACACATAACAATATATATATTTTATCCTAAAGGAAAGATTGAGTGAAATGTGAAGACATAGATAACATTCTATGGAGTAAATAAGAGCGTACAAGATAGTTTCATTTTGAAGTGCATTAACCCCCCTGCCCCTCTCCAATACACTAGAAGAGCTGTATATAATTAATTTAATCCTATAATCAAAGGAAGAAGACTGTACACAGAAAAAATGACTTTAATATTCGATAAGAGCTTACTTTGTATTAAGCTGAGCACAGAGACTGGCATGGAGTTAATTTTTATATCATATGTTTTTCCATAACTAATCGAAAACAAAGATTTACTGAAAATGGTTCAGCCAACATCCCATGTCCTGATCTAACCTTGTTTGTTTCCAAACGGTTGACTACTGATTGCCCCAGTAATTGCACGTGCGTACGTGTGGCATAAAAAGGGGCTTTGCGAGTCTCTCTAATATATGGCAGCAGTTCAAACAGAGAACGCGATCATCTGATCTGTTTCAATTCATGAACAATTAGTGGATGCAAATGCACGTCTATCAATATTATTACTCCAGAACTTTGTCATCAAACTAGTACTTTCTGTGAAAACAATTAACAAGTATTACATTTAAATATATACATATATATAAACTAGAATCTCTCTTTCTCTCACACTCTTTTTCTAAGTGACACTGTGTCTGTGGTGAGAAGATAGACTAAGTTTACAAGCTCTAGTGGAGTATAATGATATGAATGTTTTGAAAAATAGAAGAAAAGAATGGAAACAAAGCCAGCGCCTCAGTTTCATATGTGCGTTGAAAGACATCAACAAGCGATGTGTCTTGGGCCCAGCCCCCTACCCCCCGCTGAGACAGTGAGCACAGTAGTCTGACATTACACGTCCTGTGCCAGAAAACAGACCTGGTTCTCTTCTCTGTCTGTCCAGCTCTGCCTCCGAGTCGCCCCCTTTACACACCACACAGACACACAGACACGTAGCAGAGCAATTCTGCCGGGTTGGAAGCACAACACATATAAATCTGTGAAATTCCTTTTGCTTCCAAAAACAACATTTAGGCGATGTACATTTGACATATTACTGCCCTCTGTTCCATAGCACTCACACACACTCCTGCAAAACACCAGCACAATTAACAAATAAACAAAGAACGTGCTGCACACTAACACTAGATTAAGTCCTGGTGAAAAACTAAAACAAAAAGAGGAAAACAATAAGTAGACTTTTTGTTTAGACCAATAACATAAGAACAAAGGGGTCTACTTTACAGCCTTTTCTAAAGTCTAGACTTTACAGAAACCAGCTGCGCAGGAGATGTAAAGGGGAGCATTTTATGTGGATGCAGGTGAAAAGCTTCTCAGGGCTGTGTGTAAAAACCGGTTTGATGGTATAGAATTATTTTCCAAGCTGAATGAAGATTGCAGACTTCCAAACGCAATGCCAACATCCTTCTTCAAAAGGCTTTTCAGCGTTATCTATATTTTACACACCAGCAACAATAAGCAAATTATAAGATACTATATAGTATACACTGTCTGGTACAATGATAAACTTTTAAATACTATATCTCCATATGAGATAGCTCAATTGAATGAGATGAAAGCCATGCACACATTAATACTTTCCTATCTTAAAGGTTGTGGTGCATGCATATCTGATCCAACATATATCCAATGCTACTCAAAAACATAAAGCCTACATTATCTGGCATTCATGCTGTTGTTTGTAAAGTGTACAATGTACTTTCCTTACTGAATAGGAGAAACAGTTGACAATCCTCTGTACTGACCCCTCCTTACCTCAAGCTATAGTGTGGGGATATAGAAGAGAAGAGCAAATTTGATAGTGCTTAACTATCCATTTGTTCAGAAGTGTTACAGAAGTGTACCAGAAAAAAAAAAAGTATGATGCCTTTTAAAGAGGAAAACAAAGGGATTGTGGGGCACATACAGTTTGAGTATGCACAGGTGGAGTGACCTGAAAAAACACATTGAGGGTCCTCTTTTTGTACTGCTTTTTTTGTCCTGGGTTAGTACAGCCCAAAAAAGCTGAATAACAAAAGGTTTTAAACAACAACTTCACGTAATGTACATACTTCATCTCAGCATTTTCAGTATTCAAGGTATTTCGCACAGTTTTGACCTTAGGGTGGCAGATGCACACTGAAGTTTAAAGACACTTTGATAAGTTCTCCCTTTTTTTTTTTTAATCCCTATAGTTCATCTGCTTGTCTCATCCTTAAGATGACAGAGTTGAGAATATGATCAAAGGAAGATGAAAAGACACCTTGTGAATGACGGTGTCTCTATTTCTCATTACAGTTCAGTTCTGTTGTTTTTCATCAAAGCAAATAATTGTACTACCAGGGGAGTTCCCATTTAAACACAAATTCATATGAATACATTTGACATGCATATTATTATTCCGCACACAGAGATGCTAGGCGCTTACCAGCTGGATCATGCAAACAGAAAGATAAAACTTAAATAGTGAAACAAGCCACCAAAAACACTAAAAAAACAGACAACAAACAGAGCTAAACTGATTAAGATATCAGCTTTCCGAAAAGTGAGCTTCAAAACTGGAGTCTAATAAACACTAAGGTTGAAAAAAAGAAAGTCTGAAACCTGACTTAGCCAAAGAGATGAAAACACAGCGGGCCGGAGTCCTGAGCATAAACTCCAGGCCAAAGTGTATACTACTCTGTGATAGGAATAACAAGCAAGCAGTTTTATAGTAAAAGAACAATGGTGACAGCATATCACTGTGGCCCAATTTTCAAAGATTGGCGACTAAGGTTGAGTGAACTGCATTCAGTAAATATAAAAGAATAATCAAGTAAATAAATTAAATTAGGTTTTCAAAGAATTTACTCAGGCACTGTAACAAAGTCTTAGTTACATCGGATATATGGATGTATAGCACATTTAGCCTGCTGAAAAGCAGATTTTGTAAATGTCATGAAAATTTAATTAACTTGTAATGCTGGCAAGAAAAAACAAAGGTTAATAAGAAACAACACGCAAATGCTGATTGTAAAGATCAGAAGGAAAACGTTAAAAAACAAAACCATGCAAACAAACCAACACAAATAAATAAATACATAAATAAAGAGTTAATTCTCTTTATAACAGGCTGTCTTTCATTAATGTGCTATGTCTGAGAGATGAAGTTCTATATGTTCAATCTCAGGGATATTTATAATACCTTTGAAGGTAAACCCACGAACAAGGAGAGAGAGAGAGTTTAATTTCAAATCTGAAAATTAAAAAAAAAAAAAAGCACTGCATGCAAAGTGATCTCAGTTTTATTAGTACAATATAAGGAATTAATAATTCAATACTGGTATTTACAACTACAACGTTAGACATAATACAGACAGCCCCAGCTTCTATGGGTAAGATTGCAATTAAGAGGACATCCTCCTTTGACATCATAAATAGGTGGTAATCTGTAGTTTGTGAGATAAGCCTTTTTTTCCAGATATTTGTTATGGTGGTAATGTCACAGTTGTTTTGACTAATGCACCTGTTTACTACATCCGCATAGGAATGATATTTCATACAAACAATTTCTGATTTCTCAACCTTGTAATTGCAAAAACAGAATTCTTCACACATACACGTGTGGTGTGTTACTGAGCTCTGTCTGCACAGCTGGGCGTGAGGGACCAACATCTATATTTTCCTGTTAGCAAAGGAGAAAACACACTTTCATCCTGAATCGGCTCCAATAAAATAACACATGGATTTAAAACTATATGTGTCTTAGTTCTCAAGGAAAGATTACGATTGATTAACATTCAAAGTGTGCTACCATGTATCCTGCAGATGTGTTGTGCCTCGCTCTGCCGTGTACGCCTCCGTGTGGAGCTGCAGTTTTGTTGTCACGCACAGCGGTATAACGACTTAATATTCTTTAAAAACAGATCAATATCTAACCCACAATTAGCAAAACATTCCTATTTCATGACAGATAACACTAGGTGATCTCAAAGCTATAGGGGCCAGTGCGTGACACATAGCAATACAGTGGGAATAAAGTCATGGCTCTGATTTGTTCAAATATAAAGATGGCTGCTATCAACTGAAAAGAATAAGGTATTGAGTATTTCTGATAGAAGTTGGAGGCTGGAGTTGTGAAAACTCCTGAAATAGAGGAAACCTTTGGCAGCGGAGGGGGATGGGGAGTGGGAGGGGAGGGAGTGGAAACAAGACGACAAAGTCTCTCCCCCTCCTATATTTAATATCCAGGAGGAGTAACCATGACCCCTCACAATGTTTCATAATCCATGCATGCTCCAATTAGAAGAAAAGAGCCCGTTTTACATGTCAGAAAACACATGGCGGGTTGTTGTTTTTGGCTCATGTCAGTGTCGGCCACAGAAACATAACGTTTTTTTAAAAGACTGAAACATGATGGTTTAATAGGCGATGCTGTTCTGTCATATAGCCAGTCAAGGACTTTTTCCTATATCTTAGATTTCCAATTAAGACTTTCCATACAAGGGACTATATCGACTGGAAAAACTGAAATAAAAATTATTCTAAACAGTTCTATTGAATTTCTGGCACAATCCTCACAGATCCGCTTCACTGAAACACTGGGCCTCCTACAGATGCACGTTAGCCAATGTAACTAATATACACCAGAATTGCAAACGGTGAAGATTTGGTTCCAAGCAGAGGACGGATTCAGCCCTCGATGATACCGATGAACTCAACAGATCCAGCCCTGCACTGCCAATAAGGCGTCACAGGAAGCGAAGTGAGTAGGCTGCATCTGAACCACCATCAAGACTAAAGGACTCGAGGAGGCATTTATTAAACAATGGGATCCCTCAGTCTGCTTCTTGTTAAATGTATAAATAAATGATTATTGCCACCCTGAGAGGAATTGCTGTTTTCAATAGAACTTTGCCCCTGCGGCAGAGCTGATGTAAATGAACACAGATTGATGACATCACAGAGGAGGAACACTTTGTTTTAGACGCTTGTCTCACCCCTGAGTCAGGTCTGTTCCATGTTAATGAATGACTGACTGATGCCACTTCCCTTATAATACACCGACTCGTCTCGTAAACCTGCCACATTCTCAGCCAGTTGGTCGTCAGATCCCTCAAGTCTGTGGTTGGAGAATGATACTCAACTCTAAAGGGCAATACACTCATTCCTAACTAACTCATATCCTTTAAAATATTGGTAATAATCTTGTGCAAAGGATAAACTTGATCCTAATATAAATACATACATTAAACTGGTTAAATTTTGGGCTAGATTAATGCTTTAATGCCTTTCATTTTATTGAAATATATATTTTCCTCAGTCTTCTTTGAGGATAAAATGTAATTCAATATATTCCTAATGTATGACTGTCTTCCCATACAAAGACATGTTCATATACACAGATAGTGCAGTCGTTATTCTAGCCTAAAGCTGTGGTTCTGCTTTACAAGTTTACATCCATACACAGGCAATTGTTAAGATTGTTTCTTAATTATAGTAATTGTCTCCCGATATTAAATGGGTATTCATTTGTGTGCAATCAATAAACAATGTATTACATGTTCAGTCCTCTTTGATGTCTACTTTCTTTTTTTTTTTTTTAAACCAGCACCTTCGGACTGTAACAAAAGAAGCAATTCATGAACATGTTAGCTGATTGTAAATGAACAGGAGAACATTTCTCTTTTTGTAATAACACCATCCATCACTTTTATCGCTGCAATTTATGGGTTCTTCTGATATACCGCCACACCTGTCTTTGTGAATGGGCATTATCATCACTCTGGGATAATAAGGGGACAAAATAGTGTTACACTGTGGAAAAAAAAGTATCCCTTAGAATAATTACACTTAAGGATTACAGAGCTGGTGAAAATAAAGAGTATGCTCTCTCTTAAAATCTTTCAAAGGTGTTAATGTTAGAGAAAAAAACTACTAAAAACAAAAAATGTAATCTCATAATGCATGCTATTTGTTATAAAGCAAAAACACACAAAAAAAGGAACCTAAAGTCTCAGACAAGTTTACACACACTTTGTAGAACATTAGATACCCAAACATTTCTCTTTTTTCAAACACAAAATATTGCAGAATTACTTAATTGGTGTAAAATCCATCATTTTTCTGTATGGTTTGATTTTATTTTTGCTTTTTTTGGCCGTCTTCAGTCCGTGACTCTTCATTTATAGATAGATAAATATATTTATAGACAGATAAACAAACAAACAAACAAACAAATATATAAATAAATAAACAATTTTACGACAGCCCTGCTTTTCCCCCCAGTAGCGCAGACTGAGTTAATTTCCATGATAAGTGCAGCACAGCAAAAGCCATTTTGGGTCTATTGTTTCAGCTAAGCAGCTGTCATTTGCGTAACATTATGCATTCTTCATTCTACCATGCTAATTTTTTTTGAGGGACAATTTTTCTACAATAAGCACTCCAGCAACTAACAGAAACCCCTTTATGGCACAGACCCCAGGGAGCTATAAGCTCTGCCAAATCAAACAAAGGCTTACTGCTCCAACTGGGCCTGTCTGTGCCAATAATACACCGTGAAGTTCACAGCACACTGCATCCAATCTGCACACAGTTAGCACCTGGTCCAGCGCCTTCTGGCAATTAATCAAGATATCAATCAATACTGACAAAAATTAATAGGGAAATAATTTAAGAGAATACTGTAGTGGAGGGAAATATGTATCGGCATCAAAATGTTTGATGTCCTTATTGTTTATGGAGGATTCCTTGAGGTCAGAGGTAAAATGTTAGCCATTCCAGGATTAATGACATCACTGACATCACGAAAAAAACACATTTGCTGCTGGGCACTTTTCCTAAATTAAATCATTCTCGCCTTAATAAAAGCTTTGACATAAATAATGAAGGACTTATAAATTCCACGAATGGATTTTCAGAAAATCACACAACTGATATTTTCACATATTCTTTTAATATTAAACTTGAATGCAGGCTTTTCACCTCAGAGACGTATCTGTTAAGACACAGACAGTTGCAGTCAGTGCTCTTTACTACATACTTGAGCAGCCCAGTGGACATCATTAACACATGTACAGAACATGTCCCTTCCAGAACATATCTTTCACTTACAGAAACCCTCTTGTTTTTCTATATCCTGTTGATCAGTGCAATAATTAAATCATAGCTGGAGACACAGAGATGTTTTGCCAAGCACAGCCATTTCCCTTTTAATTGCTTTTCAGTACATTCTCTCTGGTCCATAGCAATTTCACTCAAGCACCTGATCCCCAGTGTAAGTTCGTAGAGACAAGTTGGTGAATACAAGGGGGTTGAACACAGTGGGTTAGATGCAGTGGGAGCCTAATCATTTTAATTTTCCATGAAATCAGAGCCGTACTTCCCTCCCAACTACAGGCATGTTGTAGCTACCTGTAGATTATAAAATTGCAATGCATTCTTTTATAGACTTGTCTTATTTTAAGAGCATAATTCATTTCAATCGGTGGCACACCTGGGCTGAGTTGTATTTGTCTGTTATCATCTTTAGTGAGCGCTGTTTTAAGCAACACATTGTATATTTATGCCAGAACTGTAGCATTCGATGGGTCTTCAAGGTGTGTGTTTCTATATTAGCTATCATTAAGCTTTATATATAAGTCATATTGCTTATTCTATATGAGTTTCTAAACAAGTTATCCAAAGTGTTGTTCTTAAAGACATGTAGTGGTACATGCCAATGCTTAACGTTTGATGGAGAAATGCTTTTTGACGTAATTCACTGGAAGGCATAACATTTATCAAATATTCATTAACCTAAATGAAGATCAATCCTCATATTGCTCACACTGGACTGCATGTTCTTCTGACTGCGGCAGGAATATCCCGCTGTCCTCATCTGAACCTTAGCCTCAATACCCCAAACACACACATCAGTTCTACCTTATAAAGGTCATTGTTCATAATCTGGATTTGGAGTAAAAGTACCGTACCAACTCCACTACACTGCCACTGCAAAGCCAGCCAATTTCTCAAAAATATAGTGTACATTTATTAAAGCTTAACCATAAAACAGAAACTAAACAAACATCCAGCAAAACAATACGTTTACAAAACCGGAGTAAATGAATTTGGACAAATCATGCTCAAACAGACATTCTATTGAGCTTGTTTGATCTCCTATATACCAAACATTCAAACTGAACCCCCCCCCCCCCCCCGCCGCTATCAAAAAACAACAATGAATCTCTTAAATCAGATCACTCAACCATTGGATTTGTGTGCAGAGGTTACGTGAGGTCTCGCAGTGCTCCGGGAATCCTCCAAATCAGCCCAGGGCTACTGGCCTCTCAGGGCGCGCAAAGTCAACTAGAATTGGGTTATCACAGACCTGGGGCGGAGAGTGCTTCGGAAAAAAAAACAAAGAAAAAACATATCTGAATGGAAACAAATTGTAATTCCTGGGATATAATAAGGTGTAGTGTAATATATTCTGTTATTTGGTTCCATAGGACTAGAATAAATAAGGATGATACATGTTCTGGGTCATCAGTAACTACAGTGGAAGGCATGTTTTGATTGTTTTGACGGGCAGAATTCCCATGAATAAGATCTTAACTTATTGAGTGTTGTCAGACACTAACATGTATAGATTTCAGTACTAATAGTTAAATGATTCTTCTCTGTAGCAAATGTTATACTGGATGGCTATAAATCGTGTGTATAGTTGTGACGCAGAGAGGAAAAAGCTGCTATTTATGACTTTCACAGCTGCAAGATCCCAGTGCTGAGAACCATGCCAAAGAACAATCAAAACCGGCAAAATGCACTCACATACAAAGACTGGGAAACCTTATGTAAATCAAGTTAAAACCACACTGTATATAAAGTAGTATCCAAAAGACAATTCCCAAACTAGGCTGTCTGGAAGCCAGGAGATTTCGGAGGTTCATTCCCAAGGTCTTTCTCCTCGCTGCTCATCCCTGGATGGAAGCCTCTTTTGGATAGTCACCCTTCCACTATTGTAAAGATTATATAGTAAAGAGCAGCCAGGTCATTGGGATGACCCCAAGGGGTCAATCAATGGCAGTCATTGTAAGGGGTTTAGATTGAATCTTTCTGCTTTCCTTCACACTGGGACAGTGGGCTAAAATCATGTGTTTTATAGCATACATAAGAAAAGTAATGGGATTATAAAGTAAAGCGATGTCAATCAGCTATCAATAGTTCATTCATTGTTATTGTATCTTCCAGAGCATTATTTTAACTACAAAAATGCAGCAAAATAATAACAATAAAATAAAAACTGTGAAATAAAACTGTTCTTGATAATGACAATGACATTTGGTTTTACTGGAACTGTTTTTAAACACTTCATAATCTTCAAAACGTTATTTTTAAAAAGGTATACCCCTCTGTGCTTTTTATTACATTTGACTATTTATTAAAGATCTCGGCTAAAACATCAACTGTGCAATCAATCAATAATATATATGATACAAAAATCAAGCCTTTAGCCTCGTAACTTGCCTTTTAGATATGAATCTTAAAATAAAACAAAATGCCCATGCCAACAATTAAATGAGAAGATAGTGCTTAGTGTTACTAACAATTATAATAACAATTACACAATTGATTACTAGTAACACAGTAATTGAGCCAGAGAAGCAAGTTGGTTTGCTTTTCCCATATTTGAATTACAGAGGACACCATCCATTATGTTATTTAGTTTTATTATAGATTAACGTACCAAAAATAAATCAAATCAGGCTTATCTATACACAGCTTATCTAAATCAGACTGGTTTTTGGACCTTATATATATCTTTTATATATATAAAACTGAAGAAATGCATCACTCATATCCCAGACACTGAATATGGAATTTGTATAGGAATCTGAACTGAAAGGGGTAAAAATGTAATTTAGACTGTATTCAATCTTGGTGAGCATCTCTGTTTCTAAAGAGTCCTCTATTTACAACAAACTGTGCATTCTTTGTTGTGGACTTCTATAATGATGGACGTTTTAAGAAAGAATGGCTAATTGGATCTGAATGGTTTCCATGGCACACCCACTTATTTCAAAAGCCCCCTTTTTTTCAAACCTTGGGAAACAAAATAATGATAGATTTAAATAAGATGGTCTACAGGACCTTTTATTAGAGGATAACAATGTAATAAATAGGCTTTTACAGAAGCCCAGAGCTATTGTAATAGCAATATTTTATTATTTGCTGTGGGTGGAAGACAGATGTATCCTCTGTTGGTTAACCACACTACATAAAATACCATAACCACACAAGAGAAGACATTTTAATAAATCATTCATTAATTAGAAGTTATTGTTCAGTTAAGTGTTTGTTGAGTTTTTCTTTCTTTTTTTTCTTTCCATGGGAGATGTGGATATTGAGCTGGGGCAGTCTGAAAAGCAGTGCCCTTGTGTTGCAAGCACATTCAGGGGTCATAATGCGCTTAAATACTGTGACCGCCCTTCAGACAAACACCAAGTTTAAACAACTTGTTTTCCTTTTGTATTTTACCTCCATTAAGAAATGCTATTGTAATGTTACTATACATATTTTCAAACTAAAACAATGCCAAAATGGCCCCTACCTAACAAAGGTTAAAGACAAAAGTGTATTTTGTAACATTTCCTTTGTCGTGTCAGCAGTGATGATATTGAATCTGTAAACCTTCGTGTTCTTTGAAATTTAAAAAGCCTTTAGCAAAATCTGTCAAATGAAAAGTTTACCCAATGCTGGTAAAGACCTTGATGGATATCTCAAAATACTGTTTAAACAAGAGTTGTTTATACATCTTTCAACATATTAGAAGAACAGGAGGTTCAGCAACCACAACATCAGATGTAATCATATCCCGATGGTCCGTCTTACAGCTTCAATGAACTGAAAGGATTGTCTTGATGAAGTGCAATTACTTTTTTATGGAGAAAAAGTGGACCCCCTTTTTAGGACTGCAATGCGCCATCCTTGAGAAGTCATCGAGAGTGGACTTTGACTCAGGACGATCCAATCACTTGTGCCACATGCACGATAAAAACAAAACTGGGTCTCTTTCTAGCACTGGCTGCAAACATACTATATACATGTTTAGTCATCTAAAAACAGGTGGGGAGCTGATAATTGCAAGTACAAATAATAATTAAAAACCACGGCATCAAAACATTAAACTCAAGATGAGCTTGTGATGTGCTCTAATAACAGACTGCAACGGGCCTGAAAAATGATACGTGACATGATTAGAAAAAAACAGAATTACTCAAGCTTGGTGCTCTAAAGACCTGTTATTATTTGTTGTACGTCTCCCACACTGGTAATGTAAGTCTTTTGTATGTCAATTAACCTTACCAATGTGATCTATGATGGTGTGCTTAGCTTTAATTTACTTCTAAACGCCATGTACAAGTGTGCACACGTACCCAGAACTGCCCAAGTGCGTTAGTAATATCTTCACAACTCTGAAACAACCATGTCCTATAAGCAGCTTAAACTGATGTTGGGACATGCCCGAACTGATGAAACAAACGCATCCAAAATGTACAGGACGATTAATATGTCACCATGTTCTTTTTAGACTAAACCAGTCTTCAATTACTATGCATTTGCCAAATATAAACTATATTCTTTTGGTCTCCAGGTGTTTTATCCAGGCTTTGTCCCCTACACATCGTCCCACACTTTTTTCGTAGCTTATCCTTTTGTCCCGCCTAATAATTGTTCAATCGCCACAGAAACAATGCAACACTACACCGAGATGGTGTCCCTCTAGAAAAGTTCTCAAAAGTTTGGATCAAATGTGCCATTACAAATCTAGTCTCCTATCACAAGAATTCTAACTGTATTACTTATTTGCACAGGGGGTCGTTAATTGTATTTACCCCTGTCTATTTTTGTTCTTGCCTCTCCATTTAATTGGTTCAGCAGGGCAGCCCTGCTGGAGTGCCCTTGCCCTAAGTGCCTGTGCTCGGCAGCTTTGGTTTGGAGTTTGGAAACACTGATTTGTTTCATTTCTCCTTTTATAAAACAGGGCGATCGGGGCGAGATGCCAAATTCTTTCAGAGTAGGACAGGATGCATCTTAAGTGCTGCAAATACGTTTGTGACAGAACTGCGAGAGATGGCTAACCTCCCCATAGCTTTGGAATTCCACAGTTTCGAAGTGTGTAATATTTGTTAGCGATGTTTAAACGTTTTTGTCTAAACCTATGGATTTACCGCACCGTGTTTCTGTAGGTTTCACTCTGAAAAAGGCTTTACACACCTCATTAATACAGTATAACCTTACGACTTCCTATTCACGTTTATAATTAAAACTCCCTCTCCGAGTCCCAGTGAAATCTGATAAGCCTGTAGGGATCTCTGCCATGATGCCTCGTGGTGCTGTGCCAGGCTGGAGCCTTAAAATTAAAAATGCGGTCCAGGGGTCATTTGTGCTGTGCTGTGCCACAGGCTCTGCAGATGTCATGTCAATTTGCATAAGTGTTATTCTCATGGCTCCAGTAGATGTCCATTTACACATTAGATGCCTTATCTTAGGTGACTAATAAATCACATTTTCGGTTTCTGTTGGACAAATCTTCTGTTGCTGACATAGGTATAAAATAGACAATATTTTCACTTAAAGTTTACTTGCAAATAAATCTTTCCAAAACTAACCATTTACATTTCAGCAAGGTTGCACCAAACAGATTAGTTATGCACAATGGATTTCTGCTCTACCCTAAATGACCACCTTATCAATTTCAATACCTTGTATTTTTGAAATACACTTATTGCAACAACAAAACAAAAAACCCTAGCTATTGTACAGGACAATTTAAATTAAATCACTGGTGCCCAGCAACATCGAACTAAATAAAAGGCACCCAAGTTGTCCAACTGTGTAGGAGCAAATACTCCAATCAGATCTCTTAGGATTTCTTTCTTTCCAGCCTGTTTATGCTCTCTCACAGCTTTCTGTCAACCCTAGAAAAAAAACTAAACAAAAAACACATTTTTTTATCCTTTCTGGTTCAGTTCCCATTTATGAACCCTGGGGTGTTGACAAGCGCATATTTGATCATTTGGTTTCAAACAGCAAGCAGTGATCTGAGGCAGACCAAGAAAAACAACAGCCTCCATCTCTGTTTTGTTCTTAGACAGGTGATTCCCAATAAGGCTCACTTTATATCATGTAGAGAAAAAGGCCTTTGATCTTTTTTTTTACTGGGGGTTCAGAACAAACACCATAGACTGCAATAATAGGTTTAAGTGATGTTTATTCCTGATAGAGAGAAACATTAATCTTCAAGACCTAGCTTTCTTATTCTTCTTCAGTTTTTTTTTTCTTTAAAGCATGGAGACAGTCACAAGGTCAAGGGGTTGCAGGAGTGAATCAAACACATGTATGCTGAGCAGTTCATTTTTTTCGGTCATTCTGTCTCCTCTTATGAAACAGGTGTGAAATAATATTAAATATAAATAAACTCAATACCAAAGTTAGACTTTAAAATCTGTGGAATTCCTATCTTATAGAAATTCCTCGTGTTAAAACCTATATGGGGGAGTGGGTTATAGCTCCAAAACCCCTCTGTTCACTCCCTAAACATAAGATATTTGTGACTGAATGGACTTTGCTTCTCTGAGTATCCGTGGGGCATCTAACAAGTGTGGACTGTATGATATAATCTATTCGTTATACCTTCGCTGTAAGACATTGATAGAAAATGTGGAAAGGTAATATGATAAATTGCACCTGCTGGTAAATGGTTATAACAACACGTTTTCTTTTCCCCTGGGACCAACCACTACATTCCTATACCCTGTTCTCTGCAGAATATGTACATTTGATCACTCTTCCTCCTATGGGCCTTCTCATCCACTCTACTCCATTCCCAAAACAAGATTATTTCTTACAAGTTTAAAATTAACCATTCAAAATGGATAGGAGATGGACAGGATAGGAGAGTCTAACTCAGGTTGAATCATTTAAGCCTCTACCTAATTAGATTCTAACCATACAGACCCTTGCAAATGATATAGCGATACACACACACTTACATGTGCTTAGGTATCAGTTTGCAGTAAATACCCCTCTTGGTGAAGACATTTTTATTGATCCCAGTGAAAGAACCCACCAGAGCAATGCACAATCTGTTGCTGGCAGTTCCTACCAACATGCTGGTCAAAGAAGGTGGCTTCAGTGCATAGGGGTAGGCTGTATGCATGACCATCGGCAAGATTGCAGTTTCCCATAATGCACTCTGGGGAATGTTGTATACCAGTGGAAAATGCAGAACCAGCCAGAGAGGACCAAGCTAGCCAGGAATTATGACAGGCCGGCAGCTACATCCAGAGCTCTAAATTTGCACATATACAAACAGTTGCCTCCAACTTTATTCCTACCCCTGTGCCCAATCAAATTGACTTACAACACATATCTGCGATGAAATACAAATACCAAAAACACACCAACTGACATAGTTCTGTAGTTAAATGCTCCAGAATGTCAGAGGTACTACAGTCTCTGGGAAATCGGTCTCTGCCAGGTGATTCGCTTAAGATAATATCATCCAGATGAATGTAAGTCACGGCTTTATGACTTTTATTTAGATTTTATAAAAACTCTTCCTTTTAAAACAACCGAAAAGCTATATATGTCTGAATGGTGAAGTAAATGCGGTAACAATGTATCACAGAATTTTCTGAACTAATTTTTTGTGAAATGTAATTATTTGCTTCACTTCAAAGGGATCCCATAGATTAAAGCGTTCTTCTATCAATTATTTAGATAAGACTTGCACGCCTAAATCAGAGAGCCTTCTCCGTTTGAAATGTGAGGAACCAACTGTCATCTTAAATAAGTCATTTTAAGGGTACTGATTAGACAGTGTATACTTACATTTTTGATTACAGTTAGTTTGAAAAGTTTTGAAAGGAACCTGAGATATGCATCTTTGTTCATCACTATTTACTTACGGTAAACAGACAATATTTTTTTTTATTTTTTCAATCAATACAACTATTGTAACACGGTGGGAGAGAATGAAGAACAAACTTTTCACTAAAACCCAGAAGAAATAACAGAAATCAAAATATTTTATGTCGCAAAATTATTTATAAAGAAACATGGCGTATGCTTTTGCGATACAGTCCTTTGATGTCTTAATCTTATTTGAGTACAGCTAACATTTTCTGCTGTGGGATTAGTTGTAATTTGACAGTCTGGACAACCTGATCTATAATTAAAGACTTTTTTTCTTCTTCTCAGTAAACTTCTTTTAGAACTTCACTAAGACCTTTATCATACACTTGGTTTTATATCCTGCTTTGACAGGATTGTTTTATACTTGGGCAAGACAAGGATGGAAATAATTAGGGCATCTTATATAATTAGGGCATAAACTTATATGGAGCTTATCCTCTTCTTATCATTTTGAAGAATATACAATAAAGATGACTATAAAACATAATATAATAAAACAAAGACAAATTATCAGGCAATTCTTCATTTGATTTACTAATAATTAGACATGGGAAATATAGTTCAGTATCATTGGACTTTAAAAGTGGTTACATCTGTCATGAATTAAACTAATACACACTGTAGTTGATTAATCAAACAATAAATAATTAATGAAATATGAATAAACATACAGAGGATTGTATAACTTGATTACATGTGCAGATAATGCAACACCCAGTGAGGTCTACTCTATAAATACAGCTCATGTCCGATGTGATACAATGTTGAATAACAGATGAATACATCAGAATTCAATTCACAAATCACCATTGTTTTTATGTTCCTTGAAAGGCATTTAGTCATCAGCATCCAGGCGTTTATGTTGCTTCTGCGTGCGTTTTTAACCTCCGAGTCTGAGCTTGAAATTAGCAGTCTGTTGGTCTCTTTTACACGGCTCCAAATGGGGGACAAAATGCAGTGTGAAATAAAGCCTTTTCTTCCAATTAGTCGAGGGTGTAGTGTTAGCAAAAGCAACTATTTCACAGTGGGTTTTTTCCATAACAACTGTAAAGAGGAATGTGTCACTTTGAGTAGTTAATAAAGTATAAAAGGAAGAGGAGGGCTGGAAATGGGAACCCCCTCATTCCTGAGAGATCTAAATCTGCTGCTAAAACGATAGTTTTGCGAATAAGAGGATACTACCCAAAGGGGGACGGGACATTGCGTGCTACCATACCGAACTTGTCAACAATTTTTCTAACAAAGTTGCCTATAGGCCGCTACAGACATCCTGTCTCATTTCCGGAGCCAACAGGCTCAAGTGTGACCTAGTATTCTCTCTCTCGGATAACTGGCGTTGCATTTGCATCCTATCTTTTGAGTGGAGAGTAACACCCAAAGGGGAATGGGACACCGTGTACCCAAGCCATCGTGAATGAGGCCAAAAACAACTTAAGGAAGTCAACTCCAAGGCCTATGCTATAGCGAAGCATAATAACATAAAATGCCATGAAAGGCGTGACAGGGACCTGCACATCATAAATCAAACCAAACCAGGTGCAGATGCTACAGTGCCATGCTCCCCTAGAAACTGAAAAACAAAATGAAAAAAGGGGCGTGGGCAGGGAGCAAGAAGTACCTGCACACCTCCAACAAGACTAAACCAGGAGTAGGGGACACCAGGCCATGCTCAAATCGAACATAATTCAGATATGGCTTGGAGCAGTAAGCGACATCCAAAGCCAGCAGCCTACAAGATAAGGTTAGCAGACACAATATCACATGTCAATAACAGAGGCGGGAGAAAGGAAACACACTTCTCATCTGCCAATGCACGGCAGGAAGTAGATCCATTGAAACTATGCATTGCTGTTGAATCCTTTGCTACATTTTATTCCTTGAGAACTTGTGGAAAAAGGAGGAGGAGATAGAGGATTGACAAAAGAGAAGAAGAAGGAGACAAAAGTAAAGTTCATGTGCTGATTGCCTAAATATGTACAGAGCATACTGTAGCATATATAATTTCATAGTTTATAATTCTGGGGACTAGATGGGGATATTCCTTTTTTAGGTCTCTGCTGCATTTCTGGTGGTTTGTAGCCATTAAAAAATTTCAATATTTCACCAAAATAACAACCTGAGCTCATAAACATAAAATTGTCAAGAAACTACCTGTGTTCCCATGACACCAAAAACTATATACGCATGCAATCAAAGATTTCTAAAATGCAATCTCGTCAATAAAACAGTTTTAAACATCCTTCAATGGTGGGAGACAATGTCATGAATAATCACAGTTATAATATATACCGAATAAGCCATAATAACATGGACAACTGTTGAAAATCAAGAGAAGGAAGTAATACAGCGAATTAAAAAAAATCCAAACATCTTAAAACTTTTCTTCCGTTTGCACATATGAAATGGACCAGGTGACTAAATATTATTGTTTATGTTTCAAAAATTTTTATGAAATGTAACCGTGGGATTCCCTTGTTGTTTTGCATTGGTCCCACTACTGTAATTATTTAATGTCTAATTCAGATTCACAACTCTTATCCTGTTGTTATTTTTCCATAAACATAAACTATTGTATGGAACTGATTTCTCTTAAAACCATTTCCCATAGCAATGAGTAATCCAAGATTTCCCAACCATTTGGATTCTCTTGTTCAAAGGAAAAACTACAGTAAACTATTTTTTTTTTCCCTTTCTAAAACTGTAACATTACATTTGCAAAAGAAAGGGTCTTTTGGGATGGTGGGCTGGAGGAGTGGAGGAAATTGACTTCTAACGAACCTAGAAATAAACATTTTGGTGGTGGTGGTGTTGTTTTTTTACGATCTATACAAGTGTGTTTATTCAAGAAGAGGTTAAGTATTTTCTCTTTATTGTGTAGCCAACCCCTATCAGACTACAGTACAGCCCAACACTGTTGACATTTCCCTGTGATTAGCTTTCATTCTCTAACAATAACATCAATACAGGAATCAATTAACTAGTAATTGAATTCACACTTTGGAATTCACATCTCTCCAGGGAGAGCACGAATTAGCCCATTACAACCTCGTACGTTGGCCAAACATCTATAGACGGCACAATATGTACAATCTCCACTCTGCATTTTTCACACCATGAGGCAGGACTGGAGAGTCTGTCCTCTCTGGCAACAATGATCGTAGCCTTCATGTTAGAGTCCAGTGAACGTAAGCTCCTAGGAACCTCACTAATGTCACGACTGAGAGGGCACCCTTCAGCCCTTCAATCTTTTCTCTCTCTCTTTCTTTTTTGTTTGGAAGTTACTGAGCCAAGCGTCTTGGAATGAAAGGTCATGGTCAACCAGGACTGGGTTTGTTATACTGGGCCATGAATACACTTGTCTCTACTTAAAGATGCAAGTCCCTTTCTCTGTGCTTTTTTAGTTCCATATATTTTTCCAACATCAAATCCACACCTTCTGGTTTCATTCTTTTTCTTATCGACCAGTAAGAAACTTTAAATGCCAAATGCGTAACTGAGATATGAAGATGTCTGTAGTAAGAAGTTTACGGATTAGGAAAATACAGATACTAACATAATATGCTTCTATTAGATTGCATGTCTTTTACCAAGATTAATGCTCCCTGATAACAAATATATAAAAAATAAAGCCTTATAAAGTATTAAATAGCAAAAGAGCATTAATTATCTAAGGGAAAAGTAAATATAAAACATAATTAAAAATATATACATTTCAGCGCTGAGATTATTCTTCAAAGTTTAAGAGTAATATTTCTGCAGTATTATTTTTCCTCTAAAACATTTTGCATCTCTCTCTCACTATATATATATATATATATATATATATATATATATATATATATATATATATATATATATATATATATATATATACATACAAACACACACACAAAGAACTTTACTGTTTGAAGTTGTTTTAAAATTCATTTTGATCTTTTTTTCTGCTTTACATTGAATGCAGGGATCCTAGGGATAAAGGATGAAGATGTATTTACATAATTTATGCATTTCCCCGGCTTGTTAAACTTCTGTTGCTATGCAAGTTCGTATCCTATAGGCTGTCTTTATCAGTAGACATGCAAACATTATCAATTAGAAGAGACAAAGCTCACTCCCTGGGCTCAAGTGAAGAGACGCATCAGACAATATTGGAGTGGCATAGGTCTGTTAGGAAAAGATATTAGAAATGACTAACCTTCAAATGAGAATATTTAACATCCTACATGAGTATCTGTATGTGGGATTTTGCACTTCTTAAAGAGTTCAGCAGGGGATTGGTGTTGCGATCTGTCAAACTTCAAGCCTTCTTTGTGTTATATAATGTTCATTTTAATGACTGAAAGCAAGAAAAGACAAGCACTACTCTGAAAACGTATACATTTAGGTCCTTTATGGCGGACCACCTGGATAGATGTGTTCAAAAGCACTTTTCCATGTCCAGTTAATGAACTTACTGAGATTTTGGTGCGGGAACGGTGTCAGATTACACAGGCTCGCCCCAAAGAACTAGTAGAGACTACGTGGTGCCTTCAGGCGCTTGTTAATAAGGTATGTTTACACACTGCCTCAATTCTGGCTTCTCAACAACATGCAACACTTCCTTCTGCAGGGGATGCTTGGCTTGGGTTCATATTCTGCTCCTCTCGTTTTTGCTGGAGTAGTACTCAACTGCCACATGGCTCCTGAGAGGGAAGAGAAACTAATGATCCTGGGGACCCTAGCCAGCCACCAAAGGCAGTTTTATTTGTATTAATCCTGTGATTAGAAAGACAAAATTCCCTATTTATCACATAATGCACTTCCATTCTATTCACAGCAAAAGCAGAAATCCCCTTTAATAGGTGGGATATGCTGAATCATAATCCCACATTTTTCTCTGCTGATAAGATCTCATGATGTCATTAAACAGACATCAAGTTATTAACTAGAGGCAAAAGGATTTCCCCTCTGCATTGTAAAGTTGTCCCTTTGTTCTCTGGTATACCTGCACATGTGAGGTTTGTAGTCTAAAATTGCATGTGGTTTGTTGATAATTAACAAGACAGCTTCAGATTGGATTACTGAAATTATTGCTGTGTTGATTTAACCCAGTGTCAGTGTATGCAAATGATGGTGTCATTTTCAGTCATTTCATTTTAAGCTAAAGGGGATTTTTCAAGAGAGAGAGGGGGGACAAATCCTGATAACTAAATCAATGTAAAAATATGATTAATAAAAAATATTTAAAAAATGTGTCCATAAAAAAGTTGCATCAACTAAACAACACCTGCTAATAAACTAATATTAATAATAATGATAATTAAAAACGAATAATGGTTAAAAAAACATTTAGATAATGTTAAACATGTTTCATTGTATGCACATTACTTGTTTTAGTTCAACAAAGCCAGGAGGAACCTAAGCCAGGGCATCTTGTTTGAATTCTCCTGGAAACAAAGGCTATTGAAAAGCGGACAATCCAGTGCGTGGAGAGCTCAGAGTGCCGCGGAGGACAGATGTATCTGATTGAGAGCAGGACAGCAACGCGATGAAAGGACCTGTGGTTACCGAGGCGTGTAATGTGAGCTCATCTTCTTTCACATTGCATTTTTTTTTTAACATGGAATAGAACAGTGAGAAACTAAAGCTAAAAATGTGCCGAGACTTCTCCTTCTCCGACCTATTCAAATGACCTGAAATACAATAGAAAGGTCCACACGTGAATTATAATCCTTGTGTTTGCTATTTTACAACGTGTAGTTTATTTAATATAGTGATATCAGTTTATTAGTTCACATTTAGATGAGCTAATGTTAATCTTTCAACAGGTTCTCTGAGGTATACTGACCTGATTGTAAAACCTTAATCTGATGAGGCCACATTACAACTTGTATCTAACCCACCCATCTCAAACAAATAAACAAACAAACTATCACAAAATGTGTGTAATTGTTCTTAAAAAGCAATTTGTCTTATGCACAAGCTGCCACACCATGCCCCCCTTCATGAACCGTCCTGATTGGTATAATTTACATAAACAGCCAGGCACTAAGTGTTGACCTGGAAGACTGCGCTCAACTAATCTTTTGACCTCTGCTGAGTTACAAGACCGTTACTGGAAAACCAGAGGCCAGTCTGTCACCCAGAGATGGAGCCTAGGCCCTGAATGGCGAGGATGCAATGTTTTGGTTTGGGGGAGGGTACAGGGGTTAGACATACAGCACATGGTCAAGCGCTATTGTATATTTTATTGTAAGTTCAACTGCCTCTTTGGCTGCAGTGGCCCTGTCTGAAGTCAGTCAGTGTCTTACAGTACCCTGTCCTCTCTCATCTTTTCAAAAGTCAACTGCTTTGGTTCTTGCTTATTTCTTTCTTCAACAACAGACGTTGTAAAATACAAATATAAATATGAACCATTCAATTAGGTTTCTATGACTTGAATGACTGTTTGCACATAGCTAGTTACTTAGAGCACAAACTGAAGACATTCTAAGTCTACAAACTATTTTTCAAGTAGATTTTTGTATTCTCCGGACTAGTGTGGATATATAATCGTCTTCTTCACTACATGGAATACAGGATTTTAAAACTTATCTTTGGTGTTAAATCTAAAGAGAAAAGGTATTCAACGTCCTCAAGATATCATGAACTGTCAAAACCACTAAAGAATCACAATTAAACTGGATCCAATGTCAATTCACTTTCAAGTTTAAATTCAATATATTTAATTCAAGTAATACTTAATAGGTATTAGTCATACTTAAATAGGTATTGACTGTATTATCTATAGGTACTGGAAGAAAGCAGAATAATTATTCCCAGTCAAGTTCATGGTAATCAATCTGAAACAGCCCAGCATGAAATCCCATTGATGTCCAGTAGAATTGTATCCATTCTGTTTGGAAACATATTCCAGTCTGCCTCGGGTTATTTCTAGTATCTTTTACAGATTCTCTCAAGCTTTTAGACACAATTCGTCCAGTGATAAAAAGGTACTAAAACCTTTTGACTAACAGCAGATCCTATAAATATATGCATTGTTAAACATAGTAAACGGTTGCACCCTTTCAAAGTAGATTATATCAGGTCGTGTTCATTTGACCTTAAATTATCCTTGACATATGTTTGACCATTCTGTTAAAGCTCCAGAAGTAAAACTTATTAAGGACCATTGGCAGAGAGGTTAAAAAGGTCAAGACCTCAACATTTTAAGCACACAACAACCATTTAGTTCAATAAATATTGACCCTAAGCATCCTAGCACTAAGACGTTTGCTTGAGCTTCACCACTGGTCCATTAGGTGTGCTAATCTTTCATAGATTTAGATTAATATTACATTTGATTTGACTTACTTAAAGAGCCACTCCATCTTGGTCTCAGATAGGCCTTTACTTAACCATGCCTAATTTGCCATGCTTTGTGCCTGGTTTCAATGCATTTTCTATAAGCTTTGCACAGTCTGCATGCATTGCATCATATAAAAGACACTTTTGGCTGATTCAGCTTGACACATCTGTGGATACCATAAAAAAGACTTGTGTGCTCCGTAGATACAGACATCTCGCACGAGCCAGAAATACACACATAGACACTTATTTCTTTAAACAAATGCCATTTCTGCTGAATATTTTCTGCTGTTTTTGTACGATTATCTTGGAGCAACCAGTCGAAATTTACACAACATGTTAAAAGTTTAATACACGTCTGAGCGCCTTTGTAGATAATTGTGTTTTACCCTAGAAGTGCAAGCTGTTCTTTTTAAGTGAACGACTGCGTGCTGATATTGGCCTCAACAAAAATTAAAGACTGAGACAGGAGTCCAGAAAAATCCCCAAACTAACCTACTGCACAGAATAAAGGAGAGAGGTCATGCGAGGACAGTTATATCGCACTTATCCCATGGCAATGGCTTCATATCTGTAGACACGCACACAAACAATCGAAAACGTACACCAAAGCATCCCTATCTAGAGAATCATTATTTTGAGAGACGTATGTGATGAGGTTGCAGAAGTGAGAAGGTTACAAGCAAGAACTATGATTATCAATGTGTGAAAATATGAACATTTAATTTGTATCAGCATGTTTTTACCAAACTTAACAGCAACACTGTTAAATGAAACAAATACATAAAACCCAGACTAAACATGCAGTCGCAGGTGGCTTGATGGAAAACTTGTCAAGGCTGTGTATAAATTGCAAACATTGCATTTTGTTGAGAAATTAAAAGTCATGTTTTTTTCTTGCAGGCCTCACTTATTATGCTTTCCCATATGTTCCTCTCTCTTCTCATATTTAGATATACTCCTTTAAAAGGAAAAATGTACTGTAGTTTAAGAAATCTACAGAAAAAGTTTCACTTCAGATTAACTTTCTTTCAAATTATCTTTCCGATATTAAAAGCAAAAACATGTATTTATATTTCTTTAACTGTCAGTGTTAATACGGTTAAATTAGTTCAATTGCTCTTACATGCATACCTTGAATATATATATAATGATGACTCTGAATCTGCAGGAACTCAAGACATAATCATAGTCCAGTTCTGCAATCACCACCTTGCATTAGAAGTTAAATTCATTTTAAATACACGTTTCAAAGGCTGGAAAATATAAATGCAATTTCTCAAAATATCCCCAAACTGAATAAACTACAGATGTTTAGGAGCTTTGCAGAGATGTATTTCAATTAACACCCCTGAAAAAGTGTAACAGATTCATTTTAAACATCATCCTTCTGGAACATCATCAGTATAATGAATGAGGCGCAAGGCCAAGCTACCAGATATGTTTGCACTTGTGTCTGCTCCATTTTGCTTAACGGTATGTCAAAGGTGCATTATCTCTGTGTCAAGGCTGTTCACGTTTTAACGTTGGCAGTAATTTAGATTTTTTAATTGTGCATTTATAAAACATTATCTAAGTAATATGTGAGCGAGTTATTAATATAGACATTGAAGATACTAAATCTCTTCAAATCACACATCATTTAAACACCTAAAGAACAAGCCGCCACAACAGCAACCGACAAATCGAGATGTTACTCTTTACTGTGCGTGTCTGGCACCGTTAACCAAAACTGAAAAAGAAAAAGAGAAACACAAGACATTCAGGTGTAATTTACAAAATGTTCTTTAAACAGATGTGCACTTTGTGGGTTTGCATTAAAAAAAAAAGCATTGATACTTGTCTCTAGTAAAACACACAAGAGTTCAAACGCAGCAGGGACCCAATGATCTGGAAAAAGAAAATCTTATAGTCTTGGACTAAGTGTGCCTGTGTATGATAGGAATCACTTTAATGTGGGTAAACAAATAGATGAAAGAAAGTCCCAGTGAACACAGTGAATGGATAACCGATCTCCGTCACACAGAAAGCCTTTAAGTACAGCCAGTTCTCGTACAGAAGTGTGAGCTGTGAGAGACTATAGATTTAAGTAAGGGAGAGGGGAGGTGTGTGGGGGGGTAAACCGCTGTAAGGGGATGAATTGCCCTGTCAGGACAATGGTAAAAGGGAGGCCTTTAATCTCAAGACCTTCACAGCAAATGACCTTGAATGAGCTTAGTATTGGAGAAAAATTAAGCATTTTTTTTTTTAAATTAATCTGTCTGCTGATGTAATAATACACACAAAACACAAATGTGCACACACCCGCACAAGGATATCGGAAGCGTACAGTAGTGCCACAAACCGATGGTGATGCTTTTTGTTCCATTAGTATGTTTTTGACTTTCTACAGGCCATATCAGTTGTGTATCAGCTGTGCTCCAGCCACACACACACAAAACGTAACAGTATTATATTAGTGGCGTTTCATTGTTAAATAGTCTTAGAAAATCCTCCAGTATTCAAATGCGTCTCTCTGAAGTCGTCTCACATTTTAATGGTCCATTTGTCAACAGGACAAGAAAGGGAATTCCTGGAGTAGCCATTTGGAAATAACTGTCAATAGTGCGAGGGTGACATTCAAGGTCAGAGGGAGCCCGGCTTGCGACAATGCCGGGATTCTCTCACCTCACCACCGAACGTTTCCTTATCAACAAGCGTGGAGCATCTTCTCAGGACAGAGACGCTATCTCTCTATCTGTCTCTCTCCATTGCTCCTCTCTGCGGTCGCACTCTGCTCAGTGATAAAGCCCCCTGTCAATTGGCAAAGTTTCATGACGGGCTCAACACTGCCAACGTGATGTAATTTTCCTCTGTCAAAGAAAGTATTGTATAATTTGTACTTGCATCCTGGAATATTGACATTAGCCAAACCAGTTGCAATTGTTGACTCCATAGTTGCACAAACTCTTCTACTACTTTGTTAGCTCATTGTAACATTACAGACATGGCTGCAGCAATAGTGTTTAGTGTAGTAAATATAACTGCTCTCAAGTTCAGGTCTGTATTCTTTGGTATTACTGGTTTGTTATTTTTTTTTTTAATTTAGAACAATAATGATACAACTTTATTTATATAGCGCCTTTCACTCTAGAAGCATCTCTAAGTGCTATTTACGTCTGTGTAGTCTCGTGCAAATTCCACCTTCTGTTTTAGCATGAATAAAAAAGGATGTGATTGGCTTGCAGAGGCTTTCTCGCTCCCCACCCATTTCTGGAGTCACACGTGCAAAGCTTTTCTCCTTCCTGTTCACAGCTTCTGATCATTTAGATGAGGATGCTTAATGAATGCTCAAAATTGGCAAGTAAAGATTAAGTATTGAGATAACATATAACCTATAGTAAAAACATTAAAAAAAAAACCTTACATTTTTAACTCTTTTCAATTTTGGAAAATGTCAGAGAAAATAAACAACTGCCTTCTAACCATTTGTTTATGACTATTTTAAAGTTGCTTGCTCTGTCGTATAATAAGAGGGCAGCACTTCAAAAGCATGGTTGTGTTTGTCACATGGGTTAAGTCAATGCTAACTCCTGGTGAACCCAAGTGAGATGGATGGCTTTACTGTACCATCACTATACTTAGCTCTTCTAAATGGGTCCTCGTTTAAAGGACAGCAGACATTATATGCTTTTTAATGTGGGTCAATCAAAACGCCTAGTAGAAATACCACCATAATTGCAAGCCCTGCATTTCCCATGACGCGCGGGAGGAGGCAGCTGGGTTTTTTTGGAAGTCGTATCAGTAACTAACTTCCGAAAGTCACACAAGAGATCAAGCAACCGCAATTACAAATTATACATTTCCACAAGAAACTGCACTTAGTCATCTAATTGGCAGCGTGTACGTGACCACAGAAGTGACCAGGACAGTGAGGGGTGGGGAAGATTTGGAAAATTAATACTGAAACGGAGGATTTCACTGTGTGTGTAACGCATGCTTCCCATCACACCAAGCAGCAGATTCATTTTCTGACGTTCTCATTTTGTAACTCAGACACACTGCTTACCCGGAAAAGATTACAAACAGAGCTAATGATAGGAAAATCGTTTTTAAGGAAACATTGATGAAACCTTCAGGAACACTGGAGTATTGGTTATTTCAAAACCCTATATAATCCTCTTTAGTTTCCATGAGAATGTCTCGCACTTCAAAGTGAATTTCATACCAACAAAAATGTATAAGACTAATAAATAGCTTATGGGAAAACACAAGTGGTATGTAGTATGTTCAGGAATAAACTTTGATTGGAAACACTTCAATGCTTGTTACTTTCATATTTTTATAAAACTGTCACAACACCAAATAAATAACTTGCAAATGTATAAATAACATTCTTGTATGACTGGTTCTTAATAGCCTTTTTGAAAACCTAAAGCCAACGAATCTAAACAAGACTAGCCTGCAAATATTGCTAGAAAGAAAGAAAAAAAAAACAATTTGTCAAAACTGCTAGCTTTGACTTTGCTGCTTAAGTCTGAAATATGTAATCAACGAATGTTTAGAATTTCTTCTGGATAAGCTGCCTAGAGAAGTTGCTTAAATCTTCCTAATTTCACAGCTTTGGACGCTGACTTAAGTTCTAGGTATTTGTGGTTTTATAAAGAGTGAACTTTTTCCACAGGAGGAATTCATGTAAGCGTAAATACAAAAAAAGTGACCTACATCAGTCTTGATATGTTTAAAAAAGACAACTGAATCTCTCCCCTCGGTTCTCTGAAGGGTTCGAGAGGGGAGAAGAGAAACTGTGAAAATGTCTGGCTGAGGTTTCATTCAGCTGATACCAGGTTACAACCAAGAGATCTCAAGGCACGAGCAGGAACACAGGGGGTAAGCAGTTCATGGAGATAAGAACATCCAAGGCCAGACAGTTCCTAGTAAGTCAAGGCGAGTCTTGAAATCGTTATGAAAAGGAACTGGCAACGCTGCAGAAATTCCAGTGTGGGGGTCATAGTGACTCGTCAATCCTCAAGTCCTTACTGTAGCGACAGACAGAGGAGAACAATGCTGAGCAGGCCCTCGAGTTATTGCATTTCAAAAGCTAGAGAAACAGATTTGTGGATTTTGTGGTGTATTGATCTGTGTGTATTACTGATTAACACCAAAAGCAAGAGATCATTTTGATGGTCGATGCTATTGGAAGAATCCAAATGTGATGGAGTGCAAAAAGGAGATTCATTAAAATTGAAGAGCAGTAAAACAGAGGCTTTTGACCGCTGAGTACTAATATATGGTTGCAAAACCTGGACCCTGATCACAGAATGATTCACAAACTATGGATGTCCCAAAGAAGCATGGGACAATGTACGTTCAGGGACTAAAGGACTAGGTGACTAAAATGGCAATGAACCAAACGCATAGAAAGAAGAATTGGTAAATGCTGTTCTACGGAAATCCTGGAACCGTTTCTAGGAGAGAAAGAAAAAAAATCCTAGAAGATAAATATCACCATGCTAACTGTTCAACAGGTTTGCCCCAACTAGTGGAGCTACTGTTTTCAAATCCAACCAATTTAACAACAAAGAGCAGGAATTGCCAGAGTCTTTGAAATTTGAAAATATATTTCTTTACATTTTAAGTCAAGCTCACTTGTACAATAAATCTTATCAACAAATAGCTGATTGTCTGTCCAAAACTCACAGCTTAAGCCCTTAAAAATCATCCGTCAGGGTAGGGCAAGTAAAACGTAATAGGAGTGCGTGACTTATATAAACATATTGTTACTTTTGGAAATGCTTTAGTGTTTTTCTGCTACCAAATTGATTAATCAAATCAGCTCCATCTATAGGCATACGTTTACCCAGACGTCAGTGAGGATTTACATACGACTTAGATGGTGGTCAACTATATTGCCAGCAACACACAGATTGGTCTTAGCAGCTCTCAGTCAGTTAAAAGATTAGTTATAACTGTGTCATGATGACTTGCTATGAAATGCTTTTTGTGTTATTGCTGAACTGGCTCCGTCAACAACGGGTGCACAAGAAAGGCTGTCAGAGGCACGGCTTGGCATGAGCGAGACAGCTGTTGCACCCGGCCTCTTTTTTGGAAAAAAAGAAAAGCCCAAAACTGCACAGTTGCCACTCTGGGTTTGTGACCAGGCAAGCTTTTTATTTTCCACCCTTTCCAAGTAAGTCTACAATTGTGCTAAACAGGGCTTTCGAGGAAGAGATCTTTCACTTTCTTTCTGGTAAAAGGGGAAGAAAAAAACCCCAGCAGAATTGACAAAGCTTGAAAATGTGAACAAAAAAGCATCTGTGAGGAGTAATAAAACAAAGTGCGTATGCGTGTTGTTCCTGCATCGTATTCCCCCCCTTAGCCCCGGCAACCGAGAAGCATGCATAGCTAACGCCTCTGACTGTGTGAAACCTTTTGTATAGGCTAGAGTCTCTGCAAGGGACCTTGATTACAGAGTTTGGCATGATACCCAATAAATTTTTTGGAAAGGGTTGTTGTACATCAGTGACATTCATAATGTGAAATTTATTCTCTACCCTTACCGGATAAATTAATTTTAAACACTTTATCCCAGCAAAACAATGGCCACTGGCGATGCCTATTATTTGCCTATTTATTACAGAAAATTGGCAGTCATTCACAGTGACAGTCTGATGAGAATGAGAAAACCCTGACTTGGAAACTTGGCAAAGACAACTAAGCACTGGGAGAACAGATGCGTTCAATACTCCAGTGCATTAGGTTTTTAATATTGGTTTGTTGTGGTTGTTAGGTCATAATAAATACAATATAATTATGCCCTAAGTGGTGTTTAAATACTAAATGCACAAACCTGTATTACACATAATTATTAGAGAGAAAGTAATTAATTTTTGATTTTTGAATATAAAACAGTTAATTGCACTTCTTTTTTTAAGTATGTTATGAATGTACAAATTTGCTAAAAGAATCTGGGTCACTTGTCTAAATAGGCAGAAGAATGAACTCAGCACATTACTGGTTTAGGCCCCGGTTGCACTAAGATGCCTGTCTTGGCTGGAGACCCGCAGAGAGTGATATTCTGGCTTTTGCACATGTAGGGTGGAAATAAATCTCTGCTTATTTTCTTATCCATTCCTCCGCAGACTGCAGCACAATGGTCAAGGACAGGAGGACCGGTAAACTCTGTCCTTTCCCAGGTTGTGGAAAAAGACAGTCAATGTCACAGGGATCACGTCGGAGAATTCTCACCAAACCTCACCCCTCCACTTTCCACTCCACAACAACAACACTAAAGACAATTTGGGGAATGAAACAATCTGATAAATAATGTCTGATTTTTAAAGAGAAAAAAGAACATGCAATATACCAATTATTTCTGACTTAAAGAAATGGCACTTGCTTTTGAAAACATAAATATTTTTCTCAAGTGTTTGACTAGAGCCTTTTTACCAGCAAAGTAACAGAATCAAAGACTTGCCTGTATTCCTATCTTTATATTTAATTTTCTCTTAGTATAAAACCCTCCTCCCCCCGACAGAAGAACCCCCTCACTTTCAATAAACATGACTAGACTTGCGTAATTTATTAAATTAACTGAAAGACTCTTCATGCTATGTGTGCCAGTGCCACGAATAAAGCACATCTGACAAAAAGACTTTGGTCAAGTGTTAAAAATAGGAATAGCATTAAATGACAATCTTCCTGGATGAATGGGTTAATTTCTTTAGGAACGTTTCTTCCACGTCCAAATTATTACGCCCTTTAATGACAGTGGGCTTTTTTTTCCAGCATGCAGAATTAACATAAAGGTCAAATTAAAGTCGTGCTGCTCAAAAAAATTGTTTCTCTGTGGACACGACTCCCCGTTGTGCGCAGCATGTCACCTCATCTTCTGTAGGCTTTAGGAAAATTATAACACATCTTCAGTGGAGTGGGTATTTATTCAGTTGCCTGAGATCACCATCTGTGCTCTTCCACGATTTGTGCAAATATGTCAATATAACTCAGATTCCTTTATGTCATTTTCATTTTTAAAGGCTCACCTGCAATTTCTAATCTGAACTGGGCGCCACATTTTAAGTTAAAAGCATTTCTTCAATTAACCCTTTCTTTGGCCCTTATTATAAAAAAAAAAAAAATTGAAGCGTTTGTTTTTGACACAATGTTTCTGTTGAGCTGTTTCAAAAGTAGCAAATTCCTTCAAAATGTGTGCTGCTGACAGGTGCTAGAGAAAGGGATGTTTAAGGTATCAATACCACAGACGCCTTCGCAGGTGTGGGGAATTAGGGGCCAATACACCTGCGGTTAAAAGGTAAGGCCTGAGCAGGGACACATTCTTTACAGTGAGGATTTCATTTGGCCGTATCGACTTTCATTTGCATTAGATAGGTGCGCCACATTCGCGGACTGAATTAAAGCGAAGGAAAAAACAACGCTGTGAATTCAGCAGAGCATACACAAGAACCATTAAATACGAGCACACCTTTGAGCCGTCTCAGGAGACTGGAGATTCTGTGCTCAGGTGTACCTTTCAAATTCTCAAGCTCAGTTTTGAATGGACGATAAAATATGTTGATACAACGATTCTTAACTGCCTACAAATCACAGACACTGGTCTATGGTCTTCTGATTTCTGTTTTGGGGCCCCCAGCCTCACTTTAATACTAAGTGATTAACGTTGTGCTTGGAACTAAAGCCAAAATGGAATAAATGTTGGGAAGAATGCATTTGATCTTATTAGCTTGATTATTATCAAACATTATTTAAACATTTAAAGAGATATACTGTATATGTGGAAAATCATACTGGGAATAGATTCATCTGAACTCAGGCATATATTCACACAAAGGGAAAGTTACAATACACAGTTTGTGTAAAGCTTAGAGATAAACAAAATATCCCTAACTCTAAATTCAATATTCAGAACTAAATTAAAGGTCGCTTTTACACGTTTTCAATGAACCTATAATTTACTGAAGACAGTTTTTCCACATATTATACCAAGTGTTTGGGAGATCTGCAGTGTGGGCATTGCAGATTAGTGAGTAATAATAATTATAAATAAATAAATACAACTGTCTCCTGTTCTCGCCTGCTGTGACAGTCACGATCAAATGCCCGTCTCCAGCCTGGCATGTGACTGTTACCTCATGTCAGGAGAACTTGCAGCGAAGTGGCAGCTTTCGCTGGTGCTATGATGTGATTAGTCCAGTGCCCTTGTTCCACTATACAGGAAGGCACTGAGTCTAAAACTGGGCAGACTGTCTCTCATTAGTTAATGATCATTAGTTTCAAAATAGACTGAACTGAAAACAAGCATGGTTTTCAACAAAGATACTGTTGTTTGCAACTGGCTTACATAGCTAATTCCTTCCCTTCGCCACTTCTGCTGCAGTTTAATTACTTTCTGTTAGAAATGTATCTGCGGAAGGCCCTCCTGGCCAAGGTTAGGTCATTAATTGGCTATGGAAGGAAGATTTTATTATGCCTAATGTTGGTGCGGCAGTGCAGAACTCGAACAGTCGCCACGCTCTTTGTAGAATGATAAATTCTGAGCAAATCTTTTTTCTTTTTTCTCCTCTTTCCTTCTTTAATTTTTCAGTCATGTAAACATTTATCCTCTTGACCTAGAAACCAAACAATAGCAACTTTTGCTTCTTGAGTCTGGGTCCAGGACAATGCTAGCATTCACAGTCAGGGTACGATTGGCTAAGCTGACACATGCAGTACAGAGGTCACTGGCAGCACAATATAGCTCAGATTCACTAAGCTGCAAAACTAATTTTACATGATGTAAAAAAGAAAACTGTACTTTGGACAAGAATCCAAATAAAACATTCTTGAATAATAAATTGACATTAAAGCCTCTCAAATTTATTTAATTCCTCGTTCCTTGTATGTACACAAACCAAACATAGCTACTGTGTGGGATGAGCAACATCATGGTCACACAAATCTTATAAAAACAGGGATCATAACTTTATATGAAGTCAGATCCCAGATTAAAGATGAATTTATGTTGAGAAGAAGTCCGAGATGTCACAGCATTGACGCGGTTTGGGAATGTATGAGAAAAGGACCAGGTTCCAAGGAGCCACAACTTCAGATTATCATAATCGGAAACAATGGAAACATGCCTGCATAGATAGGCTACCAAAATCAATCTCGAGGTGATATTATGGCACTTGACTGGAAGAACAAAGATTGTCAAGTTAAGAGCTCTTTGTGCGCTCTTCAGACGTCAAGTCCTAAATCACAAAGCTACGATCGCCAAACTGGAATTTAATATTTCCACAGCAGCAGTATTCGTGCCATATACACATACGTGTGATGCATGACATAACCAATCATTTTCCCAATCCAAGCGGGATTTAACGAAATATACCAAATGTGTAAAACACAATATTCCTGACCGTGTGTGAACCGATTGACAGGGAATGGAGGGCTCTGAGGCGGAACAGAAGAGGAGAGAAACGAACACCCTTTAGATGGGATGACAAAAGAATTCCACCTAAGTGTCTGTGTGGCTGATATCTGATTAGATATACCAACATAAATGACAGGAGGGGTAATCAGGATCCTTTTAACCACTCTATAAAAGATAAATCATTCAAGTGCATTCATTCAAGTTTACAACCAAGTATATATCTTGTATCCACTGATGCATAGAACTGTATTTAAAAAAAACAGAAACAATTAAAGGGGACAAAGCAATCAGTCAATCTACAAAAACACTGTGGTTTAATGCAAAGACTCTTGAGCACACCTAATCTTTTTTTTTTGTGCCACAAAGGCTAACATTTTAACTACATTTAAAAGTATACAATAAAATATGCAATAAAAACAATTGACACACACTTTGGACTTAATTAAATGATCCTGTTATTTGATTGACTGTCGTGTCTGGCACATGTCCGACCAACATAGAATAAACAATTAAAGTAAATTATTCCTTTATTATATTTAACTAGGAATCTAGTGGCACCAACTAGTAGAATCCGCTACATTTCACAGCACAGTATTAAGACATTATAAATGATAGTATTGGAAAGTCACACAACTTGTTTACTACTTCAATAGAAGCTGCATTGTACGGACACCTGCTTTTAATATTTTGCTAGGATATTCAGCAATAAAAAAGATCACTTCTAGCACAAGAGCTTTAGCTCAACAGTTTAGCTCTTCGTTCTGTCGGAGGAGTAACAATAATAATACAATATTTAATACTGAATTGCTCAAGTACTTACTGTAGATTAAAATGTATCTGTATCTCAGAATGTAATAGCAAGGATAGTTTTTAGGGCAGGATCTCACAAACACATGTTCATGCTAAGAGGAAACCCAAGGATTTATGTAACCATCTGTTCCACAAAGCCTTTGGGAAGCATTCTAAGATGTACTTAGGATATTATTTTCTCTGCAGGTGGGAAATTAGGAGGCTATTACATTCCATTTTCAAGCAGTTGGGAGGAAAAGAGAAATAAATGGGAGCTTATAAAGCAAGAGAAGACCGAAATATGTTTATTCGCTGAGCTTCTGGAAAACCTTCATTCATATCTTACAGGCATTAAGTTATAAAAAAAAAAACAAATCCAATCCGTCCATGCGAGGAGGGTGTGTTAGATCCACATCACCTCCTTTACAGTTGAGCTGTCATAACTTCCAATATCTTAAACTGTTAATTTGCTCGTTTAACATGAACAGAAAGTTGCGCAAAGGACGTTTCTCCTAGAGACACTGACACATAAAAAAAACATTTTTGTTGGAATCAATTTTAAATGAAATTTAAATCATAATCTTACAGTGTGTGTAATGTTGTAAAACAGTTTGCATCTTATAACTGCAATTTCTTTATCTATGACTATATAACAAACTAAAAATATGCAACCTTAGTTTGTCCCTATACTAAGGTGAAGTATTTAAGTATTTATAAAGTGAAGCAATTCCTAAATGGGATTTATTCTGTACCAGCCATCTACCCTGGCTTATGTGATTTCACTGTTGCAAACTTGTTTGTTTGTCAAGCTTTTCTGCTGTCCTTAAGCTACTGGCTTTCACTTTGTCTCAGTTCAATTTAATCACAAGGATAGCTGCTTTAACCTGGAATGCAAGTGTCTGTATTCCTCCACAGAACTGGTGCCCAATATCATCGTCCACAGCACTGAGAATTGTCAAGGATGAAGCCATCTACACATGTGGCACACTACGGCACACCTGTAATCATCCCTGGCTTCTCGGCCCAGAGAAAAACAACAACACAATGGAGCTTCCCTTAGAGAACCCAGCTAGCTGCATAACATTGGCATATGCTGCAAAGGCCTCTGGGAGGAATCCAAAGCATGCACGGCATATGAAGTCAAACAAATTGTAAAGTACAGGTAACATACAGCAGGAGCAGAGCAAGCACATCCGCGTGGAAAGTGAATGTGAAAACCTCCTATTAATATGTAAAGGAGAAATACAGTTAGAGTCTAAAGTATTCACAACCTTCATTTGAAATAATATTATTCTGCCAATCCGATATAAATATTGTTGATTATACTATACTATACTTATTCATTTAATCTTTTCAGAGTTGGTTGACCGCTGATTTAGCCAAGAGAAAACTGAGAAGACAGCAGTTGGCTGAAGAGCAGTAAGACTAGGGGGTGTAAATATTTGACTGCCATGCCACTGAGTTCTTTGTGATTTCGTTCTAAAAGATTGTATAGCTCCTCGGTTCAAATGCATGGTGATAACACTGTTGACTCCAGCAGTTTACTTTACCATATGGATCTATCATAATGTTTCAGTTCTCTAATAATTTGAAATGGATTTTGTTGAGGGGGAAGAAGTACTTATTTTAATCTAATTTCTTGTCCTAAAATGCAAAATTGGATTTCAAATGGCAATTAATATAACACTCCCACCGCCACTGCCACATGCATTTTCTCATTCATTACACGATGAATAGTTAAGAAGTGAGAAATTGCATGTCTTTAGGTTGTTTATTTATTTTTAGTTTAATTTCATGGGCCATTTCCAGCCAGGTTGTGTGTGTTAATGATCCAATGAAAATTAAAATCATGTTTTTATGTACTACATATAAACACTGGATTTCAGGGTGCAAATGAACATGGTTAAAAGTCAAAGTGATCTTGTTTTGCGTGTGAGATTTGGCAACATAAAGAACTTCAGAGACATGATTAAATTGCATGCAGGACGTGCCTGAATTGTTAAGCTTTTTTGTTTCTTCTCCCCCCCGATGTCACCATAGCTTAATGTTGTGAAACCTTATATTAGAAAAAAGGGCTTTCACGTACCATAAGCAAACTGAGCTTTCAATTGCATGTGAAGGCCCCACGAATTAAAAAGCACTTATTTGTCTAATCCATCTCAATCAGAATCTACTAAACAGAGGCATCTGTTTTAACACAGCACAATGACCCTCTGGGGTTTTTGTTTTGTTGTGTTTTTTGTTGTAGTGGCCCTGTACCTCACAAGCTAAACGCAACCCCCCAAAACCGTCATGCAAACAAAACTGCTCATTGTTAGACATGGCGGCAAAGAAAAACCACGCCATGTCAGGAATATAGTAATAAATTCAACCAAAATCTGATTTTGGGTGCAGGAGCCTCCATGAATAGGGGCTTTCCAGCTTCCAGTAAATTACATTCACCAAATAATCCACTTAATTCTAGTGCACAGGACCAATTCTTATTCCAGAGGGGAGGTAATAAGTGATTTAAGTCCAGGAAAACAAATCTTTAGGGAACAGATTGCTACATGGTTGTTGACCTGTCAAGGCATACAGAAATGTGCCACAGGATTGAAATCCTAAATCTGTATTAGAGGCTTTGCTTGGGCCTGCATCAACTTGCATGCATGCAGACCCTTATCTAAAAAACAAAAAAGGTAACTGAGTAACTCCAGGCTGTGTGGACGCCCTCACAGCACTGCCCCGAGCTTCACAAAAGCACAACGTCAATCTCACGGAAGAGCCAACGTTTAATTTCTAATAGATTGTGTCTATTTAGGTAGGTTTTTATTGTTATTGTTATTTTTGTTTTGTTGTTGTGGTGTTTTCTTAAATTAAGATTTTTAAACATTTACAAGGCTTATATTTTGACTAAAACCTTTGGCGGTTTAATTTTAGTATTAAAATTAATACAATAATAAGGATTTACACTAAAGGATATATTTTACATCCCCGGTGATGGAATTTAGATTTGTCCTATAAAGAAAACCTTTGCTAAAATACTACTACTACTACTACTACTTTTTTGGTGTTACTGCACAAACTGTCATTTGTAGATACTTTTGAAAATAAAATAAAATTGAGAAGCAAATCATTTGTGCACCAGTTTTCCTTCCACCCATGAAAGACTGGGCTTTTAGTTTTAGCGGAGCAGTTATTTTGTTGTTGGTAGTACATAGATCATGACTGTCGGCCGCTCCAATCTGCTAATGCACATTTGTTGCTTGAGCGAGTTTTAGGAATGAAAAACTGCAGGAGGCTTGTTCACAGTAAAATGGCTTGCTTGTATTGCCTCTCAATGATGAAATGAAACCACAGTTTTCCACAAGAATAGCAGTGGCCCTGTATTTAAAAATGACGAAATCCAAATCCAACAATGGAAACGCCAGCAGTTCAGATCTTTCGAAGGAAATGGGAGTACGAAACGGTGGATGTAGTATCCCCCTGTGACCAGCTGTGTACTGCAGCTCTGGTGATGTTGAAGTTCCACAGATGTAAGGTGATGACTACCTGACAGATGTTTAATTGACAGATTGATCGGCATGAATGATGTTGCAAATTGTCCATAAATCAGTAATGAGGTTGCTAATTGACCGGTAAATACGTCAGTTACCTATTACACAGATATCCCCAGGTAAAATGTGACAGAATCAGAGGTTCTGCAGTTTAGCTCAGGGAACTCAACAGTAGGCATAGAAATCTAACACTCGTTCGTCCAGGAAATAATTATTTCTCTGAGTGTTAAAAAGAGTTGAGGAGTGAATCAAATTGCATTCTAGGCTCTTATTTTGGTAGATATGTCCAGGACGAAGTCACACTAGCTTTTAGTTTGAGATGAAGATCTGTGTTTGGACCTAGAGCCTTTACATGTTTTTGAGTAAATAGATAATAGATACACAACAACACATCAGAGCACATATTCTGTGACTTAAACCAGCTAGACAATTTAAGGTGTTTTTTTATTGTTTTGTTTTTTTAAATAGGACTTTAAATAAACTTTATTCATTGTAATTTTTACACATGCTTTATCTACCTAAAATGTATTAATATTTAGTTAAAGAACGAGACTCTGATAGTCTTACATTTGAATAAGCAGAATACACTTAGGATTAATTTGAACTGTACACATTAACAGAAGCCCCGTCAGTTAAATCAGAAAAAAATACTCTTATGAGATTAATAGGCACAACATTAAGCTATTAAATAATCTTATCTCTAAGCAATAATTCGTTGACATCTTGGTATTTATTTCTGCTCAATAAAGAAGGCTAATTCCTGATTAGCATCCTTTGCCTCCGTAAGATAAGGATCTGTTTTGGAATGGAGTCCAAACGGGAAAGACCCCACTTCAAGAAATGTGGTTTTCATGGTTAATGGTTTTCTTCCTGTTGAAGTTTGCATCCTGGTGCCTTTCTCTGAAGAAAGCTTCGATGTTAGACTCTATTCAAATCAAAGCAAATAACACTCTCCTCCTTTTTTCCCCTTCTTCTGAGATAAACTGATCCTATTGTGTTGGCTGGGTGGAAGGTTATCGAATTAAACTCATGCTTCTTTTCCAGTTTACACTTCAAAGTTTTAACCAAAGAAGGAAACTCTGTTCCATTGCTCAAAACCACATGTAAGTCAAATGACGTCAATACAACCTTTTCAAACTCATTTATTTTTCTATTTGCAACAAGTGGAGAATAATCTAACCAGAGGATATTGGCATTAAATATATTATAATAGTATGCCAAAACCTAACCAAAACAAGGGGTAAAAGCCAGGTTCTATGAAAACAGAGGCTATTTCCGAAAAAGAAAACATAATTGATGATGTACATACTATTAAAAACCCGAGGGGAGTGTTCCCTATTACACAGCACACACCAGAGAACGTATTTTTCTTTGTATTACTGGAAAGGTTCAAAAACAGCGTGGGCTTCTGGCATCTCAAAGCTCCACTATAAAAACAAGGAGAATTCCCCTAGATACTTCCTGCACAATAAACATTTAACTAGGGAGTTGATTACTCACACCATTAGTGAACAGTGTCAAGTCATGGCTTAAGAGAACTACAAGAAATACACTCTAGATAAGTATTATAATATAATATACCAAGTACCTTTACAGTCACATTATTTGTATATAGTACGTGGTGTAGCTTGGGTTACTGCCAGCATTTACTGTGTAGAATCAGGTGGGACCTGTTAACATAATATCTTCCACAATGCATCACATAAAAGGCAGCTAGATGTACAAAGGTCTAATTGGTAGTGTTAGGGTTCCCCTGTAGAATCCAGACAAAAACAATGTTTTATTTAATTGGCCCCTTCTTCGTTGCTATTGCAGTAATGACCCGAAGCCCGTTCCTCTGTGGAAAAAGAAATAATTGGACGTACAGCGGTTGATTGTTATTTGTACAGTTCCTTGTTTAAATAATTCCATCTACCTGTAGGTGCTGTTTTATCTTTGATACTGTTCTCTTAGGGTTTCTTTGTGAACGTATCTTTGCACAACCTTCTTGAAACACTGTGGGTATTGTTTTATATCGGTGTCAGAAACGAACTTCCTCGTTCAGGTTACGCTTTGTAGAAGATGCCATACTGGAACACGGCAGAGCTGTTTTTTAATGCAGTGATTTTAATTTTAGTACAAAAGTTAAAACAGTGCTTCCTTACCAACATGGCATGTCATATAAACTACCAAAATACCTTTAGGAAAGACTGTAAAAACACTTAAGAAGGGGTTCAAGAAGCTGAAAAGCAAATGACAAACCATTTTAGTGAAGTGCTTGTGCCAGGTGTAAACAAGGCATTCGAAACATCGCTCACAGGGAGAGGGTGACGATCACAGAAGCAGAGCGTGTCGGCCAACACATCTCCAGCAGGACAGTAGGTTAATCCTCTGTGAATATGCCCCATTGAGTGGACCTAACTCCGGGAACCATAACAGGGTGAGCTCACATTGCTCAGGCAAGGCTGAGTGATAAGAGGACTGCAAACTCCCTGCGACAAGGTCAAACACAAGGTGGAGGGAGGGAAAAGGAAGGACACACTCAACACTTACATTCTCACTGATTTCCACTGTGTGCCCAGCATTGCTTTAAGCAGCCTATCTGTCATTAAGTGTCTACTGATTGGTAATGGAATTAAAAGGACCGAGGACTGTTTTTTAATTTTTTTTGTAATGTCCTTTATGTTACTCTATAGCGTGCGTAACTTCTTATTTTAATCACTGACAAGAAGGAATTTGTACTATATCCCTTGACACCAAATTATGATTAATATAATGCACCTCTCAGAATTGGGGTTTCCATCACCATATCTTTACTTTACTGGGATATCACCTCCATCTGGTTGTTTTGCTTTAGATTGTCTACAATAGTGTGTTGTTCTTAATATGCAAAATTATTTGTAAAATAAAATAATACAAAATAAGAAATACTCTCATGATAGGATGACATTCCGTAAACACGTATCTGGACTACTATCAAACGTGAGTCTTTGCTTTGTCTACTACAGAAGAGGTTTTATTTTTTCCATTGAGAATTAAGTGTACCTGGTATTCATCCAACATTCCTATTACAGACAACAAATAATAGTTAAGAACCATAACAAAGGTACAGCAAATAACCGTGGAATGCTGTGGTGTCATTCTTTTGAAAACAGTCCTTGCTTTTCATCTGAAGAAAAAGCCTCAGTCCGATGCTGGTAAGGCTTCAAGGTATTGCTGGTGAGGTTTGTCGAATGGCACGAAGGGAAAAGCATGCTGTAACAGCAGACACCAGAACTATGTGGATTAAAACTGACCCTTGAATATTTATGAAGACGACACCACAGAATCAAATCATGAAGATCCCGGCTGTTCACCTGCGCCAGGATGACTCACATGTTTTTCATGGGAGGTCATCGCTATTCCAAAACCCCATGGCTGAGCGAGTTCACACACGCACCTTAACGACTCACATTTCTGTTGCTGTGTGTTATTGTTTGTGGATGCTGAACTCAGCCCCAGACCAAACATGGGAGGAACTTCCTTACACAAAGAGTGGTAACTGAAGGAAAACGCAGCGAGCCGCGCGGTGGTCTATGATTCACTGAAGTTCCTGTGAGGTAACAGTACGATGAGTATTGCTGGGTGAATTAATTAATCTCATCTGTAATCCTTTACAGGTCACTAAGTGAACAATATAATACAATGGAAAATGTACTGCAGCACATTAGGTTGACATGTGTGTTGATAAATACGTGCAATTCCATCTCTCAATACAATAGGCTTTATCAGTCTCTTTCAGTCACACACTGCCAAACACAAGGGGAGGAATGTACAGTTAATTTGATTAAGGAAGCAATTAGCTCAATGAGAGATAACATATAGCTCAGGTTGAATGACACCAGAGTACCCCGAGGCTGTCAAGCATCACAGCTATGCTCACCTGCTATACTTGCACCACATATATATACACATGCTAAGAGAACAGGAAGCAGTTCTCAATAATACTTCTTATTGCCAGCTAAACAAGGTGTAGCAAAAGTGAAACAGAATAAGGTGCACTTTTAGCACTCTGGCCACGTGTCTCATTGCCGGTTGGAACATATGCTACTTCTGACACTTGGGTTTTGTTGGCGTCTCAGAAGGCTCTGGTTAAAAAAAAAAAAAAAAACTTACAATCCAGGGCCCGGCAGGAACGCAAACACATAAACACTACTCGGACAAATGGTATGTGAGAAACATCATTTTATAGAAACAAACTTAAATTTAGTGCATTCTTAAGTGAAAGCTGAATCTATGATACCCTCGCCACAGGTTTTGTTTTTATAAAGTTTTCTCAATAACACATTGCAGTTGGGTGGGTTGAACAAGGCCAGAATGTTTTTTGGATTGTTTCTTTGTCTCATCCCATGAGAAAAGATTTTTCTAAATAAATTTGGCTGAAAGATTCCAGAACAATGTGCTTAAAAGCCTGACAAAGGAAACGACAATGTCTGGTTTCCTTTCCCTGCTCTCCTAGCTCCCGCTTTTACTTTACCCAAGGCGGTCTACAGAAAGACAGATATTCCACAATATTTTATGGATGGAATTGAACCCATAATTCCACTCGAAGTAACATGGTCTTAAACATCACAGCATGGACGAGTACTTAGTGCGACAACATTTTGCTGACTTCAGCACTGTACCTTCACACAATATTTCTGAACACAACTTATTACAATGCAAATCTGAAAGTTTAAAAAGAGGGGCCCCCGTTTCTCTGTTCCCTGGGTTTTTGGGTGATCCTATTCTTAAATAGATTTACACAGTCAAAGAGAAAACACATAACCGAAGAGTTTATCATCCTCATTAGACCACTTTAACTTTCAAGCGGGCACAAGAGACCCTCTCATGTGCAAAAGTTATAATTATGGCTTCCTGACTGCACAAGACAAAACGCATAAACAGCGTACGGCAGGGATTCCACTGTAAGTCACATCTATCAAGTTACTATAGAAGCTTTTGTTTCTAATGAGAAAAATGAAAGGAAAAATGTTCCTCTTATCTTTTTGATCTGTAAAACCGGTGCTTCTTTTACAAGTATCAAATTGTATCTGCAAATCCACTTCTCTGAAGTGTACGGACTCTTACAACCTCCCGCTGACAAAGAATCTTTGTCATTTAAGCATGCAATTAAATAAGGAACACCTGAAACACTGTGGCATCACTGACGAAGAAAAAACAGACTTTTCAATGGCATTGTCACTGATGTGGCATTGTATTACCTCCATCATATCTCTTTCATGTTAGCTTTCAGAGTTAAAAAAATAATTAAAAGAATACTAGACTAGACTAGACTAGAGTCAAGTAATGTACAGTAAAAATGTGAGTTTGTCAGTCACAGTGAGGTCTCAGTAAGTGCAGTCATATATAATATTATTAAGATACAGGATTAGAAAACAATTATTAGAAAAGTTCATCCAATTTGCCCCAGATCAGAGAGACCATTTCTGCTGGTAAAGCTGGAAAAAGGCCTTTGAATTTCAGTATTGATATTCACACGTTAGCAGCTGTAGCCTGCAATTTTAAACGTTCTTTTTGTATGAGCTCTGGGGATAATATTGACGAGCAATGCTACTGGATGCTGATTCTACAGCAGGCCCAATATTGAGCAGCTTTATTTTTCATAGACCAACCCATAAACAAACTGTTTCGAATCCTTCTGATTTGATCTGATGTAGCACAATAAAACGCAGCAGCAGTCACTTTCACTTATAAGCAAGTCTGTTTTTTCCTAATTCAATTTTTTCTGCTGTTCATCATTTGAAACAATACAACAAATAATAATAATAATAATAATAACAGTATAAATTCACGGTTTCGGGGTCCTAAAACAAGACATATTTGTACATAATTCCCAGCCCCCTTTCGCCAGCGATAAAAACAGCTTTAGCGTTTATGTTCTTTATTGCCCAAGGGGGTGATCCCCAATTCCCACATTTGAAAGCCCATTGAACTTCGGACATTCATCCCTGTTCTCTATAAGGGTTCACACAAAAGACCTGCATTCATGCTCTCCACTTGTTAATGCCAATAAAATGTTTTACATTTCCTTACACGGCTGTTAAATTTAACTAAGCACTGAATCTTCAGAGGTGTTGTGCTATACAGGCCGTTAAAATGAAACAGAAGAGGGGAAATCAGATTTTTAAAGCCCACCAAAAAGCTTTATCATAAAAATAATAACACTCTACATTTAAATAAAGAGATATCCGATAGGAGCCCAGCTTTTTTCTTTTTTTTGATACTAAAGAGGCTGATACGGCGTACAGTGTTTATTTTCACAGGGTTGCCTTTGGCACTTTGGGATCCTTTGACATTTGAGACTGGTGCCAACCATTAAATATTTAACAGCTCTTTAGCTGTTTACACTGCAGTGTTGTCAGTATGTTTTGGCATCCCGAGTTTGTGCACGCTGTGCTTTTGTTGCAGAGTCACAAGTGAAGTTCCCTTATGACAGCACGCTCCACCAACGCTGCTGTGCTGCCATTCTCTCCCGGCAGCTGGCTAAACCCCCAAATGAGAGTCCCGATGATCCCTCAAATTACCAGCCTACTTCCTTCTCTGGCTTTCCGCTTTGAGGCCGCGGTGCGGAGAAAGGTGTAATTATGGGCAAGATGGACCCAGCATGAGACAGTCTTGCGAAGAGCCCCTGGCAAAGACATTAAGCACCTGTAGCCTCTCGGAGACTCGTACGGGAGTGGGGCTGCACGCCGGCGGAGATTTTAACACCGTTTACGAGCACAGTTGCCAAACTAAGTGCATCTCAGTTAAATCATGCTTGGCTCTGGGTATGTGAGAGTCGTGAATGGCAAACTCAGACCTGAGGATTGTTAATCTGCTCACTTCACAAAGGGTTTCACAAAGAGGCACAAGACAAAGTTACAGCAACTCTTAAGTCTCTCTATATGTGTTTTTGATGACTTTATGATGATTATCCTAAACAATCTGTATTTGCCCTCTACTTGGGTATCTTTGTTTAATAATTAATTTCCACCTCTAAAGTGACCTGGATAAAACGTATTCTTTGGAACATGTATAGACCGCTTAGATAATGACGTCAGTAGGTTTTAGACCAGAATTGGACCTATCACTGTATCATTGAAATAAAGCAATCTAAGTGATGCCTTTTAGATATTAGAGATTTTTAGAGATTAAACAAAGAACATTTACTGTGATATAATAAACAGTACAGTAAACACCAAAGCTATTTTGAAAAATAAAAAAGTTAACTTTAGGGTGAAAACACAGACTAACATGTACAGATTAAAATTTGTATCCAGTTCAGATCATAGAGACAAGTTACTGCAAGATCTTCTTGAATTATTGGATTACAATAATTACACTTAATACATGCATTACAAGTTTTACAGAATTGTATGAACATATGAAGGGTATTAAAAGTTCTCATTTAATACAGTAAGGATCAATTCTTCCAATGAGAAACATTTTCTCTGTAAAACTATTTGGGAGATCCACAGGACTTCACTGTGGGTGATTGATTTGATTGCTTAATGGAAGAATAGTAATGAGTAAGCTGAGAGTCAAGGTCAATCTTTCCATTTTCATGCAAGACTCATTTAAAAACACAAAACTCTCTCTGTGGCTGACATATGAGATCCATGCAAGTCATTCTTTTTCCATGGATGAGTTTCCTTTTCTTGGTTATTTTCTTATCTGATTTTCTGATTATATTTTTACATAATGTGAATATATACATTTGAAAGTTTTTAAATAAATTACATTAAATTTAGACTCCATTAAACCCAAATGGGAAAGACGTCAAGGAGAGCTATAGTTTTAAAAGAATGGACCATTCTTTTTGTGTGCAGAATGTAGGCTATTGAAGGTATATGACACATGGAACTAATCTTCATAAGATTGTTTTTAGATACGTCTCTCATAATACATATATAAATAAAGTTTTGCTTTGTTGGTCTCTCTCCCTCCAAACAAATAAGCAATAAAAAAAAGCATTATTACAAAGAAATGACTTCCGCAGATGCCACTTGCTCAGATGCTGTCTTCCCCATCTCCGCAAGCCATGCTATTTTTAATACAAAGTATATTACCAAACATTCCTTCCTAAAGACCAAGCTATGGACAAAGGAACATAGCAATTTTCATGCGGTGTACTGTCTCTTCATTTATTTATTTCCTTAAACAGTTTAAATGTATCCCAGTCTTTGATGTTCTTTCCTGGTTTCTGGCAATTCCTCTCCTTGTTAAAGTAATTTCAGCTCACATTTAGCAGACACGGCTCTCAGCTGTGTGCCATGCGGCATCCTCTGTAACAATCTCATTCATCCCCAGGACGAGGAAGCCAATTCTCCCAGAGACACCATCGGATCGCAGAGATAAAACACTGGGATGACCTGTCATAGCAATAACATTATAGAACAAATTATATCTGTGTATATATATATATATATATATATATATATATATACACACACACAAACTATTAACTAATTATTATTTCATGATTTAATATCAACTAATAACTATTTCATGAATCCCATGTTTTCTACAATTACCCCCCCCCCACCCCCCCACAAACACAACTCAATACTTCTCTGAGAAAAAGGAAAAGACAGAAATCTCAACATAACAGAAAATTGTTATTTCTTAATCACCGTTTATAGCACCCAACTACACTTAGGCCTTAGCCAGGCGCATAAGCATCCCTGACACCCTATTAAGACAGATTATACGTTACTTCCTGGGGGGGAAAAAAACTCTCTGTATAGAAACAACAGTTCGGAGTGGCCAAGACACACAATTCATCATCCACTAACTAATACACAGAACAAAACACATTAGCACTGCTGTCAGCACTGCGGCTGCAAAATGAACAGCTCTGGGGACGGAAGCTAAAGGCCCTCAGACTTAATACCCGAAAAGAGAAGAAATGGGCCGTTACGTTTCCACTGTGAGCGGCCCAGCGGCCTTCAGCAGTGCCGGTGTTTGTTTGCTGTGTTTTCAGTGGGGCGGGAGGCTCCCTTGTGTGACTGAATACTCCACTGCTCCTCGGACACGCGCGGTCCTGTGGCTCCAGCCCAGTAAGGGTGCCAGCTCCAGAGAATAAACATAGGAAGTAGTTCCCCCTCATCCTATAGTCAACTTGTACAAAGATATTGGCCCATAACTCAGTAACTTCAATAAGACAAAGTGAAGAAGGTCAGCTGTAACCGTTTTCTCACTAGGTTCAGCATAGCCTTTACTCTGCCTAGTTATATATATTGTTATACCATTATTTATTTTGTGCTTGAGAATATCCTACTGGCCAAGTCCCCTGCCAGAGAAATGGAAAACTCCTGAATGAGAATCGGAAATATATGCCAGAATAAGCACGGCCATGTTTTACATTAAAGTGGGAAATATATGCATTGTTATCCCCTTAAGCCGCATGAAAGCTGAGGAGGCATGCAATCAACATGTTTGTGAACTTAACTTGCTTCACATTTTCTTAGCTCAGTGACTTTTACTTCAGGGTGGTCACATAAGAAGCCTTCCAATATGTCCTATAGTGTTCATGTATTGCAATTCATAACCATGGAGCAATCCAAACGTGTTTTATTTGCTTAAAGTAGCTGCTTTTCACTACATTAACAAAACTGACATCTTGCATCTTGGCACATTTAACCACCCGGATCAAATGTGGTTTCCAAGAACATCACATATACATTGTTCAATTTGGAAACATTTAACTGCAAGAAGGAACGACTTACAGTGCCTTTAAAATAACATGTTCATGCCCAACTAATGTGTCCAACTTACAGGAAAGACTAACCCAGTCTGTGCCAAAATACAAAAGTACATCAAAATCAGTGTCTTGGACCCAAGTTAAAAACTGACACCTCAATGGCCAGCTTTAAAGAAGGGATGTTCAGTCGGGACAATTCCCACCCCATGCCATTAATACATGTGTCACCAACACGGCCTGTATGGTGCTGGGATCCACAGGTGATTGGGTCTAAATTGGCTGATCCTTGCTCTGTGGTTTTACATTTCCCCATTGATTTCAATTAATTTGACTTCAACTTTAATTCAGCATTCCAAAACTGTAATTCTTCAGGACTACTATCAAATCCCACCACTTCTGATTTGCTCTACCAGAACAGGGTCTGCTGTGACCTCATCACCTGTGCTTGAACCTGCTCCCAGTGCCTGGAGTGCTCAGATACAGATCCTGCTTGCTTTCTAGCAATAGATTATTAAAGCAGCTGAAGAAAAGGTTAAGTAAATAGCCTGTGTTTGTTCAGGTTTGCTCATGGCACACTGCTTCTCAGATCAGAAAAAGAAGATTCAGCAAACAATGTTCAGCGATGTCAACATTCAAAATTGAACAAGGTAAAACAGTTGGAACTGTTGAAAAAGCAAATTCCCCCCAAAAGTTACCGATGAGAAATAAAACACTCTAAAAAGCAGAAAGCCACTTTCACCTCTCAAGATACTGTAATACAAGTCACACAACACAGTTTGGCATTTTGTTATATGAAAAAAATGTCCCACCATATGTGACAATTAACAAAGCCCCTTTTGACAGTATCTGAAACTGAAATATCTCCTTTTTACCACACCTCCCATCCACAAACAGAAACACACACAAAAAGTGAAAAAAAAAACACTCAAATCAAAGTGCAGAGGAATATTTCCATGGCCGAAGATTGCCTTTTGTTTATTGATTTCTCCAAGAAAAAAAAAAACTGAAAGCATTACATCATGCTAAAACAGGAGTGCTACAGTGGAAAGGTCACTATTGAATAATGTCTGAACCCGACAGCGTGTTTCACAGCAGCATGTAAACAAGTTGTGAAGGAACCACACACAAGATAATCACGGACATGAGAATGTACATATCTGAGCTGTAAGAGCTTACAGATCAATTTTGATATGTAAATCTGAATACATCTACGTAATCCGGTGTTACTGTAAATTAAAACGCAGTGCAATATGTGGATCAATGAATTGCAGATAGAAAGAGTATGGCACGAGCAGCTTAGCAGCAGCTGCGGAGATTGACAGTCTTTGTGAGCCCAGCTGCCTGTGTCAGGTTAGTGGGTCTCTAGTCGCAGTGATAATCAGCTTTATTAGTGCCACTAAAACCAATTTGTTAGCAGACTGCGCGGATCAGACGGGCCAGCTGTCAGGCACTGCGGGCTGATTATTATAGGATTTCATTTCATTGGCAAAGGGAATTATAATTCAATTAAAAAGTTAACCAGTATATTTTCATGTTCAAATGGCCCTTGATTAATTTGCTCGATAAGTAGTACTAGACACAAATGTTAAATCACATTAATATATATACAAACAAATTAATTAATTAACATGAAAGCAAACAAACAAACAAACAGAAACACAGATTTCTAGAAAACTCAAATTAACAGCCAGTTAGTGTTGAATAAAATTAACTGGTTTAGAGTTAGTATAATCATCAAAAAAAAAATTGATAATGATAATTTTGCGCTTTATTGAAGATTTAACTTAATCTATTATATAGAACATTAAAACCATTAAACAAGTTGATAAACACAATATCACCTGTTCTAATATTCACCGGCCTATATGAGATTTATTTCCCTTATCTCAATTTTCTTTATAGTTTCCTAATACAGAGATTGAGAAATTTGAATGTTTAAATGTATTTATCTAAGTATCTTGTTACGTTCGCATTACAATTCTTTTTACAAAAAAGATGGCAAAAAAATGGGGTGACACGAAATAGGCATGAGCAATTACCCGCACTATTACCTATGTGACTATTTTTAATTACTGTCAACAAATTAGGCTAAGAAGATATTTAACTAAGCAGACACGGGGGGCGTTTTGATGCAATGAGGATGTGGCGGCCCAGACAGAACTTTGTGAAGTCTTATGTCACTTTCCTGTCGGGACTGAGATTAAACATGCATCCTATAAACTTACAGCTGCTTCCCTGCCTCAGTCAAAACATTATGATGAAGACATGCATCTCTGAAGTAGGCTACAAGGCCAGCTTAGAAAAAAAGGGCAAGTGAAAAAGGACAAGCTGATAACAGACGTTAGCGCTTGATTTGGGGGAGTATATGCAGAATTGCACTTAAAATATAAAAAAGTTATTCAGTTTATGCAATTCCTGAAGTTACAAGAAAACAAATGTACAATAGAGTCAAATTCCACTATTCCCCCAGAAAAAAGAAAGAATCAAAGTAGTACAATTTCACAGTTTATAGCTCTGTTAATAGGATTTTTCATGTTTTAAGCACAAACTGGAAAAAGCTGGAAACAGTCTGAGTCCAGGACACTGAGAAAGACAGTGCTGTTAAATCAATCAGCACCTTTATTCATGTCAATCTAATTAAGAAAACTAGTCATAAAACTCCAAGAGCCAGGGTCTGCTGCTAAGAGCAACATTTCAACAACCTTTAACCTTCCAAACATATAAGCCTTCAAGTGCAGGACATTTCATTAAAAAATGCAGACAAAATATTTCCTTTACGCAGTGCTAAAGCAAAAGTTCAAGCAAGGTTCAAACCATAATTTAGCTCACATTTTTGCAGCATTACAGACGATTTTCACAAACTAAGGGCTAAACCAAATGAAAACTTTGACCTCCCTGCAAATCTCTACCCTATTGTGGGTTAATTTATCATTAGAAGCCACATTCTACTATTTATAAATCAATACAACTTTGTAATTTGAGGTTCGTGGGTGAGTCAAAGTTTTGATGTGGTCCAGCCCTAAGGCTCAGACCAACCTATAAACTTATAACCAATCGCGTTTTAGTTTACTAGTAGCAGAAAGTGACTTCGGACAATAACATGAACTGCCAATGGATACAAGTTTGTCATGAGCAATTCGTGGGTAAGTTTCAATCTGGTCCAAGCCTAATTGCTATTAAAATTGCTCCAGAACAAATCTGTCCTGATCGTTTACACGTGGCGTTTGTCCGTTTCCTGAAAAAGCTTGCTTGGAGGCACAAGGGAGGAGTTAAAGAGAAAACATGTAAAAGAAAAGAGGATGAAATATGGGAACAATCAGATCTGATCTGTGTACCAATTTATAGGCACAACACGGTCGGCTGGAAATCTATACAGGCAGAGGAATCAGCTAGCCACAGATTCGGATTTTGATTTAGGACAGGGCCTCCGCCTTGAAGGGGAGAAAAGACGTCGCTATTGAGGGCCGTTCTTTACCATTTCTACAGTGAATGCGGGTATTTGCAGAGAAAGAATAGAGATTCCTTACTTCTGCAGCCAGACCCCACTTAATCCATAGTTAACTGCTGTTTAAACAACCTCTATAAATGTTAACTGGGCTGCCTGTTCTTCTCTGAATAGGCTGCAATTACCACCTGCAAAAACTGAAGTGGGCTCACAGATCCATCCACAGGCCTGGACTCATGAGCCAGAAAGCACACATTATGTTACACTGTTTGGAAATTTAAAACGTTCATTCAGCGTTTAGCATTAGTTCAATACTCACACTACGCAGATAAATCCCCTTAAAGTATTACGTAGAAATACGATTTGTTTTCAATATAGGATGTTTTTTGTTTTGTTTAGTTCAGTTTTGTTTTGTTCCCCCCCATTTTCTGACTTTGTTTTCTAACTGGAGGTCTCTGTGCTTTGATCTGGGGGGTAGTGGTCTTATAGTGGAATGTGCATTTCTGTTTTATCTCTCACGCAGGTGTCCTGTTGTGCTCTCCTTTATGTGAACAGATATTTCAGGGTGTTCGGAGGGATGTCAGTGAAATATTTGCCAATTTAATTGATCTCAAATCAGTTATTTTAAGCGGTTTGTGATGTGCAGATGTCTCTACAGAATAACAAGCTCGGCCATTATAACGTGGCAATGAGGTCTATGGTTGGCATCATCACGTCAGCTTTGGTTTGAAGGATGTCCCCATTACCATCTATGTGTAAACAGAAAAGCAAACCAGTGAAGGAATGTTTGTCACCACATTCACTTCACTTTGCCAGAACATAATTTCTGTAAATATATATGATTTAATATAATGTTTGAAGCTTATTGCTAGTAACAACTTCAAACCCTAAAATCTGCCTTTTAACAAATGACACACAAATAAACAATACCCAATTTACGTCAGAAACTTGGAATAAAGTCAAATTCTTTCGTAGAGCATTTAACCAGCTATACATTGGTTTTCAGGACCTCGTTCCCATTTGAAGCATACAAGCACAGACTTATACACAAGTACGCGGGCTAAGCATGAAAATATTCCAGTTACCTTTAAGGATAAGCCTAAGAGAAATAACAGGTTTGCATGCATTTGTGTGCTCTGTTCGACATCGCCTGTGCACTTGCTGCTTTCACACGACCGATTCGCAACATCTCTCCACACAGAGCCAGACTGCAGGAATGGCAAATTAACAAGTGGCAAAGTAAACATGTTTGTAAATTGTTAAGTGGTTAATAGGCTCTAGGGGATAGAGTGATTTACAGTGCTTTTCAACTAAATTATAAACAAGATTTACATTTACTGAGCTCCTGGCATCCTGATTTGAACAGTGTGTTTGTATCCAAGAAGGACTTACTGATCTTTAGTAATCAAGAATACACACACACACACACAGTAATCTGTAGTACACAGGCATTTTCAACACAGAAAGCTACAGACACAGGTTAAAAAAAAACATTTGCTGTGTCTACTACCAAACAGGGTTTTCATGGTAAAGGTATATAAAATAAATTAGATAAAGTAGAAAAATAAAATAACAAATTAATGTACCTACCATTGGCCACAGCTTTTCCGCATTCAGAGTGATGTTTGTCTGCTTTCTTTTTCAGAATGAATAGTCGCTACCATGAAATATATCCAGTATTTTCTCCCTCTTTTGTAAACCTAGAAGAGCAGACAGACAGATGATTGAATAGCTAGCAGGCTATATTCCCTGTCTGTCTCTCACTAAAATGCAGCTGTATTAGTCAGAAGATCCACGGCAGCTTGGTTTTGCGACCCAATGGCATGGTGTGACATGACACGATTGCCTCAGAGTTCGCTGACAGACACCTGCGCACCTAAACACGGGCAGACACCAGTTGGGGGACTGTCGCACTGTTCATCTGAGTTTGTCTCGAAACATTAGTACTTTGTCAAATCCCTCTGTCTGGAGTTGCATGACCTGATAGACCCCTAACACAACATTCTGCCGCGATACTTCACTTAAACGTGGATTACTTGGCTGATTATATGGTTAAAGTCATGACAACGGAGAGTCGCCGAGTCACAATTCCAGTTTAGCATATAAAGTATATCAGGATATTGGGAATTTGCCTGTTTAAAGGGATGCTACATAAATGGCTAGATTTAAGGGCACAAAATAGTTTTGCAGATTGACCATTCATTTTGTGGTCGAGGCCAGGTGGCAAAAATATGTTTTGATATTTAAATATATATGCATGGTAAACACTATGTGGCTGTGACCTATTGATTCAAAGGTCTGCCTAGTGTTCTCTATATTGTTTTTATTGGTCATCTGCAAGGAAACAATCTCCAGAGATGCTAAGTTGGCTTGTGAGAGTTAAAACCAGAAAAATAGGCAATTAAAGTTGTGTTATATTTAAAATGCTTTACACAATGTTATTATGAAACAAACAGGTTGCTGTCAGGTTTACAGTTTATACATTGTGTAAACCATGTAAGATGTAATGCATTACCATATTTGTATCCGTTTCATTAAAATGTTTTATTATGAATTTAATAAATACAGTGAGTATATGGGGCATCTGAGTGGCTTATCTGGTAAACTGATTTCTAAATGAAGGATGTGCCATACACCCCAGAGATAGCCAGTTCAAATGTGGGCTATGTCATTATTAAGTGTGGCCTGGAGGTCTTCAGGGAGCATGGGCACTGGTCTGGATGACTATGAAGCTTTAGCTGGACATGCATGGGAGACCCCTGGTCAAGTATCTTCAAGCTCATGTAAAGCTGTGCCAGTCCTCCATTTAAGACCAGAACCTTGCTGCTTGCCATCTAGGTTTATGGTATGAAGAGAAGTGTATGTCTTGACAAGGCCGGTCTCTGGGACGCATGTGGGACTGTCGATCTTCCAGAGAACGTGCTCGCCTTCAGGAGAAGGCTACGGCTATTGTTCCGAGACTGGTTAATAAACAATCCTAAGCTCTTGCCTGGCTGCAGAGTTCTGTAAAGGAAGAAAAATGCTTGGCCTTAAGTTGAAATCCTTTCATTTCTTACTTGATACAGACAGGTATAAAGAGTTACAATCCAGGATTCCAAGTAAAGCAAAACAACCCTAGGCTCTTATGTTTCTGGAAGCAGGAGTGTGCAAGCCATATTAGTTGACTTTACCCATAAACACTAGTTATTTGTGGGATGAACTGATGGCTGACCTACTGACCATATAAGAAGCTATATTATTTTACATACAACCAGGCAACACAAAATAGGCATATCGCATATTAATATTCAAGAAGCAACTTAGTTCTTTCTTCTACAAAAAAAGGAATTTGAGTGGAACAGAAAAGCGTAAAAGCAAAAAAAACAGAAGTAAGATGCATACAGGTATGTATAGCAAGTTGTGATATGCACTACAGGAGCATATTACCAGAAAACAAGATTGAGACAATATCCATCAGCAACTGATAAGGAATAAACAAAGCATTTATAAAGAACAACTGAATCAGTGGTCATGGAATGTTGAGCAATGTGGGAGATAAGTAGCCCTGACTATTGTCAAAACAGACAGCAACAGAAGTGAATTTCCAGCCAACTGTCCCTCCGAACAGTTTCAGTGTAGTTAGTGGGCGTGACAAGAGTTTATTACGTCAGCTGGGTCCCCACACGATTCTCATCTGGCTAGTGTTTCTAGATATGTGGACTGCTTTTTGCAGAACATGCCAATATAGGTTTGCGATCACCTGGCAAATTTCAGAGTGAGGTCTAAACCCTCACTACAGTGATGTCCGCATTAAATTAAAATATAACTATTTCTAGGAAGAAAAAAAAATCAAGATGCATGATTATCACGTATACAAACATGAATGAGTCTGATAAATCATCTAAAAAACAAAAACAGACACAAAGATAGCTAGTTTACTTTAATAGACCTTTTGCGGTTGTACAATGGTAATGGTGGAAAGTGAAGCACCTTAAAAATAGTGTTACTAGTAACATTAGAGGCAATTATCCTCATAATCCATCAACTAGCACCTGCTCATTTTATACGATGCCATTTTTCTGGCACTTTAAAAATAATCTATCCCTTTGCATTGAAGTAAATGCTGCCCCTTTACCTACAGTCCTAGAACGATACCGTGCCTAAATGGAATTTATTGGCAACAACGTGGATGGCTCTGTAAATGATGGACCAGTAATGACCCCCCACCCCCCACCCCGCCTCCTTTAATTTGCCTAATGAACACCATATGGTTCACCCAGTTGAAAAATGACCACTAACAAATGTGTTAACAAGAGGCATTTCATTAAACCGCCGAGTTGTGATCATTTCCACGGCCTCTTCATTTCTGGCTCAGACAGAAAGAAGGCAGAAGGTCTCTTGTTAATCAGAATTAGGCAACGGGAATCTAACAACAGCCGCCCCGTAGCATTAATCCCTGCGAGGATCTTAATTGTATCTGGTTTAACAGTCACTGAGGTGGTTTTACTGCAGACGGCTACTGTGATTAAGGACATTGGTTAAAAAAATCTGTTCATTAGCCTAATAAAGGCTGGATAAGCCTGCTTGTTCAGCCCCTAATAACCTAACCTTTAGGTCTATACAGGAAACCTTGGTATTAATGGTGAAATTCAAGTGTCAGGACGTTTACCCTGAGATAAGCAACATGGAATTTGCTGTACTTGTTTGGTGTCTGAAGGCCTGACATTAAAATCTTTATTTTAAGCCTTCACTCTTACAAGACAAAACACCTATATTTCCTGCTCAATCTCTCTACACATTTATGCTACTAAACTTATATAACAGTGCAATACTATACAATTTTGTCGTAATTATGCAACTTCTTATTCTAAAGAGTACTTTGACCCACAATTCGCTTACCATATACACAACGGCACAATGAGGGCTACATTAAACTTGGACAATTTCCATAATAAACAGAAAAAAAGTTCCTAAGTGAAAATATATTTATAGGATCACAATCGAATTATTCAGTTTTGAAAACTTATTTCTGTTTGTTGATTCAACTAACACACACAAGATAAATGTTTTATGAAGTAAAAATAAAAGAGAACAAGCTTTTGCAATTTAGAGGTTTGCTTAACCTCCAGAATCTGAGCAGTGTGTGCTAAAAGCTCTTCATTTGAGAAAAATACCAAAGCTTCACCGGACTATCAACAACAGCCTAATAGATAGCAGGTGAAGGATGAGATAAAATAATGTCAACATTGCATTGCAGCCAGCCTTTGGCCGTGTGCCAGATTTCGCGATTCTATAAATAAAATAGGCCACAGACTCAGAAAAATATTTTGTGAGTGGAAATCAACTTTTCTAAAAGTGGAACGACTTACAGTTCTTTCTTCTGCAAAATAACTAAGAGAAAAGGCACCTTTGGTAAATGTAATTTTCTCAGTCCCTGCGTTTGTACTGTTCACTATGTTTCCAGAGGTCTTCAAATACCCTTTAAATAGTATCCCTATCCAATCATACACACGCAAGGAAGCCATAAAAGGTTTTAATGATGAGTTTCTGTGGAATGCATAACTCTGTCAACCCCCCCCGAAGAAGAACAAGTCTACAGGGTGAGCACCTTTTCCTACCACTCAGTTTGACACACTTCTACGAAGTCCTAGAACTGTGTGTCAAAATGATTTGGAGTGAACTTTCCCCAAACTATTTAATGTGATGCCAGGGAGTAAAATAAACACTCATAAACACACTCTGGGCATGGGACGGCTCAGAAACGCACAGAAGAGTAGCTATATAAAGGCAACAATGAATCCATCACATGCACAAAGTTGCCTCAAAAAGACACCAATGTCACAAAATCAGGCAATTGATATACATCAAACTTCGAAGGCAGGGTCTGAATGGTATGTGGATGTAAGAAATGGAAAACTTCAAAGAAGCCAGAGGGGATCATATACATTTTTCATCCTGTAAATAAAGAATATCAGAGGTGTGTCTGTGTGTGTGTGTATGTAAACAACCAAATACACATATACATATATAGATGTCCTCACAGCTCTATATAAAGAGAAAGAAAGAGGGGTGGCAGTTTTTACTCTGTGCCGGGCATTCATTGTTACTTGTATTATGATCGACACAATTACAAAATGTACAACCATCTGGAAATGAACACCTTGGATAGTATGTTAAAATAAAATACAAATAAAATGAGGGAAACCTAATTTTGATTCTGATGTTCTGTTTTCAAGCACAGAAGTATATGGTAAACATAAAAAAAAAACACCAAAATAAAGGTTAACCATTGCAAAAGACATTTTAATCTTCATGACTTACCCCCTCATTACATGTGATATTTTGAAATTGTTCAATAGAAAAGGCTATATTTGGGTATTCCTCTGCACAAACAGAGCACAACACATTTAAAATGTGGATCATATTTAAATAAGTTGTCAACAGTATCACTGGGCTGTTGGATATACATTTGAAGCCTTCTGGGTAGTAATATGTTACACATTGTAATGCTTTTGTGAAGTTCTCTATTTAAATACCCGCTAAATTATTAACGAACACCAAACGATCAACTCCCAGCTCCCGCAGGTGCTTCAGTGTTCAAACAAAACAGCACAAACGTAGAACTCAAAACAGAATGCTTTTAATAAACAAACAAAAGAATATATAAATATACTTACTTTGATTCATACACCCCACCAGTGCGCTATTTTTAGTAGGTGTTTAGAGGTTGTGGCTCATTGTTCAGCTGATGTTGTGTGGTTTAGGAAATGATTTATGCTTCAATGAACTGTAACATTTTTAGAAGATTAAGCTTTAATCAGTGTTTACTTCGGGCAATGCTGTTGCATGCAGTGTAGGTTAATTCATGTTACTGTTGTGCGCCGAAAGATCACCCAGTCTAGACTTCAGTAGTGCTTTAATGGGATTCTTGGAGATTTAGTTAAGCTTGTGGTCAGAATAGGGACAGCTAACTGGGATATCCTGACCTACAATAACCCCTTGCTGTCCTGTTCTTACTGTATAGCACACCATGCAATTCGCAATTTCTAATTCGCAGTGGAATCGAAGCTACCACTCTTTACTGTTGGCTGTGACACTAATATTACATGAAGAGTTGGCACTGCGGTGAGAAGGATAGCATTCACATTTGTGCTTCATTAGGTCTCAGTGAGAAAAGCCAACTGCAGCTCAGGATTAGTATGAAAACAAGGGGGGGAATATAAATGTATGTATTTTTGTTTCCTCTCAACTGAGGCATTACATAAAAGCAGTGGAAATGACAGCACTTCATTCCTCACTGCAAGGAACTGATCCATGCTGCTATCCGGGTAGTACACTCCTGGCATACACTGCTCATGTGTTGTACAGTGTGTGAGTAATTGCCACATCATTTCAGTGTCCTAAAACGCTGCTGTACACCCCAGCCTGAGTATTAATGCTCTGCTATGTAAGGACAACGTGTTTAATTGAATCAGTGGAGTGGCAGTCCAAAGATTAAAGTCCAGTCCAAGTCAACTGGAAAATTCATATTTTCCTCTGGGCTAAATCGGCGTCCATTCAACGAGCTCTGAACCGATATAACTGATTCAAGAGTATAGTTTAATTAACAATCCTTATTAAGCTAAACAAATCACAGAACAGAATTGTTAGAAGTGCATCTGCTTGAAAGAACTAGTCATCAACAGCCTACAACACTATACTCGGTCTGTAGCTGTGAATCCAGGATAATTCAGCCGCAACCCAGAATGCAGGTGTGAGATAATGGTGGGTTTGTCTGTCCTGAGGTGGATTACCATAACGCCGAGTGGTAGAAGTCATACAGAAGCATTTTGGAGCAGACAGACATGATCCCATAACTCGGATTAGGACGTTGACTGATCTGCTAGTGGTTGATACCGAAGTTAGGAATTCTGGATTTGTGTTTTTAATTCAGCGATGCTGTGAAGCCATACTTTGGGACGGACACAGTCAGAAATAGAAAAACATCATTTCTTGTTGCTGTTTTCTGACCTAACTGTTATCAACACGGCATTTTGAATGTTATTTTAACACAGAGCAGGAGTCACAATGCACGCCTGGATCCATATTTGCCAACACGCTCGTATTTGCCTGACACAGAGTGAAAGCTTTTGAGAGGAAGAGGCTGTCCGGTTCGAGAGGTCGTGGGTGGTGCCTGGGAGACATGGAGAGGTAGTAATAAGAGGAATTTATGCAGCTGGCCTGCTGTCAGATGTCGTTTAAAAAGTCTCTTTTGCGAATGGAGTGAGTAATCACTGTAAACCTGTTCCCCCAAAAACACTCCAGGGTGGCCCTCCAACACACCCAGCCTCACATAAATGCTGTTTACAGTTCAAGTTTATAACACCATGGCTGGAATACTCAAAATTATCTTTTTTCATTCATACTAGTGAGTGGAGAGAACTGAGTGCATGTGCATTAAGATAACAGTCTTAAAAGCATGGTTACTTTGCAAGGTACCATACACGCCCGAGAGAAAAACTTCAATCCTGTACGTTATGTTAAGAAGAAATATGAATTCTTCCATTTATCACCTTCATTTCTGTTTTCCAGGAGTCACTTTCTTTGAAAGCGACCCTTGCAAATAACGTTACCACAACAAAGACTTAACACAACTATACTTTTAAAGTAATCGGGAAATTAACAGTGGATGTATTCCATACCTCCATGCAGCTTCTATTTACGCCAAAACCTGATAAGCGGTGTTGTCATTTGTACAAGAGAATATACTTTCCCATAGAAATGCTTCTGTTAAATTGACTTGAAACTGGCACCTATTTTAAAACATCAGGCTGAAGTTAAGCACCATCCTCTATATGAAGTCATTTAAGAAACATCTGTTATCATCAGACTCAGTAGTACTACTCAGCTGAACTCACTGATCATTTCCTGGGGATTAACAGATTGTAATATATTAATATTAAAACACATCTGGAAACCTACAGAATAAAAGAGACTCACTAAATATATTTTTTTGGTAAATTAAGGTAATTTAATTAATCCAAAAAAATGTAAGTGACTGTTTCTTAACACTCTGAGGTGACTATGCAATTTACAAAGAAGCCAGAACCACATGTTTAGTTCCTTAACCCACATTTCAGCAGTTGCATCCACTACATTCAACAAAAAGGACAGCGATCTCTCCCCACAATGCAACAGAACTATGTTTCTCATCGCCCTCACATTTAAAAAACAAACAAACAAACAGAAACACATCAGCGGTGCAGCAATCTGCGCTACTTCGGCTTTAAAGGTCAAGCAGTGCTTGAAAGCAGAGATGTGCTGATAACCTCTGCCCGTGGGAGTGTGGCGTTCCGGGCAGACCTCGGGAAGGTTTGCAGAGTTATGGAGGTCACAGCTCTCGAGTTTCTCTTTGTTACTGGAGTCACAGAAGTCACAAGTTCCTATTGGGTTACAACACGCCTCCTACACTTGGACGTGGACTTGAAGCCACTTCATGTAAGGACAAAGGCTGGAATGTAACATTGTATTAGAAATACAGAGGGAGGGATAGACTTGCAGGTCGGTATGTGACCTCTGGTGTAAAGCCATGCAGGTGCCGTGGAGCTCTTTTCCAGTTCACCCCTGAAGAAATAAGAAAGCTTTTTTGTCTCCCGCTGGCCGTGCTGCTAATGAAGGAGTTTATTCGTGTTTTAAAAGGTATACTGTATCTTTTCACTTCACTGAGTTACATATCAAAATCTTTTTCAGAAAACAGTACACCATTCCTCCAAGGAGGGTTTTCGTGCATAAAAGGCTCCTTTGTGTGATTTCCGTTAGTGGAAAAGGCTTCCAGGCCTTTGGTGACGCACCCCCCAAACACAGAACTGGGCAAGAAGAGGTAACCACAGATAATGCCTACTCGCTTTGTGAGTGAAGGTAAATATGTGTTTCCCTCTTTGGAAACAGCCCATTTCAAACAATCAGGGTAAGTAATCCTGGTGGTTTGAAAATGACTCCCTGGGCTTTACAGCCTGGTCCCAAGGTAGTAATCTAGAATGCACCTGGCCTATTTTATTTTATTTATATGGGAAATCTGAATTGGATACTTCAGTAGCCAGTCCTGCACATCTAAGAGCCTGAAAACAAAAAAATAAAACATCATCATCAAAAACCAACAAACCGAAAACATTTTACCATATACTATTGGTGGATAGGATACTCTGGGAGTTTTAACATAATGTGAGCAGAAAAAAATGCTGGTTGGGTTAATAATAGTAATATGCAACAGTACTAAATACTATATGTTTTGTTTTAAATCGCTGAAATGGAACAACAGTGAAATGTCACTGTGAGCAGCAGGGTCCTTTTCCCACAACATGTCAAAGGTACAATCTAAACATAGAGGTACTTTATGTCATCAGCCCAAACATATCTTTCCAAGACCACTGGTCTATGACATCAAAGAAAGATAAAATAACTTTCTGTCGGATTCACATCCATCACTTACGCTGTGTCAGGCTGCACATGATGTCAAATGACGTTTGTTTGCCTTTTCTTGAGAATCCCACAGCAAAAGAGGAATTACATTGCAAAGTGTGTGATGAGCAGGACTTCTGAGAAAATCCCCCAGTGAGCACGACTAACAGCAGATGATTAACACAGGAAATACAATCACATGATCATTCAAACTCAGAATTGTATTGGAGAAATAGTCCAAAAATAATGGGGTTTTAAAGTATTTGTCACAGCCAAATGGTTCTTTGAATGTTCAAGTAGATTTTACCTTAAATGGTTCGTCTCATGGCATCTGCAACAGGAACGCTGTTTACATTTCATCATTATCAGAGATTTAAATTATTACATTCTTCCATAAGCCGCACTCAAAAAAGCAACATTTGTGGAAACCAATGGGAGGGCTGTGCATACCGCAGATGACTGCAGACAGTATCAGAGATAAAATCCACAAGCTGTTGTCATTAGGAATGTGCATCAAGAGCTGTGATTGATATTACATAATAGTCATAGTCATTACTGTTCCTTAATAATCTCAACTGTTGTAGTAACAATTATAGCTTTTAAAAACATATTAAGACAGTACACATTCTTGATGCAGTTAGTATTACAGGTTGCTTGTGTTCTCTGCACAATGCCAGCATATTCTTGAATTAAAACACTAACTGTGGGAAACATCTGTACAATGCAGAAGTGAGTAAACAGATACATGTCCACTCATATTATAACCGCAGTTGTGTATATTCTTCCTCAAAACTACTGCCACCGAATTTCCATTCTGGCGACCTGTCATCATCACAATACTATGTGCACTCCTACATGATAGTGTCAACACTAACATAACTGGGAGGATGTGGCTCAGACAGGATTACAGTGTAACGTCATGACGTCGTGGACTGACGCTGCAATCTGAAATCTGTATAAATCAGGTGTATTACAATACAACCAGCTAAATAATGCTTACGGCAATGCCAAATTTAACTGTTACAATAATCAAACCAAGCACTGCCTCTAACATCAAACCCATTATCCCAAATTACCCTAAAACAACCTCATTCCAAGAGTAAATCCTCACTGCTTTCTAATGCAAAGACCACCCCAAACCAATTCTATCACTATCCTCAATTCTCTTACATCAAAATAACATGAACCCTAACCCTGTGTCAATCCCCGCCATTAGCGTAAGTGTATGGCAGTCCTGCTCGGGGTTTAAGGCTTTACCTAGATTGGTTTTGTGTTATGGTTGGGTGTAATTAGGATTATAGGTAAAGTCATGAATGGTTTTAGAGTTACATTGTGTTTTAAAGTATTGACTAGTTAAGCTACATTTTGCATTATAATTAAGATTAAGGCTCTGGCTAGGGTTTGCCAAAAGGAGAGGTGGCCCAAGAAACTTCCATTTCTATTTGGGTTAGGGATGCATTTCCCCAGGGTTAAGTAACACAGATCAATTTGCGAATGCCTTTGCATGCTTGCTGTTGACTGGAGTTGAGTATCTGCCTATTGTAAGAGCAGCGAGAAAGTGCGGTCACTGGGGCAGAAGAGCTGACGTTACAACAGTAGCCGCTTCAGGCAAATCGCAGAGTCATTGTGTTGCACCAATATGGTGGCTGGGTTTGGCAAGCGCAAGGTTATTTTCCATTTCAAACACCTGTATGAAACAGCAAGGAAGAAACTACAAGAAGCTATTAAGAGGAGGAATAAACCATGACTCGATTAGATCAGTCCTCTGAAAAGGGTTGACTCAGTGCACCTGCTTTTTTCTTTTATGCAAATAGCAGCGTGCGAAATTATGTCAGCAGAGTGCTTATCTCTACATGGCCATAGCTGTGGCCCTCACCGACCCATATGCTGCCACTCGCCACCCCCCACCCAGACCACAATTAGCCCCCTGGGTTACAAAAATCAGAGTTATTGTGATCTATCTTTCTTTGACTTCTATGAAGTCTCTTTGGTTTTACAATATATAATAATGAGACTACAGGTAGTTTCTGTGTCATACTTTTTAATACACGCAGAAATATGAATAGACCATTGGCTCCAGTGTGCAATGTTGTTTTTTCCTTTTATTGAATTATAATTAATTCATTTGTATGTCTACAGGTTTCTTCGGCACCCACATCACGCGCATGATGGGAGACGTCCTACCCTGCTCTGACTCAGCGCCTGTACGACCGACAGCTCAATAAAGACATAATTATTACTTTAGATTCCGAGTGTGGATATAAATCTTATCATTAAGTCTTCCTGCATAAAATACTGCATTTGCTCTGTATGGTGAAAGGAGTAAATTAGTCAGTAGTGAATTAGTCCCTTTTTGAGGTGGATACAGGAAAACCAAATGAAAAACATCCCCTTGAAATTCCACTAAGGTTTGGCTGCAGTAGAAAGTTAACAGATGTTCAAGTGGTATCGTTTCTCCCAAGTCCTTGATGTCTTCAAATGTGGATTTGTTGTCCTTTATCTTAACAATATCTGCAGCTGGATGTTTGTCTGGGGGAGAAACCAGGTGTAGAACTTGTTGACATATATGTGGATCAGCCCACATATTTCTAGTAAGAATTCACACAAACTGAAATGGTCAAAATAAAATGTAGTCGAGACCTGGTTCACCGTGGGTCGCTGACCTTTTCACCTGAAAGAAAAATGAGTGGCACCCTCCAACACTGCCTTCTCTTGAGTACATATACACCCACATATTTATTATACACATGCCAGTAAACAGCAGTCCAAATATGGTAGGATTTTGCCGTATTTTGCAACTCAGCAGGATTTAAGGTTTTATTATGTGGGTCTATCCATAATGTGGAAGACATCAGCAATTCCTGAAGGATGTCAACTTCTGTCTTTTGAGAAGGGAATATACATTTAGACTAAAAGAAACCATCTGAGGGAAACTATCAGCCATATATATATATATATATATATAATTTTTTTAAATGTCTTTAATATATTTAAGGTATGGATCATAATCTGACCATGAAGAGAGTTTTCAATGGCATGTGCATCTTAATTATCCATTTACTGTGATATATACATATATGAGCGGTTGGATGTGTTGTGCATAAACACACATTTCATAAAAAAGAAAACAGTTCTCTATAATTTATTTGTTTCACGAAGGTATCTAAGTTAATCAATATTGTATTATTGTTTTATGAGAACAAAACTGAGAATCAAGCTTTGAAAAAACTAAGAAAAAAAACTGTAGATGGCCAAGGACTAAATGCAGAGTTAACCACGAATAAAAGTAGTTAATTTTAAACAGATTTTATACTCTATAACAGGATATATGTAAGTACCAAAGGATATTTTTGTGGCAAATGAGGAATTGTAGCTGGTCAGCTTCAGCATAAATAATGACTTTTCACAAATAACTTTTCTCTCAAAAATATTCTGTTCCATATATTTTTTCAGTAGCTAATATTTCATTACAATCGTGTTTATTGTCTAGCGCTGCATTTTATGCATTTTTTTCTCCTCTTTATTCATTTTTATTGCCATCGTAAAAGTTAACCCTGGTATGCAATGGCCAAAGGACAGGAAAATGCAGAATAAACTAAAAGCATGTGGAAACACGGCTGAAAAAAGCTCCCACGTACCTACAGATAACAACCAAAGTAGGACAGGACATAATTGTATATGGATCAATTATTCCTACAAAAAAATACGATTCAACTATTTAAATCTGTTCCTGGTTTTAATTAAATTAGATTAGGTTGATGACTGTGGACACTTCAAAAATCAATATGAAGTTATCCGTTTCACATCTGGTTAAGCTGAATCTATACAGTGTGGTAAATGATGCGCTCAGATGGAAGGGATCGCTGAAGTATTTTAGCAGACAGATTTTTGTGCTCATGCAATTAAGATTCAAACATTCAGTATTACATTAAATTCAGTCAATGAAATAGCTACAGTGAAGAGGTCAGGGGTTTCTAGCAGGAATTACAGAACCATTTCATTTTCAGAAGAACAACATGAGTGTAGAAAGGTCCGTTTTGGTTGTTGTTGATTTGTTTGATTTTTGAACCAACTAGGAGGCCATCCTGTATATGGAGTCAGGAATGGTACATCCCTACCTACTCCTTCAACTTTCCTCCATCTCCCTCCAAACCAAGAGAGAGAGCTCTGCTCTGAGGGCTGACAGGAATATATGCACTTGAAAAAACTTGGCTTTTTAGCGCCATTGATTTATAGCTTGGTTTGACACAAGACGGATTTAAGAAGGGTGTGGACTACAGCTGGAGCTTCCAATTGTAGGCCACAAAAAAAAACAATGCAAAAAAACCAACAACATGCGCACTATTTCAGTTACAGGTAATGGAGGCAAAAGGACAGCAAACACGAAAGTCCGTCAGAATATCCAATATATGCAGTTTTTGCAGAAGGCAGTTTCCCAGAGGAAAGCGGGGTTTGTTAATGGTATCTGACAGGCGGTGCTGTCGCACTATTGTTAGAGACACCAATGAGGACAGAGATGCTCGCTGATATGACACAAAGCGGGGACAGCCTTGAGGCAGATCAGGATGCCGCTGGCTCGCATTGCCAGGAAAATGTTTGACTTTGCTAAGGATACTATTGCCACAGATGGGTCACCCCCACTACCCACCCCCACAGCCTCAGGGAGAAAACCTACAGTATCCATTCATCTGCCCATTGCATTCCAGGTCTCCGAGCCTGTACATTTCTAAAACTGAACTGTATGCACAACATTTTGGGTCCAATCTGTAATCTATTTCATGTGAATAAATCCATAACTTTGAAATATTTAATCACAGCTGAGATAGCACTGAAAGTCAGATGTTTTAGCTTTTACCCATTTGTATACACCACTACGCAAAGCGATGCGAGTAGCCTGATGGTGGAACTTCCCTAGCCTCTCTGGCCCAGCAGCACGTGGAGACATGGACCCATTTTGTGTCACAATGCTGAGGAATAAATCAGACATCGAGAAAAGAGCATGCTCGTGTGCTGATGGGCGAGAGAGGCGGCTGTAGAATAGGAGAAGCAGGTTAAAGGTTAGCAACTCTTGTGTTGGAGAACACTTGACAAAGAGTCAAAGACTGGAGCATGTAATCTGAAGGGTGGGAAGGCCATGACTATAATTTATACACCTGTCACAAATAAGTATACGAGGGCAGAGGTCATGCAGCAATTTGTTTAGTGATTGAAGTTTGAAAACATTACCCTCAAGGTTCAGAACGATATGTATTCATTTCAGTTTTCCCGAAGAGTTAGTGAGAGAAACTAAGATTGCTAGATGGGCATGCCTTTTACTCATGGATTTTAGTTGCAATTAGTTACATATAAACTCTAAAACAGATGAACACGCAAAGCTACAAATTAAAAACTTAAATAAAAAGAGATGAAAATAACGATGGCCACATTTGGTTGCAATTTATATCAACAAATATGATATTAGAAATTGGAGATGAAAGGCTCATGTCCTGGAGTGTAAAAGTGTTTTTAGTTTTCAGAAAAAGCCCACAGAAATGTCTAATAGATGCGATATAAATATGAGTTGCATTGGATACCCATCAAATATATAACAATAATGCCATTTCAACAACAAACATCTCCAATTACATTTTAAAACTCATATCCCAGCAGTTATAAAACACATTTTGTAGATACATTGAACACTATACTAATTCTAACTGCAACCTGGCTTCTTGGATACTGAGGGTAATGTCTAAAGCTCTTTAGTGCTCTCTGGTGTTCATTTTCCTAATTTTGAAATTATCATAATCTTTTTATACTCCTATACAAGCTGTTTTGTTTCCAGGAGGGATAAATCCCACTTCATACACAAACTATACGGCCCAACTGTCACTGCATGGAGAAGATTTAAACTGTAATTAAATCCTTGTTTAAAGGAAAACTAACAGAGAGTTCTGGGTCATCGTCGAACTTCAAAAGACAGTTAAAAAAAGACCTAGTTTATCATTAGTGGGGAGATAAAATAACCACTTCACATCCTTCTACACAGACCATGGTAGCACGATACCATCAAGATGATTACCAGGGGTTTTAAACTGGGAGTGAACACAAGGATGTGGGATGCGGAAAATAAAGTGTTACCAGCCAATTTAATTTTAGATTTTTGCTGATGCACGGCACGACCGTCTGCTACCTGTCCCATAAACGCCAGCTGCTCAGGCCTCCGATCACATGAAGCGAAGGGTGAGCGTCCACTCGGTCAGAAACACTCGCTCTGATTCACTTCCACTGGTCACCAGCAAGACTCTTTGAAGTGGTCTCTTTATACGTACAACATAAAACTCCCATGACAAATAGCACTGTTTTTATACACAGCCACCTGCAAATGGCCAGGGGAGGGATCTGAGTCAATTTCAAGGCTTTGGTGATACCATCTTATAATTCACTAAATATAAAGTCTAGACAAGGGGTTCTCAGTGTGGCAGCTGTCCATAAACCACATCTGCAATCAAGGGATATTTCAATTACATTTTAATTTATGTTTTTATACACTTTCTTGGACTGTACTGAAGAAAAAGCCCAGTTGAAATACCACAACACACAGACACTCAGCAGTCAGTATTTGTGGTTGAACTTGAATTTCTGGACAAAGGATGGATGGGAGTGGGAGAGGTAGCACCCCCTGCTGAACAAGAGACAACATTACATTTATATTTACATTTGTTCTGACAAGAGCTGAAGTGACTAGGAATACATTTTCAAACATTCATTTTATGTTTGGATGTGTCTCAGTATGTGAGCCTGGTATGATGCTATACGGTGGTCCACATTGTCATGACTGCACCCTTCTCCACACCATGAGAAACTCCCCCACACCTTCACACTGTGTAGTCCGGAGTCTAGGCTATTCTCTGGGTCACTGGCTAACAAACCCCAAGGGGCTTTCACCATGCCCAGTCTGGGGGCTTGTCTGGGGTCCCACAGTCTTCCACTTCCCTGCAATATTGTTCACCGTGGGCACAGTGATCTATAAAGTCATCAATACAGTATGTTTGAAAAACACAGGGACAGGCTGCTATGATCCACATACCACACTGGCAGAAACGTGTTGTAACAGGTTGCAGATTAGCATTGATGTCCCTTTGGACTACCTCAAACAACTTACTCTAACACAGCATACGACCCCTGGTACCATGCCTTAGAGGAAGGCAGGGGAAGGCTTGTTCCATGGATTTTGTTTATATTGTAGGAATCACATAATCTTCGGTTTACTCAGATATGTGTGTTCAACCACTTTGAATTAAGGCCCAGGAAGTGATTAATTAATAGAAACACTATACACAGCTATGTGTTAATGATTTTTTATTTCCATGGTGATCATTCCTGGACTTTTGAACCCAGGCTGGGAGGTAATGGACTCATTTCCCTGCTCTTCAGCAGTGCCGGGGTTAAAGTTGTATGTGGGTTTCTTCTGCACTAAGCTGCCGAAGACCTGCTGGAGTCTCACAATAACGTGCGGAAGATCTCCCACTGTTTTATGCAATACCATTTACACAGAGCAGAGCACAATAAGGAAGCCAGCAATGGGAAACCTGTCTTTATCACTTTGATTTAATCCTCTTTCTCTCCCAATACCCTCGCAGTGCCAGAGAACACTGAAAAATTGCCCCGCAGAATCCGAGCCCGCCATGTGGTAAAACCAGACAATACAATAAAGGACGAGATGGAATTTTTTCATTTAAAACACCCCGATGACATATTTAGGGTTTCATTAATGCAAACACCTCACTTTAAGACATTTCCCTGGAAAAAATATGGATATTGTACTTACCTACTGTATTTAAAAAACAAAGGCGAAATTAGCCTGGGAATGCATTCAGTTACATAAATAAAAGATACACAAATACATATTTCTGATAAATCTTGCACTATCAGTCCCTAAAACTAATAATAAATGTTCTACAGTATAACTATCCCATTATAGCAATAATTACATCCGCAGCCCACCGACTAGAAACCGACTGAACCCCTGTTGCAGCGCTGTTAAATGTTTGTGAAACACAGTAGATGAACACATCTGAGTACCTGCTACCATACCATAAAGAACCCGAGGTAGCCCATAGGCTCTACTGAGCCTGTGCTTGACCCAGCAGAGGATTAATGTGGGGCAAAGACTTGTGACCTCCCTTCCTTTTCCTTGACCAATATTTTCAACATCCCTTTAACACTCACAGATGTGGAACTCATGTAGTTAAGCCACATCAACATTCAGCCTCCCCCAATTGTGGGAAAAAAAAATGCTTCCCATCCCTCAGGCCTGCAGTTATTCATATCTGGTGTAATTCCAAGAGGTTCGGCGCAATTTGCAATGACGTACGGTTACATCACCCACTGGACAGGGGGTCAGACACAACAAGGACCCCGGTCATGGAAGGAGTCTGGGTTGACTCAAAATCAGGGTTTTCAGGCCCCACAGAGACACGGCAGCAGCCTAACTCTGCCCAAGAGATCCCCAAGATGGATGAAACGAGTCACTCCATACCTGACGCAGGGAAAACAAAGGCAACATCATTTCCTCTGTGGTTTAACCCTCCCCCACAAGGAAAACAGAACCCATTTGATCACTGAAAGGAAAGAGAAATGTCCGCATCAATAAATAAAATAGTAGCTGCGATTAAAGAAGTGAATGAAATCACACAACAGAGAAAAGCTGATGTTGCTCGCAAGATAAATCCAGCTAAAAAACTTATTAAAAAAAAAAAAAAAAAAAAAGTCTGTTAAAACTAATTCTGAAGTAGAATACACTAGCTTACATCAATACAACCTAAATAAACATACAACTGTATAGAAAGAAAATGGCTAGGAGAATGTAAAGATCTGAAGAACGCATTAAAAAATAGACTGATCGCAATGCTGCCTCCAAAAGATATACGCAAGTGAACCAGAAGAGTGTCTGAAAGGAACAGGAACAGGAGACATAGTGTTGTGAAGTAATCCTGACTCTGACTTACCCTTACCAGAAAAGAAAAGTCTAATAACAGAAAGGATAGAAAGCACACACATTAAATCCTTCATAGCAAATTCCTAGCAGCCTTTAATCCTGACAGATAACTATGTTCGTCTCTGTCCTCAGAGAGATATCAGACACTGCTTGTCTGGGTAGGACTACCAAAGCTATCCCCCAGAGTCACAGCTAACTTTGGCCGATATCCAAATGCAGGACATTTGTAAACAGACTGCATTTTGTAATCTGTGGGAACTCCATGGTTTCTTGTAAATGAATGGGTGACCGCCGTTAGCGGATTCTTTTCACGGTCCCTAGGATTCTAATTGACTTCCTAAAGTCAGAGAGAGACTAATCTGCAATCGGTTTGTCCACCTGGTTTTGTTTTAGTCTCACCAGCCCGGTATTCAGAAAGAGAAAGAGAGAAAAAGAAAAGAAAAAAAGTTCTGAGAAAAAAAAAAAAAAAAAGGAGAGGCCGGAATTCAAATCAATGCTCAATTAAGTTGTAGGATTCTAGCTCCGCCTATAGGACAAAGAATTTTATTACCACATGGTTTCATTCGTAAATCCGATTATTGTACTGAGGGTTTATTTTTCCAGTGTAGGAATAAATAGAATGTTTTCTTGGCCAATTATTTAGTGCTTACCGTTATAATTCTCTGAAGAAGGAGGAATTACAGACAATCAACATTTCTGTAGGTTTTCCACTATTATAACTGTGGATGAAATGAATGAAATCTGCAACCATTCTGTATGTTAACCCATTGCTTATTTATTGGTACATGAATACCTTTTAGTTTTAATTCATCTGCGTTTACGATCTTGGTCTGATGTTCTATATTGTACAGAAACAAGCGGTGACTGTGCCAGTAATTTGTATTGGGCCACTTGCCTCTTGCCTTTGAGTCTGTGAATGTGTTGAGTAGAGATGTAATGATACACGACTTGATCAATAGTCCTGGGAAAATGGATACCAAAAGACAGTTGTTCACAATGTATCGAAGGTGGTGTCGGCCCACCCTTGGCGTCGTTAACTGCTGCAGTCCTTTGACAGATGGCCAGACAAATAGCTTTTAGTGAAGTAAAAGAAGTTGCTCTCTGCTGTCTGGACCACGGTTCAATTTTACTCCAGAAGTGATCTGTGTCAGAGGTTCCCAAACCCCTAGACTTCCTAGAAAACCCTAGCTTTCAACCCTAGTCTTGGAAAGCCACCGTGTTGTGCTGGTCATTTATATGTTGAAAATATATTGTAGAATTGAACCTCACCCAACCTATACAACACAAATTTGTATTACAGACTGAAATATATTGAAAACATCCGATATATTTTAAATATATAAAGAAGGGCATATAAGGAATATAAGGAGTGTAGGTCATGATACAGTTGAAAACCAATAACCTCTATGAAGCACAAGAGTTTGGGCCAAAGCCATTACCAGCTGAGGGAGGCTTGTCCCATCACTTTCGATAAGATCATTCGTGATTTTTCACTCACACTTTTCCCTACACAGAGTATGACTCAGCATATGCATGCATTTCTCATGCAGGGCTTGCGTGATGTTTCCATTCATTGACTAGACCCAGGCTGGTTCACATTTCTACGCAGCTATCCGGCAAAAGAAAAACGGCAGGAAACAAAGATCTCCACGGGGGGGACATAGCTGTGGCTGTCGAAGTAATTTTACATTTCTGAAGGTATTGGAAACACGCTGAGCAACATGTCTACCACAACCTCTGAAGGATGTCCTGGATAATGCGAACATCTGAAGAAAACCGCAATGGAGAACTTCAGCCCTAAGTGGGTCATGCTAGTTGAGCCTTCACACATCTGCAATCTATTGTGAATAGGAGTGCTGTAACAGCCCCAAATTACAGGCCTTTAATGAGCAGACAGGTGCATTCCCGCGAGCCACGCACCAGGAGCTGAGCACCGCGGGCTCACAGGCGGGGGGCTGAGCTGCAGGCCGTTCTACACAACTCTTCAAACGCACTCGGTTTTCACCTCGGATCCAAAGCTGCCGAGTCATTTTACCCAATTATCCTAAATAGGAACGAAGAACTACTATGATAGTGCGCCATAATGCACGTCCTTTAAACATCTGTTTCAACGTTTAAGCAACAATGTAATGTAAAACACATTTTCAACAATCAAACAGAAAAGCAGCATTTAAGAATATATTGTATATATCTATATAAAATCACAGCACAGAATCACACACCCAGACGTGCTTTCTGTGAATCTGTATTATATGTTCGGGATTTTCTATGTTTAGATGTATTCCATGTTTTTATGAATTGCCTAGCTGATGGTGCATTAAGTGATTGAAAAAGGACAGAAAATAACGAGAGATACAAATGAGAGAATTTCCCCTGAAACAGCATTGGCTAAAAATATCCATTTGAGGCCAATATCACAAAATAGAGGGGGAAAAAAGGTATACTTGAAGTATGTAGTATATTATAAAATAATTGGACAAACCTAATGTACACCACTAGATGGAAGCATTGAACTACAGTGATCAAGTTCACAGATTATCCCTAAAATCCTCCACTTTGGCACAGAAGACAGTACCACCAGCTGCCTCAAGGTTGTGCATCTGCATCAATTCTGAATTTCAACTGTGCAACGCAAAGTTTTACGATCCTCTTTCTGGACAAAGCAGACGTTTTATCTCTTCCATCTTTATGATTAGGTGTCACACAAATGAACAGAAATAGTTATTAAACAAAACACACAGTTCCTGCCTGAACCTCACCCAAAAATAACATCCCTGCCTTCTCAACACAATGAACAAATCCCCAAACCTAGACTAACACCATATGCTCACTATCAATACACAGCATTGGATTAAGCCAGGGGAACTAGGAGAATTAGAAAGAAAGATGTTCTGAATATTTTAACAGTGTCACAAATTAATGGATCAGGCATGCATGTCAGACAAAAGCAAACACAGATCATAAACAACCAATTCAATTAATAAATAAATGGGGAAAAAACAAAAACAGACAAAAACAATTCCAACATTTGCTTTCAATTTTGATTGAATGGTTGTTATTTTTTTTGCACTTGTGAGATCCATTGGGGTATTTAGGGCTGTTTGCTCTTTAAAGAATGATTGAGATAATCTGGAACAATCTGACAGGTGTGTTTCGTATTTTTTTCCTGTGACCAAGCAAATTCTCAGACCCTGCTTTAAACGTACAGGTCGCAAACATGCTCATTAAAAAATTCCTCTTTTTAGGATCTTCTGGCACAGGAACAAGGCAATTCCCCCCAACAAACCTTTTATAACAAGCAGATGCATAAAACTTGCTATTCACGACACACACTTGTGAGAGTGAACCTTTTTACCATTAAAAGTTTCCAGAATATGAAATGTGCCCTTAAAGGCCATTTTCCATTTTGCTCTGTTCAGCACAAATAGAGCCGAAACTTCAGACACTGTTTGAAATTTGAACTGTTTATTATCTAACAAATGACTCCATGTATTGCCACAATGTTTCCTTTCAGTCTAAAAAGGATACACATTTCTTCAATCACAACAAACATTAACAACACATGTGAATGAGACCGGACACAATATTTCACAAAACAAACTTAACATAAATAGCATAACAACTTCCAGTCAGCATATATGTATTATATATGTTTGCATGTGTGCGTATGTGTACGTACTTCTAAGCCACAATTGAAAAAGACTTGCATTCATACTTTATTCCAGTCTATTCCACCCATGTCCAACAGATGTCACTGTTCCCAGCTTTACAGTTACAGTTTTCGACACACTTCCCATACTCTATGCATTAAAATGTCATTATGTATCTCAAAGCAATTCTGTGTTACTAAGTTCACCACACTGACTTTCAACGTGACAGCCAGTTCTCAGTTTTTCATTGAGCATTTGGTTTGGGTTTTGTCTCGAAAACAAACCCAGACACTTAAATTACAGTAAAAAAAAAATGCTTTACTCGCTATAGAAACAGTATATGATTGTATTCTGCAGTGAAGAAAGCACAATCCTGTGCTTGACTTTCTGCATGTTCTGCTGTACCATTTGCTTTATTATAGTAAGGTGAGTTCATATTCCCTCCATATCCACAGTTTCTCTCAGTTCTTTAGCAACCTCAACAGCTCCTATAAAAACAGATCATTCTCTAATCATATATAAATATATAGTGTTTCAATTTGCATTTATAATTTATACCCGAGAACAACAAATATCATTATACTATAGTATATATATATATATATATATGTACAGCTGTAAAGTCCATGAGTAGCTGGACTGATGTTACGAGTTAAATAAAATATCTCTCAATCTTAATGCATGTGTTAGTTTTCAGCTGGAACAATATGGAGTCACAATAATTATTTCAATGGCTATTTAAAGGTCAGTATATATCTTTTGAGGAAAATTACTAGGAAAGCCTATATTTAACTTAATGGATTGGGAACCACAATCAACAGAAAAGCGTTCGCTATACAAACAGAAGTAGCCAAGGCAGAGAGAAAAACTAATTAAAGACAGATTAAATGTTCAAAGCCCGAGCCTTGTTTCCAGATCAGTACTCCGCTTGATGCTGATTTCAATTCCATATCATATCCCTCCATAGCACAGCAAAACCTGTGCAGACGTTTTCAAGGCCTTGGTTAGATTTGGAGTTGACACACAAAAACCTTTTTCAGACAAGGAAGCCATCAAATACAGTAAGACCAGCCAAAAGAGCAATGGCGAGATGAAAAGTGGGCAAGGTGATGGCATGAGGGCTTTGGGTTGTTTTTCTGGTGCACAACGAGGAGACAAAGCAAAAGACAGAAGCTGCATTTGGAAAGCAGCACTGCCACTCCTGTATTCAACTGTTCATGTAGTACTACAAGGAAGGGGACGTGTGGGTGAAGGGCTTGTTTTGCAACATGATACTGACCTTTAAAATACCGCCAGGATAAGCCTTCGTTACTTCACTCACAATCAGGAATAACATGCTTTGAAATTGGTGTGGTGATCTCTTTCCAATTCTACAACATTGAAATGTTATGGTATGAACCTTGGCTGGAGCCTGAATTAAAATAAAAAAATGCAACCAGTCTAAGTATGGTCTGAGAGATACATCGGAGTGAATAAGCAAAAACAGACAATGATATAGTGTTTACTTTGTGTTTGATATGTATTTTATGCCATGGGGATTACTCACAATGGGCTATTATGATGAGAAAGGTTTGCAGTAAAACAAAAAGGCCCAAGAAACATTCCTTCCATCGGATATTCGTTGGAATTGCAGTTTCAGGTGGCCCAATCATTGTGCATGGTTATGTAGCCTATATACTTACAACTGTAAGTAAGAATCTTGGTCTAACACCTAACTGTTCTGGTATTACATATTGTTAGATGGATATATACACCTGCAGGTATTTTAAATGTGTAATTTAATTGCATTCGATTATGTTTTTATGTGTTGTTTGTTTGTTTGTTTTAGCATTCACTTCAGCAGCAGGGAAGTGAGCTCATAAAATCTATTGACCTAAGTTACATTTTACAAGAGCAACTATTGTATTATACATTATAACCTAATACATATTCAGTTATCGTGTATATTATATATTTAACACATCACGTCGCAATGAGATTAATTTATTTAGTTATATTTTTAATGAACAGCGTAGCAGAAAAAACACTGCTTTACTTGATCCGTTATGTGTTTTTCTTATGTATTTATCTACAATCTAACCGTGTTCTTCAAATGCCTGAATGTTTCCATGAGCAGCTGTACTACATGGGTAAATTACCCATATTGTATGTTTTTCGTGTTCAAGTGTGCTACAATAAGTTTATAATTGTGGATTAATGATTTGGCTGTTACACAGAAACTCGCAATAGCGTACAGTTGTATATATGTCCACAATGCGCATAATCCCCATCTTTAAATATACATTTGAAAGTTAATAGGACTGTACATTTGGCCAAAATATGATGTGAATTATGCTATTTTAATAAATGAATGATAGTATAAATGGTAGCCCGCAAAAGCGCACACACACACACATATGGATATATATTCGCGTTTGCGTGTGCATATATGTAAATGTTATGGGTTTGTGTGTTTTTGCTAGGATTATGTGCGTATCTGATTATATAAATAACTATAAATTGTAAAAATATGTATAAATAAGTCACATCACATTTGCAAGACCTAACTTCTGACAAACGATAAGTATTTTTAAATTGCAATATTGTAGATGTGCAGTGTATATATTATATATATATATATATATATATATATATATATATATATATATATAATGATCTAGCCTACATATATAATAAACTCATAATTATGTATCCTGCAGATATGTAGCCTACTTTCAATACTATAACAAAGAGAGGGAGAGAGAAATTGTTCATGCTGGTGAGTAATGCGTTTTCCCTTTGCTTTCCTAACCAGCTCTCACGAAATTGAACAATAAAGAAACTTTCCTCCAACTTTTCCCCCAGCTTCACTGCTGGGTTCACAAGCCCAGCCCATCTGGAGCAGCAAATGGTTGAACTCGCCAGGGAAGTGGAGGGGAGAGAGAGAAAGAGGGAGAGACAGAGAAAGAGGGATCAGATTGAGAGCAGATCGGGCTGCAGATTCTGTCCTGGAAGGCGATTCTCGGACAAGCTGGACAGACAGAAGCGGCGGCTGTCTCCGTGTTTCTTGCTATTGCAGAGTCTGTACAAACAACCCTAAGAGTCATTTTGCAAAAGAAAGGGGATCCGAAAACTTGGCTGACTCGGGATGATGGATTGTAAAAGTTGCGAGGACGCACTAGCCGGACCCGCTCCCTTCACTTTATGAATGATTCCTGAAAAGCAAAGTTTCATCTAACTTTGTTCAACGTTTTTCTTTTCACCTGGTTTAGTATTTAAGATAGATGGCTTTTCTCTGCGCATTAAAAGGGACACTTCTTGTTGCTCTCTGAGCTACAAAGTATCCAGTAATAATATCCGACCGTGTGAGTCAGTTTAAGATCCGTTGGACATTGAGAGACAACGGGGTCAGAGGGACACTACACAGCATCCTAGGGGTAGGTAAACCCACCGGTTTTCTATTTACATGTATTACTATAATTATAAATGATATCGTCCGTAGGGTAAGATGTTTTCAACTTCAGTAGTTCCAGTACAGTGTCAGCTGCGTTGTTTTTATCTAAACGAATGTATTTTTCAAATAAATCTTTAAGCGATTAAAATGTGTGCATTTCTTGTTACATGATTTCTTGTTCATATTATAGTAGTAGGAAATTGATGCATGCTATGTGTTGTGTTGATCTTGTGTTTTAAAACAGTTTTTCGCATCATGTTGGGTATATTTTGTAAAAACAGTTCCTAAATTGGAAAAGGGGGTATAGCATTAAGGTTTTTCTTCTTCTTCTTCTTTCTTCAAGTAATCTTTGCACTTTCAACTAATTTGGCACTGGAATCTCAAAAATGTACTCTGGCAACTTGATCCATATGTGAACAGATCTGATCAAAAACTTCTTGGGCGCCAATCTCATTAGTGGCTTGTGCTCCCAAAGTTTTCACGGTGTTGTGATGGATTAAGACCATCGTTTCAGTAATCTTCTGCGTGAAGCTATTTCTCTGAATCACTCTGTCATTTAATTATAATTTGCCTCATAACTGTAGTGTATAGTTGAATTATGTCGCTATGTAAATATACACTCGCACGATGGTAAACACATAAAAAAAATACCTTTCTGAAAACATGTTCATAGACGTGTAGGAGTGACTTTGACTATAGTATTATATTAAATAACGAGTAAACACGTATGCTTGTCCTCAAGAAAACTTGCTTCACTTTTAGAAAGCTACTTCAGGGTATTTGGCTAATGGCTATACCTAGCTGTAGAATAAGTCCCAGTTTTTAGGCAAGCAAATGTAAAGGAAATTAACTAAAAACGTCCAAAACTTATATATAGTGCTATATATCGTTTACATTAAACAATAGCAGAACAAAAACATGCATTTGTGTTAGGTCAACCTAAACTATTGTTATGCACAGTTTTTGCAATCTAACGTCCTTTTGTAAACAGTAATTTAACATTGTTTTGTATATACCATTATCAACCCACCCCCAACCTTCCTGAAGTATGACAAACAAACAAAACCATGTGTGCATCTATAGATCTGAGCAAGTGAGGATTTTGTACCTGGTAAAGTTCCTGTGTAACGATTAGGGTGCTGAAGCCCTTGCAGATAGTAAGCATGGATTGTTACAATTGTGCCTGAAGTATTGGAGTTAAGTCGAATAAAAGCTGCCCATTAAATCTCTGAGGTCAGCAAGATAGCGTGCTAATTGTTGAAACTTTGTAGGCTTGCTAGCGGTTTGCTGTTTGCAGTCCAGACCGAAAAATCAACAAACACTTCATGCTTTTTGTGTTGTTCAAGCACTGCCATGTTTACTGTAGATTTATTTTTTCAAAACAGTTTAATGAATTGTAATGATTACAAGCATGATGTATGCAACTGTGCCCCTCTCTCTGTGTAGTTTGCCAAAGTATGCACTTGCCATTAGCCTTTGATCACTTTTAGGAATGTCTAAATAAGATGGGGGAATCTGGGTACACATCACTACTTTATATATGTGTTTATTTTAGGAAGGGGGAGGGTGGGGTGGTATTAGCACTGGGGTTCACCTTGATGAACTGGAAACCACTAATCTATGATCCTTTCCATAATCAAGTTACACAAATATTAGACAATTAGAACTATTTTATTTATTAATTATTAAGGGATTGTAGGAAACCACCAGCTTGTTAGGACACATATTCAGGCCCAACTTAGGAGAACAAATTCAGGGGGAAGAAAGGAAAAAAGAAAAACAAATCTCTCGAGTACATAAAATGGTTTTAAACATTAAAAAAAAAGAATGATAGAAAAGTTTTAAATGGGCAATTTAAGTCCTCGAGAAAGACGAGTTGGTGGGAAGTGTGTTTTTTATGTGAGTGCCTGATTGCGGTCATTAGCATAAGAAAAAAAAGTTTTAGTGCATTTACTATTGTGCTGAATGAAGAGTTCCAGCAGTCAGGCAGAAGAGACTGAAAAGATGTAAAGAAATGATGGCCTATTCAGATTATTCAGCAGGACAGAGCCCTGGTCATCAGGCTCTGGGATCCATGATCGCGATGTCACTTTCATCTCCCCAACCGCCATTCTGCTGCATTTTTCACACGTTCCTTTTTAGTCAGGGTTTACTGATTGGGTTTTCTTCTGTGGAAAATTTAATGAACCAAACGCTGCAAAGGGGACTTTTTAAAAAGTGTCAGAAAACTGTGTAATACCAGTGAAATCTGGCGCGCAGAAGGAGCCTCCGGGAAGCATGAATGAAAACTGAGTAAAACTCCCCACTGGGTCGATTTAAAAGTTAAGACAAGTAGTGGGCTATTTCACCAGACAGACACGAACACAGGACCAATTAAGCTATTTAGCATTAGATGTCATTTGTGGAATGCTCCCAGAAAAGAAATTCCTTGTTCCCCCGAACCCAAGCGGGCCAGACAGGCTGACACTGAGTTTATTAAAACTGCAGTCTGATCACCATTTATAATTTTCAAAAGGGAGCTGATTGATGATTAATCTGAAAAAACGCTGCCGAGTTTTTAAGTGGGAAGCAGTTTGTCTGTGTTATGAACTGGCATGCTTTCCCAAAATTAAGCAGGAGCACAGAGTGCCAGCACAGCACGGGGATATGATACAAAGTAAGCTCGCCATTATTGCAAACAGGCAGTCTGAAATGCAAAATGAACCCCTGAGAAAAATCTGCTTTCTATTCCTCTCAACCAATTTCAATAGCCTGTTTACCACAGTTATTTATATATATTTGAGAATATAAATCACACATCTTTCATTCATATATATTACATACTTCAATCATCACATATGTAATTTAAAACATCTGAAGGATATGCATTCAATAGTTAGTCTTGACTTTTTTTAAGTCCCTTCTCTCTGTGCCTTTATTTAATTATGCTTTCTGCTGATCTGATAGTTTCAACAGACTTATACATGTCAAAAGCTCACTCTAAAGGCACTTAATTTTGCTAAGTTTTTCACAATTTTTGATTGTACCGCAAACTAGCCATCTTTTATTCACTGGGAGATTGGCGTTGGTTGTTTCACCTGACATCTGAAAATCTGAATTTTTTAGGCCAGTTAATTGACTCACAGCTGCAGCAGGGCTACAGCAGATTACAGTGACGATGCTGCTGATAAAGAGACCATTTCCCTCTGCCATCCCCAAATCTACTGCATTCCCACCATGTGTTTATTTTCCTCTCAACTAAGATCACACGTAGACTGCCTTTTTTTTTGTAAGGTATTGACAATCTTATGGAATCTCCTGCACCTCTAGTAAAAAGAAAAATTATTGAAGTTTAGTTTTGAAAAAAATACTAGTTATTAATTTACTTTAAAAAGTACTACATATAAAGAAAAATCACGTAAAAAGAATTGTGATAATCAAAATAAAAAAAGTTTAGATTTGATGTGTATATCTATCTACAGACACACACACCATGTTCACACGTATGAGAGCCAGTCTGAGAGTAACTACTGTAGAGGGAAAAGAGCATCATTCCTGAAGTGGCACAATATCCTCCTCACAGGACTCATCGGCAACGGCTCTTTGTGCGGCAAACAATGCAATATGTCAGGCGGGACCTTCATGTCTCCGTCCATGAAGAACTGTAAGGGTGGTTGAAGTACACTTGTGTGAGGCTGAATTGATTGAAATTTAATGGCTATTAGCAACGATGAAAGGCCGCGATGTTCTGGTGTGTCGTGTGTGTTTGAGCAGCGTGCTGAACTTGAGTAAAAATGAAGAGATGTGAAGCTGTGGCCACATTCATTTCCACTTTCAATGGGTGCCATTTCAGACACGTCTCCTCTGACGGTCCCGACGACTAGAAACCGTTTCGGCATTTTTACGAGGGTGTCATGGACCCTGGGGCGTCTCGATCATTCTCACATGAGTATTTGAGGTGAATTAAAAGTACTTCATATCAAGGTTTGAAAAATCAGAGAGAAAATAAATACACCTTATATTTTTGTGGCGTTACGTATTGAACTAGAGTTAACTTTTATAAAATGAAAGTAGGTAATGTCATAGGGGATAGATAAAGAAAATATAAAATCTATTAAAGGTAAATAGTTAGATATGAGTACTTAATTAAAAAGCCATTAAAATACCAAGCAATGGGGATAAAAGCCCTGGTGTTTGACCTCATTAGTCATTAGAAAGAGTCCACGTACACTAGAAAACGGGTACAATTAAGAAAAGAAAAAATTGTTAACCTGCTTCTCACAGGAATGGGATTAGCATATTTTACACTTAAAAGCATGGCTTTTAAACTGAACATTTCCTTCAGATTTCAAAAGCACATTGTTGCCTGCCCACAAAGCAAAAAGATCTTTAATTACTTCAGTATCCCACAGAGCGGTAATATTTTTGTTTTCCCATATCCTCCCAGAACCCACCACCTCCAGACGCCACACTGAGCATATTTTCTTTAGGCCGTGCGTGCAGCTGCAGCCCCTAAGCTCACAGCGATGCACCGGTAGTACGGCACACTCGCAGGCTTCCCCTTACTACTGGAACATAAACAGTTCACTTTTCAAACCAAACAAAGACTCGGCATCACAATTACCAAATGGTAATCCGGTTGTCAGGGCCGTTGCTGTAGATTGCACTGAACTGGATCGCTTCTTGAGTTATTAAGTCTTTTTTTCCAGATACTATCACCAGCTTATAGGTTGCTTATTTGTAATCCAATGCAATAAGACTAAGGATAAGGTTTAAATAAGTGTCCTTGATCAGATTTGGTACACAAGATGCACAACGGTCATACGAGGTGTGGGCAGTTGTCACAGAGGTGGAGAGAATATTTAGACTCTCTTTCCCACCTGTTATTTTTATTTAGATTTACATTTTATTGTGTTTTTCTTTTCAGCACGAACATGAACCGATTGGTCAACTGTTGTCTGTAGAGGTAGAAGTTGATCCAAGAGACAATATTGAAAATATTTGGGGAAAAAACATTATTTTCTCAGGCTTCCCCATAACGGAAGCCAATCACAGTTAGTTAGTCTGAACTTTTCTGGCTTGGGTCCAGGTTTATGGCATCCCTGAGCAGAATTGGTCTTATTAATTGCTCAGGATTAGGCCTACAGTGATTAATCCTTCTCTTTAACCCAAATTGGTAAAATTGCCAGTTATTTCGCAGGAATTGCTTTCAAACTAACACACTAGCTTGCCTTGCACAGTAGAGAAGTCCTAAAAAAAGGCCGAACCACTCCAGACCTAAATACCTCAGTCTGTGTTTCCAGATATGAGACTGTTATATTTGCGTCGTTATGCAAATCAGTTGTGTTTGCAAAAGAAGTGTAATCTATGTTAATCTGAAGAACTGTATGTGAGGTTCAGGAGACTCATAGACATATTATAAGAGAGCTATCTTTGTACACTGGAAAAATAACAGATGGCGGGAAATGGGTTATTAGATTGTTTTTCTCAGCCTACATACACTTTGTGTTTGGCTGATCCAAAACTTTGGCAACATCTTTGATCTCACTGAGCTAATCCCTGATTATATTCATATAAACTACAGTCCTCGCACATCTTGGCTACATCAAAAATGTTGAAGTTAGATGCGAGATACAAACTAATAGTGTTGGTCTGTTCCAGTTATTAACACGGCTGCATTAATTTTGCACCCACATGTGCACCGTCTCATTGTTTTTTTCCCCACCAATTCTTAGAAGATGTCGAGAATGCACAGCTTAAAGATGTTCACAAAAACCTTTGTACTGAAAAGCTTCAGGACATTTTTTGGAAGAGTATAAGATGTTCAAGATCATTTCCTGTTCCCCACATTCATACCACTCTGGACTTAAGGGTGAATTTGGACTAGATTAAGTCACATTCATAATTTATAAGGTGCAGGCGGGGGGGAAAACTTGTTTAAGAAAATATAAACAGCTGATCACAGATGTTGAGAATGAAGAATAAATACTTTAGAACAAATTATCAAAAACGTACACACTGGGAAATGTTGAGATATGACTGGTATAAGGTTTAGTAATAGTTCTGGTTTAGGGAACTATATCTTAAACTTATACTACCTGATTCTTTTTGGGCTCGTTTATGTATAATTGAATGTTTCATGATATGGATATGGTATGTAAATCAGGGAGACTGCAGTGGCGTGCGTATGGGTGAGAAGTGGCTGTGAAACGGATGATATGTAATCTGGGAGACTAAGCACACGGCTTGCTCACTTCAGATTGTGAGGTCACAGAGGAGTGAAAGTTGAAGTGCAACTTGCGAATTACATTTAAGGGAAACAAAAGGTTTTGGCAGTCCACAATGAAAGAGTAACAGTGAGCCATACATGTAAGCTAACAACTGCTGCCAAATGACACATATGTATTATGTTCTTTTGATGGATCCCAAACCTTCAATAGGCCCGGCCTAGTATCCTACAAGAAACAACTGGATGCTGTCTTTGAAACCACACTCTTTGATAAGAAAAGACAACGCAGATGTTCTTTCTCCTATTTCCCAGCCAAGCTTATCTAACCCCTCAGATCATTTATTTAGGAAACGTATTGTCACATTGGTGCCTTTGATGTAATTGATCACCCGTTGTTAATGTGCCATATTTCTGTTACTGGGGTTTCAGAAGAGAATTGGGGAAAGTGACATTGCTCGTTTTTGTAGTACAGTTTTAGATGTGAAAGTATTCACGCCTTTCATTTTGGTTAGTCTAATTCAGTTTAATACATATTGTTCATTAAACCATACTTATTTACCCATAAGATGTTCAGTTTGTTGAACACTGATTGAACCTACAGGAAACTACAATTTTCTGTTGACTGCACTGCGTTAAGTTGAGAGTTGTGAAAACTGCAGGCCGACAAGCCACTGATTGCAGCGTATAAACGTTCGACTGATTTTATCACCCTCAGCTCCCAACTAGCCACCTCAGATAATAAAAAGAAAAACAAACAGTTAACATCTTGTACACAGTTTTTACATACTGTGTGTATAGTATGCATTTCATTACTGGCTTTGACTCATTCTGGGGTCAGACGCATTTAGAAGGTCACGGGGGGTATAGCCGAGTACACTCGCGCAGAATTGTATTTATTTAATTCCCTAATCTAAAATAAACAATGGTTAGCATTCCGATGTTTGTTTTTTTTCCGTTTTGCTTTTGCTACTTCAGAAAAGGAGTCCCAGATGTCCGTTCAATGGGCTGGAGCAATACTTAAATGTCTGCGCAGTGACTGTCAACCCACACGGTCATATTCTCAGCCACATTTTTAACATCCCTGGAAGATGTCAGGCCTGGGTGGTGTGCAGTCCGTGGCCGAGTAAACAAAAGCTCATTAGAGGACCAAGTCAACCTCAGTACATTAGAAAGAAAAGAAAAAAAACTAAGCCACGATGTTCCTTCTCCTCTGACATTTTCCTTTACAGTACTGAGTAGGTGAACAAGAAAATGAGTGCAGTTTTAATTCAAGCCAGCAAGATAATTCAGTGAGTTTCCTTCCAGCAGATATGAAACCAGGGGGTTCTTATGGGGGACCTGTTTTTTTATCATTAAAAGTTATTCCGATAACACTCCCAATTAAAAAATCTGGATGGAGTCTTGGTCATCTGAGCCTCAAAGCTTTCTCCTGGATCCATCACTGGAAACTATGGTTTATTTATGCAATTGCTCTTAGATAGCTATATTCGGAGATTCGATGTGAAATCTTCACGGGCCAAGTTTAACTGGTTGATCAACCATCACAACATTAGGAGGTTTTTATTACATTTTTCTGTAATATGCACTCACCATTTATAGAGTTTTGCTTGTTTCCAGTCACTTTGAACTGCAGAAACAGACCGATCTTGGAAAGAAATGAAAAGCACAACAAAACTAAAAATCGTTCAAAATAATTAACTGTTTACAATTTGAAGATTGGTAGGGAAACCTCAGAAATGAAAATGTTGTATGTTCGAGCCTATTTCTGCCCTCACGCGCACACAAAGGAATATTCTGTCCCCGTTGCATTGTACTCATTGGGAGATGTGTTACTCATTATGTCCATACGTTATGATGAAATTGAAAAGTAGTGAAACCATGCCAGACCACAGACTCCTTACTGACAGACTAGAAGACGGGCCTAGCATGTGGTACTCAAGCACCATGTGTTAGTCTTTAGCAATCAAAACCCCCCACACCATCGACAGCACAGCCTACACGGAAAACACTGCAGGTCAACGCGCTGATGAAGGCCGCCTTGGACTCTTCACTCACTGGAAACCAGAGGATTATTAGCTGTGATTGCAATCTTCATTTTCTAGTCCATCAGAGTTCCTGGTACCCTATAACTCAAGCTTATAACCCCAGAAGGTTTTCTCCAATGTCTGCTTCTATTAGTACTTCCTTTAAGGTAAATTAAAGTCAGCTGCTGTTTGACAGTTCAGCCTGGTAAACTAGAGAAATGGTTACGACAAGGGCAGAAAGGCTTTTAAAGCAATCATTTTGGCAATACGTTTCCCACTACCTCTCACTAATAGTGCAGAGAAAGGGAGTTAATTGATAGGTTAAGTTAAGCATTAAATGGAAGGATCGGTGTGCTTTTGTCATCAAGTTGCAGGCCCAATTATAATTTCCTGATGAATAGCTAAACACCTTTTATTATGTGTACTGGAGCCTTTGCCTGTCAATTACTTAACACTTTAAGAGGTGTTATTTGGAGCAGCCTGAATTATTCCTCTTCCCTTCTCTAAAGCAAACTTCACACAGGTCAGAGATTCAAGACTCTCTCCATTATCACAACTGTGGTCTGTGATCTGACAGAGGAAACAATTGACATAGAACTGACTAATGTAATTGACTGCTTACGGCAACTCAATTGGTATTCGAAAGCTTAACTAAGATGGATTAAAAAAACAGAAAAAAAAAGCTGGCAAATGGTGTTAGTGTGCAGAACATATGGACGTAAGCTCTCGCTGGGGCCAGGAATGGCAGGACCCCAAGCTGATCAGACACCATTATACTGTGAGGAGTAATATTCGATGGCTGTTGTTTAATCACGTTGGCCACTCAGCCGACACCTGAACTTTGCTGGAGGAATGCAGAATTGCAATGAGAAAAACATTTTGAGATTCAAGCCACAAACTATTTCAAACTAAGACCTATGAGCATTTTTGAAAGGCCACTCACTCAAGCAGATCAATTGGCATCTCATTGAAGTCCCCATAAAGTAAAATACAAAATTAAATTGAATCAGCCAGGCTCCTTATAGCCAGGATATGGTGTAATTGGGGGTGAAAAAAAACGACTTGTGGCGATGGTGGCTTTAGTGGTAAAAATAAATAAATATGAAGGTAATGAAAAATGTGTTAAAAAAAAAAAGCATACTTTAGTAATAACATTACAAAATGCCAAGTTTCAAAAGCATTTAAATGCACATGGCTATTCTTACGAAGATAGATAGAGGTTAAATATAAAAGTCAGACAAAATGTAAATATTCTGATTTGCTATGCCACATGCTAACTTCCTTCATAATGAATGAAATGAATTGTTTTTGACTTCTCTCTGTTTCGGTTTCGATAATTAGATGACAGATTCCCCGTGTTTCGAAATTCTGAAAAATAACTATAAATGTGTGTCTGGAAACGAAAACGGTTGGCATCGGAGCAATTGGACCAGTTGTGTTTGAAGACATGTCACAGTGAGCTACTGATCATAATATTCTTTCATAACTGTTTTTTTGTGCTAGTTGTCATATGTCAAACAGAGTTCTCAGCTTTTTTAAGAACCCTTTCATCCTACTGTCAGACATTTCTCTTCGCTGAATACCTTGATAAAAGTGATCACTGACACTAAAACCGGACAAAAGTCAGTAACATTTGCCTTTGTTCCTTGAATGCACAAAAGGTTTCAGCATGGAAAAGCAGGCCTCCCCATTAAACCATTTGGTTACTTTCACCGACCAAATGGTATCTTTAAAAAATAAATAAATTAAAATCTAAAATGGCCTGTGCACCTTAGCGCCTCGGAGGATGAAACATTAGGATTCAGTTTTGTTCAAACTTGAGTTCACAGAAAACTTCTACACTTTTTTTCAAGGCTTATACGAGAATATAATTTAGGTTTAGGGCTCTGGCCTTTATTTTTAACTGCTCATTCTGGCTCAGTTTGGTCTGACGCGCCATTTGGCACTCGCTTAAAGTAGTTATTATGCTGGTTTATTCAGAGAGACAGCGCAAATCCAACTGCAAGGGATTTCTTTCCACCACTTTGGTGAAGACTGTGAACTTAACATCTGTTTGACATTCACGGGGCCCAAGGAGATCACCCACAGGATATTGCACTTACTTGCAGGGGGTGCGTTCGTATCCAAAGGACTCCTCCTGCCTTTCACAAACTTCCCTCCTTTCTCATGGAGGCCAACAAAACACAGCCTTCAGGCCCCTCTGGCCTGCTCATCTGGAAAGAAAACCTTGAAGTCTCTCACTTTCATTTCAACTTTTAGTCTGCATTCTTAACAAAGCCTTGCTATGGAGTACTGCGGTCGCTTTCCGAATGCATTATTAAGTAGTCGTGTGTTAATTTGGTCAAATACCAAGAGACTTTGTCGGCAACAAGTTGCACTGTCGATGTTTCCTCGCCGATGCCAAACCACCGCCTTGGTTTTTGTTTCCAAAAAGCTTAAGTCCCCCGAAACACAAAACTTCAGCAATGTAGCGTCAGAGGACCGATGCTTTATATGAAACTAATCACAGCTGGCCATTCGGAGCTTCTCAAGCTGCTGCAGGAACTGACTGTCAGTCTCTCGGCTGCTTATTAAGTGGAGTCTCCACATGTTAGCAAGGGCTGTAACCCGAGTTCGCTAGATGCCAAAGAGGTATGCCAGTTCTCAGGAAATCTGATCACTTTTGTCTTTAAATTAATTAGATTGGACCCTGCTGTTCTATTGAAACCAGTTAACAGGTAGAATGCATATTGTGTTTAGTGAGGCCAAACTTAAGTGAAGCATGGAAAACTTTGCCCTGAACTGAAATGTCAGTTTATACAAAGCAGGGCACTCTAATCTGTTCGAAAGGTCCTTGTAAACAAACTGCAGAGATTACAGTGACATCAAAACCACAGCTAATGGAAGCTATATTGGAGCATAATTTCAAGAAGACTTCTTTCATTTCTCTCATTGTCTATGTTTGTGGCTTTTTTGTTTTCTAAATCGAACGCACAACTCCAAGGAAATCTGTTAGCACTACAAATACAAAAATGGATCGCTTAAACATATTTAAATTATAATAAGAGACATCAGCCAGATTTATACGGCATAACGTTAACTTAAAAGAAAAACGTGGGTTTCTTTTATTGATTTAATTTAGGAACATCTAAAAAATACTTAGGGGTGTGATATATTCTTTGGCAGGAGGATTTAAACCTCAGTGTAAATTGAAAGAAGATGTTAACTCCAAAAACAAAGAATGCGCATGCTTGCATAAGTCTAATGCAGTGACAAGCCAAACCCATGTAATGATTATTTATTAATAATGGCAGGATAAAAGAATTCATGATAACAGCCACAAAATAAAAACAAATTCTTTGATATGAAAACGCAGACAAACATATCTGGAGTGAATGTGTTGGATGTTTTTTCTTTTTTCCAAAGCGGAGAGTATGAGTTAACAACGTGACCCCTTATAGTTGGGTCAAAGTGATCTATTTAGTTGACGGCTAGTTCTGTGTTTACTCAATGAGATAAGCTTTAGGATGTAGTTACTCATCCGCTGTGATGAGCTGCACCTCATTTCTCCGCTCGGAATGTGGAAACAAATTCTCATCGTGTACCGAAATTATGTTTGATAGGAGAAAAAGAACATTTCTTTCTTTGTCTAAGCAGCAGGACTAATTATGGTATTTCTCACATTTTACATTCCTCAGGTCATATTTAGCCTCTCTCTGTGCAATTGTACACAATCATTTGGAATCCTTCAGTGTAGGTTGATATATTGTTTCCCCTAAGTATTCTGTCACAACATCACCAAGGGACTTATGACAATGATATATGGGAGACAAGTTTTGTTATTGGAAAGACATGAAGAAAGGGGAAAAAAGCTAAATTAAAGGTTTTCACAGTACCCTTAAAAAGTTAAAGAGGAAGTCTACAGTGGTCTAGCCACAGTGGTAAACCTGGCTTTTCGAAACCAGCTGCATTTTGTCTGAATGAACTGGTTGCTTTTTATACAGGAAATGGGCTGGACTGTGGGCTAGCTGAATACCTCCGCTGACTCGGGCAGCGCTGTCTGTAGGGGGATGTGATGGGGAATATCATAACCCAGCAGCTGTCCACCTGCAAATTAAACAGCTATGACCTTATAATTTTCTATGTGGGGACTGACTAATAGCCCTTAAACTGATTTTTTTTCTGTCCTAGAGAAACATTAGCTCCAGTATTTGTTGGCCTGGCTTTTTCAGGCTCCTTGCTGTGAAAACTGTTCCTGCAAAATAATTACAAGAATGTCATGTACAGAAGAGGAAAAGCAAGAGGGACTACTTTGATGATTTACATTGTATAGGTTAAGGGACTGATCTACAACTGTCAGATTCAGCTTTGTTTCCCCTCCTAATTGTCTTGCCTAACTGCATAGAATCGCTGGGTTACATAGAAATTACACCCTGATATGGCTGGTAAAAAAAAAAAACCCGAATCAGGCAGAGACCAGAGCAGCTCAGGAAGGCCCCCTCAAGCTTTAGCTCCAGTACATTGCCCAACTAAATCAAGCCTATTGAGCAGCTTCCTAGACTGTATAGGATCGTCATTGTGATCCAGTCATGCATTGAGGGCTGGTTTGGTAATTGTTGCAGTTTCCAACCACTTCTCAAAGAATGTGGCATTCCCTGAAAAGACACTATTTCTTTCACCCGGTCTCAAAGCAGAGGGGCACCCCCGATGGCTGTGGCTTTGGTATGTAATGGGGTTTACATTGTGAGCATGTTATACACAGTGTTTCTCAGAGGCAGTTTGAATGACTATCAACACACCTGGGAGAAGATTCTCTCATGCCACAAAACCCAACCGAGTGATTTTGTGCCTTTGACTGAATGGGTTTTCGGTGATACTTGCTGTTTTGAAAACGAAATACCAAATATGAAACTGTTCCAACCGCAAACAAGGAAGAGATTGACCTCAGTCCAAAGGAACTATGTCAACCAGAGAACAGGAAAAATGTGTTTAGTCAGGATATTGATTAGGGTGACTATATGCAGCATGAGTATGTCAGTGATGAAGCATTTCTGTACTTTAAACACGTCTTTACTGTAAGAGCTGCCAATTCAAAAAAACACATTCCTTTAAAAAGTTTATTGTAATGAAATGTAAAATAAAAGTGTGGGTCATTCCATTAGGGAGTTGCAATTAATATTATGAATACAAACTGCCCAGATCTGTAGTACACTTCAGTTAGGTCAATCAGCATCTCATGTAATAAAAATACAAATCTCACAATCATTACATTTTCTTTTACATTCTGGCTATAGAAGGAGCACATGATCTCATCTCTACACCATCCAAATCTTTGATATGTGAGCCGGTATATCAAAAGACAAAATACGGCAGAGAGGAAGGGGGTTTGCTAAACATTCTCAGTTGTTTGCTGTTCGGGGGGGGGAGGGGGAGTTGAAACCTTACCTGGCCTAAACTGCTGTGACTAAGAAAGAAAACACAGAAGGACACTGAGCATCTTCAAACAAGAGGGCTCTCTGATATCTATTTGCATTCCTCCTCAGTTAGGCTGAGAGGCCGGCTTTTGAACAGTAGTTGAGGCACCCTTGTAATGAGGTGAAGTGGCAAAACAAACACGCATTTCTTTTAATACAATGCTTCAGCACATGCAATGTGTTCAAACGCATTTTGAGGAGATGAGCTCATTAATTGCCGTTTCATAACGCGCTTTGATGTCTAAATGAAGCTCTGTTCAGGTTCATAACGGCAACCACGGCTGCTTTTGAATGATCCTGATTAAAGGTCACATTTCAGCAAAGGTTAATTATGATTTGTAAGTGCTGACTTTCTGCAGTTTCTCTGAAAATCGCATCCGTTTTCGCAGAGCCATTTCCAAACTAGAGGAATGTTTACAATCACTACAATTCAGACCACCTCATGGGGATTAGAAAGGTATATCATCGGGAGTGTAACTGAGATTGTGTTTCAGTCGATCTTAGTTTTACCTATTACATGCACATGGTAATTGTATGACAGAACAAAGATGTAGCTGTTTTAAGCAGTGTTTTCAATAAAAGTAATCTACACACAATTTAATTTGTATTCTCAAACACCCAGTCACTGAGGTTGAACAACATAGAGTAACACAAATCTGCCTTGTTTATTCCTCTACATTATTACATGTTCTTAAAAAAAAAAAAAAATCCACAAGACTCTACCCAGTAATTACTCAGGATACATATAAAAGCAGTACAGACCATTAACCAACTCATTGCGAGCTTAATGTGTTCATTTACACTAATCATCAACTAAATTAAGGGTAATCAGAAATCAACAGCACTAAGCTGCTGTACTAAAACATGTTTGTACAGTAAAGATTTAATTGGAGTGAAATCATCTTTGGACCTTTTTATTTGTATGCTGTGTAAGCAAATCTTAAAAAGCGACACTGAATTATTGCCCTGCGTTCTTTTGCTCGTCTGTTGTGGTGACAGACACATTTTATAAGATGGTGGGGGAGATACTGTCATGTCATGGCAATCTCAAGGACACTGGTAAACAACCATTTGGTAGCCCAAACGCTTGAGAGATTGTGAGGATCGGGATGCCACATCCTTAACTAAATTTAAAGATTTAAGGGAAGTATTTTGTTCCCCCGATGACACTGGATAAAACGCATGTTAAGAGAGACAAATGTCTTTGTTGATCCGCACCATTTGTTTAGGGGAAATGTTTGATTGAGTTCAATAGTTTTATTAACTGGGTTGGGAAATGCCCAGACAGGTATGTCGACTGTTCCACTTTTCTAAAACGTCGTATTTCTAAAAGATGCAGGTCCCTCTTGAAGAGTTGACAGTTTAAAAAAAAAAAAAGGCTTAAATTGCTCTACATTTATGGTCTGTGCTTATCACTTTTAAAGAGCCGTGTGAAGAATTGCTCTCACACCTGTTATGTCACTCTCTTCAAAGTGATTACGGCAATAAAGAGAACGGTCAAAGCTGTCATGCATTCAGATCCCAAATCTTTTCTAACAGGAGGTTAACTGGAGAGACCCAGAGCTAATACTTTACAAACTCACGATTGGGGTGATTTCATGCTGCATTTATGACTTAACGTTAGAAAAATGTAATCATATTTCATCAGGCAGCAACGCCTCGTTGATTAGTCAAAGAGGAGCATGTATGAGCTGAAAGGGGAGACTTTAAGAGGCCAAAGTATGTTTATAACAATAAATGGCCTTAATGCACGGAAAAAGGTAGAAACATCTGATTCCTATTTTATAGGGCATAATTACTCCGCTATCTTTCTGCAGGAAAGAAGGTAACTGCTCAGAAAAAGAGGCTTATTTTTTTTGCCTCATATGCATGTCTGTGCAAGGATCTGATTTTTATCATAAAAATGGGATTTGGCTGTCTGTGTCGAGTCTTTTATGTCTGCCTGTTCTTGTAGTAGAAGGTATGCTTTCAGCTTGCTATGTGAAAGCTCATTCATTTGTAATGTTAGGAACAGTGAGAGACTCAGTGTGTGTGTTGGGGGGGATGGGGGCGTAGAGGGTATTTCTCTAAACTGGCATCTTAACAAAAAAATTCTTTTAAAAACAACATTGAAAATTGACTTACAGATTTGCCAAAATGATCCGATGCAGAAACTGTTCTTGGATATTTATGGCTTCAAAATATTTAGAAGAAAGGAAAAAAAAAAAAGGAGTACTGGAGTCTCGCCTGAAGGGTAACCTTAGGAGAGAGGTACAGCATTGCATGTGGGGGTAGGAACTACATTGCCTTTAATAGTTGCCAGACTTCAGCTTTTCTTTATTGTTATTCATCCTGAATTCTTCAACCCTTCGAGCTCCACCACAAACTGTCTATTCAAGCCCTGTTTAAGCAGACCCTCAGAGTTTATTTACTGTTATCTTACAGAAGCAGTTTATATTACCTCCACACCTCCTGTTGTCATGCTGACTGACCATTCCAGACAAAATAGCTTCTAAAAAAAGCTGGATATTAGTGTTAAGCTATGGTTGTTTTTAGACGCCATGGTAAAAAAGGAATAGTTGCTTAAGGCAAATAAATATCTACAGAGCAATAACATCAGAGGGGCATACGTAAGCAATTAAGCCCTTGTAAAATGCAAAACGTGCAAAACTCCTTTTATAAGACTGATTTTCAGACCAGGGGCGATACAGCTTGACACCGAAAGAGTATTTCATTGTTGTTGTTTTTTTCTAATTTATATATTCACACTTTAACTTTATAAATGTGAAAATCTACAGATATTCTAATCATCTTTGTACAGTTCTTTACTTAAACTGAAATGTGCAATCTTCAGACTAATGGGAATATATGCAGTGAATTAGGATTTAAACAGTGCAATCACAAACCTTACTTCAAGGACTTAACTAAACTCCACCAATGTTTAGCAAAAGAATGGCCAAGAAATTATGATCTATACGAAAACAGAAGAGCTGGAAAGTACGTGTCATTAGGCAACTTTTGGAAATCACAATCACAATCACATTTTTCTCCTAATCATCTCCGCTTAGGACAAGTTCTACGAGTCACAAAAGACATCTTCCTCTGCTAGTGAAAGTGAATGTGAACGGGCAGGGGTAGGGATTATCCCCAGAAGCACTCTCCTTGTTCTTCTGCTTTGAATCACGTGAGCTGGAGAATGATCTCATTTGTGCACCACGCTTGGCAGCTCCTCCGACTAGAGTGCAAAAAGTCCTCTCGTTGTTTGTTTGCTTTCTCTACCATCTGTTTATTTAGTTCCTGACACCTGTACTGTCCCATCAGTCCCCCAGCTTCCCTGTCACCGGCCAACCTCTCCTCAGCCGTTGAGGAAACATTTGTGGCTGCTCCTCAGGGCCAGAACGGGGAGATTTTTTCAGTCTCAACGGGTCTCAGTGCACTGCTTGCTTTTCGTTGAGTGAAAGATCTAACCTGGTCTTTGGGGATTTCCAGTTTTCTTTATAAACAAATACAGCTGTTATAACATCTGAAGTACAGAGACTTTTTTTTTGACAAATCACCATGTTGTTTGAATAAAATGTTCAATGAGGTATAGTGCCTATTTCCTAATCAATCATGTGCTGTAATCATAATTCCTCTCTACAGTAGTCCTTTAAAGGCAACCTGTAATATGCAATGTAAGACATTTATTATAAATGCTCGGATTATTTAACAAGTCCTTAGGTTATGTGAAAAAACTAAATAAAGCAAAAACAATACATTTATCAATGGGTTTTGCACCAAAATGAAACGTGAATGATTTATTTTTAATTAACTGAGACATTTACACTAATAAAAACTAGATGCTTTTGACTTTTTTTTTTTTTTAATACTGAAACAAATCAGGCTAAACACATATTGTTATTTCATGTGAAAATGCTGCTCTTTTCCAAATAAAAATGTTTCCCCTCTGGTCAGATAAATTGATTTATTCTGTCAAATGTTTGGAACATTTATAGGGGTAACAAATGAGTGGGCTCTTAAAAAAAACATCTTATATGTTTACCTCCCAAACCTAAAACCTAAATCAGTGCCTTTTGTTTGTATGAACTGTAACTGAAGTAGCCTTTGCATTTCTACCATCCATGTAATGTTCAGACCCTGCAAACAAGGTTAAACACCTCGTAGAAACAAGCCCAGTGTGTGAAATACACTTTACAATGTATAGAGGGAAACTTTACTACTCCCACTGTAGCAGTTTGATCCCAATAGTCCGGACAGTTGCTGGTGGAAGCGACGTATGGATGGACCCAGTAACAAAAGGACCATAAGGGAAGCAGGCGAGGTGTTCCAACCCATTTTCTTTGCATCGGGTTTGAAGTAAACATTGTGAATTACATGCCAGTGACAGAATGGGAAGGACTTCACTCTTGGCTGTGGAAATCAGAAACAGATGCCTTCTAACCCTGTTAGCTACCCACTTCTAATCGGCTTACCTTGGCAGAAATGCGGCCGACTGGCTTCACGGAGAGGGCATCAAGACTGCTGTTCGTCTGCGCTTCACCAAGACGGCCGTGCTGCATGAAAAGCACATTTAAGGAATTGAAAAATGTGTCTACATCTATGATCGTGGGTGCACCCAGGAATTCCTAAACTAAAGTAGGGTAGCCCCAAAGAAGGTGAACAAATATCTAAAATGGACACTTAAAAATAGGGACTAAATTGCAAAAATATACTAAAGTTACATGCAAGGGATGTCTAGTGGAAAACAGGCAGTACTGTGTAATGGTGGCTTTATAAACATCTACTTATGGAGAATTACACTGTATAATTGTAAAAATAAATAGCAGCAGTAGAAATAGCAGCCATCATAAATAAGTGTATTTATAGAGTTACATGTGAACATTTTAAATTACAACAGAACATATAATTAGCAAGTGTAAGGCAAACGTAAACACAACCTTTTGACACTGCATTAAACACACCTGGCCGCCTGCCACCCTGATGAACAGGTGTACAGCTGATATCTAAAGAGCAGCTGTCAAATTACAATGTAATCCCACATTACACAACTAGGCAGCGTCCCAAATCGCACACTTGCTCGCTCATTACCTTCCCTTGCGGGGCGGATGTACTACGGTGGCCATTTTGAGGGCTGTCGCAACACTTAGGGGACGGGAGGAGGAGCCTGACCGACGGAGTGCACAAACAACGAATGCGGAAGTGTTTTAGTGCGGAAGTCCCAGGGTCCTTTGCGTTAAATTAGGAGTGCATGTAAATAATGTAAATATAGGTAGGTAAGCAGTTGTAGATATTTTTTAATGTTTATGTTGATGGAGTCGCAAAGATAATACAAAAAATAATCGATATTTAATATGATTATATGGTACAACGAGAAAATGTTTCGGCGCCTGTTAATTAATTACTGAAGTAGATTAACACTAGGAGATAAGATAAATTACAAATTACTATTATTGTTATTATTACCAAATGCTACGGCAGTCTGCATTCTTTCCAACTACAATCTGACCAGTAAAGATTGCGTACTGCGCAGAATGATGACGCTGCAGTGATCCACTGAACGCGTTAAGCTCCGCCCCGCTCACTCCAGTCCAGACTCTGACGTCAGGCCGACGTCACGAAGGGTGCAGGGAGAGAGGGTGCGGTTTCTTCACCCTCAATATCACATGGCCAAATGTTCACCTTGATCTGCTCATTAAACGCATTCTATCTTTAAGTTTAATTAGATCAGCATGTCTTTCTGCACTTGCATGATGCTGAAGTAAGCGGCAGAACATAATTTAAAACATATATATGAATGTTTTTAATTATTTTGTAAATAATTGTGCTGGGCCTCACTGATACTATAAAATATGCACAGAGTATCGGTGAAGCCCTGTTATGTGCACTCACTCAATTATAAATTAGATGACTGTAAATCAGCTAAAACAAACATGTTTTTAAAAGGATCCTAAATAAAATGTAGATTACAAGAGTAGATGAATCTGCTGCTGCTACCTCAAACGCTCGTGGCTCAAAAGCTTCACCCCAGACAGACCTTCACATTCCAGTTGTTACCGAGGGATCTCTTCATGGTGCAGATCCTCCCACAGGTATGGAGCACATCAAAGGCATCAGAGATCTGCCAGAGCTGGGAAATATCAAACAGAGCTCTTTTACTGCTGACTGCAGCCTGAACACTTCTACACGTGCATGCTGCTTTTGTTCAAGGTATAAGAATGAGAGCAAATCAGCCTTACCCTAGGCTCTGAACCCGAGCAAGAATGAAACACACAACCTGAAGGGATGCGCTGTTTTGGTTATTGTCCAAAGTGCTTTACCAAAGAATACACAAATTGTATGCATTTGTAAGGTGGCTTTTTCTATCATAAAAACAATTCCAACCTTAATTGTAAACAGGGTATGTGCTATTATTGTAGCATCAGCAAAATATCTGCGTATATTTCGGTTGCATCACAAAATGTATTAAGGGGAAAAGTACATCTTTAAACCCCCTGTCACATTCTTACCATTACAAATCTGAGCTTTCTTTGCAGCAGATCTAGAGATTGCTTCTCCCATGCAGACCTACCTATTCTTTCGCTGTGTTTACTTTCACTCTTCTCCCTGAGAAAAAAGCACAGAACACACTCTTTAGCTCTGTTGTCTTTCAGCAAGTATGTTTCAGCAATTAAACACTTCAATGTGATAAAACACCATAAAAGCATTTACATACCAGGGATTTGTTTTCTTTCCCAACACTAAAATGAAATCTATATTCATCTATCTAGCTATATATATAGATTTGAAACTATTCAGACGAGTCCACTTAAGGTTATATACAGCGCTAAGCCTCCTTTTAAATAAAAAGCAAACTTAGCCTGCTACACTGGGATAACAGAACAAGAGGGCTTGGAATGATGTTTTCTTTCAGCCAAAACCTTCACTTGTTTGCACTGCACCACGGATAATCTCGTAGGTTCCACAAGCGGCCTGTTGCCAAGTCATCATCCATTTAGATGAGTGTATAAACATGTTGATAGAGCTGGAGTAAGATCGACAGGCCAGGCCTTGTTCTGTTAATTGCTTAGTATTGTTTTTCAAATACACATCTTTTTTAAATACCAAGTTGGACCTGGGTTCTGTCAGGAACCACAGAAGGAGTCAGATTAACAGGGGATAATTATTTATAAGTCTCCGACATTACGGGAGAGGGGGGATTTGTGTTTGTATTGTCAGAAGTGTCATCGAATGGTTACCTATCACACGTTTTCGGGGGCTTCCACTGTGTGATGCACAGAAATGATCCTGACATGAATATGCTCCTGTGATCCAGAATTATTTTAATAATTAATTTGCCTCTAGTTGTCTTTAATGGTCTTTGGTATCTTCAGCATTCTGAACATTCTACATTCTGAACACCTTTCCTCATTTTACTCATTTTAACATCACAAGTATGTTTATTTCCAGTGGTCAGCTACAGTAATGTTTTGGAATTGAACAATACCCTGAGTTTAATTTTAATTAGTTTTACTATCCATTGTTAGGCGATGTTGTTGCTTGCGTTTACTTGTAGCCTTGGGTCTATGTTTAACAATGTCTACAGCTTTGTGTCTCAAAGCCTGCTAGTGTTAAAAGCTCCCTCTGCTGGCTCATTTGAGTAGATTCTCTCAGACAGATTTTATTTTCCTTCCAAACTGACTATAAAGATTTTAAATTGTGTTCCTCAAAATGACATCATTCAAAATCATTTTTTAAAATCTAAATAATAATCATCAAAAAACGTAAATGGTTCCTATTTTGTTGTCCATAAACAAGTTTTCTAAAATGTGACTATAATCTTTCTGTGTTTAGGTTTTCTTTCTTGCTGAGTTATTACCATCTACGATGGAGACTTCAGCTCAGACTGCTACAGAGAAGAAAGAGAGTAAGGTATCAACCATCGATGGAAATGGCTTCTCAGACATTGCCAAGAAGTCGTCTCCCTCAGCCATAGCGAGAGGTAAGACACTGCTTCTAGATATGGAAAACAAGGGCCCTATAGAAATGGCATTTCTTCAATTACATTTAGACAATGTTTAAACTGGCCTGTTTACATCATCTAATTACATGGAGGATAACATGGGAAGAATTAAGACACCTACTGAGCTGTTTGCTCCAGTGCCAACTATTGGCCCGGATTTCAAAAAGCAATTGTATAACTTCAGATTGTAAATATAGAGAGTAGAGTGATGTTTCATGCCTAAAGCAGAGGGAGAAAACTATTGCAAATTAATATTCATATTTGGTGACTAAGCATAATGTTATGCTGTAGTTTGCAACTCGATTTATCAGTAGTGCTCATGTAGTGTTACCAAATTCCTGAATTTGCATGTAATTCTTTATGTAACTCCATCAACCACTTGCTCCACAAACGCCAGTTTCCCTTGAGATGCAGCAGCTGTAAAGCGGTGACACACAGACAGCAGGATGCTTATCTTCGGCAAAGTAGTATTAAAACAGGAAAACAAAAAAACATGACATTCCATTAGAACAGGACACTAATAGATCAGGATCTTTTGGTATAATGAAAAGTTAATGGGTTAAAATATAATGAAAGGTTTACATTCACAAGTCCAAGTGTATTCTGACATTAATTAAAAGTAACAGTTGCTTTTTTTACATGTAGTTTGTGCTTGTACAATAAGGGTATAAAAACTGAGAGAATGCATGTTTTAAAGATGTCAGAGCATGCATGATGAAAGAATTGCATAATGAGATTTAAAGACCTTGTTCTTACCTCCAGAGTATATAGTAATAAATAAGTTAAACTAACTGGTAGTGGAGTGGACTCTGGATGAGACGACACAGAGTCCTTGTGAGATTGACAAACATGCCAATTGAAAGCCACCTTTGAAATGGTAATCTGATGTCTGATATTATGGCATTTTTACAGTTTAATGAAGATCTTGGTGGCCTGCCATAATAAAGTAATAGTCATTAATTGTTCATTAAAGGAATGGATGAGAATGAAATATGCTACTCAGTGTGACTACTCCACCCCCCCGACCAAACCTTTTTTAAATTTATATATACATATATATATGTTTATATATATATATATATATATATATATATATATATATATATATATATATATACATATGCATGCATATATATATTTACAGTCCAATAAAATAGTCTTGTTCCTATTTGGCTTTTGAATTACAGAAATAATTAAATATGTATGTGGAGGAAGTTGAATTAGCAGACACATTTGGAAACAAAACAGAAAATGTTGCTGCAAATTGAAATTATTATTTTTCTCAGAAGTACAGCTGCAATATCATAAATGTGTTTGATGTTCATACTGCTAGTATTTGATGCCTGTTTGCTACAATAATACCTGCTCCCCTTGATATGAAGCTTTGTAAAGGTGTAATATTGCTCATCAGTAAAGCAGTTTACTAATTGCACACAGAACAGCATTTAAGGTTGTCAACGTTCCAACAACACACTTGTGAACCAGGATCTTAAACTGTTATTACAAATAAATGTGTGAAATACTAATCAAAGGTTGACACTTTTACATTGTTAAAGATATGTTTTTTTTAATTTAACAAAAAGTAACAGTTGCTCATTTTTACATGGAATTTCTGCTTGTCCAATAAGAGTATAAAAACAGAGTTTAAAAGATGTCAGAGCATGCATGATGAAAGAATTGCATAATGAGATTTAAAGACCTTGTTCTTACCTCCAGAGTATATAGTAATAAATAAGTTAAACTAACTGGTAGTGGAGTGGACGACACAGAGTCCTTGTGAGATTGACAAAGATGCCGATTGAAAGCCACCTTTGAAATGGTAATCTGATGTCTGATATTATACAGTTTAATGAAGAGCTTGGTGGCCTGCCATAATATAGTAATGGTCATTAATTGTTTATTAAAGGCATGGATGAAAATGGGACATTCATTTCCTTCACTAACTACGTTTCCCACCCAAAAAACTGCCAAAATATATAATCTGAAATACCGTTCAGTGCAATTCTGATTTAGTTCATATGTGTTTATTCAATTATACTGGTGACTGAATATATAATTAGACTGGAAAAAAATAATATTGATGTATTTGGCCACAATGTCCACCCAATCTGATGATAGAGACTTAATTAAACCTCATTTAAAAAAATATGTGTTAAAAGTTGAGGGAAAGTTATTTTTTTAAACCAAGAAGCAAATGAGGATGAATTTTACTTTGATAGAAAACAGCTTTTGATGTGTTCAATTCCTCGGGCTGTGTCTATAGAGTTTCAGGACATGTTAAAGCAGTGTTTTTACTTGTTTATTTAAGTTGGCACAATTGAATCCGTTTGTGATTTTTTTTTTTCGGCACCAGCAAAGTTGGCTGGGGAATGTCTTGTTTTTTCACCAAACTCGCTGGAGACCATTTCACTTGGAAAAAGAGAGAAACACAGTGCACTTGCAGACCACTGTGACATTATGCATGTAATGAATGGGACATTTTTAAATAGGACGTCCTACTTTTGAATCAGATTGGAATGGCATTAATCCTTTTTAATGATGACAGCTTCCCCCCCAAGTCTGAAATTTCACATAATTCCATTACTCATTGAAATTTGGCTACGAAGATCAGTTTTTATAGACGAAGGGCTCCGGCGTCCATGTTTTCTTGCAAAAAATAATAATAATAAAAAAAAGTGTGTCTCAATTTTTAATTTGTTGCCAAAAAAATTAATTACCCTAACTGAGGGCAGTGATACAGGCAGACTGGGGTATTGGTTAACCGAAACCAAGAATGTGTTCTGTAATAAGCAGGTAAAAAGGGTTAGACCTGCTGTGATTAAAAAGCAGCCAGGATTATTTCCCGCAATGATGTCACTGAGAGGTGGTTTGCAAAGATTGTTTTCTTTATTTATTTAAAGTGGAAATGTACGACACAAGACAGAAATTGAGTTTCAGATCAGAATCCTCAGTGGTTTATTTCACATGCTTTAAATTCAATATCTGCTATTCCCTTTCCATAGAAAACAAATGACTATTTAAAGGAAGTATCTGGGAAATACCTGCAAATGACAACATGATCATGTTTTAATTTTGATCGCAGAAACATTTCTCAGAAATCATGCTGTTTTCAAAAATCAAGAACTGTTTTGGAACGTCTGTATTTCTTTTCCATCTTAATATTTCATAAACACTGAAACCACATCCAATGAAATATAAATCAACTGGTCCATTGATAAATTAGTGATCTGAATATGATTGGGTGTTTTAAAATCCTTAAACAGTGCTAATTGTGTACAACTGTACAGTTGAAAAGTTCCTTTAATTAAACTTCTATGTTGTTCTGGCTCTCAAACCAGTAATTGGATTAAATGTGCTATAGCCTATTTTGAAATATGCCAGGCATGAAGGTATTTATTTAGACAATTGACTCTTTGGTATATGAGGACTAAACCTTTAAAATGAGCACATGTGGCACAGTAAGTCCTTTCAGGGTGACCTCTTCTGTGGAGTTTGATAGCCTTGCTTTTAATTTTATGAAAACATCCCTTAACCCCCTAAAATTACTGTCTGCATTCCAGCTTCTTAAGGTTTTTACTTTTCAACTGGAAGAGATTATACGGTATGAACCGCTCTGAGATACAGGCAGCACGGGAGACTGCGTGTCAAGCACTCGGCACCCAAAGGGGAGCGGTGCGATCTGGTTTTGATTATGCTGGATGTGTAGGGAGGCTCCTATGATTGTCTGTCTCGGGGAAAGGGGATCTCACTAAACTAAAGGTCCATTTCAAATCACAATGTGCTGTTAAGCAGTAAAACTGTAGACTGGAGAAAAGGGTGGAATGGTTTTACAGAGTTAGTGCACCAGGAGGAATTTTAATTTGTTCGTCATCTTGAAATACTTGGGGTGACAGTAAAATATGAGATTAAAAATGAGAATCACGTGCACCAGGTAGTACATACCGTGGTGAAGAAACCAATTCAGAAAATGACTATGAAAATGACTCTATGGGCAGTGCAGGGTATACAGTAAAAAGCAGTAGGTATGTGATACAGCATTGAGTGTCCACCAATCAATATCATATCAAGTGCAGTCTGAATCATTTTGGCAATTGATCAGTTTTTTCTATAAACTTAAAGAAAAAAGGAAGCCTTCAAGACTTTGTGGCCAGTTATTGAAAAAAAGCGCCGTCTAGCTAAGTCCAGCAGGATCTAGAAATTCCAAGTGCACAACTTCAATATCATCTGAGAAAAAGCATCTGGCGGACGATAAAGACAGAGCAATCAGTTACCACATTAATGTGCATTAGTATTGCGATTATGGATCCTGGATAAGTGAATATGCAGCATAAGCTGACGGCAAATTACCACTATCGAAAAGGCAAAGTCCTTGAACCCGGTGAGTGTAGCAGCAGGTCTCGGCTCTCCCCAGCCATTGTTAATATACTGCCTTGTTACAGCACTTTACTGTCAGCGTGTAGTTTACAATTGGCTCGCGAATCTTGTCACTTTAGTCATGCCCACCGCCGCGAACGCCAGCCCGCTCTATTAAGTCTCCCCTATTTTACATTCCTGTCCACTGTTATTTATTTGTAACAATTTCCTCTCTATCAAAGGACACAGCTAATGCAGAGTTTTAATATGTTATTTACACATAAAAACAACCTATTTACAGCTCTCTATGTGCCGGGAGGAGAATGAATGGGACGCCGCTCCCTCCGATCTGTTATATCAGAGTTTAACAATCTGGATTGCTAATAGAACCATTTATCATGGGGCGGTCATTTATTTTATGTTAGCAGCCTGGGTCCTGTTCCCAATGGTCTATGGAAATGGAGTGCATATAATGAACTCAAGTAAGTCACTTTGTTTAAAAGTGAAAACAATGTTAGAGTCAATTAAAATGGGACCAGGTGCACGCTGTCTCCTCTTTTTATCTTCTTACAGCTGCATAAAGTAAGGTTTTTTAACATTCACCCCACTACTCGTACTTTACTTTTTAAAGACGGTGTAGTAAAACTAGCGGACGAACGCCCCCTCCCCCCCACCTCACAACACTGAAATCTGGCCAAGAACATCAGTCGTCGAGTGACTGGTAGAACACATTCTCAATATGCATTGGATTCTCATCTTATTAATGAATTTAAACGAGGGCCTTTATTTCTTCTGACAGCATGCATCTGTCTGACCAGACACAACGTAGCTGAAAGGCGAACAGCGATAGGGCATTGCACTTAGGCTAAAGGATTTAATATTTTAGCTTAGGTGACTACCTTTGTAGGGAAAATGTAAGCTTAAAATATTGCAATAGTGCTTATACCGGTATTTAAAAAATGTATGCATCCCCTAAAGCAATCACATTGATAATATTTTTATTAGAGCCGACAAGATTCTGGCACCAACAGATTATGAGAACTAGTATGTTTTATTCTGATTCTGAAATATCAGGGCCTGTTGCAGTTATGTTACATCATGCCAGATAGTGTAGAAACAGGATATTTAAAAGGAAAGAGAGAAAATGGTATGATTATAAACATACGTGTCTTGCTTGTTCAAAATGCAACTCTTCTACCTTTAAAGTATTTAACAGAGATAAGTCCATAGTCTTAAAAGACGCTAGACAAAGGGTTAAGCTTTTAGTCTTTTTTCCCCCTTTTCCCACAAACTAAAATAGGCCAGTGGAGCTGTGGTTGTAATGATTTGATTAACTAGGTTTGGTGGCCCATCACATATATCTTGCTGAAAGTGAGTTTGTCATGTGGTGGTAGATTGATGCTGTGCAGTAAGCGTCTTTGCTTTCTAGAGACAAATTTCAGCTGAGTTTGGCGTTCTCTCCAGAGGGATGCAAGGTACTTAGCACCTCCCAGTCTGCCCCCAGGACAGAGTGAGAGACCCGAACAGATTTGATGTTTAAAAAGAAAGAGAAGGAGGGAATCTTCCACAGTCAATCTCCTTCTGTCAAGGGCACAAAGTGACCACGGTTTTACACGGGAAAACAGGAAGCAAGCAAATGAAAAAGCAAGGGCTCTTCATCAAGACAATGATTGTGTACATAAACATGGTCACGTATGACACAATGTATCATCTGATTTTTGTTTTTAAACGCCGATACTCATACAATAGTCAAATCAGATTAAGTCTATGCTGTCAAGGGTAAAACAACAATAGTAAAACACAAAAAAACAAGACTTGTGCACTTTACATTGGATGGAGAGACTTTATGTGTAATACACAAGGTTCCTCCAAAAAGCATAAGCTGTACAACATACCTTCCTGCTGGGTAAAACCAGTGATTGCACTGTTTATTTGTTGTGTTAACTCTGAAGCCTGGACAATTACAACAGCAGTAGATGGATGAAGAAGGGACGCGTTGTGTAAATAGTTGTTTAAGAGCAGTAAGTTAGCGATAAGGGCAGTTTCTTTATCACCCAGATGAAGTCTTCCCAGCGACAGTGAATAATTGATGGGGTCTTGATATGAGCTTCACAGCTGCACGTGAAAAGCAGAGGGACTGCTCTCAGGGTCAGGCGAGTGGCAGAGAAAAATGTTCCCAAAAAAGCTCAGCATCCACCACATACTCTAAAAGGACTGGGACTAATCTTCCTGAGAATAGAATTTCTTTTCTTTTTCTTTTTTTCCCCCGGTTTCTAAATGAGGCTCTTCCTCGCCCCATTCGGTGCTCTGTGAGAAGTGGAGAAGAATACCTCACTTCCTGAATCTCATTGACATTTGTGAAAGGTGGTTTTAGTCAGATTAGTCATTTCTGAAATATAGGAAACAAATATTCTCTGCAGCAAATGAACTGGACTGTGTTCTTTGTTAAAGCATTGCCCATTCTAGTACCGTTTCTCAGATGAACATATAAAACAAACCATTTTAAAATGTGCAGCCATTAAATAAGTCAGTTTATAAATGTTTTTGTCTATAAAAAGTAATGTATTTTTTTTCCTGTGCTGTTTTATTATTTAAATATATATATATAGGCTATGTTTGTGTGTGTGTGCGTGTGTGTGTATAGATATATATATATACACACACACACATACACACACACACACAGGGAATTTACTTTAGGTTTACTGTATACATTTCTAAACAGATGCTTGTCATTTCACAGATACGTCTTCCCTGTAGGTATTTATGGGGGGAAATCATGAATTCTATACACTATCAAATGTTTCATGCCAGCGTATCAATAATTGTCTGTATGAATAGATATCTGAGAACAGAGCTGATTACAGGAAGGCCTATTGACTGCGCCGATGCTCTTCCAGTCATTAGTAACGCCACATGCTATCTGAAATTGGCTCCTGTCTCCTAATAGAGAGAGTGATCATTTCCATCTTTTCCACATGGAAACATTCTCAAACCAAATGTTCACAAAAATAATATGAGTAATGAGATTCATGCTTACATTAATTTGTGGGGGTTTATAAACATTTAGGTTGACAGCCTTCCAAGATGCCTTTAACTTTTTATCTTCGATTTCGCGGTGGGGACGTGCGAACGTGGCGATGTTTGAAAGATAAGATGTACAAAGTGAAATGAGAGCAAAGGATCTCCTTTTTAAACCAATCTATTTATAGGTGGCTAACTACAGTGTGAAATCAAAACCGAATATATGAACTTTTTGTGCAGGAAGTTTCTTCTCTTCTGCACATGTTGTTAGTCATTAAAGCCAAACCTACTTTGGGGGGAAATGGCCTAGATACTACAGAGTAGACAAGAAAGCTTTTAACTTAAAATTAGTTATATTGGTTTTAGTTTATTCGCATTTGCGAAATTACCTTTTAACAAGATGAGGAGCATCATTGTAACCTTTTAGTTGTTGAAAAATAATTAATTTACAAATATCCAGTGTGTTGGTGTTCAAGATTATATAACCTATAAATTAGTAGCGTTTCTGCCCAACATCTTGCTTGTGCAAAAACAGTAAAACGTGTGAAAGTTGTGAACGCAGAGGCACGGATACGTTTAACAAATACGAAGCACAGAAAAATAAAAATAAATCATATTATTTGTTCCTATTGGAACACTGCAGTGTCTTCAAAGCTACAAGTCAAAAAAAATAATAAATCACGGATTGCGCGATGTCTGGAAACATAAATCTCTCAAAATCAGGGGCACTCATATCTACAGGGCCCAAAAAAAACATGTTACATTCCTAACGGTTTACAAGTGCTGTGAGAATAGCAGAATGTGATACTGGGATGTTTAGGGAATTGGCTTAACTGCTGCTTTCCTTTGCTTCTATTCCCGTCCTGTCTTAATACTGCGTATGAACTTGGAATAGTTAACCATGAATAACTGATAGGTTGAGGAAAAAGTTGTGTGTTTATTGTTTGTTTGTCCTGGTTCCTTCCTCGTCCTATTCTTCTTAATATGCTGGCATGCTGTTTCAGTCCACACTGGCTTCAGCTGCACAGTAAAAACAGGGCGATGGGAGTCGGCTAGAGCTCGGCTTGTGCCAAGAATCTCCAGCAACTTTTCATTCGGCCAGATGGGTTTGGACTGTTAGCAAATGTTATGGTCTATGAATGTTAGTTTACAGTCTGATGGTACAATAACCGATCTGTAGTTAAATAATGACGTTCTCCGACATATTTTAAAATGTTACCCAGGACTACCAAGAGCATATTCAAAGAAAAAAAAGAAGAAGACATATTTAATCTCACAAAGCCTGTTAGGACAATTTAAGCTAAACGTTTTCATTAAGCATATAAAACACATCTGTTTGCAAATAATTAAAACACTGTGGATTATTTTATTATAAATTACACTGCAAACTGTATAACAACAGAACAGTCTACATCTTAAAGTACTATATGATGCATACCTTCCAATGTACAAATAAAATGAAGTGGATGTCTTTAACTGTGTAGAACATTATGTAAACCAAAGCTACAGTTGTTATAAATTGCCGTGAAGCAAACAATTTGGTAAAGCTCTTCATTATTTCTGTAAAATAGCCTTTTCTTTTACTGAATACTTTCAATAATATTTAATTTTTCCTTTTTTACATAGGTGTTAACAATGATTAATCAGAATTCAGCCGGGAAACAACTACACACTTTACCCATGAGATCACAAGAAGACTCTCAGATATTTAGTTTTTCCTTCCTTTCTTTCTTTATCTTTTGACTCTATTGCATGGCCAATCCGGTAGAGCTAAGTGTATTGTGGCTTAGTTAGATTCAGCAAGGATATTGATTTCTGCCGACTGAAAAAATCCCTTTAGGGACTTCATTTGCCAGTAATTACAGATCTAAGCTTGTATTAGTAATACAGTCTACTCTACAGTATTATTTATCAGCAATTAACTTAATTATTGAGAACTGGAAACAACAGCCTCCTAAATCTAGTCAATTACCAGCACCTGTAGCTAAAACTCAGCATACTTCATTGTGCTAAAAGTCATTTTCAATGGTGCCGGATGATGTAATCTTGATAAAATATCATACTTAGAGCTAAATAGCAAAAAACGTTCTTTAATTATTATGTCTGCAATTGGACACAATGCATCTGCTTTGAATGCATTGAGAAATGGAGATTTGGAAACTCTAACACATTTCCCACAGACTTTACGTTACCGTGCAATTAGTTTGTTGTGTGATGCTCGGTCTTAAAATAGGGCGCTGACCCCGGCAGTCTTCACTGGATTTCCTCCAAGATACAGAACAGGGCCAGACAGTGGCTGCAGTAAAGCGTGCAACCAGCAAAATAAGCAAGAAATGTTGGAGGTTTTGCTTCTATCTGGTTTAGGTTTTTCAAAATATTTTCTGACATTTTAATGATTGCTTGTTTGCTGTGTAAATAATATTGAGACTTGCTTTCCATGTGCACTAACAATTTCATTTTTTTGCTTGAATTTTTCCATTCGGACGTCAATTATTTGTTTATTTGTAATGGGAAACATGTAGACCTGCATAATGATTAGGGTTTGCAGAGATAAGGTCACCCTGGAATTGGATTGAAAGGACTGAATGTAAAAATGTTTGCATTTCCAACACAAATGTTCATGCAGAGCCCTATAGAAACCTCTAGTGATTCCCAACACCAAAGTTAAGTGTCTTCCATTTGTTACAGAAGTAGGTTTCTTGTTTTCCCCTCATGGGCATTCATTTTTGGTAATAACCTAAACATATTTCAGAGATGAATCACAACAAGGGAAACTTAATACCGGGGGTAAACAGATTAAGTCCTCAGTGTCTTATATCTTAAGGTAGTTGGCCCTTTTCCTGTGATTAGGATTTTCAAATGTAATTAGTGCTTTGTTCATTGGCAGTACTGCCTGTGGACAAAAGCCGCATTTGCCAATTCACTGCCAAGGAGATGGGAGAGAAAACTGGTGTGGGATCACATCAGTCTCTCCCAAGCGGCACCTGCCCAGAACATGACTTTTCCCCTCATAACTGGGTTTGGTGGGTATAAAGCTTCATCCTGTTTTTCCCTCCAGAGATCATACAAACTAGTGGTTTGATGTATAAACTCCTTATTGATGAATATGCAAACCCTATCGCCAGCATATGTTGACAGAAGTCTTCATAAAAATAAAACAAATACATTTGCAGGCCAAAATCTGGAGTTGAATTATAAAATGTATGTTAAGATGAATAGATCTGTGATTGTATTTTTTTTATCACCAGTCATTTTATGTGGATTGTTTACTCAATGTCAGACAGATTACTTTAGCAGCAGAACACCACCCTCAGTAAATCTGCTAAGTGTTACCTTTCTTTCAACTGGGTGCATGTTTCCTTGCTGTGGGCCAGGACTTGATCTGAAAGCTCTGAAAAGGATTCTGTAGTGAATGAAACTCTCCATTTAACCGGGCTATTATGGTGTCATCTTTGGCACGTTGTACACTTACTGTAGGACTATGATTACAAAATGACACACCATCGCTTGCAGCATTTTAAGGGATGGTAAAAGTTTATAGGTATATATTTTCAATCCACATGCACTTAGAAGGATTTTGTAAGAGCATGCCATGTGCTTACTTTGTAACTTCTGTGTGGCCTACAAGTGGTTTCCGAGCCTAAACCAGAGACCAATAATCTCTCCTTTAGGAAATTCAGAAAGTATGTATGGGTTCCAAACAAATATGAGATTGAGGCAAAGTTTTCCGTTCCTGACATGCTTTCACATGTGATGCCAAATGTTTTACAGTATTGGCCATTGTCTGAGATTTTATTACGGACCTGAAACATTAGCTCCATAAACATGTGGCTTCTATAGATATATACAAAACAAATTCATATTATATATATATATATATATATATATGTGTACATTTTTCAACTTTATTTTTATGACTCTTAACATACTACATGTTCTCCTCCCAAGTCCGACATCAGTGCAAGGAATACTTAAGATAAATAATAGGATCTGCAGCAAAGAAATATGGTTTCAACTGTATATTACCACAAATGAAGAGTTACATGCCGGTGTGCACTCAAACCTGAGGTTGTTATGTGGGCTCTTTTTTGTGGTTGGGTAACTCCTTGCAATGCAAACTATGTACATGCATTCTTGGCAGCAACTTCAAAGATGCATGGGGATGTCCTGTTATAGCAGATAGAGACTTGCCTGCACTACAAAACATACTTTGCTGGTACCAAGTCAACATCTGTGTCCTCTGTTTATAGGTCTAAGGTAAAAACAAATCGTCCCAATATCTATCTGACCTCTACTTCAATGAATTTACTCAAAATTGTTTAAAAGCTATTTAGCTATTTATGTTAGGATAAAAATACAAACAATAAATACAAAAGGAATTTAAAATATATCTTGTCACACATACATGTCAACATAAAAAAATAAAATAAATAGCCAGAGCGATTTTATTATATCTTACTTCAATATCGATTTACATTTCTCCTAAGTTCAGTTTCCTACAAATCTACAGAATTCATCTCAGAGCTGCTATTTAGTCCCAGGAGCCTTTGCAACTACACACAGGATTTGATGCAGTGATGAGAAAGTACAACCTGTCAACAACTTGTCTGAACAGAAAAGGCCCTGAAGCCTGTTTTTCATTACACAGTTGGTTAATTATAAAATATACTGGGGAAAATATTTAAAAGCAGGATGTTGACAGTGACTGCAAAACACTTCTGAAGTAATATGGATTTGTTGGCTGGGAAACAGTTATTACAGGTATTTCTTGAAGAAAATGTAGATATGGACATTTAGATTTCCATTCAAAGTCATGTATATTTACACCAGGAACAAACTGAGCCATTTAAGAGATGTCTACTCCCTGGTGGGGGAGGGTGTCAAGATCAACTGTGATGACTGTTGTTTTAGTTTTGTGTTTTTTCAGATTGGATATTCACAGGCCTTACTTGTCCTGTCGTAATGCACAGCTTCTGTTTGGTTTTCTTAAGTATACATATTCACCGACTGCCTAACTCGGCTGACAGATGTTTGTGTCACTTAAACCTTTAGGAGGAAAAGCTTTTTAAATCCCCATTATTCTACAGAACACAATTGTGGTCAAAGGAAAGATTATGCTAGTGCCGGGTTTCCCACGACACAAAAGACTCACTTTATTTTGCATGAGAAAACAGTGCAACTGTAATGTTTTTGCTGCACTGAGCAAAACAATAATTTATTTCAAAAAGTAAGCTGATGGTGATACCCTTTGTTGAAAAGGTAAAGTCCTTTGATTAATTTTAATAATGCTCACTGTATCCTAGGACACATAATTGATGTCTTATAGTTCTCATCTGTACATGGAGGCTGAGCTTTTAAGGCAGGCCCGTTATTAAATCTGCTCCTTTTCCTTGTGAAGTGTGTTGAACTTTGTTTTTGTACAGAGTGTTTCTCACAGTTACTGATGACAGTGCAGTGAAATGCATGTTCTCAAGGGTTGGATTTGGGTCTTTTCCTAACGCCAGATCGTTTATTGTTGCTTCTCAAAATACTGTGCCATCGTGTACCAGCTGAATCAACAATGTTGTGATGAAGTGAATCCTTCTGGGTCGAACCTGGGACCTACCGAGCACCTTCACACACAGAGAATGACACAGCATCCAGATTACTGCGGCTGCATGGAAGGGAGCGAGAGATCAAGAAATAATATCGGTAACCTTAGAGGAAAGTCAATTTGTTGCTTGGACGCTAGCAGTAGTGTTTCATTAACTGGGACAAAACATTCATAATTCAATCGTTATTTTTTTTTGTCGAGAGTGTATTTCGAGAAATAAACTGTTTAGATTTACTGGATTTTAATAGGCGATATTATCATGGTGTCTTCTTTGCATTTACTTCATGTATTTTTCATCTGCTGGGAAGAACACAGACAATTACCTTGGGAAATGTAACCAAAACTTCGAGAGGCTACTATAAAAGGAGGACCACAGCCACAACGGGCCTGGAAGCCTGTTGACAGAATATAAAACAGTGCTAGGGGTTCAGTGCATTTTTGTGGTGGAATGTTTTTTATAAGTACAGTAGGAATATTTTCTGTGTTCATTAGTGTTTGGGGGAGTCTGGGCAGCAGCCAATTAATGCTATGCTTCAGGTAATATTTCCTTCCGTCAGTTGGGCCTCACCCTCCTGAATGAGACATTGAGGCGTCTGGTGCACCAAGTCCTTGCTAGAATCATCTGTAGCTGCCAAGAAAAAACATGCAAACACTTCTCCTGTCTGGCTTAGTCTAGGTGATCAGAAACGAATCAATTCAGCTTCATTCATGTGGCTTCTCCTCATTTGCTCAGTAATCCGAACCTGATTTGTAAAGTCGTCAGAATAAGTTCAATTAAGGCAAACAACAAAACAACAAACCTAAACGACTTAATTTGACCTGAAGTGAAAAGCAGTTTTCTTGATAACACAAATGTGCAGCATTTCAAGACCTCCTTGGATGGAGAAGGGAATTCAAAGGGGGCTAAAACTTTAATTCTGGAATGAATAAGATCATGAATTAATAAGGATTTGTAGTACAACAGCAAATGCAATGTCTACACAGCAAAGGGACACAGACGGAGGTGGACAGAATGCTTTCTGCTAATTGGTCCGCATGCAAAATGACAACGTTGTACTATGATATTATGACTATGAAAAATATACTGTAATATGAATTTATTACACAAAAAAGCAAACCCAAGTATGCACTGTAGATTTCACTTGGCCGACTGTTCGGTCGATCTGAAAGGCCGAAAGCGCTGGATTTATTAAACACTGTTGTTCATAATTGACCGGACGAAGCCAGCTGGCACAATGTGGGCATGAGGAAATGTTTCCTCAACTTTATGTGGGCCTGTTTCTGATTCAGTCTTGTAAAAGGGAAAGAAAAGGGGGGGAAAAAAGAAGAAAAACAAGAGGGCCAAACAGAGAAAAAGCTCCCCCCTGCAAGTTAGTCCCAGCTAAAGGGACGAGTGGTCAATGCTAGGCGGCACAAAGCACACTCTGGGCTCCATGGAGAGATCCCTAACACCTAAATCTATTTAATTCCTCCTGCTTCGGTTGTCCATCATAATGACACATGATTTTCTAAAGGATTTGCTATTAGTTAGCAGTGCACAACTTTTTCCCTGGGGTACCGGCTACTCACCGAGAGGAAAATGTAGACCCGGTGCAGCAATTTGTCTTTCTTTATATATTTATTATAAGAACAAATGAGTTATTACAGGTAGATCTGATATTACAATAAATTAGGTCCTGCTGCAGCAACAACAGTTGGGCACATTTGTTATTTCCAGTCACTGTGTCCATTGCAAAAGGATGAAAATTAAGTGGACTTCTATGGGTCTTTCTCCGAGCACACAGTTCTTAAACCATCTTGTTATTTCTTAGTTTTTTAGCAACAGTCCCGTAAAAATCCAGTGTAGTTCCAGCAAAAGACAGAACAGAGCTGCTGCATGTATTACTGTTCTACATAAGTCACTGTTGTATTTATTTATTTACGTATATACTGTAGCCTTACATTCCAATAATGTGTACATATCAATGTTTAAGCTGTTGAACATTAAATATATTTAAAATACATTAGTATAATGGCATAACATGTCTTAATAAACAATTTGACTTCTATTGCCAATTATTAAGTACAACGTGAGCAATAGCACTGTGTTGAACAATTGTGCCTTTAGTGGTTTCATTAGCCATTACTATTACACACATCCTTTCTCATAGACATGTATAGATTAAAGAAAATTGAGGTGGACCTATCAAAAGCATTTATAAATTTGTTATTTATTTAGCTTTTGGAGGCATAGATAATGTTATGATTACAATTACAATACAAAAAAAACTGAAAGGATTTGATACTTCTCGCGGGTATTTTCCATTCATAAGAAAACAGCTTTGTAGAATCATCTGAGAGTTTTACATCAGTGCGGTCTGTACAGTACAGTGCGGCTCAGTTTATTTACCAGGATCTTCTGCCTTTCATCTGCAGTGATCAAAATCACAAGTTAAAACTTTCAGGCAAGAAGAGGTGCTTTCTCATTTGCAGTTTTAACGCAAGACTTATTGAGGTATATTTCCCTTCATAAACAGGCTGCAGTTAATTGATCCTGACAGGAGCCCTGATTTATTTGGAAGATGTTTTGGGAGAGACAAGCTAAAGCACGTCCTTGTGCCATGCTGGTATAGAGCTATGACATCGCCTCGCAGCCCTCTTGTTGATTGGCCCTTGATTCTTCTGCTAGTTCTACCAGCCATATTAAATTCTATTGTTTAGATTTGTTCTTTTCTTAAACATAGTATACCTACCTGAAATATAACTATTATCCATACCATACTGCATGAAAGTCATCTTCTATAGCTGTGATTCCCAAGCCTAAGTCACACCTACTTATTATTTAGTTTGAATGCAGTCCACCAACCTTTTCTGCCCGCCCTTCCCATTATTGAAAAAATACTTTATGTACTGTGTTTTTTATACTGTGTTTATGCTGGACGCTTTTAAGGTATCTCTCTCTCTTAAAAAGTCTAAAAATGGCTTGCTCGAGAAATGGTTACGTTTATTCATATTTAGTTATTTTATTTTTCTTATGTTGAGACTTTTCACATTAGTAGAGAAACACTGCTCTACCACACAGTACGCTACTCAGTAATTCAAGCTATAAAGAATCTTATGGAAAGGAAAATATACACCTACAGTGTTCTTAAAGTGGTCTCTACATGTAAAACTGTCACTGCGATGCCAAATGCTTGGTAGTCAGCAATCTTCAATGGAGTTGACAGGTCCAACAGGAGTGATCAAATTTCGGTGAGCCAAAGTCATCCTCCTGCCATGCCTTACAAGCGATCAAGTTCTAAAAGAAGCCTTTTGTGCTTTTCCTGTAGGGATTTCCCCAGTTTCACTCAGTTTTTCCATTTCAACCTACAAACACAAATCACAAACACTAGTGGAATTATTAATATATATAACCATTGCTTTTCCGAGATATGAAAGGATTCTGCTAGAACCAAGCAAAGAAAAATTCCCAGTAGCTCTTGAGGGGCTCTTGTATTGAGTATCGTACTGCACAAAGCGAAAGCCACGGAGTAAAATTCTAGACCCAATACAGATGCCCTGCTATGGACTGTAAATGTTTACTTTTACTTTAAGAATGAGAGCCAGAAATGTATTACAACATATGGTGTCCACTTCCCACGCTAAGAATGACTTATTTCTGAAACATCTGTAACGCATATACATCTTTATCAAGGCAACAGCGATTGTAAACGTCAATGCACATCGAGACAGGAGTTTTCTTTGAGGTCCAAGAAAATGCCTTTTAATCAGACCCTTGCCAAAATGCAGCCGGCTTAATGGTAAAATTAATCCAACATCAGTATTCTGTAAATATACAATTATTTAAATATTAAGCCTACTTTAACCAACATAAGTGTCTATGTGGATTTGCGCGTTTTCTGGATGTGTGCTTCACTGATCCAAGCATTGGTGCGTGGTTATCTTATTTCGATTAAGTTGTACAGCAGCACAAGCCTAACTTCAGCACCTTCCTGCCACTGTTCCGGACATCTACCTCTATTACCGCAGTGGTTAAAAAGGTTTAATTTACTGACAGATTAATCTTTTCTGTCATTTCAAGATGATTATGATATGATATTTATACTAACATTGCATCCATAGCATGTTAGTTGAATCCTGACGAACATTAGCTGGGTGAGTGTTTTAAGGGTTTTGTTTTTTCTTTCTTTCAATCTTTATCATGTCTTGGCCCCTTGTAAACATTAAGTCCACTTTGTCTACATCTCCGGCTAATGTTTTTTCACCGAAAGACCCTTCCGACACTAGCCCTGATCTTTACTCCCTCTCCAATTACCCCTGAGTAGAAGTATCCATTCCAGGAAAAACACCAACTCTTTGTGTTCTGCCTCTTCAATCTGGCACATTGGCTTAATTACATATTTCCCATTTAAAATCTCACTTCATCATCAGTGCAACAAATGAACGCTGTTGTCTGGAATTGGTGTTAAGAAGAGCCACTATCACTAATAATACGAATCCTTTACTTAACGCCCTGATGTGGAGCAGGGTCCTCTAAGGGATTAAGTGCATCACAGGCATGCTCTCTTTTAGAAGTCTGTGTAATGAACTGTTTGTGTTTTCATATTACAATCAAGGGGTTTTGATTCCAAAATTACTGTAATCATTACACTGTGCTTAACATAATTGTTAGCCTCTATCGAGACTGCAGTTTTGGATTACATGCAGCTGAGATTGGGAGTCGTATGTTGGGTCTTAATTAGAAAACCTACACTTTCCCTTTTTAAAACATTGCTTACATTAAAGCTCTTTTTGCAGTGAGATTTGATTACACTTCAATCAATCTTAGTCTTAGGCTTGATGAAAAAGTTTATCATTGGGTTTTTGTTCTTTTCATCTCCTCACATCTCAGCAAAAGCAAACATAAACAGCTACAACAACAACACAAAACAGCTCTGTTGTTTCTCGAGCCTTCTGTAGTCTGTGATTTAAAGGGGCCATTAGTAGCGCACAAATTACTGGTGTTCAAAACTCTTTCTTCTCCCTTGTAGTTGGAGAAAAAGGCTTCTAATTTAGTAAATCAGGTTATGCTAAGCACACGTCAGCAGACGCTGGGGTCAAAATTCATACTTCATTTCTCAAAAAGAATAAAACTCACTCCATTTATCCAGCTATCTCCATTTATCTACCTGAACCTGTCACTAATGATCTAATTGCAAAATTAATGTGTCTAAAATTGTGTCTTACTGTATTGTGCAATAATGAGCCCCTTTTTAGCACAGACACTAACCATGCAACACTTCATTTTCATTGTTAGATACTGTCCAGGAGTAAAATGCAGGAGTTTTAATTCATTAATGAACAAACAAATTAATGATAAAGTTGTGGGAATATTACTCAGTTATGCTTTAGTTTTTATTCAGATTGAATTTCTATTGTCAGAGACCATGCATATTAAACAAACACACGCCGGACATGTTTTGCCCTTCCACCATTATTAGTGCATGCGCCACTTTAAGAAACATACTCTGCATTATACTGTACATGTCTGTCTCATACAGCTTAATGAATCCTCCTCAATTGCAAACCATACATGGCAATTGGGCCTTTTTACCATTCTTTGCTCTCGGAAAGGGGGGGGGGGGATTCTCCATGTTTGATGTGTTTCTTTGGTCGACTTGTACCATTTACTCTGCCATTTCAAAAGCCGGGTAGAAACCTCAGTTCATTCTGCGCAGTAATGAGAGGTTTGGGTTGGAGTTTAATTGTGTACACTGCAATCATTGTTTAGCACTTTATTATTAACAGTCCTCTGTTTGCCTGGTTTTGTCTGGGCCCCAATTTGTATTCAGCTGTTGAATTGCAGGGGTCAGGAGGTGCTCTACTTGGGGAAACACTGAAGGGCCATCTCAGCAGACTCTCAAGTGGGAAGGAAAAGCGGCACAAGTATTTGTCCAAACTCCTTGAGTCTCCTTAGTCCCTTTAGGTTGTGCTAAGATCAATATTACAGTTTGCTGAGGGGCTCTGGGCACGCAAGTGCAATCACATCCCGTCTTGTCCAACAATATTTGCTTGTGTGCCAAGGAGACTTCGACTGCATGCGAACAAGAACTGGGAGTATAAGACTACCGCTCGCTTTTTAGTGCAATCAAACGAGAAGACATCCGCGGCCGCTGTGAGCTTGATTAAATTAAAAATTACAGCAATGGGATTGAGCTCCTGAGCTCTTGAGCTGCTGCAGACTTTGCTGATTGAGCCTTCACAAAAGTCAGGGGGAGCGAGACACAAACCAGTTGAAGTCATAGACCAGCTCTCTACTTGCTCTCCACTTACATGCCATAGTGTGTAGCACATCTGCACAGATCAACAGGTAGGCGACTGAATCCAGTTTTATAGGTCATACATAACTATGCTGACATTTGTTGTTTCACTGAATTTATTGGGGTGAGAGTTAAGCATGTATCTTTTTACCGTGGTATTTCTGAGGCATTGCGGTTTTATGTTTCTGTCTAAAGACAGTGTTGCATTGGGGTCCTAAAATTATATGATATAGAGAGTAGTAACTACTGTAGCATTATGGAGTCATATTTTCATATCCTGAGAATGGTCCTGTCCAATAAAAACATATTGTTCAATTGTTCAATAGTACAGAATACTAAAGAATCATATAATCTGCACTGCCGAGATCATACAATACAGATCATATTTATTTAAAATAAAGACCCAAATCAAAAATGACATCTATAATGGCTGATTCTGGATCTCTTTTCCCGATTTCTTAACTAAATATTTTGACCTTTTTGCCAATTTGTTGAAGAAGAAAGCTACATGTGTTATTCATAGTGCCTTATTTATTTAGTTTCATACTTGTGTTAAAGCCAAGTAAACATTTCACTTTTTCCCCCTGAACGCAACCAAACAGACCCTTGCTTATTCAGCAGGGAAAAGAATACTGGCTTCACTCGGTCTCGGCCCTTCTCAGATTTACCCCCCGTCTTCGGCTGGTCTCATCACTAAAGCAAAACCACCGTAATATCCCACAGCAGACACAGCTGGGCTTCAGTCTAAACCTGCTGTAAATGCTGCCCTTCCGCTCCATCCGACTGAGTCTGCAACACAGTTGTCAAGCTTCACTTGTCTAACCTAGTGAGAGGGATTGAAAGTGATACCAGATATTTGTTATTTGTCCTGATTTTTTTTTTTATTGCCTCACAAACCAAAGCTCAGCAAAATGTCTTCCACCCTGGAATAGTAGGTTGTAGCAACAAGCACCTGCTCGCCTCATGCCAAATATAAAACATTACTGAGAATACAGGTTTTTCTGATGCTGAGAAACAATTACATTGCGGAGTTTTAGGATGCAACGCTGAACCTACCCAACCTGCGTTATATGTTGCAACACCCCTGCAAATGCTTTTGTAGGAAATATACTTATTATAGATTAATCTTAGATTAATCTTTGTACAATGTTTTAGTATACTTTCCATATCTATTTCGAGGGAGAACGATGGCAAAATCAAACAGTGGAGGCACGTGTAGACTTTCGAGTCTGTATACATCAGGCTGTTTATGATAGTGTTACTCCCCTGATATCTCCAGAGAGAACAACCCCCCACGGGCTTGGGGACAGGTGTTTTCCCATAGTGGCTTTCTCATTAATTTGAACTTCAGTTGATCTCTCAGAGGTATAACTGTGGAGGCATTCAATTATACATGTGTAATTACATGTTAATAAACTATGACTACAGTCTACCATATACTTTAGGTTTTATCAAATAATTGTACTGTATTGTTTAGTTAAAGAAGGTGTGACACTCAGTTGACGTCACCCTGCAGGCATTCTGAATTAAGGAACAACCTTTGCCAAGCTGAGGTAAAAGTATTTTTGGAGAAAAGTTTGGCATCCGATGTTAAGAGCAGATTACGGCTCCTGAAGGCTTGCGCAGATCCAAGCCCAGTGATTGTTCCTGACAGCTGGAGTGGCCTCTCGTTCTCAAAGGATGGCTCAGTGGGGGCCCACATTTTGCTGGATGCGTTTTGAAAGGGACAAAGGTCAAATGTCACTGAGAATGGGGGGAGTATTAATTAACTAAAAATGTAGGAGACATGAGCTAGTTATATGTACATTTATTTTCATTTATATCTCATTTAACAAAAGCAGTTCTTAATGTCATTGTTTAGAACACTTTTCTTCTAAATTGTATACATATCCACATTTTGTGAATGGTATTCATATATGGGATTGAAGCTTCGGATTGAAAAATTAGGATGGATTGGAAATGTTGGTCCATGACTGCAGACCATATAAAGTACGTTCAATATTAAGGGTGTTGTTTAACTTTTAAAATATGCTTTTACTGTACCAAAGTCCTGTTGGATTAAATAAATGAATTTGGTGGTTTTGTGGTCGGAGAATCTAATGTGAGCCAAGTAAATATGTTCCTTTGCATATTTAAGAAACGGTGAGCACAAGAGGTTTACTTATGGCTGAGTTCTCCTGTACAAACTCAATAATGTGTGGCCAACTAGTTAACACAAGCTAAAGCAAAGGTGGCAGAAGAAAGACAGGCCATGCTGGAGTAAAATGGATTCCTGTGGAGACCAGAGAAGAAGGAGAATAGCTGCCGTGCTACCGTGGTGATTTACACTGCAGTTTGAGACCCTGGGAATCTATTTTCCTTGTCATCTTTGTCAAATGAACTGTAAAAATATGTCATAGAAATGTTTTACATTATTAAAAGCAAAACAGATAATGAAGTTTCTTACCAAAAAAAAAAAAAAAAAAAAGATAAGGCTTCAAGCCCCGAGGGCAGGATCATCAACAATGTCATAGAAATGTAACTGAGAGCTGAACAGACAGATGGCAGAAGAGAACTTATAAAGTTAAAAAATGATAAGATAAGATTGTCTTTAAAAAGCAAAACCGTGGGACTTCAATTTTGCTTATTAAGCACGCTGCCAAAAATAGATACTCTAGTGTGGTTTTCAGTCAGGTCTGAGAAGTGTAATACTGTCCTGTAGTGTTTTATTTTCAAAGTAATGAAGAGCCCAGTACAAATAACTGCTTTGAAGACTTACCACCCTCTTAAGGATGCCCATACCTAAGTAGCCATAAAGACAAGGTCTTTTGATGAGTTTCACCAGAGGTTTGTCTTTTTAGGACGGATCACCTGTCCAACTGCCGTCTGCTTGCCTTTTTCTGAGTTCACCACTGTTTTGTTGGATACACTGGGCTTCAAACTGAGACATAGCAGGGAAAGCATACAATAAAAGGCATTTAAAAGAAACATAGGGCAATAACATTTTCCCATATGTGGGCTAAGGCCTTCCTGAGGTAAATACATAATCTGGGCAATTTGCCTGAGGTGGAAAAAATGTCACAGCCAACCAAGTTCTTCTCGCTGAGATTTAATGTTTTGAAGTTACGGATGTTCCCCTATATAAACAGATGACTCCGAAAAGTATACTCGAATAGGGCAAGCATGTCGGCTCTCTCTCAGTCTGCGCTCGCCACTGTTTGTTTATATTGAGGTCCTTTTTCTCAGATGCCAGCACTGTTACTCTGCAGCTTCTGTACAGATCGAAAATGTCTAATATGTGTTTGCTTGGCAGCTGTGGAAGTTTGTCTTGTAATTCATGCCATTGTTGACTCTTGTATAAGTCCCTTCCCCCCCCCCCCCTCCTCCACCACTACTTCAACTGCAATCTTTAGTAAAGCTGTTTATTTTGCATAAACTGGAGGGATAACCCTTCGTTGTGCTGAAGTGATTGTGAGGGGATGACAGCAATTTGATTTAATGATTAGCCACCTGACCCCTGTGCTCCAGCCTGCCTGAGCTCCAGCATCCCCCCCCCCCGCACTGCATGCTAATCAGCACCGAGAGTGGGAATGGATTCCCGAAACACTGCTATTGTTGAGGGAGAAAGTTGGGTAAAAACTAATCCGTCCCTCCTAGCTGGTTCAAAGCTCCATGCTGGGCTTTGGACACTCAAGTTTCTTAACTGCTTTTCTTGTGGCCCATTGAAATTTGCTGTTTTCTTGTGAGTACTAATTTAGAGCATAATCTGCTTATAGGCCCTAAGAGTTTAGGAAAGAGATTGCCTTCCAGCTGACTATTTGTGTATTTAATAGCTTTGACACTGCCTGCACAATACTGTCTTTCCTGGCTTTTCTAATAAGAGAACTCTCTAAATGGAGCCGCTCTACAATTTTGGATATAACTAATCTGACACCAAGGTTGGTTTTGTTGGTTGTTATGGAGGTTTCTATACTGCATGAGGTACTAAGTGTTTTTTCTAAGTTTGCAGTCTGATGCATTTACTAGTATACTAATATTTTATGGATAAGACTTCAACACGTTCAGCAGACACACATTTTAATTAGGTGTCTTTTTCAACATCTGCCTTTGGCATTGGAGGAGACATGAAGTTGAAATGCTTGTCTATTAAAGTTATTTTTTTCTGGTCTTATTTAAAAAAAGAAAGAAAAAGAAAACGGCTAAGCAGGAGGATTTTGCTGTTATTATATTAGTTGTGTCCGGAAACATAAAAAAAACACAGCTGCCATCTGCAGCTAAGAATGTCTGCAGCACCGATGTGATAAAGAATAGGGCAATTTTCGAAAGCATACAAGGTTTAAGGCAATTCGAGACAAATTTCAGTGCCTGCAGCATACAGTGAAGGAGAAGGTTCCCAACTGGGCAGACTGATTTCACAGCACCCCTGCAAAGTCTGCAGGAGCCAAGAGCACTAAAGGCATCTGCACCCTGCAGCTGTTACTAATTTATGTTTTACAAGAAAGTCCCTGACTGAGATTGTTTCTCCAGAATGTGTATAATCCAAAGACAAGCTAGGAAGTGGAGGTAACCGGCCTAATCTTTGTATCATTTCTTACAAACGTGGAGACACTGGAGGCTAACACATGCAGGATATATAATTCAGTGCATAGTTTCCCATTACACATTGATGCTTTTGTCAGTGTTTACTTCGGTGACCCTACAACTGTCGCAAATTAAACACAACCTGTACTGGAAAAAGTAAGCACTGCAGAGAGCATTGGAAAACTGCCTGAAGATGAGATGGGTTATACGGGTATGGCTTCTGTAGGAGTGTAGCCTGGCAGCTGAAGCACCATCCCAAGTCCACAGTGACCCATCCACACAGGCCCGCCTGTCAGTCTGCTCAGTTGATGAGGCTAGACCAGGAGAGGGGGTGGGAGCTGCTTTCGTGCTGATCAAGACCCTGCTGGGAAGCTTATGAGATATGGAAACAGAAGGCCCCTCCAAAGGGAGTTAAGAAATCAGAATTCATCCTGTTCCTCCAGTTATCTATTCACTGTGTGCATTGACGGCAGTCCTAAAAAGAGAATTGATTAAAAGAAGTAATAGCCATAAAGATTCAAAAGCCAATGACGACATTCTTGCAGGGTGTGTGGAACTGTTCTTTTTTATGGTGCTGTTATGAGAATTAATGGACATTTTAAATTTACGGTTAGCTTTCAGCTTTTGCTGGCAAAAACAACCTCAGTTTTTACTAGTTAGTTAAAGTTGTACCTCAAACTGTGATCAACACTTCTGGTTGTAGATTCATAGGTTGCTGGCATGTGAAGCTCTGAATTTTCTGCTGTTTTATGATGCATGCATGGCTGTTTATTCAAACTTCTTGTCTCCTAAAATCATAATATCTTTCTTAAAGTCTCACCAGCCATGTAACAACCATGGAAACACGCTGCTGGGATTTAACACCAAGTAACCTTAAGCAAAGACATCTTTAAATTGATTTCCGCAGTCCGTTTTCTTCTGCTACTTTACTGCTTTGGGCACTTCCTCACTCTGCGAGTTTTGTTTTAAGAGGCTGGTACTTTTATTGGGGAGAGTGCTGTGGGAGATTGAACTCACACCGCAAACATTTTCAACATGACTTTGATAAAGAAAGCCTTTGTATGAAGGGACAGCAATTAGATCAGCTGTGGTGAGGAGGTCAAGGGGCGACCAAGGCAGAACATTGGAAAAGCCTGTGGAACAGACCTGAAAGATTTAAGTGATTCATAAAACATCAGCATGACTCCTTCCTCCATAAATTCACTCGGTGAGCGCAGCTCCAAAATCTGATCTTCAAGATCAGAATCTCAAATTAAGCTCTTTTCCTTTCCCCGAAGTTGTTCGCAAATGTGCAGTGCCTGGATGTGGAGCGGGTGCAGGCACAGACGACAGTGCGGCCACTGAAACGTGGAGTTACCCATTTTGGGAAGGAAGGCTCAGATTAATGGCGCTGGAGGTGTTTTAGAATAAAGTCATGGAACATCTGGTTTGTATCACATCGAATGTTAAAGTGCACATCGGCCGAAGTTTACACAAGGCCCAGTGCTGGAAGATTATGTTATGTTGTCATATAAATAGAAATCTCTTTGTTCTTCAGTATAATGTAGAAGAGCATATTTCACTTGGAGAGGTAGTTTCCTATCTGCAGAAGTTGTACGTTTTAAAAGCATTGTAAAGATAGTCTGAGCCGCTCTTTTTTTGGTCTGTTAAAGATATCTGCGTTCCACGGGAATGGCAGCATTTCCAAAAAGCATGAAGCATGTGTTAGTTCTGTTTAAAGCTCATCAATCATGCAGGTCTTACAATACAAGAAAAAAATGTCCATGATTTTCTTGTTCAGGAGAGGGAATACATTTGTCTTTGACTGTGTGTGTGTATTTGTGCATAGAGAAAGACTGAAGAACTTCCATGTGGAAAAACAACACAATCTAATTTTAAAGCATGTAATTTGTGTGGCTGTAGGGTTGAGTCCACCTCTGACATCTCAGCCGACACATTTGCAAGTTTACATAAAGGATCACTGACATTCTTGTGGCTTTACTTTTAAGGTTTGAAAAAGAAAACAAAAAATACACCCATCTCTGTTATTGAAAATGATGTGGTTCCAGGCCTAATTTACATTAGGTAGTGCAGTGTAATTTCACCGCTCCGTTTTTGCCCTTTAGTGGAGTATAATTCAGTGTAATTTCACTGTGCAGTCTGTGCCCTTTAGTGGAGTATAATTCCAGCAACCCCCTAGTAAGGGTGCCAGCAGGGTAATATGAATGTAACCACGGGAGCAGAACGACAGCCTAGCCCACTCTAATTTAATTTATTGTATTTTAATTATTGCTTTCGTTCACTAGATGCAGTTCTAGCTCAGGTTTTCCCGACAGCCAACCTTTTATCATCCTGGTCTTAAAGATAATAAACTTTTTGTTTAAGGTAATTACTTAATCTCGACAAACTCCTGCGTTAAGCAGAGCTATTAACTGAGCTGGCAATAAATCAACACACAGCCAGGTGGGTGATTACTCTGAACCGTAATCACTCTTCGGGACCTACGCGAGACCCTTGCAGTCTTAAGTACCCAAATTACACAAACAGCATGCAAACAACAAGCCGTTTGTAGGCAGCACAATGAGGAGCACAGTGGAAGCACACCCAGTCCATTTTTAATGCCAGTCTGAGCATTTTCATAGAGAGCAGAATGATGCATGGAGGTTATTAGCAGGCACGACAAACACAGCTGCTGAAAGCTGATAACTTCCCTCGTGCTCTCACCAAACCCACTGCCTCTTTGCTTATTTAAATTATGGTTCATCCTGAGCATTTACTTAGACTACATACTGTTCAAAGGGTCCAGGCATCACACCCTCTTAGATGACAAGGTTGACAAAAGCATATATATTTGTGTGTGTGTGTGTGTGTATACTGTTATTGTTATAATTTTCCCTAAATAGTTTATTTTTGGAAGGAAGGAAGGGAGATGAGAACCTTTAAAATGATTGATGCTCCTTTAAAAACTACTTTTGTTATAGTATAGTGAAACACTGAGGACACAGAACAGCTAAACAAAGAGAAAACAAAAATAAACTAAAACGCAAAACTGACGTAAAATAAAGAAAATGATCATGAACACAGGTAACTCCTAGTTTTTACAGACTGTATCTATCGCCACCACCTCCCCCTTGCACATCTTCCATAAAATTGTTGTGGGGGAAAGTCTCGTATTAATTTCATCCTTCTTTAAAAAAAAAATGGCAAGCCTATTCCTTCATGATGTAGCGACTACTTTATGGAAAGTCTGTAACTAAAACTAGGAAGAGCAGATTGCTTAAATGCAGACATTAGCTAGCTGAAGGAGGTAAGTCATGGTCAGTGCCAAAAAGGCTTAACGTGTTGTTTTTAAAAGCACCCTGAAAACCCAAGACTTAAAAGGTAAATTATATACTGAAAATATTCTCTATAACATTTCAGGATATTGGACCAATTAGGCTTTAAAGAAGGAATGTGTTTCAGCAAAACCCAGCCAGCACTTTCAGCAAGCAGGTCCAACTCTGTAAACAGCAGCAGGAAAGCACTTGTGATACTTGCAAAGGATGTGAAACATCTGGACTAAGACAAAAATGACACAATTCTGTAGAAATATAGGAACGTATCCTTTTTGCTCTCGAATACTGCTTATCCAGACAGTAAAATTTACAGTTGAATAAACCACATGCTATTTTGGGGTTTCTGCTTAATGTATTTACAGAATAAAAAAAATCTCTGCCGCCCAGCAATTCCACTGTGCTCCATAATTATGCATAATCGTAATTCTCCTTCATTTTTAACATTTTCTAGCATACGTTTTTCAGTTAGACATTTGACTTTTTGTTCTATATTTACACAATGCGCACACATTATTAAAAAATGCTTTCAGTCCAGATACAAAATAAATAGAATTTTTAGAAACTGGTGTTTGTCATGCTGTTCAATTTCAGCACCAGAAACAGAGCCCCAACCTTTTAAATTTAATTTAAATCCTCTTTAAGATCATAGTAGACTAAATGTACTCATATACTTTAGTTTCATAATCCCCTTTAAAACACCTTTGAAGAATGCTATCCTAAGTAAGGAAACTTTAGAAGCTTAATTAAAATGTTTCCTGCCTTTTCAACACAACTGTAGGTTCAAGGCAACGTAGACAGACATCTTGTCAAGAAACAATGTCAGTCCGAGGGAAGATTTACTCTTTGCAGGTCCAAACAGCTCATGTCTGCCGACTGAATTTCCTTAATGGCACAGTAAAAACTAGCTTCAGCAAAACTTTCAAAGCCATAAACCTTTAAGAGAAAAAGAAAAACTGCCAACTTAAGATATCTACTTGGTTGCTTAACACTTACATAGTTTGTCTGCAGTAGGGCTTTACATTTTGTATATTTAAATGTACTATTTGTTAAAGCTACCAAAGAGTAAGGGAAAGGGTGTTCAAACATATATGTATATATACTAAAAAAGGGCGTTGAATGTGGTTTAGATATAGCACACCTGTGTTGTAGCACATGCTGACTTTATTCCATGACTACAATCCATCTCAATTTAAACTAACGCGGGCGCCACGTTCAAGTCTTGCATTCGTAAGTGTCGCTGTTCTACCTGCAGAACCATGTTTTCTTTATAAAGTAGGAAGCCCTAACTTAATCCACTTAGCTTTTACCTAAAATACCACATCAATTAAAAATGTATCATTTTACAAACCCTTGTGGTATTTGAAGAAAAGACCCATTCACTTAATGCCTCCTTTCATTGTGCGGAGTGCTTACGTACACTGTCTTAAACGTTATCCCTTCGTCGCCACGAATTACCAAAGTCTTGGGAAAATATATCACTGCAGACTAAATATGTATGTACTGTAGTATGTAACTCATTTAGGCCCGGGGAAGCAGGGGAATGCTAGACTGTTGACCTACGCAGTGAATAACAACTGTAGTTGGTGGTAAGTAAGATGTGTACAGAAAAGACCCTCCTTTTTATCAGGAGCAAGTTGGTACAAATTGTATGCTACCGTAACCATCAAAGGCCACAGAGTCGACCTGCCATTCCCAGAGTGCAGTTTAGTACCGTCTTGTGCAGCAGTTGGCATGGGGCTGTGTAGTTAGGACAGAAGCCAGCTTATTCTAGTGGAATTTCCTGTCTGATTTTAATTTCCCCCTCATTCTCCGAGCTAGACAGAAAAGCTTTTTAATTACACTGCAGAGGGTTAGCCTTTCAGGATATTATTATTGTTATTGAGTACTTCCTCTGAGGATGAGGCACTGCAGTACAAAGTAACAAGGATCTCAGCCGGGACATGAAAAGTGAATGTTTTTCTTTTCCTTTAAGATTTAGAGTGCTTTTTGTTAATATTTAACACCTGGTATTGTCTACACAAGGAGATCAAGTTTTTTTTCATACAGAAACAAGAAGCAAAACTTTCTCATCGTATACATCCAGGAAACCTTTGACTGTAGAGCTAAAACCTGAGAGATGTTTACTGCTCTCAATACATGGTCAATCTATAGTACCCTCTATATAGTACACTCTCTTTTTGGTTTTGTTCAATTAGCAATATAAGGTGAGGTTTAAAATGCCTACACCTTCTCATTGGCATCAAATAGCATATCCAAATTACTATGATGCCAGCTGTAATAAATTTGCTCTGACTGTTATAAAGCAATGACGTGATCCCAGGATGTATATTAAAGAACTGCAAATGCAGGGAATAAGTAAAGCATTAATAGAAGAAAACACTTCACACTGTTTGTTATAAAGTACTATAATAAACATGTTATAAATGATATATAACAACATAAATAACTTTGTATATACTTACGAAACGTTAGATTGTGCAAAAGTGAAAAATAAGTATTTGAAACGGCCAATAATTTATTTTTGGAGCCTCTTAAACTACAACATGATCACACCGACGCTCCTGTACAAAGCACCAAAAATAAAATGTAATTGTTTCATTTTTTTGCTTGGTAGAAGGAAATGGCTGAGAGAGAAAGAGAGTGCGTTTGTGGTAATGTTTCACCAGATGTGAAAACAAATGTTATCACCTGAAGACTAATAGATGCGAGGGTCTGAGCACGACATTCCAGCTCCGCATGCCGGGGGGATTAGGCCCAGTAAATCAGGTAAACGCAGCTCTTGAACTCTCCAGAGCGCTCGCCTTTTGTTCTTCCTGTGGCGCGCGAACAATGGAGCTGTCTGGGTGATGGAATAAGCCTGCTCGGTCAATCCCCCCATCGCGGGGTCTGCTGACCGGCTCAGGACAGCCGAACCGTGCCGATTTCTCCCTGGGGCTCTGCTGGGGAGGAATGGCAAGGCTGCACAGTAAATACCCGCGCAGGATCCTCTGAGACAACAAGGAGACCTTAACGCCACAGAACGGGCCGCGTATATCACTTCAGGGTAGCAGACACAATGCTTGCAATGTTCTCTGTCTACAAAGAGACACAGATTTAGGAGCTCTGTAAATGTGATTGTGTGCTGATTTTGTTCTGATATTCCAGCTAGAAGCAATGTTTTTCTGACATACAACTTAAAACTTTACTTATCCCTTGCTAAAGTAATTTCTCAGTTCTTCATACAGTTTAAACATTGTCTGCTTGTAAAAAATAAATACAAGAAAAATTGCTTTTAATGTAAAAAAAATATATACTTGCACTAAACTAATACATTGTTGCTTTATAAAAAAAATTACAAAGCATGTATATAAGATATGAATTGGGGGGGATGGGGGGTTCCCATGAAAAATTCTTCAAGCTGGATTGTCTTGAAAAGATTTTTTTTCTTTTACTTCAATACTGACTTTTCACATTCTGAAAAGAAGAAAGTCTCGGACTTAATGGTGTTCCTTTGGAGTCTCGGGGCTTTTCAACTTTCCAGAGCCAGTTAATATTCAGCGCAGTAGTGCATGACTTCAGTTTAAGAGAATTCCAGTGGTGTTCTGGGCTGATCCGCTCTGTCATGTTTTCATGACCCAGTTCTCGGCGCTCTTTGTCTTAGACCTTCCTCGACCCCTCTTCCCTATTATCCCCTCCGATAATTCACCCTGACCATTATTAATGGTGCATTAACTTCAGCCGCGCTTTGAATAAAGCTGTTTTGCTTGCACCCACTCAACCACCCAATGCACTTAAACAGTGGACTATTATACTGGTTACTTCACATCACCATAAAAAATTTCTGCTTTCCTGACATATGAAAAAAAAGTGTGGGGGTGGGGGGGCATCTTCTTTGAATATGTCCTCAAGTTGAACATTTAAAGAGACAATTTCACTTTTTCTGCTTCTGTCACCATGTTGATGTGTTGAAAAAACAGCTGCTGTGCCTTCTTGTTGTTGTCTTGCAGTCTTGGTTTCAGGTGTGTGTTTAATGTTATGTTTTAAATCAATTAAACATCCATCCCCAGGCTTTTTTCCATGATAAAAACTGTGAGATGGAAAACATAACGTGTGCAAGAATCACACGCATTTTTTAAAAAGCTCACACAACCATTTATTATAAATCAATAAATACACTCTGCAGTAAACTGACAAATGTGGCATGCACTTTATGCAATCAGCTTTCATCTGATATATCTCAGGATGTGCTGCGTTGGTTAATTATGCAAGAACCTAAAATTCTACTTGTGTAGACTGTATGTGTTTTATCTGTCTACTAAGTTTTTTTTCTTGCTTTTTTTTTAGCAGGGTAAGATTTCAGAATTAAAGATCAGTTTTCTCGTGTTAGAGGTTTTGATTTTAGTTTTCTTTTTGGTTTTATTTTCTCTGTAACCTATCCGTTTGAATTCCTCGATGGTCATGGACTTTATGATTTATATTGTTTAAATATATTGATCACTAAGTGCGGTATTTGACATCCTGGAAATCCTTCTGGTCTGGTTTCTGAAAAGTAAAAGTATTAGCAGCCCATATTACTGTTACTCGATGGATTCAGTAAATATTTCAAGTCTACTGCAAGTCTAGTCTAGTCTAGTACAGATACATAGACTGGGCTGTGGAATACAAACTAAAAGTCGCCCCTGTATCACGAGAACAACACATATATAAATAAGTGCACTCTCTGCATTCCAATTAAAAGTCCCTGTCAGAGAGAGATGCTTTAAACGATGCCTAAATCTCCCCGCCGTTTTAAACTGGGCATTGTTGTTTCATTGAGACGCGGGGATGACTGGCCTCATCATGCTGTCGAGCAGTCGGAGAGGAGAATGCTCTTGGACTGCTGACTCACACAGAGGCTTTTAAAGACGGTTTTACGGTCTTTCTCCTGCTCAGGTACAGATAATGATCTGAATCCCTGACCCCTGAATTTTCCACTTTGAGGTCAAAACTGACTCACTGATGCATGTGATGCTGAAAGAATTTTAATACTATCCAGAAATAATAATTCCCCAGCTCGTCTAAAGAAAGTGTCACTTGGGTTTACAATTAGAAGGTATGAAATAGCCGTAATGGGGAATGTTCGAGATGTTGAGCAACATTCAGATAGGTAGTGTAAAAAAAAAAAAAAAAAAAACTTTGATGGAAATTCTCCAAAACCAGAAAGTTATTGAAGGAAAAATCTTAATGAGAAACAAAATGTAGTAAAAAAAATTTAAGATGGTAACGCACGCTTCATAAAGTGCTGAAAAGTTTGCTCAACAATACTAACAGTCATTTGCGGTTGCTTGTAATCTCGACAATTAATAAAAAAACGTGTTGCCATCAAAACCAAGTTTTAACAACATTCACGAAGCCAACTTGCAGGATTATTACAGAAGACCTTGATTTTTTTTTTTTTGCTAGTCAAGGCTATCATCTACAAAAAATCCACCCGATATAAAAAGCACACTTTAATTGGCTAGGACCTGCATAACAGCTTGACTTGGTAAAAGGTTCCAATTACTAAGCTGTAAAGCAACTTCAAATAAATACAGCAGTATTTCATTTTAAAGGGGTCGGCAATATTGACCAAATCTAGCCTGTGCATGACTGGTATTAATTATTCCCTCAGTGCTGAGTAATTTGTGTTCCAGGGCTTGCAGGCATTCTTTCCTGTTAGCCTTTAACCATTGTTTACAAGCTATTAGTGCATTACATTGTTTTAATAAAAACCTGACTTGATACCCTAGGCTGGTCCGTATTCATGCCGGCACACTTTCCCCTGAAGAGAGATGCTTTTTGGTTCAAGCATATGATAGAGCAGCTCGAAAAGGATTTTCCCAATGCTGTCAGCTCCTGTTTGCGTGCAGCCCGCAGTTTTCCTTCATACTTTCTATCATCTCCCCCAGTTCAAAGACCGTCTAGCTGCAGGTCTTTGTCAAAAGCCCAGTTGGAGATCTTTTATGTTCGAGATGTAGGATTTCTTAGGATGACTTTGATTATTTATTTATTCCACTTCTCTTGTGTGATAGTGCCAATATTTTACACGAAACTGCTCAGCTTGCTCTGAAATTCATGTTGCTTTATTGTAGCGCTTTTGCCTTTGAAATATTTTTTTTTTGAAAGTCCAGCTTTTTTTGAAGTCTGCCTCTCTCTCTCTCTCTTCCTCAGCTCCACACCACATATTCCCCACATTCCACACGCCCATCCCGATTGACATGCGCCACCATGAGGGGAGATACCATTACGAGCCGCACGCTCTGCACGCCATGCACGGGTAAGTCTGCCACTCTTGTGAATACAGAGTGTGGGGTTTTGGGTTTTAAAAACGATCCTACTCTAATAGCAGTGAAGCCACAGGATATCTGTATCACGTACCGTGAAGGTGATGTTTGGTTGGTTGGTTGGTTAGATGGATTGATACAGACAGTTGGTTTATAGAAATGTCCAGCTGTTTTGCATCAATTGAGGTAAAAATGAAATATGAAGAATCTGCAATAGTCTACAGTTGATAGTGCTTGTTGTGTGTGAACGTCATGGTGGGAAATCTGGACCTTCTTCTCCTAAGCTCAGCAGCCACAGCTCAAAGAACCAGCCCGTCTTGTTCACTACAGCCAGGAAGCTCCTGGTGAGAAGGCTGAAATCTTCTTGTGCGAAAACAGGAAAAAAAATTGGCAAGCCTGATATCAAAGACAGATGAACGGGCTTTAAAGAAGTTTAAAAGCAGTAAAACAGAATGTTAACATTTCCCCTCATGTCTCCATTTCTTACATTTTGTTATGTGGGACAGCTTCACGATTTGGCAGAAAGTGAACAAAGGGATTGCAGCCAAACAGAAATCCTCATTCCATTAAGAGCAATCTGTGGAGAAAGAGACACTATAACAGAGATATAGGGATTGTACACCATTCTTGTCATTCTGCCTAACTAGCAATGACCCAGATGAGTCCAATAATAAGGCACATTCCGGAAAAGCAGTTTCTATGAAAGTTCACTACAGTAATTAATTCAGTGCCATGTGAAAGTTTACCCATTCTTGAATTTGCTGCATTTCTAAAATATCTGTTTTTGTAACAGTCCTCAGTTATTTACCATATGTCTGATTACAATGTCACAGATTGTATTAATATTTGGCATATTTTGCAACCTTTACAATAGAGAATTCCAGGAACTACGGAGCAGGTTATTACAATTCTGTTGAACAGATCCCGGCCTGTCCCAGATACTTTAAGCTCTAGAATGGGAAAAAAAAAAAATCAATACAATTGTGGAAATTGTGCTGTTACATTTAAATTCACAGATTTGATGGTGATACATACTGGGTGCTGGGCAGAAGCAGGGCTATTCATCAAAAAGGCTGGAAAGTAGGAAAAAATTCTGTCTCTGTACCTCGCCTTGTTGATTAATGTGATTTGATCTTGACAGAGGACCCCTAATTCATCAAGACCTTGATCTAGCTGTCTTTTTCTCTGCCTGTGCCAAATTTATCTAATTACATGAACATTGCACAGCAAATTAAGTGTGGTGTCATTTGTTGTGAGCCAGGGAGCTTTATTATCTGCTCCCAGCTTCATGTCAAAGGTTTGCTTCTTGATTGCTAAACATGACATCTCCATACATTCCCCTTTATCATTGTTTGCATATAACATAATGAGGGCATGGGTTATTTTGTCATAGCTGTCATAAAAGAAACAGTGGGATGCTTTCTTGTACGCCTCAGAGTGTGCTCACAGGACAGCTTTTTTATAACTGCAGGGATGACAAGGGGACGCAGATCTAAGACAAGATCTGAAGACAATGCTTATCATATAATAATCCCACCCTGATATCATGCCCAAATCCAGGCTTCAAGGAGAATCAAAAACCACAATGTACCCTAATCATAACTAGTAAACCTGCAAGCTAATTTCACACCATAAGGCATGGTTGTAAAGCCTTTAATACAGTTAACCAGCTTGCCCCAAAACAGTATGATGCGTTAGTACGTCCCAATGCCTTTTTTCTGTATGCTGCTTGGTTCTTTATAAAATTTCTTTACAGATATTAAAGCAAATCTACAGAAAGCTTAAAAATATATACCAATTTGGTAGAATAGAGCAGCAGGTACTGCATTCTATTCATTTTCACATTCAAATATATAGATTTAAATAAATAAATAAATAAAGATAATATTATATATATATATATATATATATATATATATATATATATATATACACACACACACACATTTCTGTGCGAACAGTACATTTCTATAGTATCCAAACCAAATTGCTTGCTAAACAGGTTCTGTCGTTCCAAAATAATCTCTCTAAATCAGGACATTATGAGAATGAGATTTTTTTGTAAAACTTTCCCAGCTATTAAATAATTCACATAGTGCTTTAAGTTATTGTAAGTTGGTAGTTAAAGTATGTATTATACGGAAATGTGAATAGTATTGCTCTGCATTACGGAACTCAAATAACAAAGAATAATGCCAATAAAAAATACAAATAAGTTCAAATTAAGAGGATATAGGATGCCACCAAGCCACATGTTTAGGTATACAAAGTAGTTTTGTAGCTTCATGAAAGACAAAGTTAAACATCACAACAAATCCCATCAGACCAAAGGTAACCCTGAGGACATTTCAAATTATCACACTCGTTTCCACCCAGATTTCGAGGACCCAAAAGAAACGGCCGAACAGTGTACCGTACTTGTGTCCGCAAAGCAACCCCCAGGCTTCATGGCAGACTCGCTGAGATCTGGCCTGGACATTTCAATACTAGGGCTACTTCCGCTGGTCCACTAAAGAAAGAAAGTATTGTTTCTAAAAAGAGATACATTTTACGAATCTTTAAAATTGGTCTTTGTTTGTTCAGTCCAGTTGGAGCCATATTAATAAACTTCACTACTGTTAGAAGAAATAGCATGCCCCCGTTTCTTTGTCAGCATCGATACACTATAACACGATGGCAACATTAAAAACACATCAGATGAAAGGCATTCTAAACTAGGAAAGAACTTATTTTGCTTGGCACAAATATTAGTTAGGATGGAAAAGGTAATGAGGTTTTAAAAGATATCTTTAGAATTAGGATTCCTTCTCGACTGTCAGTGGATCTGCCTCTGGCCCTAGCTGTGCTTAAACTTGCAAAACCAGGTGCTGCTGCTACCACTGCCATAGGAGGACAGAGCAATTCGCATCGGGTACAAGAGGAGCCGTATTCCTGCAGTGTAGTAGTTTATACAATTAAAAAAAGCACTTATCAGTAATTATAGTTTTGTTGTTTTGTTTTTCACACAGGAGAATTAACAATAAGTTGAAAAGGTTTTCATGAATACCAAACATCACTTGATTAATGGAAAACAGATTGTGTAGAAAAGACAGTCTTTATATAAACTCTGGGCAGGAGCTTTCTCCGGAGGCCCGGCACTTTTGTTTACATGCAGATTAATGCTTCCCTATGGACACACGCTGACATGTTTTTGAGGCAAGTAATTAATATCCAGAAACCTCCCTTAGAGTTACAGGATTTCAGCTGTGATAAAACATATGAAATATGAAATAGAGCTTTTCTAACTTTCATCAGTTTCACTTGATGGACAAAATATGCAACCGGCAACATAAGGCCCTGTCTGTCAAGATGTTGGTGGTGTTTCAGTGGCGATTGCACTATTTTTGAAAATCATAGTTGTTTAAGATGGCAGCAAAGGAACCAAATTAAGAGTTTTTAAATTAAACATTATTTTTAATATGGTTTGTCATATTAATAGTTTGTTTTTGCTGTATAACAAGTTGAAGCAAATGGCACCTTGTTGTGAATGCACTGATAAACATATTCCCTTTTCTTTTAAGTACTAGCTTGGGGCTATCCGAGGGAATACTGCAATGGTCCTTGCTGGATGCTCTGTCAAGACTGTCAGATTATGGCATCATCAGCTGAATTATTCACGGAAAAGGGATAATTTGTATAGAAGTATAAATATTGTATATGAATTAACCAGTTTATTTAGTGATAATTTTCAATTGCAGTTGGTTATTCGCAATATTAATAAAAGTACCCGTTTACACATATACTATATTGCAGAACAAAATAATGATAGTTTGTTAAAAAAAAAAAAAAAAAAAACTGGCTGATTTCAGTGTGTTTTGAAAATTCGGCGTGTTTGTTTTTTCTGGGTCAATAAGCCTGTCTTTCTGTAACAGAGTGCAACGGTGTCGTCTCATAAATTCATGCCCAAATCATCCACATCTGAATACCCAGCGAAAACCTACAGCGGGAGCAGCTTACTTCAGCCTTACTGTATATGACGTGATTTATCTAAATCACAGCAGTGGCCCAGAGCTACAGACTAGTCTGTGTCATAATATAATTCATTTCCACTGTCGTGTGACTGCTGTGGGAAGAGCATGCCAGAAAGGCAAATACAAACTTGTTGGCAGCCTGAGCAGCAATCCACTTAAGCGATCTTGTGCTTAACCCTGGGGGGCTTGGGGATGCAAGCAACGTCTAGGAAGCTGAAATGTTCTGCAAACCCTCAGCCCAGCGGAGTCCGCCGCAGAACAAAGGATCATTGAAACCAGATTCCTGGCAGTGCCACACAGAACAGGTGTAAGAGCTGGTGGAAACCAGGGTTTAAAAACATTTACTGCACCCCTGTGTTCACCACGTTGCATCCATCTGCTGCACGCTTCGGTCTTATCAGACACAGGGCCGTGCGAGAGCCCCCAAGTGCAGGTGTCTAGTTTGTAAACCTTGTTAGACAATTGCTTCACTCTTGCCAATGCACTGTTAATGAAAGAACCTGGATTCCCAAGAGGAGGGGGCCAGTAAATTAGCTCACAGAGGGTTTAATTTAGCAGCTTTTATTTGTACATTTTATTATATTAGTCAGAAGGTCCACTCTGGGCAAAAATGGACATTAAACTATCCATTATTATAGGGAAGAGAAAGTTCCTTTATTCATCCTTGACAGCCCTTACAGGTTTATCATCAGTTTTACATTGAGTCCAGACAACGATGATAAAACTGAAAATGTCTATATTATATGAGACGGGGATTGAGCACATTTCTGTGCCATACAAATTGGTGGATAAATTGTACCGCAAAGTCACCTGGGTATTGAATTATATTCTCAAGCCATCATGCTATTAACATTTCATTGTGCTTTCTTACTGTTACAGCGCTAGTCCCAGATGCAAGCTCTGTGATTATTGTGCAGGTGTTGAACACACTGATAAATAGAGCCTTTGTGTGATCAGTTACATTTGTGGTAGACAACAATGACATAATAGGGAAAGCTCACGGATTTGACATTAATGGTGCAAGTTTTATTTTTTTTCCTACTTTCACAATAAAGAGAAGCCTGTTCGAGTCATGTTGCAGTTGTTTTTTTTCTTTTTGGGCTCGCACCACCCATGGTGATATGATTGAAGTCATTGTAATGACAGGTACTGATTAAGAGACATCTTTCCAAGTTCCTCTGCTCAAAACCAAATGCGGCATGTCTTCCTCTGTGACTAGTATGATGTTTAATAGAACAGTTCAAGTAATGTCTTGTCAAGGGGGGTGGATCCACTAGGCCTTAATAACAGTATCTGTCAAACAGAATCCTATTTGTGCTTCACATCGCAGCACATACAGTAATAAATATTACTCCACTTTTCTTAACTTGTGTTTTTCTAAAATGAACAGAAATATGAAAGCTACACAATGTTTTATACATACAGATATACAGTCGCACACTAATTGTTGTCTTGGCAGACCACGACCAAGTCACTGTTCCCCTAGGGCACTTTATTGAGGAACATAAGTTATATGCTTAAGCACATATGAGCATAATTTAATTTTAGGGATGTTTTCCAGGTAATGCTGTTGCTTTTTTTTTATTATTTTAAACATCGTTGTGCTTTGACGGTTACACACAGCACAGTCAGAAATACACACTCACCAGTACCCACACAACAAGACAAACAGGGCAGACATTATTTCATGTTGTAAGGGGATATGATGATATCCCCTGAAGTAGAACATGATGATTTTCAGAACACTACAGCTATTGGTATAAATTTGTCATGTTGAAATATATCCAGACCTGACTAAAAAATAACTTACCATTACAGGAGAGAAACAAATTGAAGTTAGGTAATGTCTCTCTGTTATTGTATGCTTCATTTGCACAACATGTCGTTTACAAATGAACTGTGTTTTCCTCGGCACAACAGTTCACCGAGTCATTCAGAAACACTAAGACGTACACCATGAAGACCATTTGAGCTTAAAGTGAAAATACTTTATTATGTATTAAGACATTTGTTGATGAAGCATTTTAAGAGTTGGGGGGATTTTAAATACATTTATTTGCCAGAATGTGTTATTATACATTCAGTTCACTTATGGGAAATGTATATACATCAGTTATATGATTTTAAAATTATGAACAATTGCTCTGTCAGTAGTGAAATTTGAGTGTGGTTAGAAAAATAGTACTTTCCTGAATAACAATACAACTTTTGTCTCAGTTAAAAATAGCCAAGAGGTATTTTTAAAACATGACAATGCCAAAAAAAGGATTTTAATGTTGCCAAATCTACTACTTAGTCTGCCAGCCTCACATTTCTGACAGCACACCGTCATGTCCAATCGCAGAGACTGGTCTGGCTTGCCAGTTCTGAAAGTCTGAGAAAACTAACAGCGCCGTGATTATAATTAGATGATACACAAAGCTCCTGCTACTTTTACTGAATGGGTGCCTACAGCACACAGATAATAATCATATTGAGTTACTAGCATGCTAAAACGAGAAGAGGCCCTTTCCCAACACGACAGCAGAGGTAAGGCTGAACGATTTCATATTCACTCTGGGCTGAACAGGAGGAATTTTATTCTGGCTGTAATGTATAGCATTCATAATGTTAGCTAATACTGTAACTCACTGCACTGACAGATCTTTGAACATTGACAATTACATTATTTAAAGTTTTGCTTCTGGGCAGATTTTATTCATGCACACATTTGTATTATAACTATGCTGCAGTCTGCGTCAAAACTAGTTTTTTATCTGTGAACATTGAAGAGCTCATGTGAGATTTAAATCACATTCAGCTCCTTATATCATCAAGAAAAGTGGCTTCACATAGAGCAAATTTAGCACATACATGCATAATTCCCTCCTTTTTCAATGCTATGGATGTACCACCACCTGTTTTGTGCAATAGTGTTCATTGTATGTAACCATATCATTATAACTTCACTTTACATTGCAATTCACTATGTGTCTCTTTGTGCCATAAGAGTTGCAGTAAAAACATGTTATATTCAGAAATGAATTCCCACTGTTATCCCACAAGGACCCGTGGCGTTATTAAGGGAAAGCAGACAAGAGGGAAAGAAAGGACGCAAGAGATGCATCCATCTGCTTAACTGTTACTGTTTTAACACACTTTTTATACACCTTGACCTCAGATACTGTGCCAAACATTTTGTAATAGACTCAGCGGTGCTACGGCCGACTTGCCTGTGCAAAAACCGAAAAGAATAATACAACAAAGGAATAAAAGGAAGAGCGGAGGTGTTCACGCCGGAAAGCGCGATGGGTACAGCCCTGTGCACAGACGTCTACCTCGTTTCATTCAGGCCTCTCGCTCAGCCACTGTGAGCGGTTCGCAGTGGCTGCTGCATGCGGAAGGCTGTCAGACATGAAAGAGGACATCGCTGGAGGGGGAGGGGGAAACCCTACTGCACTAACAATTTTAGCAATAAATAATTCAGACAGATAAGAGCATTATGTTGCCTTTGCAAAATCATGGAGATATTCGTGATAGACACAATCGCGTATACAACCCTCTTTCTTTATCGAGGAGAAAGCGCTGGGTGCCGTGTATGGGCAGTCTGTTTCTTCTCAGCGATAAACAGAGATTTCTTTATGGCCATCCATTTCCAGGTCTGATGGCAGAAAATTGGCCCTCTAACAAGGCTGGTAGTCTGCAGCAGTTTACTGGAAACTTAGCAGCGTTTGGGTCAAGGACTGACTGGCCTCTGGACAGCTTTTTAGATAAATGAGAAATTCAGGTTGATCGGGCTCTTCTGGATCAAACCAGCTTTTGAAACCCGGGGTTCGTAATCGGCTAGGCATCATTGAATAACGTCATGTAAATCTCTCAAGTCCATGATTAAAATATGAGACGTAAACAATTAAAATATAAATGCAGATTAATGTAGAGAAAAGCAAGGAATGAACAGCAGCGTGAAGTGGTTTCTTTGTGATGTCTGCACTCTCTTGCATCTTAGCAGCCATGGCTAATGGTTTAAGTTCCTTGTGTTGGAAGTCACTGGGAAAGATGAATCACTAATTAGCCTAAGGTTTCCTGCTGGGTTTCTTTGTACAGTGTGGGAGACAATTTTCATCTGCAACTCCAGGTAGTACAAATCCCACAGAGCAGGAGAAAAAACTATGGTATGAATATATAAATATAAATATGACACTGTAGAATAGGGATTTTTTTTTACTGAACTTTTTATTGATAATGTTTTAGAAACCAAATATCTGATTGTTGATACTGTAAAGTTTCTTTCCCAGCAAGAATGTTTTTGTCTTTATCACAATAGACATTTCCTCTTTTCATATGTATATTTTAAACTGCAAGACACCAAGACTTTGACTGCAGTGGCCTGGCTGTCTTTTGTGTTATCCGGTCAAACTTGCACAAGAATGCAGGGCTCTGTTCACTCGGGGTTCCTGTAGCTGTGCTGTAGTGCTTTTTAAACACGCCTGTTAGAGTTCAGATCCTGAGCTCTCTCATCTTAGTTGGAAGAATGTAAACCTCTGATCTCCTTGAAGCTGTATATCTTTCTCCGGAGCATTCCCACCGGCTTGTCATGCTTGTGCTGGGAAGCTCCTCTCAGCTCTGTATTAGATGTGACATTAGATACACAGCACACATCTTCAAAGGCTATTGGCAGGGTGTTCTGAGTGCGTACTGCAGGGCTAAAAGCAATTGAGTGTGTCACATGCTTTCAGAAGGTATTTGCCTTCTGCGTGTGTGAACTGCAGGAAAGGCAGGCCAGTTACCTACCAAAAGACGAAACATTTTATCCCAAAAATACAGAATGTGAAATTTATGAGATCCTGTTACAGTATCTCCCTGACAAAACAGAAAGCTGGTAAGGTGGCAAGTCCTGTCTTCTGGGTATACATTTCTTACACTTTGAGCAAGAGACACTTAGCATACGTGATCTGTTTTGTTACCGAATATAAAATTACAGAGATCTGATCCATAAATAAGTATGGCACGTCTGTTAAGTCCCAGTGTGCCTACATTGCTGTGAAAGTAGTCATCACGGCACGGTGCGGCAATGGGAGATGCTGGTTTACCGAGAGGATGTGCAGAGATAATGATCTGAGAAAGCAGAGCCCGGACCGGGGAGGATAGCTTTAGTCATAGCCGATACTGTTCTCCAGCCCTGATAAAACCAGCATCTACGATGACTGACTGTACTTGTGTGATTCATGGCTCTCCTAAACATTTCTCCTTTGAAGGGATACGCATGCCTTGAAAACATGCCAAAAGCAGGCAAACAGACCTGACCAGACCTGAGGTCTCCCACAGTTATATGACACTGTCTGCATTCTCACCATGTTTGCTTTGCTTAAATGCGAAATGTGAAATCTGGGGGAAGTTAGAACGGGGCACATGCAACGGTATACGGGCTGTTCTCTCTGTATGGCACAGTGAGGGTTACATGTCATAATGTCTCAATATTACACCCCTCAGAAGGAGCCTGCTGTCAATGTGTAACTAGTTCAAGTATAATGGCAAAATATTTGATCTATTCTGCATTAATCTTTAATCTATACAGAAAGATGTACATAAATTGATGCATAGTTAATTTTCCTGTTCTCTCTCTCTCTCTCTCTCAGCCCTCCTGGATTAGCCGGTAGTCCGGTCATCTCCGACATTTCCCTGATCCGTCTGTCGCCCCATCCGGCAGGCACGGGGGAGTCGCCCTTTAACCCCCCGCACCCCTACGTCAACCCCCACATGGAGCACTACCTGCGCTCCATGCACAGCAGCCCCACCCTGTCCATGATCGCCGCCAACCGGGGCCTGAGTCCCGCAGAGGGTGAGTACCTTTTGGCACACAGCTGGCTTCAGTCTCCGACGCTTAAGTGCAAGCAGAGCTCAAAACTGGTGTGATTAATAACGGGTCACAGAAGTCCTTGTAACCGAAATAAAGCATGTTGAAGAAGGTGCCTTTGCCTACAGCAGAACCTCTTCAGAGTCCCGAGTCTCGAAACAGCCAGGTGTTGAAAGTGAATTATGGAAACTGAAGCGCTGCGAGTCGTTGTCATGGTCAATGGCCTTGTTGAGATTCGGTCTTTTCTACGATCACAAAAGGTGTCTGAAATTTCATCAGGCAATAATGATCTCGACAGCATTCAGTGTATAAACAGAGCCCGTCCTATTGAAATGAGCAGGCTCAATATTTTCCCCTGGTATAAATGTCAGCCCTCTGTGTGAGTGTCTGCCTTGGGCCTTGCAATGTGACAAGACACTTTTGTGCTTATAGTTTCCTTTTGTGCCTGGTATTGGCACTTGCATTTGACCTCAATGTCTAGGCTCCTCATTTAAAAATGGCAGGGAACTATACATACTGTATACATAATGTGTATACAATGTGTTTGAAAAGCATATTTTGCAAGAACAGATACTGCATGTTTGAATAGTCTTTGTTATGATTCTCCTTTGGAACACATGACAATGAATTGTGTAAAACAGGCGAATCATTCTCAGATTTACTTAGATGTTCTGGAATCTCCTAAATCAAAGCTATATTTCAAAAACAGGTTGAGACGAAGCGCCAAAATGGGAAATAAATAATCTCGCACCGTCTGTCAACAGCAATGTGTCTGGGCTTTTAAAGTTAAATAAGCAATGCAGACTAGATCTCACCAGTGATAAAGTGGCAGAGGAGAGAAAAAATGAGTTTGTTTGAGCTTGAGTAAATGCAAATAGGTATAAACTACAAACAGTTTTTGTAACTCGGATTTAGTTAAAGATAACGCCTGGTAAATCTTCTCCAAATTAATGAAAGGATACTTTGAAATTCACGCAGTCAGTATTTCAGTATTGTTTACACATGCTGTATGCAAGGGAAAGGATATCTATCAAATATAATTGAAATTGTTTTAGTATTAGGAGCTTCTGGTTGCTTTCAGTACATTTCGTGCCCCTGACTTGCCATTGCAATCACTGTATGAGTAAGTTATTCAAATGGTTTTTAAAAGCTTTGGCAAACCCAACCATGAATGTGTATGGCACTGAATTTCTTTATCATATTACTAAAAAGTGACATAGTGCAAGATGTGTTAAATGTACATCACAAATATCCATAGAGTAAGACAAGTATACTACAAGCTTATGTCAAAGTCACTTACTGCAATGCGTTGATTTTTAAAGATGCATTTCACTGGATCTAGTTTGGGGGTTATCTGTTACTCATTTGGACCGATAGAAAGTGACTCAGTTTAAGCTGTTATACGATACAGTGGAAGAAATCTGGTTGATGCTAGTACAAACACATGCCTGTTCTCTTTTACAACTCCAACATGTAATTGTTTTTGAAGGATCACTTATGTGGTGAAAGGTGATGGAGGTGGGAAAGATGCATTTCACAGATGCCCAACACTGGCTTTAGCTCCATGCCTTAAACTGAAGGGACGTTTACTAAATGTTTCACAGAAGCACACGCGGACGGGGAAAAGTTTGTGCGCAAGAGTGACTGCTCTTAAACACTGGGCCGTGTAAAACAAATTCATATCAAATTCTTATTGCTTCTGACACTTTTAAAACCAGTTTACTGGGTGCAGATGTTCACACCGTTACATCATTATTACTGTGGGGCTCTGGGTCCCTCCTACTGTGGGCTCTGTTTTCACAGTGGGGGGAAAAAAAAACGATCAGGGGACTTTGTTTATAAATCGGAGGAAATCGAGGAATGTGGAGGCCCCAGCTCGGGCTCTCCTTTGTCCGGAGTAACACACCCTGGCTAGCGTCACTTCGAGTCCATAAGAAATCCCATCTGTGAACTGACGTCAAATCAGTAGCTTTGCAACTGCAGACGTTTAAACTTGTCAGCTTTCCCCGTCATTTATTTGTTTTGTTGCGTTTTGCTTTTTCTCCTGCAGTTACGCATGAACACTTGAAGGAGCGTGGGCTTTTTAGCTTACCCCCTCCGCCTCCTGGAGCCAACCCTGCAGAGTACTACCACCTGATGGCCAGCCATCGCAACCCCTATGGGGATCTCCTCATGCAGACCGGGGCCACGGCTGCTGCCCACCTCCCTGACTACATTAACCCGGTGGACGGTAAGTCACAGTGCCTTCTTGCAGCTCTCAAAGTGAGTGAGTGTGCCACAGAAATGCACGCTGGAGTTGCAGATGAATGGAATATAAAATGTCTCTGATTTCCTCTCTTAAACTACAGTTCGGAGTTTTAAAGCTCATTTTGTGGCATTATTCAAAGTTTTTGCCTTTTCAAATATATATTTTTGTTAACATATTCATGATTGTGGTGTTGTGCAGCTCCACTTCCTGTTGTAATCTTTCGCATTATGCTGAAGCATGTTACAACGGTTTGTTTTGTTTCATAAAGGAAGTGTGTTAGATCTTAGATGTGTCTAAGCTGAATGGAAATAAAATAAACTCAGATCAGTGTTAATGAGATGTTTAGGAAACTTAAAATGCTGTTTGTTTTTGTACCTTTTCAAAATATCTTGAGCTTTATCTGGATGTTTTTGCTGCCTTTGCCAGGAAGCATTGCTCCATAGGATTTACTATAAACAAGACTGCAGCACGTCACACAGAATTGGCATTTCTGCGGTGGCTGTGCCTTTAGGAGAACACTTGTAAACGTAGGGTTTGATCTGTGTTTATTTTTGTTTTTGCTATAAAAGACGGCTCTAATCCTCAACATCCTCTGACATGTTAAAATATGTGTTACTGCTAAAACGAGACACATGTCACAAAGTTTGTTTTGATATAACATTCATATAAACCAGCCAAAAATAAATATTACACAATGTTAGCAACTCAGTCAGGTTCAGAGACAAGACTCGGACGGTGCGACGGGATTTGGCGGAAAACTGTGGTCACATTCAGTTTGTTTCAACCTGAATAATATTGACATTGTTTTAATGAGGGAGCATTTTGCATATATAAGGTTACAGACATATAACTTAAAATATGAATAAAAAAAACTCACTCTGCGAAACATTTTTCACGGTCATAATTTGTTTGTGTTGTTTCAACTGGAACCGTATTTGCATTGAGCCAATATCCTGTTAATGTATCATATTTTAATGTACACAACTGCTGTGGCATTTCAATAGAAACTGCACGATGCCTCCTGAAAACAGCCAAGCCCTCCGCATAATGTCCAATTTACTTCTAACTTTTAATCAGACATTCAGAAATCGAGTTCCCATCCATCATGGGTGATGTGAAGCTCCTCAGAAATGCACCACTGGACTCTTACTAATGTATAATGTCATGACTTGGTTGGAAAAACACATTCAGCTCTCCCACACTTGTTTGCTTAAGTAGCCCCTGTACGGTTTACTTAAACACCCACAGACACTAAACACACTGCCTTTTTCTTTGGGGTTGTTATTTTGTTTTTTTCTTGGTTGGTTTGATGTTGTTTGGCACCTGGATGTTTCAGCAATGGTACTTGAATGTTCTGTAAACGATTTGAAACACAGAAAAGTTATTGAACGAGCTCCACGGCTAATTGCTTTAGAGGAGAAATGAATGAAAGGCTTTATTTAGTATGGTATATGATATATGTGCATCAAGAAGTATTAATATATGTATATGTACGTATAAAAACAATTTACACCCTAATAAATAAACCGACCCAACACTAGTATTTCTTCTCTTGCTCACATGGGTCTCCTGACTAAATGTATGCATTTTATATAACTAAACGTATAAATTAATATTTTTTAAATATCTGATACAGCATGTGATTGAATGCATGTGTGATACAAAACAAACTAATTTGTAAATGGTTACAAACATTTTAGCTTGCATTTGAGTCCAAACAAACTTGTGACTGATGAGGTGCTAGATTCATGGCATGAGCAGAAATCACATAATACACAGGTTTCAGTAGGTTTGTATAAGTACTTAAGAACATAGTCTTCAATTAACAGTTATTTAAACACCATTCTTTTATATTTGTGTGATTTCCAGTTGTCTTTCAGTAGAACGACAGTAAATAATCTCCTGAAGAAGTAGACGTTCTTGTGTTTTGATTTTATTTCACTTTTTAAAATCTTGACTTGCCTTGAGCTAGCTCCAGGCTAATTTTTAAATTCTCCCCATGAAGTACATAATTAACCAGGAAGAATAAACAAAACAAAATGATGCCCATGGCTTAAAACTGTGGCACTCTTTAGAAGTGGTTGACACAAATAATTAGTTTAGCTTACTGTAGATAAACAAGTTTTTATCCATTTTAGAAAAATAACAGAAACGGACCTGCACGAGTCAACCATGGTGTACTGAAATGTTCTAGAGCAGGCTGAAGCCATTTTGTTCATCCTTCGGTGTAAATGAATCCTCATCACTCACGGTATAAAACTAATTCTGCCAAACAGACATGGCATTGCAAGGAGGAAAGAATCTCGAACTGTTCCTAAAACTAGAATAATACATGTTTCTTGATATCAATAGATCCAGTGTCTTTTGCTGCTCCTTGAAATCAATTGAAGGTCCTGTCAGTCATTTATACATAAGCAAATGCCAGGAGCAGTTCCAGGAATATAGATTTGAATTAAATAAACAAATAAGTAATAAATAATCTGACTTTTACTGGGTCGAAGCTCATTCCACAGCCAGGAGAGGATGCTCATTCAACTTCCCTGAAGAAAAAGCAGGGGCTATGATACAGTGTTGTCCAGACACCGCAACATTTACATAAGCCTTTTCACAGCTTTTTTTTTTCCACCCCTCAAATCAGACTAAAATAAGGCTACCTTGTCTTTCATTAAGAAGCTTAAAAGAATGTGAAAAAAAAATCGCTAAATAATCTGCACAGTGGAGCCTGTGGGAAAACTTCTGGGGTCCCAAGACAATAGCTGGTGCCAGAGAAAATGTCTGCCGTCCAGGCGCTATTGGACATTTGTGCAAGAATAGGGGTTTAAAGAGAGGAGCCCTGTTGCCTGACACATTACACATGCAGCTGGCAGAGGTCTGTCGCTGAGGGCTCGGACTGGATCCAGCATAAGCCCCTTCTAATAAAATTTGCAGTCATGGTATTAGTTAGATTTACCAGGGAAAATAAACATTTCTCTACAGCCGTGTGTTTCTTTTCCCTCTCCTCCCTGGCGGGCGACCAGGCCACAGGGCCGCGAGTGAGAGGGACTCGTGCTGATGATTTGCTTCCTGTGCCGATATTTTAATGGAGCTCGGTGTGAAGAAGTGTCTACGCGCCGGCCATTCGTCCTCATTCGCAGAGACAAGCGGCAGAGGTTTCAACCAGGCTCTCACTCAGGAAGAGGGGCTGGTGGAGATGTAACATCCGCTCCTAAATAATGATATATGGGTTCTGACAAAAGACAAGATTTGGTACTTGTTTAGGTGAAATATTATGTCTGCAGGAGTGCATGTTTGCGTGAATGTGTGTGTATATATACTGTGTATACACACACACATACAAAAACTTAAAAAATTCACACAAGGAAATTGGCACCCCTCCATTTTTCCATTTGAAATTGGACTAGTTAATGAAATCATTACAATTAATAATTTAAAAGTAAACATACATTTTAAATAACGCATACTGATCTATCCCTTTAATAACAATAACAACAACAACAACAACAATAATAAACATAAATAAAGACATTAAAGCATTTATGCCACATTTTTAACAAAGACACACACAGGCCCTGCAGATTTAATCTGCTCCTGTGTGCATGTGTGTCTCTCCTCCGACAAGGGTAACGAAATGAAATGGCCAAATGACTTATCAATCCAAATTTTTTCAACATCTGTTTCTTGGCTCTCATTGGCCCAGAAGATCTAAATTAAAGCCGGCACTAATAAAATGCATATTACTCGCTGTGTGCTTGAATGGTCACAGGCCGGGCTTCTGCGCTGGAAACAAAATGTGCACGTCCTGAGCAGACCAGCAGACAGCCCGCCAATAAACACCTTCCCTGCCACCGGACGACACGCCTGCTTCCACCGGCAAATTAATGGGGGCCAATGGCTGAGCACTCATTGCTGACATAAATCATGGGGGAACCAGGGGAAGAAACGAGTACAAGGCTTTGCTTTCTATTTAGTAATTTATCAAGGGAAGTGGCACATTAATAAACAGATCTCCCCTGAGGTGAGGGAGTAACAGAGATAAATAACACTGCCAATCCTGAATGGCTTCTCCCAGTCACCGAAAGAAAACGATTAAAGGAATGCAAATTTGGGGGAAAATTCAGTCCAAATATTTTTTTTCTAGTACTTCATGGCTTTTTTTATATACCAGTAACTACCTGGTTACATTAAACCCTTCAATTGACACCTCTTTGTGCACTGAATAATAAATGAGACAAATTTATAGTCCTAAGAAAACAATTTCAAGAGAACTGTTTGTTGTTTTCTGCACACTGATATCTGTCACGTCCCTTCAAGGTAATCAACTGTAGAGCTGTAGCCCCAACTCAATCAATGTGCACCTCTGTCGGCATCTGAATACTTATGAGGACCTTAAAATGTAAATACTCATGCGAAATATCATGACAAATCTACAAACTGGCCATAGAGCTAGTCCAACGGTAATGACAATAATACCATGCTCTCGAATGGTCTGGGCTCGTTTTGGTGCCAAGCCTAAATCAGTATGCCCCACAGAGAGGATGGGTTTTGTATCCATTCTGCATGTATAGGCACTACATGGTATTACATAGTTATGGACTTCCGGTAGCAGAGCCTTTGTTTATGGCTCATTATTTCAAGCTCTTCCACATCCTTGCAATCTTCTATCCCCGAGTCGAACGTACAACACCTGTTGAGACCACGGCAGCTGTCGGAGCCAGTTCAGCTGCTGCATGTCAATCGCTGCTCTCAGAGGAAGGGCCTGCCCTGGTTTGGCTGGCCCGAGATTTCAGTGGAAGCCTTCACTCTGAGACTGGTAGCCACCCAGTAGGTACCAGTCGGGACAAACATCTAACAGCACGCTGCTTTTTGCATTTAAGTAAAGCCAATGAGTTCAATAACCAGCAGTCAGTCCAAACGTAGTTCCTCATTTGCCTTTATAAGACCGTTTTTTAATGGACTTCCAGAGACTCATTCTACCACTTGAGTTTCCAATTGAGTTTACCCTGGCTCTGTCAGCAGCATTTTATTTGCAGTCAAAGCTCAGGAGAAGACAGAGGAAAAGAAAGCCTGTTTCTGTTCAGTAGGCTAATTGAATAAAACTCGGCACACACACACACACACACACACACACACACACACACACACAGTTACAACTGCTTTCAAATATTCAAATATAATAAAATGAGCGATAAACCGAAATGAGAATTTATGGCACAGGAGAAGAGAGATTGAACTGCCACTCTCCTAAGTGCTGATGGAGTCTAAATAAGCAATTACTGGGTGTTTAAAGTCAAACCAGGAACAAGCCCCTGCGATGAGGATGCTCATCAAATTCCACAGATCTGCACACATCGCCTTCTGTCCCAGAGAGGGATTTGCACAGAAAGTTTTCATCATTGCGTCTCCTTGCGCCGAAGGTGTCGTGTTTCTCTTCATTAGACGGACAACTGGGGACTTCCCACTTCTGCTCTTAAAAACAAAGCTAAGAAAATTAAGCTATCATATATTCCCCAGGATGAACGCCACCTCGATTCTAAGCGGGTTACTCACGTTTTATGAGTAATTTATTTATTTGGTTACAAAATGTTTATCTCAGCACCGAATCACACAAGTCACAGGGGCCCGTATTCAGGCTGCAGCTCATTCATATATAAATAACAAAAGCTAAACTCGCAAATATGTAAAGACACGTTTATAAGCAGTCAAAGTTCCTCTTGAAAATTCTATACCAAACATTAAGAGATCGGAGGAGCAGTTTCTCATTCCTTTAGGTTACTTGGCAGTATGTATGTACTTCATTTTACAAAGGAATACTCTATAGAGTAATTAGAGGTTAGAGTATTTTTTTTGGTATGGGAGAAATTGTCCTTTAAAAGACATTTGAGTTGGAACATATTGTTGCATGTGTAATACATACACAATTGAATACTGATAAAATAAAACAAGAATGGGAGGTAACCAACTAACAAATGAATAAATAGGTGTAGGCATGTTTTATATATTTTTAAACAGCCCACCATGAAGACTCTTGTTGTATGTTTTGCATTTCTTTCTTTTAATTGAAATTGATTCTGTAAATTACAACCATTTAACCATCTGAAATACAACTGCTGCAATTAGATTTTTATCACGGTAATTACTGCAAATTATTGGGGGCAATTAATTATCCATCGGAAGATCAGAATCTGGGCAAGAACACAGTATGTGAAAGATCTCCGAGATAGTTAACTTAATTGTAAATGTTCCCAGTGAGGAAATCTTTTTCATGCCCAGCTTTAAAAAAAAAAAAAAACACATTCCTAGTTCACACAAATGTTTTTCTCAGGTTTTGAAGCACTATTTCTGAATACCTTTAGGCACTGGTTCAGATTTGTTTTATTTATCAAATATGCTTAATTTGCCATTTAATGGTGGAACTTCTAAATATAATCTGAATAGAGCAGGTGTCATTATCACATTTTCCATTATGGTCGTAATATTTTGTTAGAATGCATTTTTTCCATTTCATATGTTCTGTGAAAAACAGATGTTGAGTATTGCGTCGTTTGGGTTTTCTTTTAGTTGGAATTTAAGTTTGTTAAAGGTAGAGTTAAATGCTCTCTTGTGACAGTAATATGAATTAATGCAGGATTCAGGATAAGTGGGCCATATCTTAAATAAGAGCTTTCTGCGAGCCAAAGATATTAATATGAGCTTAATTTTGGCAACATTCCTATTGAAATTGCCACCTGCAGTATATACTACTGCAAATACACAGGAGATTAGCAGATTTTCCCACACAGTTCTTCTGTCAGCCACAGCTTCATTGGTTTACACCAGTTGTTTACTATATTAGCTTCAAATCAATCTTGAGCAATTATTGATAGGGACATGCTACTTTCAAGGGGTCTGGGTGTCTAACAGACAGCCCATGAGCATCAATCACACAGTCCCAGAGTATTCGACTGGATTTCTGCCTCCAGAAATAGCTTAGCGGGGAGAGGAACTGTGCCGAGTGACAACGCTATAGGCAGTGTCGTTCCTTTCTGTTTTTTTCTGTTGCTGATGTTTGTTTATTTGTTTGGCTAGTTTATCATTATTGACCCGTTGAGAAAACCGGTTGGGCTGCTGAGCTGACATGCGGTGGATCGGAGGCCGAATTCGAGTGTTCGATCTCTGCCAGTGTGACGTTTCTGTTAGAGAATAAAGACGAGATAGATGTCTCTAAAACTAATGAAAGGTACAGTCAGGATCACATAATAATAAAGAGGACTTCATGTGTCACAGAGAAGTTAACGACCTCTTTGCAGCACTGAAGGAATATTCTCCATCTCCTCCACAGTGTCCCGCTTCTCCAGCCCGAGGTTGACTCCTAGGCTCAGCCGGAAGCGAGCTCTCTCCATCTCCCCCCTCTCCGACGCCAGCATTGACCTGCAGACCATGATCAGGACTTCGCCCAACTCTCTGGTGGCCTACATCAACAACTCCAGGAGCAGCTCCACAGCCAGTGGCTCCTATGGGCACCTTTCAGCTGGAGGAATCAGGTAACATACCATGGGGATCATTGGTTACATGAGAAAGACATGCTGATAAGTTTGGAAGTGTGTGTTTCTAGGATTGACCGAAATTCTTAAAATAACCTCTCTGGCTCTTTGATGAGAGTCTTCAGTGTTTTGAGATACAGCAGAGTAACCGTATGTCCATCTTATGAACTGGCTTCTGCATGGATATCAAAGCAGCTGATGTTTATGATCTTACACAAAAACTATATAAATCTATATATTTGAGATGTCTGATGGATTTATTTATTTTTGTCGTTGTTGTTGCCCATCCCTTTCCTCTTTCAGTCCTGCCTTTACCTTTCCTCACCCCATCAATCCCATGGCATACCAACAGATCCTCAACCAGCAGAGGGGTTTGAGCTCTGCCTTCGGGCACACCCCGCCTCTCATCCAGCCCTCGCCAACGTTCGCCACCCGTCAGCACTTGGTTGGCATCCCCTCGCTGCCCACCGCTGCGCACAACAGCAACAACAACAGCAGCGCAGACTCAAACCAGGTACGGCAGCGCAAAAGTGGTTCCATATTGTTAGCTGTACGTAGGCATTTCAAAGAATTTCAAAGCAATGCCATTTTTAATTTTCCGCTCTACTTGAAATACCCTTTTTTCCTATGTATGTCTATTGTGGTCCTCTCTGTTTACAGTGTCAAATGCTTCATCATGGTTTACACAACAGTTTTTCTCTGAAGATAAACTCTTCTAGAATAAGTACAGGCTAAAGCACTTACACACTCATTTCCACCCAACCACATAACCCCTTTCCATCGCGATTTCAATGAGCTCCAGCAAAGTCTACTTGCCATCCCTCGCAGTGATCTGAAACAGATTTTGCTGGTCCGTGTTGCAGTTCTGTGAGCGTTATTGAAACCGTCAGCTAGAGAGTTGAATACCACCCACTGTTCAAGATACAACTCCAGCGTTAGAGAGCATCCTCATTGGCTTCCGAACGTCCAAACACTTGGACAGCCACCATCACGTTAGGATTGAAGCTTGTGGTGTGTTCTTTGACATATTGTATATAACATTTATTATATATTCTGACTACTTCACATACACAGCCTCAACTGTTTAGTCTCTGTGGCGAGTCACTTCTGAAACAGGCATTGTGAGTTCAGAACAGAGCAATTATGCACCATCAAAGCAAAATATTGATGTTGGTCACATTCCAGTTGTTTTTCCCATCTCTTTCTGTCCAGAACGCCAGCGGAGACTCGGCTGTGAGCAGCACCGTCAATCCGATGATCACAAAGAGGTCCAAAGTGAAGACGGAGGGGGAGGGCCTTCAGCCGACCTCTCCCAGCTCTCAGGTAACACAAGCCTTCAGAGAGCACCTCGTCAGCACCTTCTCACCTTGCAGCCGATGGATTATCAGTAGTGGATGTTGCATATCAATGAGTCGATCTTTCCAGAGGGACTGAAATGCTGGAATGCAGTTTTGAGTCACATAGGGGCTGTTCTATTTATTATGCTGTTGAAATCTTAAAAAACGACATTCTAAGTGACCTCTTCAAATATAAGAAAAACCGTGGTCAAAGAATTAAGAGTGAATTAAATGGACCAGTATATCTACATATAATATGTCTGCAAGTTATCTTATTTTACAAACACTAATAATCCGTTTTATTTCATTGTGCAAGTTTCTGTTTGTGTTCTAAAATGCAACCAGCTCTTTTTCATGCGCTCTTTCAAATGTGATTTTATGTTTTTAGGCCCTTTATTGGATTTTATTTTTTCTTCTTTGTACAGAAATGTTTTTTCAAACACTTTTGTTAAACAACCAGCACAAAATCCACAGATCATAAAACAGCGTGGATCTCATTTATCCCTACGTCGTTATCCACGGAGAATCCTTTTCCCCGTCTATGTTTCTTCCTGATCAATGGCACAATATTTGACCCAAGGGAAACATGCAATCCCCTGACCCCCTTTTTTATGAACCACTGAAAGAAAAACTCCTGGTGATAAGAGCTTTGCATTCATTCATTTTTTTCTTCTCCCAACCACTGTAAACCGTGGCGGAGCACTTAATTTTAATGAAATATTGGCCGGTGTTATTGTCATCTGAGGGTTTTTTTTATTCCTTCTTTTGACAAATTCCCTGCTCCTCTCAGAATCTGAGGCAGGTTTCAGCATGATGCATGGGGACGGCTATGAACGGAATCATCTGGGGGCCCGGAGAATTGATGAAGATAGCATATCAGGGAAAGATAAACATGCTGTAGTCAGCATGTTGAGGGCGAAGAGCTGCATCTCAGGAGCATGGAGCTTAGGTGCACGTCAACAGTTATGAAACCGCACAGCCTGAAAACAATTTTAGCTGCCTCAGGGGTAGGCCTCTATCAAGGCAACTTTTTTTTCCCCCCCCTCTCTCTTTTAAAGAGACTCCAAGAGAACAGCCTTATCGTATCAAGACTTTATGCCGTTTCCATCGGAGCAAATTCATTCCTTTTAATCGCCGGCTTGAAACTAAACTTTGGTTGTTAAACAAAAATGGAGATAAAACATTCTTTTCCATTCCCACATTAAGAGGCTTAACTCTTTTCCGCCGAAGAAACAAACCATCAGCTGAGCCCTGATTGGTTATCTTGGTCTGCAGTGCTGGAGCACATGTGAAGGTCCGAGAAGAATCAGATTCTATCAAATTTGATATTAAAACATTGCTGCAACTCGGATGGTATAGCAAGAAAGTGAGGACCAGTAGGCCTCCTCTCATCCCAGCGCACCAGTCTCCTTTATCTTTAAATGCGGAGCCTAAATAGGTGTCCCCGAGCCAACCTTGTAATTGGAATAATCTGGGTGTTTTCCTATTGCCTGTGAGCTGCTCGTTAGTGGATTTAGTGGAGATAAAGGAGGTGCTGTCATTGTGTGAGGTGGCAGAAGTGGGGGGGAGGACACCACACTATCTTAAAAGAATACACTATACTTCTGTATGTGCTCAACTTACAAGGCCAGTACTTATGCCCTATATTATTAAACAGGATCATCTCGGAGGCATTCTGGACCTGAAAGAAGATCTAGATAAGGATGAATGCAAGCAAGAACCCGAGGTCATCTACGAGACCAACTGCCATTGGGAAGGCTGTTCGAAAGAGTACGACACCCAAGACCAGCTCGTTCATGTAAGTATAACAGGGCGAGTCTGGGGAGTACAGCATTACAAGGGGATGTCAGTTACAACCATAAATAACAAGACTGTTTTGAGTTCTTAGCACTAAAAGACAGTCGGAGACAATGCATATGTAAACACAACGCTATAACATGAATAAATATGCTGAAATGTTTAGAAAGGTTCATTCAACGATGAAATGGCAGGATAAAGCACATGTTCATAAACATCAGGCAAACCCTCATTAGTTCTATTTTATATTCCTCTCGAGATTCACCACCAAAAATATGTTTAAATGATCAGCTACATTAACAAATCCTTTTTCACTATTTACAGTGCACTGAGGAATCTTTTCACACCAGTGAATATTATATTCTTTCTTTGAAAATGACACCATTGATACACTTTTTTCCAAAAGTGGGGATATTTTACCTCAGTGATATTTTTGTGAAATGAGCCTGTTGATCACAGCAGTAAGACTGCAGCTCTGTGGCACAGCTGCCTGGGAAGAAGTTATACTGACCCTTGAACTCTGCGCCTGTGAACCTTGACCTCAAGGGCCCAGTTTAAATCTGTCATCACGCAGGGAGTGCTAAATCCCAAAGCACCTTCACCTTTTATTTTTCAAAGCTGCCCGCTTAACTAGGTTTCTCGGCTGACACTGACAAAATCCATGTATCAAGATGTTTAGTGTGAAAAGTCTGAACCTAAAGGGGTCCATATTACATTCCTGCCAGATAGCACGTTCTATTCAGTGAGACTGTTCACACGAGTCCTACACGCCAATGCCACTCGAGACAAGCTGAAACCAGTTTTAGTCTTGACTGTATCATCTCCTCTGTTTTCAATATGCTTAAAAGATTACGCTTAATACTAGACTGATGTGATCTTAGGTAGGTGTCAACATTGTGTTGAAAACATACACCACTGGATTCAAAATAATAATGGGAAAGCAAAGAACAACTAGCTTAGTTATCCACTTTAATAGGTACACTGTAACAGTGACAATAATAATAATATCAATAACAACAGCAATAATTATTATTGTTGATGAGAAATGTTCTATCAAAAGAGAAAGTGGTTGTAAAGCCATATAATGTTAACAACACATATGGGGGAAACAGTAACCATTTGGCAGTAATTAATTAATTAGCACCATTCGAACCTATGTCTCTTTTGATGTGCTTTTTTATGAGACCTTTGATGTCTGGCACCTGAAAGCCCAGTTTAATACAGGGCTTTAACTCATTCACAGCACGCCAGGCCCTTAGTGGAACAGGTTTGTTCTAAAGGGCATCGTTTTGGGAGGCATTCCGGCCTGTCAGTGAAGCAGAGAGAAATAAATGTGCTCCGAGTTCCTGTGCTGTGGAGTCACACTGCGATTCTCTGTTCAGGGAGTTTTGTTTCCCTTTTTTCTACACTATTTTTCAAACTACAGCATGTTACAAATTAGTTACGATGAGTCTCTTCTGTTATACTTTCATGTGTTACATTTTACTTGTGCAAAATGTAGAACAAATCCACCAGAAAAAAAAATATTCAGATTGCTCTCCAAGATTTATAATTAGTGAAAACTGTAGAAATGGATGTTCAAGCCATCGTGTGAGTGAAATAAACTACAAAATCTCAGCTGATTCCTCCTGAACCACTGCAGACCTTTTGACCATTTGTGGGATTTCCATAAGGCTGTAAAGGTGCTAATTAAGGGATTTTAGGAAACGGTTTACGTATTACGCCACGTTTGCCTTTACTCATGACTTATTCTGCAAGCCGAAACAGGACGTCACTTAAGGAAGGCGGCTTTAAAAGGCAATTACAGGGGTTCAGGGAAAATGCGCCGATATACATCAGCACTTGTGTGCGAGTGTGTGAGGTAGAGAACACACAAAGCAATTGTGGCCTGAGCCGGGGTTTAGAGTTACCAATGTTATATGCAAAAGTGCTTTCCTTATGGTCCAGTTTGGTCAGTTCTATGAATGAGCCAAAAAAGATAAAGACAGATAATTTCTTTCCCCTTTTTTTTCAGTTAAAAAACAATGCCTTCAAAGACATCCATTTCAGTGGGATATACACATAGAAATCTAACAGGAAATCTGACTGATGACATTCTTTTTCATGTCTTTGATAAATTGCTTTTTTCTTTTTCTTTTTTTGGCCAAACCGGAAACCGAGGGCTGTTTTCACAAGCCCTTATTCGCACGAGCCTCTGACGATTTAGTGCTATCTGAACAAGAAAGTGTGATACAAGTTAAGCTTACAACATATATAATTTAAATATTAAACTAAAGATATGCACACAATAAATGATGAATATATTAATATATATACAGACTTCTGGAACAGCTAATATCCATACAGTATAGAGAAATCCTTGGCTGGATTGGATGACAGTGTCTGCAGGACCTGTGCACTAACTATTTATTTGTTTTATTCCCCCCTGGTGGTTTTGGATCTTCAGCACATCAATAATGACCACATCCACGGGGAGAAGAAGGAGTTTGTGTGCCGGTGGGAGGAGTGCTCCCGGGAGCAGAAGCCCTTCAAGGCGCAGTACATGCTGGTGGTGCACATGAGGCGGCATACGGGGGAGAAGCCACACAAGTGCACTGTGAGTTATCAGTCCCGGCGAGCGCCGAGCGGCACACACACTTAACACCCCGCCGCCGCAGCCCGACCCGGGAGCCACCGCGCTGATATAGGCCGCAGCAGACACAGCGGAGCTCCCGGGGGGCCGGAGAGGGAGTGGGGGGGACCGCAGCACAGGATCGAGGCCTGCGTACCCTTTGCCACGACCCACAGATTTGTTTTTTCTTGTCCTTTGTCCAAAGCCTCCTACATTTTGTGTCATATTAAAAACCTTCATGGGATAATGAGTTGGGGGTTGGTGGTGGAAAGAATAGAGGCTGAAGGGCGTGATTATGATTGCTAATTTGCAGTTACAGTCTTGTTTACATGGAAAGATAACTAAAGCCGAGATTTTGTGAAGCCCAGTAACGTCCTGAAGGAATATTACACATTGCCTACCGGTATAATGTAACACCTACGCCAAAACATATCCCACAATCTCACTCTGTGTATTGTGTGTAATTCTCTATGGCTGTCGCCTTCTGCTGAGACTCTCATTCACGAGACTGATTGAACGTCCTGTTAAAGCAGCCTCTCAGATGGCTTATCAAAGCTGACGGACAGGAAGGGTACAGGGAAGCTAATTACAGTTGGAAGAACATGAGCGGCCTATTGGCATTTATTAAGACTTAAAGCCTGTCCTCTACATCCCTAATGTACGTCTCTGAGTCACTGCCTGTCTTTCACAATTGACAGTTGTCTTTTTTGGAGATGGTACAATATTAGTTTCCCTCCTACTATCAGGCATCTTTTAAATAAATAAGCAAATCACCTTTAATAAATATATAACATGGCACAGTAGGAAATGAGAAATACAGGAAATAACAGGAATGTAACTACACTATACTAGTACAAGTGAAGATGGCCTGGTTCAATTAAAAAGGTGGATTCTACGCGCAGAGGTTTATTTGTTTCTTTACGTATTTATTTATTGTCCTTTCAGTTTGAGGGATGTGCCAAAGCCTACTCCCGACTAGAGAATCTAAAGACCCACCTGCGCTCTCACACTGGGGAGAAGCCGTACGTGTGCGAACACGAGGGCTGCAACAAGGCCTTCTCCAACGCCTCGGACCGCGCCAAGCACCAGAACCGGACCCACTCCAATGAGGTACTGGCCTTCACCGGGCGCACAGTGGTGCCCAGGCCCTCGCCCTACAGCAGAGGGAGCTTCGCTTGGATAATTTCAATAATGTGCTGTTTAGAATTAACTCCATTTGCGGCTCCTAGGAAAAAAACTCAAATCACACTCTATAGCAAATGTGTGCTTATTTGTGACATATTGTTTTTGTATGTACTCATTTAGGTAGCAACTGTTTCTTTTTGTCATTTTCCAAAAAGTCACCGAAGCTATTAAATATGCAAAACATTGTTACACATCCTTAGTAAACCATCTGCTTAGTATGCATCTGTACTTTAACAAGCATTTGATTCACAAGCATCATTAACATGCTCTCGGTTAACTTGTTAATTAACATTGAGAGTGAAAACGGTGTACTCTATATGAGATAATGTTACAGGATGCTTCTAGATGATGTGAACATTTGTTTAATAGTCTGAGGTTGGAGACAACCATCATGAAGCTTCTTGCTCTATCGTACCATTGATAGACCTGTTCCCTTAATAAGTATTCTGAGCAGAGCGCTTCTGTGAGGGAGTTTGGTTTATTTATATAAAACGTTCTGCTTCTCCTTCTGCACAATTGGGCTGCAGATGCCACAAAGATAATTTCCTTATACAGTATGATATGATTAGAGTTTGCCATCTGACTGGGTTTTCCTAGTAAGAAATCTATTCAAGGTACATACACATTTATTTTATTTCTATTTATGTTATTTTCTAATTCTTCAAACGCATCCGATCTTATACTTTGGCTCAAAGCCAAACGGAGTCTAACCCGACTCCACCAAGGAGACGCACACAATACTGTTTATTCTAGTGTGGGTGAGGGGGCAGTCTGAACACTATCAACCTTTGTAAAGAAAATCCCACCATCCCGGAGAGTTCATCAGAGATTTGCATGCATATTAGGATCAATGGACTCAGAATATAGATGATCATTGTTCTCGATTTGTAACGACAATAGAAGTGGTTGGTTGTGGCTTTACTGGTCGCTGGAGTAATTTACAATGATCAAGAAACTACTTGGAGAGTTAAGATACGCAATTCCTTACACCTTAAAGGTACAGGCCTTAATTATATACAATGAGAATCATTATAATACATCCAAGACATCTTACATCAAGTTTTGCTTTTATTTTTGGCATCTGCGGAACAACGTTTGTCTTGAGACGGACATCCTAGGAGCCAACCCTCCCTCAGAACTTTGTTTGGCTCAAAACTTAGTTGTTGTCATTTTTTTTTTGTAATTAGTTGTCACAGCAGGAGCACAGTGCAAATTTGCAAGTGATCAATGGCTCCGTATCTCAATCTATATTCAGACCCGTACAAATTTCACTTCCACATTGGAATAGGATTGCCGCCCTCCTTGGGATTTTGTCTTGCCAGGTAATTGTTCTTCAGAGTGCACCCCCTGTCCCATTAACAATAATTTAGTGTAAAGAATGAAGCAAAGGTTTAACTAGAGTGTATGATACCCACACAAAAAAAAAAAAACACATCCGAGAGAATCAACTACACCCCTGCGGCGTACGGACCACCTGCAGATTGCGAATACATTATTAGACCTGGAAGCGTTTCAAGTCCCCGAATACGCAGGTGGTCTGTGATGCCAATGAAGTTATCATCAACATCTTTGCTAATTACCCAAGTGTAACTTGTATTTCATTCATAATCAGTCTTAGCTGGATGGCTCGTGACTTGATTTGCCTGCCCATTCACATCTGCTGTTGGCCCGCTTAATGATCTATAGCAGCTCGAGCCATCTGCAGTTAAAAGCACCTCGGGGATCGCGAGAGTCCAACGTCTTTGAGACATCAGTGATGGCTTCACTACATTACTGCACTCCAACTCAGTGATATCTTACGAGTTTATAATATCTTATCTGTGGGAAGCACAAGTTTGGCACATACAAACAGAAGACACACGTGTTCAGAGCAGATCATACGAACATAAACAAATTGAAACCCCCAAAACTTATTGTTCCATATTATTCTTTTAGAAACCATACGTCTGCAAGATCCCAGGCTGTACAAAGCGATACACGGACCCCAGCTCTCTTAGGAAGCATGTAAAGACTGTCCACGGGCCCGAAGCCCACGTCACAAAGAAACAACGCAATGATGGCCACCCCCGGCCTCAGCCCCCGAAGGAGAACGGGGAGAACGAGGCGAATGCCAAGCAGAGCGCCCGGGGAGCGGAAGAGAAGGTAGAAGCCAACAGCACAACTAGAGGCGTGGAGGACTGCTTACAAGTGAAGTCAATTAAAACAGAGAACTCTGTGGTAAGACTGGACAACGCCATCATATCCGTATTTTGCATGGTCTCAAAAGAGAATGTCAGACAGCGATTTTGACTGTTTGCTAGTACTAATTTGTCTCTTTCAATTACTTTCTGGAAAGGTTTTTAGTTGGACTGGACAGAATCACAGTCAAGCAATAGACGCGTTTTATCACATTGAAGAGTAAAGAACAGGGGTCCAAACTTGCCTTGTGTAACTTCATTATTGTCGATGTCTATTAAGTACCAGATGCACATATCTCTCCCTTTTCCAGACCCTGGCATTGGCCCCTTAGCTTGAAGTATTTACTGAATGATTATACACTATCCTTTCGGAGAGCTCCTACAATTCGAAAGCTCAACCTAAACTATATTATGATTTCTTACTATGACATCATATATGTATAGTATTGTACATAGACAGAAAGTGTGTTTGTAGTAACATAGTACAATGCTTGTTATTCTTAAAAGATACAGCTGATAATAATGCAAAAATGACATTTGCTGTCCAGGACTTATATAATATTAATATTAATATAATATTAATGTAAGATTTTTGTGACAACGCTTTCCCAGTTATACTAACACCTGTACCTTGTTCTCTGCATGTTAACCTTTCTTGTCTTTTAAGTCTTTTAACACGTTCCTCTGCCTGTTACTTCAATGTCTCTTTTTCTCTTCCATTGTACATTCCTTAAGGACAGACATTACTAAGGTGAGCACAGCTCTCGTTTGGCTTTCCTTTAAACATTGCAGAATTTAAGCCTAATTATATTGCATGACTCAGAAAAATGATACTTCTCTGGTGTTGAAAACCAAGAAATAACGTTTGTGTTTAAATTACGGCTTATTACATTTCACCCTATACTTTTATATTTAGCAATATCTTGTGTGTGTTTCAAGCGATTCAAACCATTTTCATGACTTCATTTGTTTTACGTGGGAAACAGTGTAACCACCCAGTTACAGTGCAGAAAACCCACTAATTTATTAGCTTTATCATTTAATATCGCAAAGCTATCTTCAGCTCCCTTGAGCTCTCCGTTTCCAAGCTCCACGTTGCTGCTGCTGTGGAACGAGTTCTGGTCAGAATGATTTTCTCATTAAAAGCAATTTGAGGCGAGTTCAGTGCAAAGAAAGTTTACCTTGTTTTCCTAATGTCTTCAGATCAATGTGTCTCTGTTTGGCACTGGAGTGGATGTTTAACAAGGCTTTGTCACATTTAAGTTTGTGTTTGAACTCCTATTTTGTGACCATGACTCTTAAAGAATGCAGTCGAGGGTAGGCCATGGGCTATATGGTGAGGTACTTTTCTGGCAGGAGAATGTGTAGTTCACCGCAGAGGTTAAATAAGTTGCTTAGGCTGGATTTTGCAGCTGTCCTCAGCTGGAGTACTTTAATGTAACAAGAGGTTGCTTTGTAGAGAGACCTAACAACTAGAGACAGGTTAACTGCTGTTGAGGTAAAAATGTGTAGTATATGAGATAAAGTTTTGGGTTTGCATGCTTATTTCTGCTGTCACTACCTGCCTTTAAAGCTGAAATTAGCATTGTTAATCCATGTCCATTTCTCAATTACAGCACAGAGAACTGGTGATCAATACAGCATTTGTTAATAGTTGCTTTTCTTTAAAATGACTCTCAGGTGATGTTTTTTCTTTCAAAAACAACTCAACTAAGATTGATTCTTAACCAGCTTTTCACTCCAAGAGATCCAAGAAAGTACACTGACTGTCTAGTTAATTTCTCTGCATCACCCGAGTGTTGGGCGACAGCACACTGACTAGTTAATTACTCCGTCAACAGGCGCACGGCTCTGTATCACCTGATTGCAGTTTAAAGAGTGTCATTTTAATGGAAAGCAATTATTAATAAATGGGTGATTCGTCATCAGATTTCATCGAGAAACTGACATGGATTAATTACGCTAATTGCAGCCTTAAAGGCATGTATTGACAGCAGAATTAAAATAAAAAGATCAAAAGTAGGCAGCCCTGCATGTTATAAAGGTACAAAATGATTCAGACCATTCCAGCTACTGCAGACAATGCTATTTAGAATTAAAATTCAGCAAGGAATTGGTTGTAAAAGGACTGTTTGTTTTAACAAATGCTAAAAAAGGAGAATGCAGGGTAAACCAAAAGCAACGAATTAAAAAAAGTTCCAACGGCCATGTACTGAAGACTCCGACCCTCAACTGACTGTCTTTCTCCTTCACACCAGATGTATCAGTCCAGCCCTGGTGGTCAGTCGTCGTGCAGCAGTGAGCCATCCCCTCTTGGCAGTGCCACCAACAATGACAGTGGAGTAGAGATGGCCCTGCACAGCGGGGGCAGCCTGGGAGACCTGACTGCCCTGGACGAGGCCCCTGTTGTGGACTCCACCGTTTCCTCTGGGACCTCGACCGTTGGCCTTCAGATGCGCAAAAACATGTCAGCAACCCACAGACTTGAACAACTCAAGAAGGAGAAACTAAAGACGGTGAGGGATTCTTGTTCCTGGGCCAGCCCAGCTCCTCAAGTGCGAAACACCAAGCTTCCTCCCATATCAACTAATGGTAAGTGAAGAATGAAAAAATGAAGTGAAAAAATAATAATAATGATTAAATATGACTGCTGTAAACCTTTGATTTAACAGACCCCCATTGCACAATGAGTTTTGTCCAAAGATCAGACAGCAACAGACTAATTCCTGTATTGGGGAAATCAGTCTGGTCAATATTTGCCTCTTCCCCTTCATGGGTACATTATTTATTTTTAAGGTTTTTTTTTTGGTTTTGAAATATGTCAAAATAAGATAAATAAAAATGGAAAATCAGTTGTACAATACATTTACAGCACTTTTGACCAGTTACTTGCTTATCTAAGTGTAAACTTCATGAATGTTGTCGTAAGAAATGAAATTGGCAATGCGAGTGCATTTTATGAAACAATGTACAAAACTGTAGTACAGTATTAGTACTGTAATGTATGAATATTTTTTTATAATATTTTATAATGATTGTTACTGAACTATCAGTAAGTAGTTTGCATGTGGTAGGGTGTGATTTAGTGCTTTAATACATCGTTAGGCCAACGGACTCTATGGACACCCCTCCCCCCCATCAGTGCGTTAAACTGAGCGATCACTGTAATTTCAAAACTAATATGATTTATAAAGTCATACAAATAGTAGGAGTTCATCATTACAAGACCTTTGAGAAACCTGTGGTTTAGCAGCTAATAGCAAAACCACAAATTCAAGAGATGAATGTTTGGAACTCTATGAATAAGCCAGAAACCAAACTAGATTTAAGAAGGAAATTAACAACCTGATATGCAAGACTTTTCAGATATAAGTATTGAAAACAGCTGTTTTTAAGACCGAAAAAGTAACATACTACATTCTGACGTGTCGTTTATGCTTTTTTAGGTTCTTTACTGGAGAGTTCAAGTATCGGTGGTTCCACTGCTGTGTTCCCCAACCCGCGAATAAACGAGCTGTCTTCCAACGACGTGACGATGCTCAACCAGCTGAACTCAGAGCGCAGAGACAGCACCACCAGCACGGTCAGCTCCGTCTACACCCTCAGCCGCAGGTCATCAGGAATATCGCCTTGCTATTCCAGCCGCCGCTCCAGTGAGGCCTCCCAGTTCGGCGGGCGGCACAACAATATCAGCTCGGCAGACTCCTACGACCCCATCTCCACGGACATGTCCCGCCGGTCCAGCGAGGCCAGCCAGTGCGGTGGATTACCCAGCCTCCTCAACCTCACACCTGCCCAGCACTACCGGCTTAAGGCCAAGTATGCCGCTGCCACGGGAGGACCACCTCCAACGCCTCTGCCAAACATGGAGCGCATGGGCCTTAAAGCTCGGATGGCCCTCTTTGGGGATGGCCATGACTCCTCATCTCACTCTTTCCATCATCCGAGTGTGCCGAGAAGATGCAGCGATACAGCTTATGGTGCACCTGGCATGATGCCCCATGAAGTCCCTGGGAATGTCATCCGACGTGCCAGCGACCCTGTCCGGAGACCAGCCATGGATCCCCTGTCCCTGCCCAGAGTCCAGCGTTTCAACAGCATGAACAATATGAACCCTCTTCCTCCGACGATGGAGAGGCGGAACTTCAGCCTGCAGAACTATACTCGCTCAGACGGCAGTCTCCACAGGCACCCCTACACGTCTAGGCCACCTAGCATCTCTGAAAACGCTGTCATGGAAACAATGGCTGGCGACATGGACAACCCAAACACGGAAGATGACATAATGCTTCCCGATGACGTCGTCCAGTACCTAAGATCTCAAAATGGTGGATCTGCTCAGGACATCAGTGCATCGGGGTACGGCAGCCAAGTGCAAGGTTTCCAATTTAACGCACTTTCACAGCAACTGCAGCAACAGCAGTTCTGCGGTCAGCGTAGGATGGCCATGGTCGATGCCAACATGAACCAGTCAGGGCAAATTTTGCCACCCTGCCAGGCAAGTCCAGGAAACCAACAGCAGTTCCCCACATCGCCAAATGTGAATAAAAATAATATGCCTGTCCAGTGGAATGAGGTCAGCTCAGGTACTGGGAACGGGACGCCGAGCCAAACTAAGCAGCAGTTTGTTCGCGGGAACTTAGCTGTAGTCCAGCAAAAACAAAACTTTGGACAGTATCAAAACCCCAGTGCGAACCAGCAAGTCATGCAGATGAATCAGAGCATTGCACACGCGGCACAGCAGGGTTATATGCAGAGGACCTCCGGCGTAAATTCCCAAAGGATGAACTGTATGCAACAGAGACAGCAGCAAGTGAACCCGTGTCCGAACCTTAACGAGCAAGTGAGCCCACAACAGGGGTACAACCAGAACAACCCAGTCCTCCTTCCCAATGCCACCAATGGAAATGCCAGCCAGTTGACTCCTTGCAGTAACATGACAAGCAACTCTGCAGGGATGTTGAACGGAAACAGCAGAGGGAGGGCCATGCAAACGCAAGAACTGCCAAACTACAGGTCTCGGCCTCAGCCTCAGCCTGCAGTCGCTCAAAACCATGTCACCTTTGCCAGTGAAGGGTATAACTCGGTGGCTTCCCAGATGAACCCTAACCAGCAGAATTACATCCGAGCCCCACAGGCTGCAATAACAAGTCCGTCAAGCCAAAACTTCAATCAAGCATTGATGCAACCTCGGCCACCGACAGAATCCAACGCCCTGAACAGACAGCATTCGGGGCCAAGTACGATGCAGCAACATGGGTATTTGAGAAGTCCACAGTCTGCCTACAGCACAAGCCCTGGCCATGCCACGTCGGAGGCCAGCCCAAAAAGGTCCAGTACCGTGGCCCCCCAGAACCAGCAGTGTGCAAATGGCAACAGGAACAACAATCTGATGTTCTATACGGGACAGTTTCACATGTATGAACACAACGGGAACTTCAATGCCCAGGTTTCCTGTGCCGGGCAGCCCCCACCACCGCAACAGTGTTCCTCGGACACGGTGAACGCAGCCATGGCCTCCCCAGGGGTCAACCAGGTCTCCAGCACAGTGGACTCTCAGGGTGTGGAGCACGCTCAGATAGACTTTGACGCCATGATGGACGACGGCGATCACTCCAGCTTGATGTCAGGGACCATCAGCCCCGGTCTGCTTCAGAACCTCTCCCAGAATTCCTCCCGTCTCACAACGCCGCGCAACTCTTTGACATTACCGTCCATGCCAGCTGGAGTCAGCAACATGGCCATCGGAGACATGAGCTCGATGCTGACGGCTCTGGCGGAGGAGAGCAAGTTTCTCAATCTGATGTCTTAAGAAAGTGTATTAATATAATAATATCAATAATAATAATGATAACATCAACAACAAGAATGATAACAAGACAATTAAAATATGATACATGTTAAAAATGTCTACTCCTGACTGTGTGTAACAAATAACTGAACAAATCTTCTAGGTGGTCACAGAAGAGAGAGAACCGGGACTTGGCACCTAATGGCGTCCAATAGGAAAATACATTTTGGTGTATTTTTTATTTCTTTTCCTTTCTATTTCTTTTTGTTTTGTTTTTTAAGGATACAAAAAAGATGTTTAGTGGACAATATGGACCTGATACTTCTAAGAAAAGCTTCTGTAGAGGCAAATCGTTTAAATAATTTGTTTTATTGTCTCCAACCATGTGTGTATTTTTGTGTACAGTATTACCTATTAGTCAAGAAACTAAGATGGCATTTTTTGTTACCAAAAAAGCCATACTTTTTCTTTATAGGGAAATCTATGACCAGGATATAAATATGCCACTGGAGAGCATTTATGCTGTTTCCCTTTGTGAGTGTGTTGAAACCATTGTGATAAGTGCCTTGCTATATTGTATCTTTGACTAATAGTAAGAGCCTACACATACTTCAAGTTAATTTGTAATGTACTGACAGAAAAAAAAACATAAGGGTATTTAGAAAGCTTTTTTTATTGTTATTAATTTCCTGTTTAATATACAAGGTACATAACCTAAATTATGTTTAGGATTTTGTAATGATTTGATTGTTACATCTGTCATTATTCATACACTAAAAAGTGGTGCTGTTTCTCCACAAAGTAGAGCACAAAACGCCCCTTGAAACACAACACTCAACCCTGTAAGACACTGATAGACAACCTATACTCATCATTTTAGTCTGTTTTACTACAAATATCCTCTGAAAACGAAGTAATCTGGTTTTGTCACAAACGTTATATAATTTAAGAAACAGTGGCATATCTCAATGTCAGTCAGGAAAGCACATTAATCGTGACTGGAAATATATTTTACTGATTTTCAAAGGAATATGCAAGTACTCAGTACTTATTCTATGGAGATTAAAAGCCAATTACTGTAGTTGGTGAAGTCAAAGACTTAAAAGAATTCTGCCCTTCAACAAAACGGCACTGGAGAAAAGTTTCAAGGACAGCATAATAATATCAACTCTTTGGTTTTGTTTGTTGGAATTACAAAGAGCATTTTGTACACGACCGAGCACCTTTAGTGTGCTGGGTATGTATATAGCTTTTGTACATTTTATAAAATACAGTAACATTTTTTTACTTAAGTCCTGTGTGGCAAGTCTTTTGAAATCACATGCTTCTTTCCCATGGGATGCATGAAAGCAAGCATCATTATTTTAGGTCTCCAGTAAAACCTAATGAATCCTAGGAGCAAAAAAATCATACACGTTGGATTGCAAGCATGAAGAGATTAATCATAATCTAACATTCATTCCTAAGGTATCATGAGGAGTTGTTTTTCTTGCACTTATCTGTTTGTTTTTGTTTGTCCTAGAAAACTAAAAGCAATGCTGAAAAGTACAAAACAACTGCACCTCACTGGAGCAGTTCTCCCCAGCACCCATTAATAATGCACAGAAATCCACTGTATCCGGCATTTAAAAGCTTTATAATAATTTATAAATAATACATTATTTAGATTAAAACATGCAATTAAAAAAAAAAAAGGTATACTTATTAGTACCTAATTTGGATGCCAGCTAAGCAATGGTATATTTCTTTTCAATACCGAGGTATTCCTTTTTTCCATTGCAATATATTTTTTCTTTACTCTGTCTCCCCCCCATGCACTGTAGGGCCACAAGCCAGAGTACTTAATACGTCAATTCATTATGGATATGCAAATTGTATTTATTTATTTTTTAATTCAAGATTTAGAAAAATACATTAAAGATTATATGGGGATGTTACCATCTTACGCCAATACAGACTTTAAAAAGACAATGCACCACTCTGGAGGTAATTAAACTGCTTTGAAAAATATCCATATAAATTTCATCCATAATGTTGGCAAGGGCATAATCCCAGTTCTTTCCGAAACCAAATGAAAAAGGATACTCCAAAAACACTGAATGCATACACTAAGCAGTTTCTAAAGTTAGCCAGCATGTTGTCCAAAATTAACAATGGCAGATTGGCCCCAAGGAAATGGTTTTAGAAACCACATGAAGCGGTGAGAGGCTTTGGGACTCAGCGATGTATTTAAGCTAAGGGAACAAATGATTTTATTTTGACATTGAATACTGCAGAGAATGTGTTTGATCCTAATTTGCTGATTGCTTTTGCCACTAGAATCTCTTATTCTTTCTGAGAAAAGAAGAGGCAGGAAAAAATAGCCCCAGGATAAAAAATAAAAAAAGAAAGAAAGAAATGAACAAAGAAAAAAAGGTTAGCGCGAGAACTGGCTTGTTCAAAAACGACAATCATTTGGAAGCAAGGCTAACAGGACAACATAACTTTTAGGTAACAAAATGCATGCACAAGTAGGTAAAGTAACCAAAATTAATTTGCTCAAATTAATCAGCTCCAGAACACATTATAAGGATCACAGAATTCCTCACTATTACACAATACAAGATCAGTAGACTGGCAAACCAATATTAGGGTGAAAAGGGGTGAACATTTCATGCCAAACAGAAATGTGAGTGAATATTTGAAAGGAATCCACTTTATTTCTTCGAATTCCTGTCTGACCCTTAAGATTCAACAGAATACAGTCCATCACTTGCAGTTGCGTGTGTAAATATACTGCCTCCACAGTAAACAAAGGAACCTGCTCAGCCCCATCACAGATGCACACAATACCATGAAACGAACTACCGTTATTAGCTGGGTGGAGAGTCTGCGTACACAACAGGACACAACACGGATGGCACTGCGAGTGGGTTTTGTAGTGCCATGGAACATCAAATGTACGACTACCACAGTCTGTTTATTTACACCAAAAACGACTTGAAAAAGAGCCCTAATTGAATAAAATCAGAAGATACTGAACGCCAATGTGTGTGAAGTAGACTGGTGAGAACAAAAAGCAGAGAAAGGTATTAAGTTACGGTACTGGCACGAATGAGGTCAGTTCGCAGCGCTGACACTTTTTGTGAACTCGGCAGATTTCCCGCCAGCAGCTGGGCTATTTTGATTTGATTAAATGTAGTACATATCTGTAGCACACTTTGGGAGAATCGTCTCCTAAAAGCAGCTCTCCATCACAAATGTGGGAGAAAGTCTCTCTGATCAATATACACATAGAAATATTCCAGATCAAAACGAGTTACCAGTTCATTTGCTTTAGTCAAGGGTATAAACAAATCCTAATGATCCAGGTTTGTCTGGTGGCAGATTAGTTAAGGACACTCACTGTGCTTTTCATTCATGGTGATCAATGATCGCCAAAATACTTCTAGTGGGGCGATAATAAGCGTAGTGCATTGTTATTAATGAGCAGTATCTGACGTCTGTTGTTTTTTCTCTTCTCCCATTACAGAATCAAACACTCGTAGATATAGGAAGGAGGCAATTAATCCTTGGTATTTTAGTGGTTTTCCAACACCGTTTTATCCCCCTAAAGTGGTTGGGTTATAAGGGTGCTTTATTAGCTCTCCCGCTTTCATCGCTCTTGCCCGGCCTGCAGCCCCCTGCGCAGCTGTTTCTCGCCATCGCCACGAGACAGCTGGCCAAAAGCAGCTGCTGACAGACCTCAGCTTCGGGACGGAAACACAATTTTCTGGGAGTAGACAAAGCAATTTATTTAAAAAATCCCTTTACATAACAATATAGCAGAGGGGCGATTTAAAACGGTTATTCTGATTCCACTCAGGAGAAAAAAAAAGCAGTGCGAACATCTAGTGAAGTATCGCCGGCTGTCGCAGCGGTCCCAAACCTCATCCAAATGGGCCAGAAGTCAAGGGTGAGATGTAATAAACCAGCATAATGTTGCTGTTAGAACAACTCTTCGGAAAAATATTTTATCTTTGTGGTTTGTCCTTAGATGTAATTATGGGCATCAATTCGATCGATATGAAAAAACAGGGTGGAGACGAGGGTTCTCACATATTGAAATGAGATGTACTACAGCTGTCGCCAATGTAGCTTGTGTTAAATGCTCACAATTTAAAAATATTTAAATGGCAGAAGGAAAGGCTCTATCCCTACCAATGTGGTTGTAACAAGGAGACGTACGTTTATTAACCTCTTCTATTTAAATGAAGCCTAAATTATACACAGCTGAGGAGCCAGATTTGATTGTTTTCATACATTTGCCTTCATCCAAGCTGTCCCACAGTACATGTTTTTTCAAGCAGGGTGGCAGGGAGAGATGTGTATATAGAATTTAAATAGATCAATAATAAATATTGTTCTTATTGAGAAAATCATACCTACATTATCAGATATAAAGACATATGTGTATAATAGAAATCGAGGTAAGGGTTGATAAAAATGTAAATAAAAATAAAAACAACAAAGTAAACAGACAGCTATGCACACAGTGTCGTGTTAAGAGGGTGCCAAGATGGCCGACCTTGCTCACATTACCCTCCCCAGAAGTCATTTGGGATGAATCATTGCCTGCTGTCACCTGACCTGTACAGAAGTGGCTATTGGTCACGTGACAGCATAGAAGTCGGACGTTGAACATTACCTGTCTGAAGGGGAGCAACAGTGCGATTGAGAGAGAACAGATAGTGATTAAGTCTTTAACTTTTGGCTTTTGGACTGGGACCGACTTGGCACTATGATCTGGCTCAGTTTGCTTGGATTTGTGCGTTTGTGTTTTGTCCCGGCAGAAGCTTAACTCCCTGGCTTCCTGAGAGGGACTACAAGAACACGCAGCTAATGCTAAATCAGAAGCAAGGATTTTTTCCCTTTGCATTAATTCACTTCAGACCCACTGTACATAAAAAAAACCTCCCATTTCATCCCATGCGTCCTCATTGTGTGTCTGTGAATCTAATAGCTACGCACATCTTTAGTAGAAAAGACTATGAGCAAAACAATACAAAAGATAACTTGCTTGGAAAAAGCAACAGTAGGCCTGCAGTGCTTTTAATTCATAATTCAGTGAAAGTTCTCCTGACAATATTCTTGACCGAACCCTTTCATCTAACAAGTGTTTGAAAGCAGAATAATCTTTTGTCCCTGAACCACTTCAGATGAGTCCAGCTGGAGACGGACAAAAGATCATTGTTGGTGGCAGGGCAGGGTCAGGACTGAAAGTTCAGCATTTATCAGGCATATATCAGGAGGAAAAAATGAAATGTGGCAGATTTATTAAAGCTTTTATGTTGTTTAACTGACAACTGTTACAGCAGAATGTTTTCTACAGAAAACTACAGTTTAAGTCTTGAACATCCCCATTCCTTAACTATAAAATAGATGTAGCACATTAGCTAAATTATTTGTTATGGTACATCAGATGCATTTTTGGTAACAATGAATTATGGCAGAACCAAACAAATTGTCCATGAACAATAAGTGGGGAGGAAGCAATTTCCCCACATTCATTTAGTATATATTTTAGAATTTCAAAAATGTATTAAATGTATCACCAATACCTTGTCAACATGAAGTCATGAACAGTTTCATTTAATTACATTTTGATTCCTGTTGGTGATTTTTACTGGCTTTTTTTTTTAATAGACCTTTCACTGAAGGCGCTATTTTAAGAAACAACGTCATGTAATTCCTTGCTCTTTGACCTGTGAAGATAGGTCATCATAATATACAGGGTCACATTGCTGGCTCTCAGTCAGCCTTTATCATGGGCTAAACGGTCATTAGCATCAAAGGATTTCAGAACACAAAAAACTCTATTGAGATCTATTGAATTATGACCTGGGTCACACAGTGGGAAACTCTTTCAATGGGTACGAGGTCCCCTGTTGATGTCAGTAGCTCTGTAACCAGCACATTTATTGGTTTGAAATCATCTTCCATAAAGGAGCATGTTTGGATTTGCCTCATAATGCTCATTGAATGCCACAAGGCCCCTCTCTGACCCTTGACCTCAAAATCTAACACCATTGCAAGGTCACCGTGAGTCAGTCCTTACCCACGTTGTTAAGCAATGTCATGGTTTATTCAGGAATTCTGATCAAATCACTCTAGAATACTGAAACATGTTGACTTTTAACCTATTAAATTACTTTTTAAAGAGGAAATAAATATTGCTTTAATACCCTATTTCTTATGGTAGTGTTAGATTCTCTCTCTCCCTCAAAGCTGTTGTTCATTTTGAATTTTAAAATAAATATTTTTATCAGTGCATCATTTGGGAAAGATAAGTTACATCCAGTACATAAAGACATTGTCATAACTTTGGTGTTTTGGTATTAATAATGTTATATCAGCCTCCACTATGATAATTAATACATGGTTTATGGTATACTATTGCCCCCAGCTTCCACCAGTTGTCTGAACATGCTAAGCTGGGAGTATGCTGGCAACCTTCATGCAATTTCTGTTCCTGCTGGTAATTCTAGGTCGTTTTTTTGTATTATTATTTTGTTTTGCATTATAGCCTGTTCAAATACCCACTTCAACACAATGGCCATGTCATTAAACTTTAATAGCTTTAATAGGGACAGCTATATCCAAAATGTATGTGTTGTTTAATAATCTTATCATTTTTAACATAACATTATGGGTTCAGTTAACATCACATGTAGCATCAGGAAACCTATATCAACATACAGAAGGTTGAAGGATCTCTCTCCCACAGGCTTGACCTCACAGAAGAGATTTTTCCCAGAAGAACTGTTTAAATGTATGACTGATACTGTCCTTGAGTATCATCTGTGATACATTTGCAAAGAAATAAACAATAATAATAATAATAATAATAATAATAATAAAATCAGGCTTTGGATGCATCACTATTTGCACAATATCTGTGAAAAATTACCTATTCACTGACATCCCTATCTATTGAAATCCATGTTTGGGGGGATGGGGGTAGGAGGTGACAGCCTGGTTGGCCAAGGCAAGATCTCCAGGGTCTCATACTGGAGATCCTGTCAATTTCAACAAGGAGATAAATTACAGTGGTGCTCCGAGGAGGCTGTGTAAAGCCTCCTGATGGTCTATGTAGTTCAATGCCCTCCTCAAGTTAATTGCTTATAAAATAAAACATTAAGGCATTAACACTTTGACTTTGCATTATTACATATGTCATACACTAACAAGATGGAATCTTCGCGGAAGATTGTATCCTGCGTTGCAAAGTGCGGACGGCTTTCTTGTTATGAATAGAATTTGCAAGCTGTGCCAGCGTTGATGGATCATGCTTTAAAATTCTTGATAGGTCATTCATTTTTATTATACCAATATGAAGCAAATCCTATAGAATATCAGCCGCGCCTGGACGCCAAAAGACAAAATTAATTTAGGAATCAATTTGAATGCCCGGTCAAAACTGAGCTTTCCTGTCATAAGCTTGCGGGATGTATAATATGCAGAGATTAGTCATATTTTTGCTGTTCTAATTGAACATTATTAGAAAATCCCATTTAAAACTAAATCATTCCACACAAAAAGCTTGTGCACTTGCATTTTATGCTGAGGCAAGGGAAGGTAGCTACCAGGATTGGGAGCTGTTGCAGGTCATGGGATGTTGATCGTCTTTGTAAATGATTTTAAGCAAATAACTTTTAAATAGTTCCGACAGCAGCCTGTAACACTGAGTTGGAGAGGAATGCTTTGGTATTGTGTTATATTTAATTAATAAGGTTAGAAAAACTGAGGCACTCGAAGTACGTTTGGTCTCATGCAGCTTTATGTAAATGTGCTTCAAGCTGCTACTTAAATGAATAAGAGCAGTTACTGCCCTAACCTCTCTCAGGCTTAGAGCCCGGTGAGAGTAGAGAGACTCTCAGATCTCTGCCTGATTACAAAAAGACATCTGTAAGTCCATCCATAGGGGAATACAGCTAAATATGTAGATGTGTTGGAGGTAAGGTGGCTAATGCATTAGCTGTGATTTTCCTACTTGAAGACGAATGATGAAAGCTTCCCTGAAGGACTGCTGTGGTACAAAAACAAATCAGGTATAAAAGTGTCAGAATCCTTTTCAGGTAGACGTGAGTGTGTGTACAGGATTGTCGGGCCCTTTTAAAACCATTACTGCCCTGTGACGCTGAGAAGAGCTTCTCGACAGCTTGACAGAGGATTACATGGCAAGGAAATGTAAATGTATCACAGATTTGAAAGGTGAAATTCTGAGCAGCCTTTCATTACAAAAAACGTGTTGTGTTCAGCAAGGACAATGACTCCCGTCTCTAGAAAGGAAATCTCAGATCAACAAGTCTACATACACCCATACACACACATTCCCATATATAGTTCATGCACATTATTTATAATCAGTCTTAATGAATGAGCAATTCCTTTTACAAGGACAGTGAATAATGTTTATGAACTCTGAAATGCCATTTGATCATCCATCCTCCAGCAGAGAAGGATAATACAGATACCAGCTTTTCACCACCCTGATTGCTGTTGCACGTCTTCAGCTTTATTTTGGCTCGGTCCTTTTCATTCCCGCACCGCACACACTTCAGTGCTTCAGGTGCACACGTGAAACCTAATTCTCGGCAGAGTAACTGGAGCATTTCAGGCAATGACTAGCTGAAGAAAAATATGTAGTTTTAAAAGAAGTCAATGAAGATAGGGGTAACCTTTCAGGCTATATCTTACAAAAGAATATGGGGGAAAAAGGTCTCCAGTTTCAGATGCTTGAAACAGTGTTGAGAGGGGATTACTGGCTAATTGTAATTGGAATTTACTTCACTATAATGTAGACTGTGTGACTATATAACTATTCCTTGGAAACCCTCAAATAAATCAGTGCATATGTTACTTTAGCGTTTCTAGTCTTTGTCCTTGGTGTATTTCAGAATTTACCCAAATGACTTTGATCAGCAAAATAATAAAGTCAGATTGTGCATTTGCAGAAAAGTGAAGCAACAGCATATGAAACGTAATGCATGGTAAGCTTCCATTTTCCATTCACTCCCATGTTTGCTTTTTAAAATCTCTCTCAGTCATGGAAGCCGGGCTGTGATGAGGCTGTTTGCCCGAGTCCTAGGTGGAATCCAAACCGTGGTCCCTTGGACTTCAAAACGCCAACTCGAATGCTACGCTAATAGAGCCAGCGGCCTCTGTGAAGTTATAGATTCATATTTTATGCCCCACTAATTATCACATCTACCACTGCAATGCAAACAGCTGAGATCTGTCAGTTACGAAAGTCTACACAAGTGTATCATAAGATCAGTCTGGCTGCTGTAACAAACCTATATCAGTGTGTAAAGTCACATTCCTATATCGGTGCAAAAAGACAGAGAACCTAATGACAGTGATGTGTCAGAGGAATGTTAATGGAAGGAGAGGCGATCCTGAATATTTAAAAAGCAGCGCTGAGGGCCAGCAAGTTAACCCCTGGAGGTGGGATGTGAGGTGTATTAATAACTCATGTGAATGTCCTTATGACTTATAGCCCCATCATTATAATAAGACTGTGGCAGAAGGATTATTAACTCAAAGGCCATAATGGACACAATGTCTCTACCTGGTGAAAATTTATATTCTGTGCCTTGGCACCCTGTACCTCTCCACGATGGGAAAGATACCCTCTGGCTTAGTTAGTGCAGTATGGCCATAGCCTAGATCAAAGCCTGGAATTAAATCTTTAGTGTCTTGCAAGAGAGTGTGAACCAATTACAAGCTACCCACTTACAAGTGAAGGTGTCCCTGCTACGACGGTAGGATCTTCAAAGGGACGAGATATACATCCAAGCCCACGTGCACGGCTTTATACTCACAAAGCATGCATTGGCAATAGAAGAGCACAGCATGGTATGGGCAGGAACGCTCAGCTGACGGGCCTTAGTGTTTATCTGAACTGCTTTGTTGTCTGCGGTCTGTTTGTGTGTGTGTGTGTGTGTGTGTGCACATGCTCTCACACAGCACAGCGTCACGAGCAACGCTAAATGAAAAAGTTGTGGCGAAGACTATAGCTACCAAAAATGGCCTCCAGCTGCAGAAAAACAAACACCCGTCTGCAGCCCAGCACCTTGGCAGCGATGACAGCCCCTATCCATCCAGAGAAGCTGGGCACCCTCATACAGGAAGTCCCCGTTCATTTGCACCCACAACCAGATCAGCCGTCAGCCTCCAATCAGCGGGGCCTACGATCCCCTATCGTCTTATTTTATCAACACGCAGTTGCCAGGGCCCGGGGGGGACAGAGCGCCTGTTTGTACAGGAGTCTATCAAAACACCGCCAGGCTGGTTCCTTGCTGCTGAATTTACAGTGGAGGTTTTCTTGGCCGATAGGTCATAAAAGACACTAAATTATACCATATAGCGGTAGCATTGACCTCTCGTGGTACGGCACTGTAAATATTACACAGCCCCTCAGTTTCAGGTTGGTTTGTACGTACTTCTGTCAGGGTACATTTTACCATTTTAAGAAAATGATTGTGCTATAGCAGGATCTTTATTATTGTTAATATCATTATTAGTAGTAGTAGTAGTAGTAGGAGTAGTCAAACCCCCCACAGTTGGCAGTTTGTCAGCTCTTTAACCTAACTTACATAGTATCACTAACCTACCTGCTATTTCACTACTGTTAGAATATCACATACTGTCACTGATGCATACTACTCCTAACCTAAATATTCATACTACTTGGACTTCTAACCTGCATACTACCATCAACAATATTCAATATTATTTTATGCAAAACATACTATCGCATGCAGACACAGTATCTTCGGATACTTTTTAAAAATTCTAGTTTATTCATGTGCTTATGTACATACATGAGTCAGACACCTGAAACAATGCAGTTCTTTTAGGAAATATCAAATTCATGAATAATGTATTTTTCGGTGAATACTTCTGGGTACGGTCTGTGATAACCTATCAAGATAATTTTGTTATACAGCTAATGATTGAAGTATACTGTCACTCATCAGAATCCAAGAATAACTTATCTGTATAATTTATCTAATGGCAGCAGATTCATTCACTGTAATTGATTAGAACGTGCCAGAAATAGAATTGGGCGACGGAGAAATAATTGATTTTCTCTACATATACGGCTTTCAGTAATAGAGAACAACACTTGTGCCTTTCACAACACTAGACACCATTCTGGTAAAAAAATCTTAAAATACCTGTTCAAACTGAATTAAGGTCATTGTAAAGGGAGCTCAAGTGTTACTGTCACAACCACAAGTAAATATGTGGAATAGGAGAAATGCATTTACGACAAAAAGATGTGGATGTCTAGTTATCAGGCCTTTCTAAAAAATAATCTAAAGAGTGTTACCTTAATGCTAATAGTATTATCAGTCTAATGAACTAATTACCCATACATATTCATGATTTGTTACTATGCAAAATAGCATCTGTTTTTGAATAACTTGCCATCTGTTTTCAGGACTTTGCTAACAAAAAAATTGGTTAACTAACCAATAACACATACAGTAAGCTTGTATTAAGCATAAGTGTAATTATTAGTTTATTTTTTCTCCAAATTAAGCGACTGCTTCATTAGTGATAGACTGGTGTGGCATCATTCATGAGAAAAACTAGAATCACAAAAAGTCATACCCTGAACTTTTCTATTCCAGAAAAAAAAGGGCTGACATTATCATCTAAGTTACAACAAACTAATACATTAATTGCATCAATAAATATATTAGCCTTATGAAAGAGTGAAGACTGTACACTATTCCAGTAGAGATGGAGGTGTAAGAAAACAGGCAACCCTTTGTTTAAACCTCATCCAGCATCAGCCAAGCACGCATTACAGCGACAAGGAAGTGACACTAACAGACAGCTGAGATTGCCACCCTGGGAAGAACTGTTACGATGTTATGAAGTGCTTATTAAGAATTTCTGAAGGCTACATGAAGGTTTTATACCCAAGGTTTAGGTCAGTTAGCAATGTTAGCAATGCTCCATCATATACATATTAAAGATAATGCTACAGCAAGCATTCTCCTTGCCGTGCCTCACGCTCATTCCTTGTTTTCTGAAAGTGGTCATGGAGTGAGGACCTGCCAGTATTGATCTTAAATCAGCCTCTTAAAGAGATGGCAAACTGACTCAATGCCAGGATAGACACACCTGCTTAAAAGGAGCACAACATCGCTACAGTGAGTGCAGGTCTTCTGCGAGCTCGTGATTCTGAAATATATAAACATTTCAGCGCAAGACACTTTCTCAAGGGGAACAATATGTCGCATACCCTTTTAGTTCAATTCAGGCCACTTCCCAGCTTTTAGCACTTCAGATGTGTTAAGCCACCACATTTTAGGTGGTAAAACATTCCCAATTTCCCCAGACATGCTGATCTTCTTGTGGTGGTAGGGGGTGTCTAAAAAGTTCCATACTCAAACTCTCAACGCATGATAATGTTTCAATTTGTGTGTGTGTGTTTTTATTGATAAATATATAAAATGAATTATGAGTAAGACTATTGAAACCAAGGGGCAGTTAAAACTCTGTAGCCTTAGGTCTATTAACATCAGGAAGTCAGATTACAGTGGATCTGAGGGGGGTGAGGAATTTCACCTTGCTGTCCACAGGGTCTGGAGGGCTCTGGTCTCTGGGGCTTATTGCCTTCCTCATTAAAATACATTTCCTTGACTTCATGGGTATCAGCAGCATTTTAACTGATCCTGGGGAGACTTGGGTATCTGTAACACACTGTGTGCCATTGAATTTGAAAACTCCCCGAGCTTCATCCACAAAGGTGCGTTACCTACAGGCCGGTCACATCTCAAAATCTCCCAGCATGCTCTTCTGTCTTGCAATGCAGAATTGATTTTGCTAGTGTACTACTTAAAGTAGATACACGTAATCCTTAAAAAAAGGAGGAGGGGAGAAACCTGCGAACGTTTGTATTTTGAAAAACTAGAAAAACGTCACTGATGGGCTGCATGTTTTTGAAACTGACCTTGGTAAATAATTACACTGATTAGTGAGCTGGGTTTGTGCAATTAGAGACTGAAATTCAATCTTAAAGGAAGAATGTTTCATAACAAGCCCCCCGCCCCAGGGACCTGAACTGAGTTGTGCCGTTACTGTGCCACCATGAGAACATTTGCAAGTCTTACTCCCTTCCTACACTACGATAGGAACTTCCACTGAGCAGAATTGAATCATTCTCTCGGAGAGCAAATACCGAAACATGAGAGAATAGGCCTTTGATCTGAATGGGGGAAAGGAAAAATAAAATAAAAAAAATCAACAATGAAATGGTGGTTTGAGTATAAATAATATATTTTTACATCTTCAGAAGGAATGCTGGTTTTGAGATTCTTCTCCGCTGTGGTTAGGGAAGTTCAGCCGCACACAGCATTTCAAAACACAAACACTCAGGGCAGAAGAACAAAGGCACTCTGTTCTCAATCTGCTGGGTGCATATCATTTACATCTACATGGGTTTGTTTCATTTTTATCAATATTCATACAAAACAAATCAAAGGAAGTATTTTTTTGTTTATTTGTTTGTTTTAAATGTTGTCCATTTAATTTCACTCCAGTGTCAATGGAGCAGTTTTCTAGCAAACTGAAAGTGGTTGACAATCAGGCGCAAGATCCTGTACACACTTCTGACTGCATCTTTAGTGCACTTTAGATACTGGTATATAATCTATACATTAAGCTGAAATCAATCAATCAATCAATCAATCAAATCTACTCAAATAATTCCAAAAGGGCAGATTTGCAATGTCCTTGGAACTCATATTTGGTAGTGTCTAGAAACTGTGGACCAATATTACAAAAGGAAACTGAAAATGCGAAGTCCTTACGTTAAGAATATGATGTCCTAGATATTTTTAAAGCATCTTCTTAGGTAAAATATTAAACTATAAACAAGTGTCACTGGGTTTACTATACTTTATGCTGGCCGGTGTGCCTCAGCTGTGTGCTTTATAACATCCCCCCCGAGGAACCTCAAAGCACGGAGACGTGTCACATAAGAGTATAAATTGTTTTCAGAGAAACAGGAAGGAAGCAGAGGTATGGATCGCACATCCGCACAACTGTCTAACAGGGATTGTTTTTATGAAGATGTTATGAGGCCGTTTTATTTTTATTATCTCACAGCTGTTTCAAGTTGCAACGTTTTGCCGTTTTTAACAAGCTTTTTAAAGAGCTAGGAAGTTTTGCATCATCTCCAGTTTTTAAACAAAATTAGGAGGCCGTTTGCATATCACACAGTTCTAAGGCCTTTGTTGGGTATTTTAAAACCTGTCTTTAATTTGGCATTCTTGGTGTAAGTCAGCGCTTGGCTGGAAAACAATATTTTGCACAGGGATGGATGTATGAGCCAGAGGAATGCTATAATCGCCTATCTCTGGTGAAAGCTATCTTTTGCCTCTCTGGAGAAACGCTTTTCCCGGTTGATTATCATCCTGGTAACAACCTCACATAAAGCTCCGAAGACAACATCTAATCTTTGGTATGAAGAATAGGTTTCTCCCTCTGCCTTTTCAGATACAGTTTGCATTAGTACACATTTATGCAAAGCAGAGCCCAAGCTGTCACCGGCTAATCATTACAAGGATGATAAATGATGTTTATTTTCTGATGATGGAACGAAACCCCCTTGCTGACGATAATTGTAATAAAAAGGACAGATCAAGCCAGTAAAGTTATTAAATTATCAGACCATAATTTGCATTAATGTCTCGTGTTGGACCTTGACGGGAGCTTCGCTGAGGAGGATGGCGCTGGCTTGTTACAATGTGTCCACCTTCAAACACGCCGCTTGCCCTTGACCCTTCAAAACACCTTTTGCGTTTCCCCATCCCAGTCACTCCGGTTTCTACTTCTCATTCTATACAAGGTCACCCAAAATCCAGATGTTAAACCAACGGAAGATAGCACACACGGCACTCTCAAGTGTCCTGCATGCATTTCAGTTTAATTGATAGTGTGGTGTGGCTTTTGTACAATTTCTGATAAGTACCATCAGCCCCACTATTTATTTTTTTACATTTATTTGCAAAATGAAATTCAGAGATTTTCCGGCCAGCTAAGATATCATGTAAAACATTTCTCATCTAAGCGCGGCTGCTTTTAATTTAAAGCCCTTTTTTCCCCCCACTTCACATTCCCTTTGAATTCCATCCACAATGCTGTGTGTATACTTCGGGGGTGTCCTGCGCTGGGCGTATGTGATTAGGATGCCGTTGTGCTTAAGAACAGGCAGGCAGAAGACAGGATCCAAAAGACAATGCTCTTACTCCAAAGCCGACGAATCTGGACTGCAGTGACTGGATCCTCACCGCTCCCCGGCCACACAAATCTTTCAGTGTCTGACAACGCAGTGCGTCTGATATTTCACATCTGCGGCCACATACAACTGAACCCTTCTTGTTTGTGCTCCACAAAGTCCTTGAACTCATAAGGAGAATAATGTTCATTAGACAGCCGGAGACTTGGAACCATTTGCCTCAGTTGTCCTTTTTTAAATAAGTGTTTGAACGGCTCTCAAGGGGCTGGCTTCTGGTTCAGAGCCAGCTGGACTGAAAAGAAAAAGTGAAAAAGGGTTAGGTCTAAAGGGGTTCCTCTTCTTTTAAGTGTGATCTGCCATAGGAATACAAGAATGTGCATATTTGTATGCCTTGGTGAATACAGACGGTGCCTCCATTTACATTTTATTTTATTTGCAGTTGCACAGAAGCTGTGTTTGGTAAGCAGGCAAATGCAGGGAAAGTGTCTATTTCTGTAAAGAAACTACCGAATGTAAGGAATCCTCACCTTTGATTTACACTGACAAAAGCTGTGACCACTGTGACTATAGACACTGAATGAAATCTAATTTCCCCGCTGATTCTTGACATTAAAAGTAACTGGCACTACCTGCCAGAGCACTCCTCTGTATCCTCACAAGGGCACTTATCCAATAAGGGATGAGGTCAAGTTGTATTTATGATAAAAGGGAGAATAATACTGTGTTTACTTCAATGCCACTGAAGATACAACCATATTTTGTTTGCGTTTGTGATACAGATGGTAGCAATGACAGAGATGGGCAGAGCAAGTTTTCATTGTTTCCTTTTTTCAATTAATATTCTGTGCTATCTGCGCACAGAGAGCCCTTGTGCACCGCACACCAAACCAAACAAAGAAACACAACAAACAAAAACAACACACACATACAATTATTCTAAAGCGCAATTTCCAACAGATGTTAGTAGGTTTTGGCCAGCTCCCTCCCATGTTAAATATAGTAATTTGATTGAAAACAAGTGATACGAGATCTGCGGTCAAGACTGTGTGCCAATCCAGCCATTCTTGGGCCTCTAATGGCCCGGGGTCAGCGGGGTCACCAGTGTAAAAGCAGAGCAGAGAAACGAACGACTGTTGCCAAGTAAGGCCCATAAATCCCTACTCAGAGGAAGTCATCTTTTTTTTTTTCCATCTGCAAATTAAAACACAATTACAAGCCTTTCATTGTTCATTTACCCAGAGAGAGGAGTATAATGTCAGGGAAAATCAATTAAGTCATGCTTTAAGTAAGGATTTGGGGTGGTTCTGTGTCAGCATGGCTCCTCCTGGTAAGTTATGGTCTACAGCACAGTGTGGGAAGGACGGTATGGCTTCTCAGAACTCAAACCAAATAAATACATCCCTCACTTGTACTTACAATACTGGAAATGCCAAGAGGGAAATATGGTTGACTACTGTGGTCTCTGGTTTCTGCACGGTTTTATGATGTTTAAATAGATTTTTTTCCCTCCTGCTAAAATCCCAGACGCAATCCATTCCCTTGTTGTGAAATAATCCTGTTTGATATTTGCGCTGTGTAAATCTTTGCATTTCTCTGTACTTGTACTTGTGAACAAATACCCCAAATATGTACTAATACACTAAACATCAAATGCCTGTATGAACTTTGTGCAAAATACATTATTTTCTCTAGCTGTCAGTATGTGAAATACTTCCACACAGCATTTTCAATCTGCTCTTTGTTTCAGTCTATATTCATAAAAACAGAATCAAATTCATGATCGGTTTCTGTTCCAGTGTCAGAATTACAAACTGTCCTTCCCTTTTCTTTAGTGAAACATGGCAACTTACCATGCAAGAACAAAAACCTAAGAAATCATAAACAACTCAGAGTTAGAATATTATATTTCCGATGTATTCACACATGCATTAGTATATATGTGTTGTATAACCGCATATTTTGAACAGAGGGGTATGTGTTTCTGACGCATATTGTATTGACAGCCACCGCAGCACAAACCAAAGTACTATGCAAAAATGAAAAAGTCTACAGAAAGCAATTCATTAAACTCACATTTGTTGTTGAAAATGCATGCAACAGGTCCAGGAAAGAAACTCCCTGTCTGAGTCAGACACTGGAGATGAGATGCATTGTGCAGACTTGAAGCGCCCCCTAGTGGAAACCAATGGTACAAATGGTAATGATGATGTCCTATTGCCAGCACATATTTAAGCACTTAAAAAGTCATTTGACCAGTTCACAGATTTTCCAGAGGAAAATAAAAGCTGTTGGCCTGAGCTACTTGACAATTAGCTTAACCTTGGGGAACAGGATTATGAATAGGCGGCAGAATGTAACAGCATGTTAGCACAGCGCAGTCACCTGAATATACAGCGTTCTGAAACGAGCCCAGAAAACAAAAACAACAAACTCCTGTATTCTGGATTTCTACATGTATGCATGTGCTGTTTCGTGTGTCTCAATCTGGAATAAAGAGTTTGTTGTTTTTTTGGTTTCATTTTTGTCATTTTTACAATCTCTTATTTTTTAATGTGACAGAAATCTGCTTTTGCAAATCAATAGGTTAGTGAAAAGCAAGTACACAGCTGTACAGAAAATTAAAAACTAATTTACTATGCACAAGGTTTGCTATCAGACTTTTTTTGTATTTGTGAAAAAACATAACTTTACTCATAGATTACGAAAGATCCTAAGATCGGGGTTGGAAAAAATAGCAATAGCTTGTGAGGAACTTTAGGGTAATGTCTGTGAGTCTAAGTGAAGATCATAGAGATGCCTACAGCCCAACAAGGCACTGGCATGCTGGCCTTGCTTCTGAAAACCAAGTTTAAAGGCACTGAATACTTGGCAGGTTGCGTTTCTTAGTGTCTGCTGTTGTAAAAGTAAGGTCAATAAACAGATCAAAGCTAGGTACAGAGAAAAAACAAAAACATGATGAACTTTGGTTTGGAAAGAATTATAAGAGAAATAAAGTTTTGGGATTTTTGCGCAGTATGTCGGGCTTTGATGCCAACCTTGTCCTAATCAAGACTATTTTCTTTTCTTACAGGGTACTGTGCAAACAGAAATAACTCGTGTTCAAAGGCATGTTTTCGATGGCAGTTACATTGATCAAAACAATATTTAAAAACCTGTCTTTCCTTTTTCCTGTTTAAATATCACTGGAGAGAAGGATTAATGCTGTGGGATCCTAGGTCTGATACCAGGAAGAAGACTTGTTTATTATCTGTTTAATGGGCAGTTTCTTTTCAAACACTGACTGGTACATAAACTATTGCTTTGCACACAGCTATTTCCTCATTGTGCCGTGTAATGTAACTGCTTGTGTGTATTTAGGCAAAAGAAGGGAAGTCTGATGTTTTTTAATAGTTTTTACAAGTTTGAAACTCGCAGTCAACTGGAACATTCGTCCGTCCAGAACCACAACCTATAGAGAAAAAGTCTTGTGTTTTCTGGTTGCTCTTAGCAATGATGTCTCGTGTTTGCCATGATTACAGAAGATGGAAGTTGGAAAGAAGCTGTTGTTGTAATGTATTCTCTAGTCTTGTAATTCAGACATGCAAGCCGGGCACGGAGGGATGGGGTACACAGCGCAGCCGAATCAAAGTGCAGAGCTGACCCCCGAAGGAGAACATTTACTTTTGTATGTAAATTAAAGCCCATGTGTCTGCAATAACCAGTCAGAGACATGAAACGGGTTGTTAAATAATTTAAGTAATTTGGATAATTAAACTGTAAAATAATGTGCACTTTGTTAGCTACACAAGATTGAAATAAACCATTATCAGCAAGACACTATATCATTATTTTCTCTAATATCATTGTACAACCAAATCATGTTTTTTTTTATGGCAGCACAGTCAAATATAATCCAGTCAAACTGTTCACATGGCAAGATACCAGAAGCCTCCTACTTATATTTGTAAAGTAAAATGTTTCAGGCACAAACACATATGTTAATATAAACATTTATCCAGATTTCTGCAAAGACAAATATTTAAATGAACATGTACTATGAACCTCGTGGAAGACCACAGAGCCCATATGGCCGTGATTTGAGAAGAGTTCAGTGTTTACATTTTTTTTTCTTTGAAAGCTTAGCAAAGCAGCATGTCAGTCGTGCATGTTGTCATTAGTAAGACGGAGGCTTATTACCACATCTGTAGATGCACAAATTCAATCAAGCAAGATACATATCACCCACCCATTCCTGATTCTAACGAAACGATCCCTATAGCATTACAGTAAACACGCACAAAAATAAAAAAGGCTCACATGCCTTCATTACAGACACTGTAATTCTATACAACTGTAATAAGGTCCTTGAAAAAACAGTTAAAAAAACTAAATCTAAATGCACCTTTTTCTTATTTGTGCCCGAGCTGGCCGTGCTGTGGTTTCACACAGAGCCCCTGTGGGTTTAAGCTTTTGGTGGCGCCTGTCTTCCTTTTAACCAACAGCTTTAAAATGAGGCGGCACACCAAGACTTCTCTCGCCGAATCTTTGCTGACTAACTCGGATTTACCTTCTCCGGGTCTCACCTCTGACCTTCACCCCTGACCTCTGACCCTGACAGCAGTACAGAGAGGATTCCTGTTGGCTTCATTTCTTATCCTAAGCTCCCAGTGCAGCAGAGAACATGCTTTTAAATTCCTTTACCCACATGTCTTTCTTAAACTGCCTGAACTGATTGTTTCTGCTGGGTATCTAATGCGTGTCATAAAGGGGCCTCTGAAGCTGGAACAGATTTGTGTTTCGATTAGATAAGTCTGCGAAGGTTTAGTATCCCCAGAATGTTGCTTGACATTCTATACCATTCATTTAAAGTGTATTGCTTTAAAATAATAATAATAATAATAATAATAATAATAATAATAATAATAATAATAATAATAACCATCACAGGGGGCAGTTCAATTAATGTGTTTGCATATTTATTTTTCAAGTAAATCTACAAATCATTGTCCTATCACCTCCAATAGAATTAATTGGTGGTCTTCAATTAATTAACTTACGTTCCTTTTCACTCAGTTTTTTTTTTTTTTGTCCATATTTAATGTTGTGTGATCTTTTTATCACAGTCCAATAAAACACATCAACATATTTAATTAATGCACTTCATTTTTATACTAGATTCAGGCTTTGTTATCCTGGGCAGAAGGGAGATTAATTAATGGAATGTAATTTTCCTTTTTTGGTGGTACATACAAAAACACAACACAAGAATGTATTTTCAGAGGAATTACCGCACTATCTCAGAGACAGAGGAGTGATTGTCCTGTACACGCAGATAATGGAGATACAATGATAGAACTGAAATAACGCTGCCAGCTTTCCAGAAACCCTCTGTGCCATGCTGGTCTGACACCAATCAAAACTGCTTGAAAATCAAATATTATAAAAGTGGCATATATATTAAACAGATGGATTAAAATAAATAAATATATTAAGGCAAGCCTGGGGGGCTCCCGTTTCAGAGACCCCTGGGTCCCTATTTTATCTTCCAAGAAGTGCCACTGAAAGGTGGGCCACAGGTAGGGGTTAGGTTTCAAATCTGAGCTGACTCCTGTCTTCTGTGTAGTGACCTCTTAGTCTGCCAACGTCTGTTGCAGTATACCATTCCCATCATGCACTGAACATGCCAGTTCCCATGAGTCCCTGCTCGTTCCTGCCATCTGCCATGATTTATAGAAAATGGGCAATGATTTATGGCCCAGTCATCCCACAATGAAGCCATTTTCTTTCATTTGCTTGGCCTCTGACTTCCCCAGCACTTCCAGCCAGGTTTGGGAAATATGCACTAATCATACACTAAAATTATATTTAAACAGGGGGACTTGCTGGGAATTGAGGCCTTTAATAAAATTAATTTTCAACAGAGGGTGAATGCTAATCATGAGACGGAGCTCGCCGACTATTTTGAGATGAGATCGGGCCACCAGAGAGATTTCACATCTGATAACGCAGATTACTGCAAGAAACGTGCATACGAATGGAGCGACGGTCAGCTGGGCTCGCTGCGAATCAGAAGGAGAGGGGTTTGATGTCTCTGGTCCAAAATTAAAAAGTAGAACAAGTGCTCTGGGGAAGCCATGAATCAAAGGCAGGTAGAGTCCAATTTAGAAGACACCTTTGTAAATTTAAACCATTTATCCACATCAAGCTAAAGCATGGTTTGGATAAAGACGCATATACTGGCACTTTCACGTGTGACAGTTTAATTAATAATGTTGTTTTTTTCATTCAATTTTTTAATTGTATACAGTTCTGCCTGAATGTAACATTTTTTAATAATCCAAGTCTTAATTTCCTTAAAGCATTTAAATACTGTGAACCCAACCTTTGGCCTCCAGCCTACTTCAATATGTCCATGTGTAGAATAAAGACAGTGGTTAAACCTATTCACACCCTTGATTTGAAACAATATTATTGAGCAATATATTCACTTTAAAAAATATTGTTCAATAAACTATACTGTTTCATCAGTTATGTATTTTCAGCCTAGAGAAAAAAATGTAAAGATTCCAGAGGATGGAACATAAGTTGAGATCAAAACACGCTTTTTTTTTTTTTCTCTTTCCAAGTTAACTTCCCTCAGAGAAGAAACAAAACAGTGTTCTGGGAAATAAGAAACCCTGACATTTTTTATAGCCCATGTTTTCTTGTTAAACCAACATTTATGTTGCTTCTGCACACTCCCATACTTCAATCTGCTTCCCTACCACACAAAACTAACACCATACAGGAAAGTGCAAAGTTTTTGTCTTTTTCAACTAATCCAGTAATAACACCGATCCACAAGACATTCCCTAAACTAGGGATTTCATAGACGGCAAAAAGTCAGAACCATGAGAGACTCCAGGAAAACACCACTACAGGACAGTCAAATAAGATGCCCACAAGTCAAATATCAAAGTATGGAATATATCTGTAAGTGGAAAAAAACTAAAAGCACTTTACTCTGGTACACATCAGTGAGTTTGTAATCATGCTCCTCAGGAACCAGCATTTTCAGCTTCAGCGATCCTCCCATCGCCACTCACTGCCCAGATTTACCAGATGCTCCGGAGATGAGGCTCCCTCTGATTAATATCTGATTGTGAGTATATTTCCATGAGCCCGGGGCTATTACAAGTTGTCGCATATCCTTTAACTAATTTCGCTCTTTTGACAGATGACACGACGATGCATACAAACTAGGGCTGTTGTCACTGGCTGTGCACACTGGTGCGCCCGGAGCATTGTCCTCTCTCTGCTGGTGAAAGTCAGGAGGCTGGCGTCCCCCTGTGTGGTAGCCGGTGTGCCACACATCGAGGGGAGCTGTATCAAAGGTGGCAGGGGCAGCGAGGGCAAAAGGCGAGAGAGATATCCCTTAGAGGCAGGGTTTCCAAGTACCTACTGTACTTCACTGTGGTCTCTCTGACAGAGCACCACACCAGAGAGAAGGAAAACATCTTTACTGGACAGGATGGTAAAGATACCATACAATCAACCCATAACTGAAGACAAACCCTAAAGGAATCCTGATACAGTGTCAACAGTACTGTATACACAGGTAAAGTAGTCGAGTCTGAACCTTTTCATTATTCAGTTGTGTGACCTGCTCAGTAAACTCACTACAGTTTGCATTAATTTCACAATCGCTTTCCAAACCCAACCTGCTGAGATGAAGTTTGCAGGTCTGGCGCCGGTCCAGGCTCCTAGGACACTAGCGGGAATGTTGATCCGGATGTGAAGCTCCTATTCCCAGGGCTGCCCTGTTCTGCAAAAGTCCAGGCATTCTTCGTCGATGGAAATGCCGTTTGCAACTTCAACAGACCTGAGGAAATGAAAATAAAAACACCTGGAAATGCCTGTGTCAGTGCAATGCTTTTTTCCCCCTAACCAAGTGATGTCACACTGTCTATAAACCACACACTCATGAATTCCTCACTTTTGGGGGGCTTATATTTTTAATCCACTACTCCACCAGGGATGACACCAAATTCACACATTCTGAGAATAGCAATCGCTCTTAACTGGACAACACGGTGCACCCAAACCCCTCACATGCCAGATGACTGTGCATCAGCCGGATCGATAGGAAGTTCTCCCCGGCCCCCAGCTACAACCTAAGCGATGGTAAAGAAGAGTCTGGCTTCAAACGAATTCCCTCCGAGAGGAAACCTGGGGCTCTCGTAGGTCAGATGAGATTAACAGAAGCTGGCAGCAGGACACTGGTGTGAGAAACTGCATAATTGGCGATTATAATTCTTAACGATAAAGAAAGAGCACGCCTTAATGTCAGTGTGTTGATCTTCAAAACATACTGGTACTTAGGAAAATAGGGGTGATGAATAGATTATCAGTACATTATGAACAGATTAGATTTCTTCTCCCATTTTTAATTTTGAATTGAAAGGCCTGCTCACAGTACCCCCTTGTGTCGATTATCTGTAATGATCCACATTTGCCTTAAAAATCTTTTGGATTTAAAATGGGTTTCCCCAATGCACACCCCCAGACCCACTGTGCCTTCTATTTGTTGTATTTCAGCCCTTTTTATCTTATGTATTGAACTAATTTTTAAATGACATATTCTGATGTTTCCCTGCATTTGATGTATATCGTACTCAGTCGGGATTCAACTTAATAATAAATCATGGCTGATTAATTTAGACAAAATAAGATTGGCTAATTTTGTTCAATGAAATATATATATATTTTTTGCCCTTCGCTACTAAGAGCCCAGCTGCAATTATAATGTTGTATTGTACTTACTAAATCTCAAGTATTTAAACAATGCATTTTTAGATGTCTGGCATCTATAACATGTAAAGGAAAGGAGAAATAACAACAAGAAAAACTTCTAGCCCTTTTAGATCATCAAGTTTCCTTAAAATACACAACAGGCCCAGGTCTCTTATCAGTTATATCCCTGCAGCCCTCTTTTCAGCTACAGAAAGACAAGCTTGCTTTCTTCCATGGTGTTTCAGTCAGTTTTTATTTTTCTTAAATTTGTAATACAGATTTCTCACATATAAGTTCCAGTGCTAATTTCTATAAAAATGCTGCGTTTCAGCTTTGGTATTAAAACCACTCCAGTGAAAATTCCCCACTTCCCTTTTCACTACATACCCTTGTAAAATACGTTATACGCCACTTGTTGACGTTGGGCTCAAGTTTCTGTACTCCGAATACCTTCCACTGTTACACTGGCATTTCTGAAAGAAATTACTTATTTCCCTATAAATTCAAATAATTTACAGAAGCCGTTATTTAAAACTTAGTAAATACAGATTTGTCTCCCCCTCCAGGTGCTTCAACACATGTTCAAGGCAAAGAAAAAGGCCTCTGTGATCCTACTGGGATGGAAAGCCACAGTCTTCTGGACATACAATACGCATCACCTTCAGAAATCATTTCCAAGGCCCAAACCCAGGGGTTTTTACAGCAGGCATCACTGTCCGTACTGCTGATGGCTTCACAGGATTAATACAGCCATTAATACAGTACATTAGTACATACATCTCAAAAGACATGAACACAATAGCCATGAGCAACACATCCTCAAAATCACAGAGGAGGGGGTGCGACCTCATACCTTCAACAGGGCGCAGGAATGCTTATATTATATCATTATAAAATTATGCTTATATAATCATTATATTATCTTTTAAAGTTGACCTGTGCCCACCCTGCTCTGCTTAACCGAGGCCGAGTGTATTGGACTGCGTTTGAAGAAGAAAGGCTGCTGCACTGTATCGAGTGATGGGGTTATAATGTATCGGGAGAAGCGCTACAACTTTGATCTGAACAATTCACACACCTCCTAACTGTTACTCTGCTTTATCGCACCGGGCTGGCGCCGTTGGGATACTTACACAGTAATTATGATGGCGACTGTTTCTGTCGCGGTTCTGTGTGTTACAGCCCAGTTTCTGCTGTGACACACCTGGCCCTGGCAGGTCTCCGCAGTTCTGCGTAGTTCTGCGCAGGTCAGCAGAATCCCAGCGATCCCATTGGTGGAGCCGCGCAGAGCCGCGCAGAGCTGCGGGAATGTGGGCCGCACGGAGCCCAGGTATCGCCCGCTGATGGGATCACGTTATATCTGCTGGTAAATCGCACAGACCATTGGTGTAGAGGTCAGGTAAGCGGGTATATTATCTGGGCCAAAGATAAGACTGCAACACTGGTATCTGCTACCACACTTTTTTGTGTCTTATTGCACTTTTCGATACCCTCATTCATGTATGAGTTTTTGATTGCCTATTACACTTTTCCGTAGGGTATTGCATTTTATGGAAGGGTATGGCATGGTATTTTTTGATCGTGAATGATTTTTTGTCCTACTTCCGCTTTTCCTAATTGGGCCTAAATATTTACATATTAAATGTGTGAACACGTTTTAATTAGCCTTAATTGCGTTTCAATTTCTCTTATATGATCAGTCCAGCTGAAGAATGAATGATCTGATGTGACTAATTGTATATCAATCTGTAAAGCCTCTGTGGCTACCCAGCGAATAAATATACAAATAAAAACTGATTTATTAATTGATTGATATCAGTTCATACGTTTCTCACCTGTTCGTACTTTGTTGTACAGTAGTTTGGTATAAGACATTGTAGTGTAATATATACAAATGCAGTGCAGTGAAATACTGTGATGTATTGCAATGTACTGTAGTATAGTACAGTAATTTAAAATATATAGTATATTGTAGTGCAATGCAATGTAGTACTCTTGCATGCATACTGCTGTATAATCACTGCTTAGACATTAACTTCAGTGCTGCTAAATTAATTTCTACTACTGCTCACAGTTACTTACGAACTATATAGTAACCTGCATACTACCATACAAGATTAAAACATCTTCAACTATATACAATACTGCAACATGCAAACAGTATCTTTAGTTATTATTATCTTCAGTTAGTGGTAGTGTTATTACTAGTTTTATAATTATGAACACTATGCGAAAATGTTTATTATATAATAATTATATAAATAAGTAAACCCCCTTTTCACTAATCTGGCTGCACGAAACCATTGAAACTGTCTCTTTCTCTCTCATACAAACATGCAATTTCCAGTGTAGCACCTGATGTACTGTCCAAAAATGCACTGCAGAGGGAGATGAAGGTCCAACCAGCAAGAACCTGGCGTATGAAATCCACAGTATGCCCCGGTTAAGTGTGGTCCACAGCCAAGAAAGCAGCTGCAGAGGTCAATTGATATTAAAAATTTTGAATCCCCACTATGCATCTTCAAAAAAAAATTGCATTACTTAACAAATGTTTTAATAGCATAGAAGAGTTACTTTACTATGTGTGGGTAAATATCTATCCCCACTGCTAATGCTCATAGTATAGGCTACTATAGGGTCAGGTAGGACTAGACTACATAAACTACCAGCATTTTGCAAAGTATACCAGCTGTTTGCACCGTGTTTTTATAAATAGTAGCAAGATGTTTCTCTAGTTCTAACAGTAAATTAAACCACGTCAGGGTGCAGGTTTGTAATTTTCATAATTGTGGAATGGGCACATTCTTGATTTGGTCTAGGACCTAATCTACATATGCAGAACAATATCACCCTTTTTGATACAAGAATAATATCAATGTACATGATTTGTTGTTTTAAATAACAATGTTACACTTTTATTTTAAATGCTAAGTGATTCTGAATCAGTGTTTATCAAACTGTTTATCTACACACATGCAGACATGCACACATTGTATAATTCAGCAAGACTCAGCTGCATGGAAAGTGAAAAGTAATCTGTACGTCATCATTTAATTACAGCTATCACGCAAGGCAGATCCAGACTGGGTTGAACCAGTTCAAAATATGTACTTGACAAGTCAAAGAAGGGACGGGGAAATGAATCACAGCAAATACATTTCAGGTCACATACAATGCTTCTCAAACGAGATCCTAGATGGGTATAGGCTACATAAACAAATAGAGAACAGAGATATATTTCTAGTTGATTGATTGCTAGCCAGCGAACCTAAACATGTAATGAAAATATAGTAGATGTTTACTGGAAAGCTGAGATGTCTGACCAGTGAGTGTCTAAATCAAACCTGCGCTGACCTCTGCTGTATTGCTATTGGATCATAGTAGACACACACACAAAGACACGAATCAGGCCTTAGGGCACATGATTTTACATTTACTTTGTGTGTACAGGACTATTTTTTATTGGATTTAGTGTAATCTCTGTGGTGTTGCTTCACTGCTGCAATATATAAATCACCAGATATAATCTAGCAATGCCTCTACAAATGGATAAAAACATTTTTTGTAAAGATTGTCAGAGCAATAACACATTAGAGGGGTTTGTTAGTTCTGACTGCATGAAAACTGTAGGACTTTACCCACTGAGTGTCGAGGTCTGTAAGGTGAACTCGTCATTGAAGTGTATAAACTCCTATGTCATTTCCAGTTTGTGAGACTAGATCAATGGCAGTGTGTAGGTATCATCCTGATGCCTTTTCTTTTTATAAAACATCCCTCTCACCTAGCCCAGAGCAGCTGCAGTGTTATCATGTGATCATCCATCATGTGATGTAAATAAGTTGCTCAGCTGCTCCTCCACCTCCCCTTCATCTTTGTGTTTCTTTTGTGTTTTAAGAAAATACAAGCTGCAAGAAAGAGCTTTCTTTGAAGGGTGTATTTACATCAGTTGACAGGTTTCCAGGAACTTTCTAGGAAAGCGCTGGAGGGGAATTCTTAAGATTTCTTTCGCCAGTGCAATTGTTAGAGTACCTGGAAAGCAGTAAAGAAGGCATTCACTCTGCCTATAGTAGGGTAAAGGTATAATGAGAGCTGGGGTGTTGTTGAACGCTGGATTGCAATAATAACAATGCAACAAAAGTATGTTGAAGGTTGTGAAAAGGGTTGAGCCCACAGGGATGCTGTTGTTTTCTGAGCACTCTGGTTTAGACTTAAACAAATATATATACAGCTCTAAAGAAGATAAGGGTGTTTTGAAAATGAATCTTGTTCTGTGAGTGCGCTGTGAAAATGAAAATGCGGTGAAGAAGTGAAAGAGAAGCAGAAAGAAGTATTCAAGGCTAGCGTCTGGATCGTCTAGACTCGCTGAGCCCAAGGTGTGTGAGGAGCAAAGAACTAGGACAAGTGACCTCATGCTCCTCCATCTTAATTACCGAGCAACACACTGCAAAGACAAACATTTTAAATCATCTGCCGGGTAATAAAGAGAGGCTCATTTGAGTGTTACCAAGTAACACTGAGGGGAAATTGAGCATTGTTTGCCACAAGTGACAGTAAAACTCACTCTCTGGTTAAAAGAGTGATACTATTTGCTTCCCCTGCTGGTATTCATTTGGATGAAGCTGTTCTGGCCTAAGCAAGCCGGCTCCAGTCTTAATTATTTAAATGAAATTGTTACTTTTCGACCAATCAAAACCCTTTTCATCACTGCTCAAGGGATATTTACTTTTCAAAAGGTTTTTGTAACTCAGAGTCAATGCGATATGATGTTAAAATGCCTTTTTTTATAATGAATGTTGTTGAAAGTATGGTTTTACCAAAGCTCGGAAATGTGGATTGGTATGTACTTCACACGAAACATATTAACTACATCTGCATATTTTGACAATATTATAAAAAAAATAATAATGATGAATAAATACATCAATTATTTTACGATTTCCTTTCAGACAACGACCCTTTTTCTGTTCGTCTTCTTGCATAATGGTACAAAGCAAGTGTTGTCAAAAAATGTTACTTTATATTACATCCAAAAACAAAATACAAAGAATATGTTGAGCTGCAAAGAGATCTTAAGAAAGGGATCAGGAAAGCAAAGAGGGAAATAGAAAGAAACAATACTTTTTCAATACTAAAACAGCAAGAGTTCAATAAAGGAGGAAGTGAAACAGATAAAGGGCAAAAATTGAAGAATCTTGGAAAACGAAGAAGATGTGGCAAATGTTCTAAATGAGTATTTCACAGAGGTTTTCACAAAAGAAAAAACAGATGACATGCCACAGGTTAACAATCATTCCAGTCAAACTCTAAGAGAGATCAGGATAAATTAGGAGGAGGTACTTAAGGGACTAGCAGAATTAAAAACAAACAAATCACCTGGGCCAGATGGGATATTTCCAACAGTACTTAAAGAAATTATTTACAGGCCGCTAACTCGATTATTCCAAATGACACTTAGAACAGGGGATGTGAACTGACTGGAAGACGGCAAATGTCAGACCAATCCACAAGAAAGGGGACAAAACTGAGCCAGGAAATTACAGACCAATCAGACTCACCTGCATCACCTTTAAAATGTTGGAGAAAATGATTAGACAGAAAATAGAGGAGCATCTTAATGAAAACCATATTCTTAGAGACAGTCAACATGGGTTTAGATGAGGCAGATCATGACTGGGATTAAATCAAAACTTTGACCCACCTGCTATTAGAAAACTACAGAACTGTACTCAGTTGCGGCTTCATTTTTAGTAAGATGCCACTTTCTTCTAATCAGAAATGTAACCGCTATGATGTAGAGGTTTGTAGTTTGCTATTAGCGGGTGGGTCAAAGTTTTGATTTAATCCGGCCCCATGTCTTACTAATTTATTGGAATTTTTCAAACGCAACTGCAGCTGTAGATCATGTGAAAGCATATGATATGATTTACTTAGATTTTCAAAAAGCCTTTGATAAGGTTCCACACCAAAGACTGATCCTCAGATTGGAAGCTGTAGGCGTTCAGGGTAATGTAAGTAGATGGATTATGAACTGGTTGATGTATAGGAAACAGAGGGTGTCGATTAGAGGAGTCGCATCTAACTGGAGTGAGGTTGTTAGTGGAGTTACACAGGGATCAGTACTAGGGCCTGTGCTGTTTCTAATCTATATTAATGATCTGGACTCTGGGATAGTTAGCAAACTTGTCAAATTTGCAGATGATACTAAAATAGGTGGCTCAGCAGATACAATCTCAGCAGCACAGGCTATTCAAAGGGACTTAGATAATATTCAGTTGTGGGCCGACACCTGGCAGATGAAATTCAATGTGGACAAGTGCAAGGTATCAGCAGCCAGATAAGCCAGATCAGCAGGGACACACGCACCCGGGACACAAATGGAAATTGGGCTTCAAGGCATTCAAGACAGAAAACAGGAGACACTTCTTCACACAGAGAGGCGTCACAATCTGAACAAACTCCCCAGCGATGTGGCTGAAGAGGCAATTTGGGAACATTCAAAAGCAGACTGGATAGGATCCTTGATCACTTAGTTATTAATGGACACCAAACCAGCACGATTGGGGCGAATGGCCTCCTCTCGATTGGACACTTTCTTATGTTTCTTATACATCTCCATGTTTAAGTGATAATTTCAGTAAACATTTTGTATTGAAATTATTAGAAGGTGCACACCTATGAGTGAACATCACATATACATATTTTAAATGTATTAAGTTTTACCATGACCTTCGGATCTTCGGAACTTCCATATTGTTTTATACAAGGGTTATTTAAAAAAAATATATATATATATATTTTGTTTTAGAGCTGTTCTTTGATTTTGCTAAGTGAAGCGTGAACCAAGAGTATGTACCTTTCATTACACGGCTTTCTGTGATATATGTAAACAAATATAGCTCTAGTATTTTTCTTTATTTCATGCTCTATGCACTTACAGAAAAAAAGTTGATGCCAGAATACAGAAGACACTATAACAATGTTTATAGGTTTATAGGTTTAGTAAACACTAAAATGTTTGGTTTCAAAATGTCTTTGTTCCATTCCAGGAAGTATTTCTAAGAATATATAAGCAGACACCAAATACACCAAAAATTACAAAAAGTCTCTATTTTATTTACTTAGATGTTGCTTGGTGCAGCATATCCAAGAAGAATATGATGCAGTGCAAAAATACCTTTTTTGGTCATTTACAAAATACATCTCTTAAAAACGTTATTATTCAACAACCCCCACAAAATGTCCCTCCCACACAAACATAAAGATGGAGAAATCTTTAAACAGTTGCTACAGTGAAATAAAGGAGGCAGTTTACAAGAAGTAAAGGCTTGTACCAAAGGGGAAAAAAATAGCACCAAACTGATCTGAAATGCGACCTATAAAATGTATACAACATTGTCTAAAAAGCAAAACAACATTTATATTTTCATATTAATATATATATTTTTTTAAACAAATGTTTACCATTTGGTTTTAGAGAATTAAAGTTACAGAACATGTTTGAATCTCAATGAAAATACATAAAAGCAGAGGATTGTATGAATGTATGAATACAAATAACCAAATACATAACACATGAAGGAGATCAAACTGAAGAAAGAATAGTTTTGTGATGTTTTTGAATCCTGATTGTTTATATGATTTACAAACAGGGAAATAAACAACACATGACACACCCCTGTAGAAAAAATATGCATACATTCTTCATAGATTGAACGATGACAGTCAAAGTAAAAAAACAAAAAACAAAAACAAAAGAGCGCTATGTTCTTCAATCAGTGCCTCTATGCCTCTTTGTTTTGCTTTGTTCATAAGCTGCAGAACGCTCTGATACATTTTCTCATTTCCCTTGTAATAAGTAGGGGATCACTATCCAGGAATTTACACATACATACCTTTACCTGTTATGTGTACAACATTAAAATCATCTCTATATTAAAAAGAAAAGAAAAAAACAAGATTGAAAAAGTAATTAAAAAAAAGTCACAAGCATTTTAAGCAATACTTATGTACAAAACCAGAAACCCATGATTGTTCTTTAACATTTTAAAGAACTGTGTTTGGAAAGAAGCAAATAATATGTATAGCAACCTCATCACGTACAGGGCGTTCGGGTCTCGTGTCTGCTGTGTCTGTACCTGTCGAGTTCCTAGAAAATAACAAGGTGTGTATCTGCCTACGGGCAAGCATGTTCTTTGAAGGCTGCCTTTTTCTAAGAACTTCCTTTTAAAGGGTTCTGTGAATTGCACACCTGTACGACGTTCCAAATCTCTCTCCAGCTAAATAATACATGCAATGTTTTTAACAGGGAAAGTTAATAATGCAACATGTTATTTGAAACTGCCTGGCTTTGTGCATGTAAATCCTAGAAGCCCGGCAGTCCTGTGACTTTATATTGGCTAATAAAGTTGGTGCCCTGTATATCTGGACACAACGTTATACAGTAATTCCCTTTGCCAATCGACAGTCACTGTAACACCCATTGTAACGTATATCCAAAACTGGAAACAAATTCTGTTTCTCTGAAAACAGAATCCACCCTTCAAATGAATACATAATATTCCAACCAGGAAATATATTAGACTCCTCAAATTTGCCTGTTGTCATTTTATTGCATGGCCACCACCTCCCGCTTCTCCACTTTGCAGCAGGCTTTGTCTAAGAGGAAGTACTAGTGGTCACTTGTCCTGATGTTGGCATTCATTTTATTAAGTAATTCACTTAGTGTAGGTTCATTTACAGCCAGGATAGGGGTGGCTTACAAGCCCCAATGGACATAGGTCCAAATAAACTGAATGCACCAGTCATGAAATTGCAAACTTCAGAAAAACTGGACACCGACTGTATTCATTATATAAAACTTTACGCTCATTTATTCGTAACTTTAGTTTTTAGTTGCTTCTCTCCAACAGTTTGTAAAAAGCCAACCTTCAAATCCCGGCCACAAGAAAGATATGCCACATCACCAAGTCTTATATACAAATATACAAAACAAAATTTAAAAAAAGCAATCCAACAATTACAATGAGGGAAAATAGTATTTGATCCCCTGCTGATGTTGTACGTTTGCCCACTGACAAAGAAATGATCAGTCTATAATTTTAATGGTAGGTGTATTTTAACAGTGAGAGACAGAATAACAGCAAAAAAATCCAGAAAAACGCATTTCAAAAAAGTTATAAATTGATTTGCATGTTAATGAGGGAAATAAGTATTTGATCCCCTATCAATCAGCAAGATTTCTGGCTCCCAGGTGTCTTTTATACAGGTAACGAGCTGAGATTAGGAGCACTCTCTCTTAAAGGGAGTGCTCCTAATCTCAGCTCGTTACCTGTATAAAAGACACCTGTCCACAGAAGCAATCAATCAATCAGATTCCAAACTCCCCACCATGGCCAAGACCAAAGAGCTGTCCAAGGATGTCAGGGACAAGATTGTAGACCTACACAAGGCTGGAATGGGCTACAAGACCATCGCCAAGCAGCTTGGTGAGCAGGTGACAACAGTTGGTGCGATTATTCGCAAATGGAAGAAACACAAAATAACTGTCAGTCTCCCTCGGTCTGGGGCTCCATGCAAGATCTCCCCTCGTTGAGTTTCAATGATCATGAGAACGGTGAGGAATCAGCCCAGAACTACACGGGAGGATCTTGTTAATGATCTCAAGGCAGCTGGGACCATAGTCACCAAGAAAACAATTGGTAACAGACTACGCCGTGAAGGACTGAAATCCTGCAGCGCCCGCAAGGCCCCCCTGCTCAAGAAAGCACATGTACAGGCCCGTCTGAAGTTTGCCAATGAACATCTGAATGATTCAGAGGAGAACTGGGTGAAAGTGTTGTGGTCAGATGAGACCAAAATCGAGCTCTTTAGCATCAACTCAACTCGCCGTGTTTGGAGGAGGAGGAATGACCCCAAGAACACCACCCCCACCGTCAAACATTATGCTTTGGGGGTGTTTTTCTGCTAAGGGGACGGGACAACTGCACCGCATCAAAGGGACGATGGACGGGGACATGTACCGTCAAATCTTGGGTGAGAACCTCCTTCCCTCAGCCAGGGCATTGAAAATGGGTCGTGGATGGGTATTCCAGCATGACAATGACCCAAAACACACAGCCAAGGCAACAAAGGAGTGGCTCAAGAAGAAGCACATTAAGGTCCTGGAGTGGCCTAGCCAGTCTCCAGACCTTAATCCCATAGAAAATCTGTGGAGGGAGCTAAAGGTTTGTGTTGCCAAACGTCAGCCTTGAAACCTTAATGACTTGGAGAGGATCTGCAAAGAGGAGTGGGACAAAATCCCTCCTGAGATGTGTGCAAACCTGGTGGCCAACTACAAGAAACGTCTGACCTCTGTGATTGCCAACAAGGGTTTTGCCACCAAGTACTAAGTCGAAGGGGTCAAATACTTATTTCCCTCATTTACATGCAAATCAATTTATGACTTTTTTGAAATGCGTTTTTCTGGATTTTTTTGTTGTTATTCTGTCTCTGTCACTGTTAAAATACACCTACCATTAAAATTATAGACTGATCATTTCTTTGTCAGTGGGCAAATGTACAAAATCAGCAGGGGATCAAATACTTTTTCCCCCCCACTATATATATTATTTTTCATAAACACAAATGGCACAGAACACTGGTGAGCGTTTTGGGGAGGGAGATAATTTAGATAACTTTATATTCTTTGGAGTTGGGGAATGCTGAGTCCATCACACTTGCAGTGGTGTGTTTAGATATGTCAGATTTCAAGACTTCAGGGAAGGAATAAAAAGTAGGATGATCCAGTGTAGTGTTCACAGTGTCTTTCAGTTTACTTCAGAACAATATGGTAGCCATCGTTGTTTTCATCTGAAATGGGAAAGATTTATTTTAATTATTTGTAGGTTATAAGAAAAGAAAAAACTAAACACAGTCAAGGAAAAGCATGTATTTTTGCATGTGAGGTTTGTGAGTATGTGACGCTATAACTGAACATTAAGGAGATTAAATGGCTTAGAAATCAATAAAGAGCACATAATTGAGTGATTATATTAATTAATGCAATTGTCTTTTTAAGGATTAGTTTCAATACAATACAATGGAATACAATTTAATCAATATACCTTTTACAGTGCTGATTGTGAAGCACGACTCCTCTGTGAAGTTCTGCACCATCTGAGTAAAATAATAAGAACAAACAAAAATAAAATCAGTTCAAGAAGCTTTAAAGCATTGAAACCTTTCCCAAATAAAGGAGATGATGGGATTTTGCCAATTGCCTTTTAGCAAGTGATGCATAAGCTGATTTTTTCTAGTCTACTCTTACTTGCAAGGTTCATGATTTACATTGAAATATAGATTCACATAAAAGTCCCAAAATAAGACCATATCCCATCAATGAGTAACTTCAGGACTTCATTAATGGCACTGGGCACCGGCCTTTATCAGGGTTTCTTTTCCACATAGTTCCACGTATTGCATGCCATAATTTCCCTCTGAATAAGGCACAGGTGGAGCATTGCATGGTTGGACTGTGGGACAATTAATGTGCCATTTTCCAGAACATTAAGTTTAACATTTAAACATTAGTGTGTGGGTGCAAGCGTGGTTTCACAACGGTGCCGTTGGGCGTTTTTAACGGCGGCAGGGAGGCCACGCCCTGTGGGCAGATTCTGACGAGTCGTTCACTGCACCAGCAGTATGAAATACTGGCAAGTACAGAAACTGACTCCAAATTGACATAGCTTGTCCATTCAAATGTGAAATCTGATTAGAACAAAATATGACTTTTTAACATTATACAAATTATACAAATAATGAAACTGAGGGTTTGTTTTACATGTATTCCCAATTCTTCACAATGGCGGCACCAAGCAGTTCTGAGACTGAAAGATCGTACAGCAGTTCTGTGATTGATTAACAACCAGCAGCCAAATGACAAAGATGGACTGAGTGCCCCCACCCCCCTCTTTGTTATGTCCTTTATTAGTATTTCAGTTAGAAGTGTACGTTTCCCTTACCTCATCAGACACTAAGACGTGGATGCCTGTGGGACCCTGACGGTATACATGGCCGATTTGCTGGGGTAAAATGTTGTACAGGTTGGCTATCTTCTGTGTCAGCTCCACTGCCGTCAGGTCTTCTAGATAGATTGCGTGGTAAACTACAGGAAGAGAAGGGCAATAGAGTTAATCATACTTCTCAGATGAAGTTCTCAGAGGAAGCCACGTCCTTATAAAACAGACCGTTCTGTAAGTGAAATAAGAAAAACTGATAGTAACTTTTGTGGGAAAATGTGCACCTGTGTCCATAAACACGTTTTACTAAATCTGAATACATGTGCAAATTCTGTTTCTAAATTACAAACGCTTCTAGACTTTGAGTTATTAATTAGCCATTAATTAGGCCCAAGATGTGGATTCCTGTCAAATTACATATCCAATTTAGTAATAATTGTATCTTTGTACTGTATTTTATTCACAGACAAACACATAAACAGATAGATGGATAGATTAGAAAAGGTCCAACATGTTATATCCAACCACATAAGCTGAAGGCACTCTAGCTCTCCTGTTCAGATCAAAGAAAGCTGATCATAAATTAAACCACAGCTAAAAACAGGTCTGACGAAGGGAGGAGCACAGCCTGTCTATTATTATTTATTTCTTAGCAGACACCCCTTGTCCAGGGTAACTTAGAAAATACAAGAGCAATAATACAGTACAATTCAAAGCATAATGCAATTACAAATTCCAATGGACACAAGTGTATAGGAAAATATATAGTAAACAAAATATGTCCTACATCCTAGACTGTAAAAGGTAATAAGTGCAGACACCATTTAAACAACTTGTTAATTTATTTTAAACCGCACATGTAAGGATTAGACACAAATAACTTTACAGTGAAATTTTTGTATTATTACAGTTAAAAACTTTATTATTAAATTTCACAATCAACCAACTTTCTCTCCATTTAAAAATGATTTTGTCCAGGATTCGCCTGACCTATAGTAGCTGATCTGTGTTGTGTTTTCATGCTGATTAAATGTAGTAAAACTATTCAAAATGAATGTATATCCCGTGAAACTTGTACCACTAGCATGTAACTGTCCTGAAACGGCGAAAAAATTTCAACTACTGATAATTCTCTGCATGGTTTGACATTCATACACAAGATAAGAGGTATAGCAATGTTTGGAAATGCTGCTCTTTGATTGGCTGGTTTCTCATATGTGATTTATAATACATTAAACAAGCAGCCATCTATACTGAATGAACAATTAAGTGACCCTCAGGAATTATGAACCACATATGAAAAATGTACATGCCAATGCATAATGGGTGTTCTTACATTAATCTATCTAACAGTCACATACATATTTAAACTTCTTTGTCTCTTAAAGGGGCTTAAAAAGGTTTATCAAACACAATGCATACTTTAGTTCCAAAACATACCGTGTTCGTTGTTCACTTTTCCTATCTGGTGAGTCCTGGACTGTTCCTGGCAGACATATACAGTGAGACGATGTTGTATACACCTTGGAAACAAATACACAGAATTAGACAATATATACTAATTCTACATTTATTTTTATGCATATGCTTAGGAGAAGCCCTTATCCAGGACTAAATAATGATTTATACTGTCAGGTTGAATGACAACATGCCTTCATTAGGAAGGTTTGGGGAAAATTGAGAAACCGTGAACTTTTTATCACAATTGTTTTACAAGTTTTCCTGTGAACGGGACAGGCAGTTAACAGTTTCAGCATGTAGACGCAGTCCTACCTTCCTTTGATGGCATTAAAAAGTCTAATGCCATCAGCGGGCCCACAGATCTGGACAAAATCTTCTTTTGACATCTTCAGCAAATCAGCGCCTGTGATATTCATAACACATGAAAGATTATGTGAATAAATAACAGTGTGAAATAACATGAAACACGTCATGCCTACAACAAGACCTCAGGTATATTTCAACCTACCCCGTATTGCTCAATATCTAAAATGGCTTCCGACTTTGTACTAACACCAGCATTTCAACAGTTACCCAGGTGAACGACAGACGAATCCACAGCCTCGACATACCCGAGAAATTGGAGAAGAGCCGACAGAAAGGGCTGAACCTGTTGTGATGCAGCCACTGTTGTGTGTTTTGGATGGAGGAAGATGGGAGTAGGTGCTATAATGAGAAAAGAATAAGAGGCCATGAAATGAAAAGTAATGTCTTCAAACATACGCCTAAACAAATGTAAAAGCCTGACATTGAACTCAGCTGTCACTACTCACATCGGAGCAGCTGGGAAGAGACAGGTCCCCCTGTTGGCTTGGAGAGCAGTTTCTAAAACGACACAGAATGGGGAAGAGGAGAACGGGTCAATGAGTAAACTGCGGTAGACCTGCTGTGAATGGTGTGGTTGTTGTTGACCGGCAGTGGCTAATTTAAAGGTCAAGTTTTACAGGTTAAGGAATGGGTTTGTGCATTTTAGTCAATCATCCAGGGATCACAGAGATTTCCAAACACAGTTCATAGCGGTGCCAGGATGATCTTATCTGTGTAGGTTGGCACCCAAATACGATTTCAGACCCATGTACCGATTACAAAAAACCTGACTCAATCGTTGGATTACGCTAGGGGGGAGACGGACAGAAAATGCTGCCACTGATTAATGAATGTTGGTAATTTGCACTGGGGAGATCGGTCAAAGTTTTGTACACAGATTGATGTTCAAAAAAGGTAAATAAAATAAATTCTAGTTCTCTATTAATTCTTAGTTTTAGTCATCATGTGTCACAATGTTGTTAGGCCATTAAATTAGGTTATATCAATTACAAAATATACTTTATTATTATGTATTTGCATAAGGTTCTAGCTGGCCAACTTGATGCACTGAACCAATGACAGGGCAACCAACACGTGTGTAAGAGAAAGAGACGGAAGACTCAAACAGTTATTCCAGAGTGTGCGACATACCCATCTCCAAGGCTGTAAGAGGTCGGGGAGCTGCTGAAGACGGGCGACGGGGTGTTGCTGGTGCTGTTGACACAGGAGATGTCGGGCCATGGCGAACACTAAAGTGAAAACAAAAAGGGCGCCTTTCAGTTTTGGGTATTTTTCAGAGGGGAAACCAGTGGTTTGGAAACATCTAAAGCAAAAGCAATAACAAGATGGAAACATTTCTCTGTTGTAATACGATTTTTCAAGCATGAAACGTTTTTCTTGTTTTTTTATCAGCTCATTTTACATCCTTCAAACAGGAAGAGCCTAATTTTGCTACCAGATAATTAGGCTGCATTAACTGCGTTACCTTGGTTTCAGGAGCGGACATTCACAACTACTGCCCTTAACTTGCTTTAGACCTTCTTGCAGGTTATTGCTTTTGGTTATTGATTTACTAAAGCGTGCTGGCTCAACCAAAAAAAAAAAAAATTAAGAAAGTGAGCACAGATGGCAGTAGCTGGGACTGCTAACTCACTCAGACAAAGAGAGGGTCCAGTTGCCTGAACATGATATGGAGAAAAGGGCTCAGAAGCAACAGTCACTTACAGCATCATCAATAGCTAATAGCCAAATACACCAGCTCTGTTGATTGGCTACTCTGTAATCATGCTTTAAAACATTTCAGTAAAGAAATAATGACTAGAAAATACAAATACAAGACCCTTTTGTGGCTATTCCATTGTGTAGCATCTATTTCTGTTACTAAATATACACCTGGGCCAGAAAGAGATTGTTCCAGCCCTTCCCTCACCTCGGTCAGGACTGTCGTGTCATATGAGGGCTGGTATTTTTCCCTGTCTTGAGAAGTCCTTTTCTCAATCTTCTCCCGGTCTGTCTTCTGTTTGCGGTCGGCTCCTTTGGGCTTCGGGGGGGGATAAATAAATAATCAAAGATCTGTGTTAACCCAACAGAGTTGATATTCAATGAATACCAGCAATCATTAATAGGATCAGCACACTCGCTGATATGATGGGAAAGACTGTAGCAGCAAGAACACTGCAGAACACTGCTTCCAGTATCAATCCAAGGTGACTTTAAAAATATATACTTTCATGTATTTTTTTTACTTATTTTTTTTCACAATGCCCCCCCAGGCCAAATCCAAACACTCTGTTTACCTTGAATACTTTGACCTGGCAGCTGGCGGAGTGGATGTGCTCGGTGTACTCCCCTGAGTCGCTCTGTTTGAACGTGTCGATCTGAATCCGGAAGGGAACTCCCTTTTCCCCGCCGTGTTTCCGAGGAGTAAACTCTGTGCTGATGCAGTGCACCTACAACAGGGAGCACAGGTGATCAGCATTGTCGAATAATGACAGTAACATTCAGACAGCAGTAGTCTTGGATGGGCCAATGTTATTACTGGTGCAAATGAAGGCCTGTGAATCCATCTGGTGATGAACTCCCATAAAATAATCCAGCACAGTATTGTAGGCTCTGAAGCGGACGTGATCAATATGTTTCTGGAGGGGTCGGAGGATTTGAGTTCATGTTTGAATAACACGGGTATGAATCTGTTGCGCGGTTAGAATTGGACGCATTCCTGACCACTTTTTCCATGGAGGATATATTATGTTGTTGTAATATTGGAAATAAAAAATGATGATATTACTATATCATCATGGAAACTAACATTGTTCTTCCACACAAATATAATTTATATGCAGTTATTACAAAAATATATTGTCCAACAGTACTTTTTTCATTAGATATGTTTATTAACATGCCACAGTACCTGGATGAATACAGAGACGCTCTTTGTAGGATCCCACAGGAACTCAACCGTGTTCAGTTGCAACGGATTGACTTTGGGCTCCAAAATCCCAGCAGATAATGGGATATCTGCAAAAAGACAACAATCCAGTTGGTTCTGGACGTACGATTTGAACTATTTAAGCAATGATACAGAGTTTCATTACTTTCATTTTCGTGTCTGTTTTTGCTATCTCCCAATAGCACACACCGGAAGTTAAATATCTCCCAAAACTACGGATCTCAAATTATGAAACAAACTTCAGAAACTTATTCGACAACAATAACAACTAATATTTGTGGCCTTTGTTAAAGCTCTGGAATCCCTGCCCCAGTTCTATTCTGTTCCACTCTATTCTCTATTCTATCCAAAAGATGGGGAGGGAGGCGATGACATCATTAACGCAGGCTCACCAATGTCGAGGATCCTGTCGCCCGGCCTGCTCCACCGCCAGCCCTCCAGCTGCTGATGCTCAGTGTACTGCAGGCGCCGGTCATGAAAAACCACCCGCACGATGCTCTGAAATCAAGTCAGGAGACACATTAATGTCAAGCACTGCTTCACCAACCTGTCCGCAGCCAAAATGTCAACACAGGAGAACTCCCCCAGTCACAGTGACTCCTTCAATGTGTCGTTCTCCCCTGCTAACCACACAGACTGCCTTACAAATCACCCCTACAATCACACAACTGAGGTATTAACAGGCTTAAGTGTCTGACAGCAGCAGTTTCTTGGGCTCCGTAAAAATATTACAATTAGATATAATGATCTGCAGTTTCCCTAATTCCCAAGATTGCCTCTCCACAAAAGGAGACCGTAAAGAGATCTTCTGTGCCGAGGCTTCATATTTATCAGTAGTAACAACTTCTCCTGTTCTTTTTTGGTTAGACTGAATGATTACCATTTTAGCAATTACATTGTTCACATTCTCTATTAATTCATTTAAAAAGAATGCAAAATACTAATATTGGGGGGTTGAAGGTACATAATTAAAATATACATCTGGAAAGAAAAAGCAATACCAAGTAAATGTATAAGAACTTTGATGTGACATTACAGGACAATACAGAAACACCCACTAGATGATGATAATAATAATAATAATAATAATAATAATAATAATAATAATAATAATAATAATAACCATTTTCATGTCAATTTTCTTACATTTAAATTCATTCACAGACGTTCTGACCTCTAGTTTCAAACAATTATTCACTAATGTGTTTGTTCAGGTGCCACCTGCTTAATACTAAACTGTCTGTCTACGCAGCAGCGAGACAAACAATATCTCCTCAGCCTAGCAACCGATAATTCACTAACAGCTGTAAAAAATGGAAGAAAGTGCAGGGGAAATGTTATAGACTTGAATAGCTTAAAAGGGAGAAAGGGAGAATTCAAATAACTAATCCTGACATTTAGTAAAATGAGAAAATATAATCACAACATGAAAACAGTACTATTTCTAAACTGAGATTTGTAAGTGTTTATTTATGCTTTCACTTTACTGAACAGACTGTGCCCTATCAAACAGCCTGATCTCACTGACTTCTCATATTCGCATTTCTAGGAAACCCAGTTCGACCAGAGGGATTAGCTTTGATCAACAGAATTACTAGGTGCTACCTAAGTTAAAGCATATATTTGTAACAAAATATTTTTCCATCCAAAAGATCTACAATGTCCCATATTGTCTGTGAAACAATACATAAGACCTTTCACAAAAGCATAATTCATTCTTAAACAATTTCAAATAAAAGATAATGTATTAAACTCTACGTATTTAAAAATATCAACATGAAAATCTAGGGAAAAAGAATCAGATCTTGCTTTTAGGCATTATTTTGTGAAGAAGGTAAATGTTCAAACATGCAAAATAGGTGAATTTCACTTTCTGAGGAACAGTTACCCCAGTCTGTTAATAACAGTTACCCAAAGCCTGACAGAAATTCTGTTCCTTTTGCAATACATGTTTGCCTGTGCGTTTACAAGCCAGTGGGAGTGATTCATGTAAGTGATTAAGAAAAAAAAGATTATATATATATATATATATATATATATATATGAATTCACGGTCACATAAAGCAGTTTAAACAAAACAGAGATACACAAAACCTTGAACCTACCTTTACACATTTGCTGCTTATATCTGTATACTCCACTAGTTTTCTGTTTAGCATACGGATTTCATAGGACTGACCTACATTTTAAGAAATTAAAACAGACCTGATTAAATTTTAGAAATGGACATTTGAAATAGCTGCTCATTGGCAAGATCAGATTTTATTCAAGTCCTGGCAACAGCAATCTGTGCTCTTGCATTGGCAACAGATGCTTCTGCTAACCGGAAGATCAGTATTGAGTTTTTGTGGTGGCTTTAGAACCCCTTTTTAAAGGAGTACTGGACCTAAACTGCATTGCATTTTCTTTACAATTTTACTGATCAGATACTCCATTGTATATGCTGTGAATAATTCTGTGCATTAGGATCTGCTACTAAGATATTCCATCTAAAACATTTTTTTTAAAGGCTTTCAAACCCCCTTGTCTGAAAATGGGGTAGGGAAAGGAACTAGCAGCACACAGTGCACTCCCAGCAGTGGGGGACATATGGTGGGGAACTGCACTGTGCAGCAGGCATACCTTCCATTGTGCTTGAAGAATAAATATTTTTAGGAGACTTGTCTGCAGTATTGCTTCAGACTGGAATATCTAAGCAGATGCAAGAACACAGTTTCACAAAGTACACATACAATAGTACGATCAAAGCCATCCAAATTCTGGCATATGAATTACCAAGATTCTGAAAATAATGAAATGTGTATATATATATACATATATGTTAAAGACTAACTAATCATTATCAGCCTGATTTTCAGAAGGGGCAAATAGAGAACAGGTCTTACAGCTCTATGACACCAGACAGCTAGCAAAACATATTTCAAAGTCAAATAAATGGGTTGTGCAATGGTGTGTTAAAGTTAGCTCTTTTTTAAATAAACCTGCATTACAGGTTCTTTAGCAATTGTAATCCGTCACTGGTTGTGTGTTGTAAACATGCCTTGTTTTCAGAAGGTTAAAAATATGCCCAGAAAAGTACACTAAATACAGGCACAAATGAAGACATCACTCTGGAGTTAATTAAATATCCAGCCTAATTGCATGTCAATAATTCGCATTTGACAAACTTGGAAATCAATTTCCATTTACGAAGAACTTGCAAAGAACATTGCGATTAAGAGAATTACAGCTGGTCCTTTTGAAAATGAAGGGGATAATTAGGTGGCAAACAATGCTGTAGTGCAAAATAATAGTGACCTTTTTTAATGTAGCCCCTTTGAAACTCAGGCTGTAAATGCCTTGTGAATGTGAAGTGAATACATTTATCTGTACAACTCAGAAACTCCGAATGTTCGTGCCAATGTGGGTGTACAAAATGAAATGTATAAATATTCTGATGAGTCTAAAAATCAAGGGGAAAATTTGGTCATGGAAAACAAACAAACAAACAAACAAACAAGAAACAAAATAATGAGAATCGGAGAAAATTGTCATAAAAAACACATTTTTATGTAAAGATTTTAAATAACCTTTAACCCTGGTATTGCACCAGGTGTAGCTTCCTTCAACAATAGGTGCGATGTGAGCGCACACAATCATTTATCAGGCTGAGTAGCGAAGACTATCTGTGATTGTAACAATAGTTTTGTTACAGACAGAAGGATATATTAACCTGAATGACAAAAAGCACAGGAGAAGAGAGGGGTGGCTCGTCTACGGCTTGTCTTTACAGAAATATTCACAAGGGTGATACAAAGAGCTGGATCAGGTAGGTCAGAGGGGACAAACCATCCATAAGAGCAGGCTTAAGGAGAATGACCTCCCGGCTGCTCGCCAGGTTTTTCTTGCCCGTCTGGTTGAGGAAAGTGGGCAGACACTTGTAAGAGTCTGTGGCCAGTTGCATAAAGAAACTTAAGTTCAGCTTCCTCGTACTTTCCCCATTAAGTGCTCTTTGAATTGAAATGTGTTACACAAAATATGTCAACACATTTAAGGCAATACACAAGTTAAGGGAAGCTCTGCGATATTTAACACTTAACTTATTAAGAGGTTTTATGCAACTGGTATTCAGTGCTTCCACTAACGGGATCCGTAAACGCCCTACCACTTGAATGGACTATATATCTAAAATCAGAGTAGCTGTCCAAACCACAATGCCTATCAAAAGTGGCTATCTGGGATGCCACATTAAACAAAGCACTCTGGTTTCTCAGAGACAATGGGTATCCCTTATCCATCGCTAGAGATCTGTTTGTTTACTAGCAGTGATGTGAAAGGCTCTTTTCAGAGGGGTGGGGTGGTCTTCACAGAAATACTGATGAAGGCTACCAGTAGGTCTTCATCGCACAGTGTGTGTGCTAGGATGAGGACACTCACAATACACCCCACCTGGGCTATGCTATGGTGTGTCTTGAGGACGAATGCATGCAGTACCTTGGTTGAGGTAAGTCAGGGTTTCTTCGTGCAGTTTTACAGCGGGGGAAGTGGCAGTACAGAGAATATACTGGAAAGGTGGCATTTTGGCGTTATTCTCCGAGTTATGTGGATCATCATTCCTGAAGAATGGCAATGCTAACACATCACTGGAAATAAAAGACATGAAAGGAAAATCATGGTTGGAACAAATAAACCGGGGAGGGAAACTTTATCTGCAGGTTTAAGACGGGGGGTTAAAACAAATGCTAAATGACAGAGCAGTTGAATTAAAATTAAACTCTTGCTAAGTAAGGAACACGTTCTCTTTTTAATAAAAGACAATTAGCAATTGTAGCACCCCCATTTGGCAAACAATTTAAGTTAGTCATAGATTATAATAACTATGGTAGACTATCACTTTAAAAAAAGACACCAGCCCTATTCAGATATTGCATAACATTTTGTCTATGATGATTCAGTAAGATTCACATTTAAATCTATACGTTGTCAATAGTTCAAATTAAGACATTTCATTATACGATAAGAATCATAATTGAAACATTAAGACAACAGAAGAACAACAACACAACCATGTTGAGAGTACTCTATACTAATTAATTTAGTAAACAGGTTACTTTGATATACAAAAGTATCAACACATCTTGACATTGTGCCACAACATATACAGGATGGCAGTAATAACTGGACCAATTAGGCAAACTTACCGGAGATAGTTGGATGTGGTGTGTGTGTGCTGGTGGTGGTGATAGGGTTCAGGCTGGGAGTGCCAAAACAGCATTTTTTCCAGTGTATCAGACAAAAGTACCGAATCCAAACAATAAACGGATCGGCAGTTTCTCGGACCGACAGGTACTGCTACTGTAGCCACTTCACTCCTGCTTTTTTATTCTGCCGCTGACGTCACAGGGTAGGTACACATCTGGGTGACGTCAGCGCAGACGGCGGACACACCTCTAGTCGGGGTTAAAGGCTCCGGCCATGCAGGGGATTTTTCAAACCGGTTTCTTTCTTTCTCCTTCACATTTCCCTCCAGTTAATATGCATGTATTGAAACGCAAATTAAAAAATAAATGAAGCTGATGACGTTTCCAAATGTAGAACGGTTTTATTATATGGTTTTAATCTAGTGGGAATCGTGTTATAAACGCGTCTCAGACAACTGTAACCAATATACAATGTACAGATACATTTGTAACAATTATATTTAAAACTATTTTCATCGTGGTAAAACAAAACCGTAGCATTTCAAATAGTGTATTTTTCAATTATTATTTTTATTTTACTGTAAGTATCACTAATGGAAGCATATTTTTAAATGCACTCTTTCAATTCAAGTTCTCTCATCTCAAATTAGGATTTGTATTTCTATCCTTCCCAGTGTATTGGACTGCAGGCACACTTTCCTCACAGTATATCATGGTGAAGGGATTTTAATATCTTCTCTAATACACTCCCACACATTGACCTTATGTATAGGCTATTTTTGGCCATACCAGTAGGTAACTGTCATGCAATCTTGATTAGCTTACAGATGACAATAAATAAATAAACAAACAAAACGTTTTGAAGTTGGTTTATTTCTAGAGCAAACTCAAGTTTATAGTTTAGCAAATTCTATCACATGTGGATGTTAACAAAAAAAACATGTAATCTGTACAGTTGTTATAATACACACAAAATAAAACAAATATATAAATACAGATATGAATATTACATGACAAAAGCAAAAAAAAAAAAAAGTACATGCGAGTGAACAATTTGCTAGGAATACCATTTCTAATGGCCGATGCATCAGCAGAATATATTACCGGTAAAACATTTTTTCTTTTTTTTTTTTTTTAGCAAAGACTTGCTGTATTCTACAAAAAAGTTGGCTTCTTTCCCTTACATAGTAATTAACTTGATAATTATCTGCAAAGGGAAGAGGGTTTAATATGACAAAATTGCAAATTACTTATATGTGGTCTTAAGCTGTTAGTAAGCGATTAAAAAAGTATTATCAGTTACAGTCAAGGCAAGCACACATAGTGTACCTTAAAAAGCCACATGCCTCAATATGTCGCACTACATGAGAACTAAAGTAGTTTTAATCGTTGGGTTTTTACATTTCATAATATTCTCCACACAGCCTACTGTTGTAGCCTATGGTACAATAAACACTTGGACATTTTAAATTTTGGTAATCCCTGTGAGCCCTGATGATTTTTAAGTCTATGGTATTTCAGATATTAAGCCTGGTTTCTTGAAAATGTTTTTTATTCTTTGTTCAGATTTTTAGTTTTTGATCGGTTTGAATTTCAACGACAGTGTGGACTGGACTGCTGAAGTAGTACAGGACTCTCTCTGGGATTGCGGCCCAGTCACCGCACAGGAGAAGTCTGTGAAACATGCAGGTACACTGCGAACGTGCAAAAAAGTACGGTCTCTGAGCTTCTTGCTTCCTTTTAAGATTGCAAAGCTGTGACGACTGGATGAGAAATTTATAGAATTGTCAGCTGATCATCTGATAAATGTTTTATTGCAAAAGCTCTGTGAATGTAGAATACTATATGCGAAGGGCATGTGTGGGGGAGTTATGACAAACAGGGGATTATAAAGGTAAGACCTCACATCTTCTTCAGGTCAAGCACGTGACGCAGTGTGGCTTCACAGTTACAGTAAGACTGTACGCCGATTCCTAACAGTCTGAATAGTGACACAGTACTTTGAAAAGAAAGTAAGGCCTGGTAGTGTCTTTAGTTTGCTTCCCAAAATGTACCCGGACATTCAACATAGTACACTGTCAGCATTAGGTGTAGTAGTTTAAAAGCAGCAGCAGCATTCGAAATGTTCCAACATTGGTGTCGTCTGTCCAGAGGGGTCTGTAGTGCTTCGACTTACAGCACATCCAGCTAGTGGCAAACCAAAACAGTGCCATTACATGATTGGTATGCTTTTAACGGGAAGCACCGATTTAACACCAAGTAGAATTTTACATTTGATCTCTAGCAATATTGCCTACATTTTAAATCATCAATAAGAAATAATAGTTCAGATCTGATGCTGTTTTTGAGTCGCCCCAATTGAAATACCTTACTCTGGAGATTGTCATTTAGTTTCCAGGAAAAAATCCCCCGTTTTCACTTTTCTTTTTTGTTTTGTATCTATATAATTGGAACTCTGTACATCGCAGAATTCTTTCTAATTGAAAATTCAAATCCTAACTACTCTGTTCAACAAACATAAATGTGAAAAATAAAAACACTGATAAGAATTTACTACATCCAGTAGCTTTATCATCGTTCTTCTTAAAGCGGAATACATTGGTCAAGGGGTGTCAAATTCCCAATACTTTAAACCAATACAGCTTCTACAAAACATTCTGACATGTTGAACTAGGCTAGATTGTAAGTAAAAACAAAAATATTACCTGGCCACTGTAGTGATGGAAAATAAAATAAAAATAAAACAATTTAAAAAACCTTTTATAAGTCATTTTATAACTAAACGTTTCCCATTTGTATCAAACTACAGTAAGAGCTGAAACTGTGGTCCTTGATCATAAGTTAATAAAAAATAAGACAGTACGTCAAAAAAAGAACTATAAAATATTCTAATAATCAATACAATCCTACAAGTTTTGGTTTCATTATTGTACCCAAACCTCAGTTTTAATTTGCCCTATTATGATTCTTTTACATTATCACTGGGCCAGCCAAATGATCTTTTACTCTTAATTGGAATTCAAGTAGAAGATTATAACTATAATTCTATCCTAGTTTAAAGGTCCACAAATTCATTTTCTTCTTAGGAAACAGCGTTTATCCAATAACAAATGTAATTTAAGGAGTGACAGGAATGCTGAACAATTTGTGTTTCCATACTCTCAGCACACGTTTTTTTTATTTTTTTTTATTTTTTTTTATAGGCGTTGCAAACCAATTTGAAGTCTTAAGCCAATATAATATTTATGTCTGCTTATTCATTTTCAGGAAATTTAAAATTGTTCTTGGTTAAAGAACCGACCATAGTTCAAAAATATATCAGAAGCTGAGAGGCTTTAATATACAGTGTGAAACTCCCAGATTTCAGAAGATAACAATTAAAAAACCATCTGCCATGAACCCAGACCTCTTTACATTCATCTTTCTATAAAAGGGAGAAGGATTAGAAGAACAAAAAGCGAATGAACGTTGCACTGAAAAAAGATGTTGAAAAGAAAATAATCAAACACTGATTGCAACAAGCAGATTTCCCTAAGGACACAGCGAGGGGGTGGTGATGAAGACCCACAAACAGAAAGATCTCAAAAGAGGCACAACTATTTCCCAACGCAGACGGACGATTCTCTGCCGCTCTCCTCCGCTAACTGTGAGTGGAGACGTCTGAGGACGAGCTGCTGTTGCTGTTGGTCGTCTGCGCCCTCTTGATGTATAAATTCAGCAGCTTCATCTACGAGAGAAAACAGTGACACATCAGCATCATTGGAAACACGCGTGTGATTGACGGCATGGATGTTGATTCACTTTCTAGAGTGAACTACTCCAGATTTTACAAAAATTTACACTTCACATTTATTCACGTGTTAGAGAGTCAAATCTGCCCAATGTTTGAGGGATGGAGATACACTCAGGTGAAGACTAGTATTAGTCTACTGCTTGAAAAAACACCCAGAATGGCTGAAAAGCCTTACAATTCTTAGAAACCAACCAACATAAACAACGGCAGAAATACCAGAATGACTGGTTGTGATATAGCAGCTCGTGCACTTGCACACTGTTTAAAAAGCAGTGGAGCTGTGCCCGTCACTGTATAATGAGCCCGGCAGCAGCGAAACTCACTCGTGGGCCCCCCACCCCCCTCTATAAAGCCTACAACTGCGGGGTCTTCCAGGTAGTCCGCTGCAGAGATGCAACTTTTAACTTTTTTTTTTTTAAATATAAAACGGGTTGCAGTGTATCGAAGTTCAAAACACACTGTAAGCTCACTCCACAAAGGACAATACACATCACTCTAAGCGCAGCGTCTTAAAGCTACACTTTTCTCATTCCTTACATTTCAGAGCGCCTGATTTGTATTTCCTATCCTATTCCTATTCGTATCATTTTATGTATCTAAATTATAGATAGCTATTTGGCTAGTTACTACAGTCTAAACCAGACACAGAACTTGCCTACATATTGGATAGGTGACACGTCAATCAAATATTAAAACAGACCCGTCATTATTTTATTGAAAAAACAAAGATGAACATTGCACTGTTTTCAATTATTTCAGAATCATTTTTATGCTGTTTTGGTACAGTACGACGTAAAATACCAAAAAGTATTTTAAACAAATGACTAAATAAATGAATCATGATTTTGAAGACCCTGCAAGTCCCAAGGGGGTAAAACAACAGACTCTGTACATTGCTATATACAATACTTTATAAAAGCAACAACAGCTCAGATCAGTGCCAGGATTATGATATTATATATATATTTTGAATTATTTTACTGTTAAATAATATTTGTTCTTTGGTATATAATTGTAAATATATCTGGTGGAACGTGGATCCCCTTGCGGAGCCCCTAGATGTGGTGGGCCCTGCTGCCTATGCCCCATCGCCCCCGTCATATTTATGCTTCTGGAGCTCGGGTTCACAATCGCATGATTCACTCAATGGGCAGGTAGCTGGGTTCTGAAAAATACTACAGAAAGTGCTTTGCTTTAATGCCCACATCCCTGAAGTGGCAATACAGCACAGAGCATGCATGATGCCATAGGACACTGAAAAGCCAAAGCCCTGAAAGCACAGGACATGAGACTAAGATGTCTTAGACACAGAGTGAAAGTTCAGTCAGTCAGGATGGCAACCGTGTTGATATGTTAATTAAATTAAATTAAGCTTTAGAAAGAGGTATTAATTCAGAACCCCACCACTTTCTCTTTAATTGATTTCTTTAGGGAAAGGTCAGTTTCTGTTATGGCACAGACATCCCTATAACGTGACCTGGCAGGTTTAATTCAGCATTTAGAAACTCACACGCTGGCAGAGTAGAAAAATACCCCCTTGATCAGAAACAAAACATTGAGTCCAAGAGTCGGTTTCAAAGCTAACGCCTACCTCTAGGCAAGGGAAATTAGTCACGCTCAAGTCAAACAGCCTATTTCAGTTTCAGAAAGCTCAACACAAAGTGTACTGGTGTCATATCCGTCTGTTTACTTTGAGAGGAGCCCTTGTGCCACTATACTGTGCAGGTGTGAAGGATAACAGATCCAGCAAAGCTGAAGCACAAGTACGTCATTCATTATAGAGGATTATGGTTAATTTATCATCTCTTTCATCTGAACAGGTTTAATCCGGCCAACGAATTGTCATTCACAACAACAAGTCTGTGTGCTGTTATGTAACTCAAGAATCACAGAGCCACACACAGTGACTCAGTACTGAGCACATGGAATCCCTGAGAAACAAACACACTTTTCTTATTTACTCATATATATGTATATACAGCTCTGGAAAAAATGAAGAGACCACTTAACATCGATTCTGAACTTGGATTCTTTCCACCACTGTATATAGATAAGAAAACAAAATGTTCAATGCACACCAATAAAAGGCAAATCTGAACAGTTACAGTTAACATCTTAACAGGTAAGTTAAGATTTCTATGCAATATACTTTAGTGATCCCACCCTTTAACGTTTGCAGTTTAATATGCCAAATAGTCCAGCGTATTGAGTGCTGTTAGATGTGATTAACTGAATTACTGTTGTTCGATTCAACACTTCTTGTGGTTTATGCCACTTAAAACATTTCTCCCCAACAGATACTGCACTGATTGATGAAATTCAGTTGATTGGTAATTTGGTATGGGTGCAACAGTAATTGGTGTTTTTGGTTTTGCAATGTTTAAGTAGTATCACTACAGGTGTTCCTCCGTGAAGACGGCAGCAAACGAGGACTTTTATTAGGTTTAGAACATGAAAGTGGCACCAGAAAGATCAAAGTAAAGCCAGAAACCAAGGACTGCAATGAAGTGGAACGTTTTGGTGAACCAATGAAGTCTTCGCTGATGAAGAACTAAATGCCATTACCCAGGATCGGTTTTAGGAAAGCAGTCAAACAGAAAGTAAATGGGCTGTGAACTTATTTGAAGTTTGGTGAAATTGAACAGCTGTGTTTAAATCTAGAGGTCGAATTAATGGAAATTTAAGTATTGAGGCCACTGCTATGACTGACAGCCTTAGTTGATTTGTTGTAGAAGTAAGAAGTAAGCAAGTAAATAAATCAGGACCAACCTGTATTTCATTATTCAACTGAGCCACATTATAGGAAGCTGGATTGGAAGCCTTTTAAACAAACGTTCAAAGTTACAATATTTGTCATTTAGCAGACGCTCTTATCCAGGGCGACTTACATTTGTACCCATTTATACAGCTGGGCATTTTACTGGAACAATCTAAGTGAAGTACAACAGCACTACCCAACCAGGATTTGAACCCACACCCTTCAAATCAAGAGTCCAGAGCCCTAACCACTACTCCACAGTGCACAAGTTAAATCGTGAATCAACTGGGCACGGACTGGATGCTTTACGTGCATATAAAAGGCTAAGTGACGAACATAAACACAGGATTTCAGAAATACTGCGCTGTAAAAAACTAAGAGGGAAATCAGTGAGTAAACATAGCGTAAAAAAATGGTGATCCTCAACCTGTCCAAAATAAATGTGACAAACATCAGAATTTAATTGTTTAACAGGCCTAGTATAATAGTTCAACTAAGTGCTGCTTAATAAACAGGTATTTAGCTTTTATGTCTAAACTGGAAGGGCTGGTTTCACAGACCCAGATTAGCTTTAATCATGGACTACTCAATGTTATTACAGGTCAAGTAGTCCCAGACTAGTGCTAATCTAGTCTTCAAAACCAACTGAATGTGTGGATTTGTGCGATTGAAGTTGATCTGCCCAACACTCGCCTCCAACGCCACACAGAAACTTTGGTTAGGCTCGTAAATTGAATTAATTATAAGATCGAAGGGTGTCACCACAGAAATCTTTTAATACTGAATATTACAGGTCAATCATCTGAGAGGAAGCCAATAAAAAAGGTTATGTTATGAACTTGAGACACTGAAAACAGAAACTCCTGCAATACCTTGCTTCCTGTGAGTTGTGCCAGGTGGGGTTTCAGCTCCTCCCCAATGACAGAGTAGATGGCAACCAGGCAAAACACACTGGCCTTTCGCACACTGCTCTCGGTGTTGTCATAGCCCTGAAACAACACCAGGACAGCGTCTCAGGACAGGTAAGAAAAACACACTGGTAACCTGGGTTGTGTTAGGAAGGAAAATGCAGTTTCAACATGCGATGATTCAAAAAGTGCTTTTAAAAAGACAAATCATACATATATCTGATACAATTGTTTAGCCTTCAGTCTCCAGAAGTACGACCCTGTGGAAGACTGATACAGATGTCAAGTTAAATTAGCATAGCGCAGGAAATGAAGGACTGGATATTTCAGGTTTGGTTCTATAAAAAGCCTCTCCCTGGAGTTGGCAAAACATGTTTATTTTGTCAACCAGCCTCTATCCTGCAACAGCCCTGCAGCCGAGTTGAACATCTGTATGGGTGAAAGACACTGAGGCGGAAATAAGCACCTGTAATAACCCTGGAATAATGTCTGGCAGGAGCTGATGCAGTGACTCCTTCGAAATCCTCTCGATGACCTTAGTCTGCATTTTGATGGCCGCCAGGTTAATGGGGTAGTCGGCCGTCTGGATGATGGGGCACAGCACCTTGATGCACTGCTCTGGGTGGATGGAGCTTGCGAGGGTGGAGGCCGCCTCCTCCGCTGCCCTGACCACCTGCGCGAGGAGGGAAGGGCAGCTTTCAGAAGTCACGGACAGCAAGGAAGCGTAGCACACTTGGTATGATCAGGGGGGTTTGACGCTGTTTGGGGATGACACCCTGTTCTGGCATTCATTACTTATCTGCTTCAATTCTTCCACCAGAGGACCCTTATAAAAGTTTCCCAACAGTCAATTAATCTAAATTGCAGATTTCTCATAGCTGGTAAGCACTGCCTTCATCATAGTATCACGCAGTATCACGCAGAAAGCAATGCAGTTGAATAAGCAACACAACTATCCATAACTGCACCAAACTTTCAGCACATCACATTTTCAGATATATTGCCATAGCATTGTTTCCCAAACCTTTCAAGCCCAAGACACACCTAATTAACATCAAATTTGGTTTGGCACACAGATCCTCTTTTTCAGCCTCTCCATTATTAACCTCCTCTCACATGTTTTTTTCCTAAATTCTGCAGCACAACCCAAATTAGAAAATTAAACAAAGGTAAGTTGTAAGTAGGGGCAGGTAATCTACTGATGTAATTCAAGGGTGCTTACGGTCTTCTTTCGACACTGCAATGTGGTATCACACTTTTCAAGACATTCTAAATATTATTTAGGCATTAAACTACTTTATTGCCATACCCATTAACTGGAGATTTGGATGTTTAAGAAACATTTTGACCAAGTTTAATTAAGGGTTAATTATGGATACAGTTGAAGGTTGTTTAGAGAACATTTGGAGTAATTCTGCAAACACTTGAATCATGTGAAGTTAAGCAAATCATATTAGGGAGACATTCTGCTCCAGGCTAGGGTTAGGGTCCCCAGTAAACTGAGTTAAATGAATCAGGTGCAGATTTGTATCGGCCTAGCTTGAAATGTTGGTGTTGGCTAGTGTGAGGGTTCAGGCTGTTGCTCGGGTTTACAATGTGCCAGGTAACCTAGTGTTGTAATTTCAGTGCTGTATAGCCCTCCTTTCGGCTCGGCAGTACGGTACCAATTAGACATGTCAGGGCAATTAACTGCCTTATCTATATAAATTTAAGATTTGGATAAAGGAATACAATTTCATGGGAAAAAACTGGATCAAATATTTTAATTCTATAGATTTAAATATTCATAAAATGTATATAAAAAAACAAACAAATTCCAATTCAGCTTTTTAAAACCATCACTGTCACAGCCTGGTAACAGATGGCCTGTTACGATCAAATGCAGGTGCACGATCGACAGGAGTGATAAAACAAGCCCAGTCATCTCCCAGAGCACGTCCTTTCACCTACTGGATTCTGAGAAAACAGGAGTCGCAGGCCTCTCTTTCATGTCGAGCGGACGCCCCTTTACTGTGTTGGACTGGATGCCAAACAGTGGCTGTGCACACTCGAGTGAACATTATGGCATCGTGTTACTCAATGCAGGAATGCTTACAGCCAGTGAACCGTTGCCTTTTAACAGGCTTCAGGGAAGAAATACTTATATCTGCACCATCTGTCTATAAAACAAAGAGCCAGGAATAGACAATGTTTTCCTCTGTTTATACAATTATAAAACTTTGACTGACAACACATACGCGTGTCAAAACACACAAGTTGGTTCTTCCGAGAAAAAAAACAAACAAAATAAAAGACTGTCATTTTTTATGTTGTGTCAGTTTGTGCTTCTGTGAAAATGCCATCAATTAAGTACCCAGAATTCTCCATGACAAATGTGTTTGAAGGTGGCAGTTCATTTAAAAAAATAAAAATAAATACATATGATGAATCTTGTTTTTTTTGGCAATGCAATTTTCCTTGGGGTGGAATGAGGACAATGTGGGTTTCACCTGCCGCACAATCTGCAGTATATAAAGTTGGGCAGTGGGGGCAGAGATGATCGATGTAAACCAACTGCCAGAGAGAACTGGATACAAGCCAGTCTGATGAGCACGTTTGCTTCTCCCGCAGAACTGATTATTAAATTTAAAAGACAAGCTAGACTCTACTCACCTCCTTGTGGGAATCTTTGTGCGCCTCCAGAGTCTTCATGATTGTGAGTTCTGCATAGTTTTTGAAGCGCGCTGGCTGGTTCCTTAGGATTTCCTTTAATACTCGTAAGGCAAGGGCTCTGATTGAATGCTGAATAAACGGATAAAACAGGATCAGAAACCTTTTACAAGATAACGTGAAATCTGAAATGCAGCAGAAGAATTTCTAACAATAAAGAATCCAGTTTCTTCTTTTTTTCCATGATGGCAAATTAACTAGCAGTGTAATATTTGCTCTTGTTATGTATTCATAACACAAGTAGTCAAAACTATTCACACTCTTGATTACAAACAATGTAACTGTGTAAACCACACACTGCCACAGCACTGACTTCTATCGATACAGCTCTTTGTGAAGACAGTTTTGATGGTCCTTGCTAGATTTGTGGATGAGAACTGCTACACCTGTGATTTGTACACTTGTTTGTTACAGCGGATGTGTATTTTTATCTCCTCACTCCAAACAGGTTTCTCTGTATGCTTCAACACAACGGCAACCCTCTGCAAATGAAAATAAATCTGTAGGAGTTCCAGGACACAGAAGAGCAACAATGGACACAGTGGCACGAATGGACACCCACGTCTTTGTCCCCCAGTGTCTCAAGCAGCAGCAGCAGTATAGTCTTGAAGTGCTCGTCCCACACGGCCAGGCTGTCCTCTCGTGTGATCTTCAGCAGATCCAGCAGGGCCCCCTTGCGTTCCTCCACCCGCTCGTTGTGATTGGACAGCTCCTTCAGGAGGTCCGCCACCAGGTCCGAGTGGTCGATCGCAACTTCTAGGACAAAGTGAGCAAACATTCAATTGCCAGGAAGGACCGTGAATAAATATACCTCTGTTAGACAGCAGGGTTTCCTTTATAAACCAATGGCACACCTCTTCAATATGCAACAATATAAATATGTAAGTATATTAATATATACATATATTCAAAATATAGATGTCTCTACACAAGCACACAGGTAAATCTATACTGTACAACCAAAAACGATGGGATTGCAATTTCAGCACGGTGAGGGATGCTGGTCAGATGCTACAAACATCCTAGACCTAACGCCCAGTTTCTGAGCGATATTAACCCTGCTGATTGAGGAAGGCACAATAATGTAAGAAGTGCTGTACTATAAGTAATGTTTGTATCAAAATCTGTCAAATAAACAGATTATAAACTGTAAAATAATTCAGAAATTATATACTGAACAAAAATATAAACGTAACTGTAAAGTAGTGGTCCCATGCTTCATGAGCTGAAAAGAAAGATCCCAGATCCATACGCACAAACAGCTAACTGCTTTAAGAAAAATGTTGTGCACAAATGTCTTGACATCACTGCGAGTGAGCATTTCTCCTTTGCCCAGATGATCACCCCACAGGAGAGGTGTGTCATATCAAACTGATTCAACAGCATGATCATTACACAGGTGCACCTTGTGCTGGGGACAATAAAAAGCCACTCTACATTGCCACAGATATGTCAAGTTTTGAGGGAGCATGTGATTGGCTGCTGACTGCAGGAATGTCCACCAGAGCTGCTGCCAGAGAATCGAATGTCAATTTCTCTACCATAAGCTGCCTCCGATGTTGTCTTACAGAACTTGGCAGTACGTCCAACTGGCCTCACAACCACAGATCATGTGTAACCACCCCCGCCCAGGACCTCCAGAAAGCGTCTCAGGGAAGCTCATCTGTGGCATCGTCCTCAACAGGGACTGCAGCTCTGCTGGACATTCCTGCAGTCAGCAGCCAATCACATGCGCACTCAAAACTTGAGACTTGAAATCCACAGATAAGGGCCGAATTAATTTATTTGATTTCCTTAAATGAACTGTAACTCAGTAAAATTGTTGCATGTTTATATTTTTTTTCAGTGTGTGTGTGAATATATGTGTATATATATATATATATATATATATATATATATATATATATATATATATATATATGTGTGTCTGATATCAGTAAAAACATGCAGTGAAAAGTGTTTTTCTAAAATATCTTAAGTAGTTATTATGAATATTGATAGCATTAGTACAGCTTCTTAACATTTCCAGAAACAGTAAGATAATGAATGTGTGATGGTACAAGGAAGCTTGGCTCTTAAGGAAAAATGTGTGTGTGACTTCTGTTTGGAAGACCTGCAGAAGCCTTTGTTCAAGTCAGATGAATGACAACACATTCAATGGATGGAGTAAATTTTCAAAATATGAAACACAATCACTTGGGAACTTCCATTTACTCTACATATTTGTCATTGAAAATTATTTTACCAGGCGCAAAACCCTTGGGATGCAACATCTTGTTTTCAACGGAGTCCTGCCGACGGCCTGGAGAGAACAGCAAGGAGTGTTTGACAATCATGAACTTGCTTCACAAAACCCTACGCCCTGTCGTTAACACACAGGATCCTGTCCTGAAGCAAGTAAGAGATATCCTAATATACTAAGAAGGAAGAGATCATTTAAACTGCTTTAGGAATGTAGCACTATATACAAATTAATAATGTCTGGCCACTTTATAATACTTCTGTTTTTTCTGCTGCCTATTCAAGCCTTGCAAATTCAAAAGAAACTATGAAATAATACAGCTCTTCAATTTGAAAATACTACTGAAAATACATTTTTTTACTGTTGTCAGCAGTGATCCAATTCCCACAGTAGTTATTTCTGTATTCATTTTATATTACAATTAGTTTTTGTTAAACATCAATAAAAAAGCCACATTTACTATGCCCATTAAACAGTCATTGGATACAAATCAAAACTTTTTTTTCCCATAGCATTTTGCAAAAGAATTTTCATATACAGCTCTGGAAAAAATTAAGAGACCACTCCAAGATCAGAAATCAGAGCTGTATGTTCTATAAAGATAATTGTGTAAAATATTTCATGCTTAATATAATTGTGGCTATTGATTATTTGTACTGAGCACGGAAAAACAAAGCTTAGAAGGCAAGCTACAATTTTTTGCTACACAGCGTATTCATTGAACAGCACATGATACCATAAAATGGTTTAATGACTAGTCGTGGCAGGAGCCGGGTCAGATTCTTATCTATGGCATGAACCCAAGGTGAACAACAGTGGCTGTTTTAAAGAGCCTGTCAGAGAGATGATGTGCTGAACAGGTTTTTCACACTGCTGTAGGAGGGGGGCCTACTACAAACTTCACTTGATTGTAGTGCCGCGTGTTTTGCAAACAGCATGTCTACATTACAATTGTATTTAGCATTTTGGGAGGTTTGTATAAAGGTAAAACACAACCTCTATCTCTGCCGCTAGCAGATAAGGTAATGAAAGGCAGCGAAGATAAACTAATTCACCTAAAATGTGAAAGACGCCTACAGGCTGAAATATTTTTTATATATAATAATGCTTTGCGATTTACGAAATGTTTGTGTTGTAAACATTACTGCCACCCTGCTTTCTATTTAACACAGGCTTTACATATTTATTTATTTGCTTGTTTATTCATTATCTTTTCATACACTTCAAACTACATATATCATCCTGTTTGGATTAATATGTCCTTGTTCTTATTATGAACCAAACACAGATGAAATAACACTATGGAGGAGTGGAGGACAGGGGTGGACAGGTGTGGACACAGTCCTGGTGTGTGAGGGGGCTGAGGTGGGAAGGGCCTGCGCACACGGCGGCGGATATATACCGTCGCGGAACTGCTCCACGTCATCGTCAAACACCGCCTCCTTCAGGGCGCTCTTGTCGTAGGCGCTGATGGTGTCGGCGTAGTTGTAAGGGTTGTACTCTCTGGCCCGAGGCCCAGAGAAGGAGCGTGGCGAGGGAGTATTGAGCAGGGAGGTTTTGTTATCCAGAGCCGTCCTGCCCCCTTCCACCACGTCTAAACCCACGCGCATATCTGAGCCCGGAGTCGCCATCCCTCCTTCCCGACACACCTGGAGAAAGCAGAAAAAGCACACGTGAACCAGGCTAGTCAGTGGGCGTGGCGCGGTTTCAAACGTTTATTTCTGCCGTCCCTTCCTGTCTATAGAGCTGTAATTCTTTGAGATAAAACAAAAAAGACGTATTGAGAGCACATTAAATGCATGAAGTGTTTTGGAAGGGAAAAAAAGGACTCTCTCTAATGATAAGTGATGGTTCCTCCTTATCTGTCGATACTTGGTGTGCATCTTAAAGGACAAGGTAAAGGGGGTAGTTTCAATTAAATAAAAAACATACCTGACACTTGTTGGTCACATTATTTGCAGCTCTGAACACAAACCTATACTTTTCTTACTTCGGGGATCCATTCAAAAATCACTGATCATAAAACAGGCTGTTTGACTAAATGGATTTTGTTTATCATCACAAAAGAGGCGCCACAGGGGGCTCAGCTGGGCCTTTTTCAGTTGTTAAAAACACCTCCAGAGATCAGTTCAGTTAATCTGTTTGGATTAAAAGTATTACACCTGTCATCCAAACTGTGTTGATACTACAGTATCAATGTGACAAATAATAGGGCAATGACAATAAGGATAATAAATTATATTAGTGTGGATTATGTGGATATCGCTCAGGGGGTGGTTTCTGTTTACTCCAATTTAAAGACTTCACTGGCACATATCCTGTATCGTTATAAATTGGAGAATCTGAGTCAGAGTATGTGCAATCTTTTTATAAATCAAAATAATTATCAATGCCGCAGGAAGGATAACACCTTTACTTTAGCCAAAAAGTAATTAAACAATTGCTTGTATGATATTAAATAGTGTATTTAAGGTTTCATTCACATCTAATATGTTAGAAAAGTGGACCAGTAAGATTTTACTTTTGCTGTAAACGCTTTGGGATTATATAAAGGTCTGCTTGGGTTTTATGACACCTTTTCTGAAGGTTCGAGTTGCCAAACGTCAGCCTCGAAACCTTAATGACTTGGAGAGCATCTGCAAAGAGGAGTGGGACAAAATCCCTCCTGAGATGTGTGCAAACCTGGTGGCCAACTACAAGAAACGTCTGACCTCTGTGATTGCCAACAAGGGTTTTGCCACCAAGTACTAAGTCGAAGGGGTTAAATACTTATTTCCCTCATTAACATGCAAATCAATTTATAACTTTTTTGAAATGTGTTTTTCTGGATTTTTTTGTTGTTATTCTGTCTCTCACTGTTAAAATACTCCTACCATTAAAATTATAGACTGATCATTTCTTTGTCAGTGGGCAAACGTACAAAATCAGCAGGGGATCAAATACTTTTTCCCCCCACTGTATATATATATCTGGATCACAATGTGAACAATGCAGCTTGAGGACAACATGAACCCAAGGACTCGATTTCAACTGCTGTTGTTTAAAGAACAGGGTGATATAAAGCATATTTATTGCATTTCTGTAGTGTTGCCCTTTAAGGCATATGTGGGCAGATGTATAATTGAGATACAGGTGTACTGATAAGAGATAAGAACATGGATAATCTGAGTGAAGCAGAGCACTCACGCCATCGTCCTTTTTCCCTTCGCGCTTGATTGGCTCGTTCAGGTCCTCCTGGCTGCGGTAGCTGAAGCTCTGGATGGCCTCTGTGACCCCACGCAGGGAGCTGTAGATCTCATCGGAGTTCATGTTCTCCGTGTCATAGTCCAGCATGCTTTAAAATACAAACAAATGAGAGGGGGAAATTTTTCACAATGCAAGACATTTCTCTTCACAAACTACACATGCTTTCTTTAATTTCAGGAGAGTTAAAGTCGTTTCGAGATAAAAAGGCTCCAGAGATTCCTTCTGTTCCTTCCTGAAGACAGAAGCTGGAACGCCCCTTAAAAATGATTCTTTCCAAGAAATCTCTTTAGACTCCACACAATACTTTTCACAGAAATGCTGGCAGCTCTCAAATCTGTCTTGCAGCTCAGATCTTATCTGCAAATCATGTTCAAAACTGGACAAACCCGTCAGACAAGAGCTATCAATTCTGTTTTAGCTGCAGCATTATATATTTTTTGATATCTAGGTACAATTAAAAAAGGACAATGTTCTGAATAAGAACCAACTGTGACAAAGATGTTCTTAGAGAACGTTAGGAAAGAGTTGTACCAACAGTGGAAAAACAATTAGGAGGGAAATTAATACAGATGTAGAGAGAAAAGGAATACAAAATGAAGCCACTCAAAATACATGCAAAATTATTTATATAAAATATAAAAGTAAATATTATATCAGAGGAAACAAAACGGTATTAAATGAAGCATAATTCAGAAAGGTGTCACAGTGTGTGTGTGTGTGTGTGTGTGTGTGTGTATACACTCACCTAAATGATTATTAGGAACACCATACTAATACTGAGTTTGACCCCCTTTCGCCTTCAGAACTGCCTTAATTCTACGTGGCATTGATTCAACAAGGTGCTGAAAGCATTCTTTAGAAATGTTGGCCCATATTGATAGGATAGCATCTTGCAGTTGATGGAGATTTGTGGGATGCACATCCAGGGCACGAAGCTCCCGTTCCACCACATCCCAAAGATGCTCTATTGGGTTGAGATCTGGTGACTGTGGGGGCCAGTTTAGTACAGTGAACTCATTGTCATGTTCAAGAAACCAATTTGAAATGATTCGACCTTTGTGACATGGTGCATTATCCTGCTGGAAGTAGCCATCAGAGGATGGGTACATGGTGGTCATAAAGGGATGGACATGGTCAGAAACAATGCTCAGGTAGGCCGTGGCATTTAAACGATGCCCAATTGGCACTAAGGGGCCTAAAGTGTGCCAAGAAAACATCCCCCACACCATTACACCACCACCAGCAGCCTGCACAGTGGTAACAAGGCATGATGGATCCATGTTCTCATTCTGTTTACGCCAAATTCTGACTCTACCATCTGAATGTCTCAACAGAAATCGAGACTCATCAGACCAGGCAACATTTTTCCAGTCTTCAACTGTCCAATTTTGGTGAGCTTGTGCAAATTGTAGCCTCTTTTTCCTATTTGTAGTGGAGATGAGTGGTACCCGGTGGGGTCTTCTGCTGTTGTAGCCCATCCGCCTCAAGGTTGTACGTGTTGTGGCTTCACAAATGCTTTGCTGCATACCTCGGTTGTAACGAGTGGTTATTTCAGTCAAAGTTGCTCTTCTATCAGCTTGAATCAGTCGGCTCATTCTCCTCTGACCTCTAGCATCAACAAGGCATTTTCGCCCACAGGACTGCCGCATACTGGATGTTTTTCCCTTTTCACACCATTCTTTGTAAACCCTAGAAATGGTTGTGCGTGAAAATCCCAGTAACTGAGCAGATTGTGAAATACTCAGACCGGCCCGTCTGGCACCAACAACCATGCCACGCTCAAAATTGCTTAAATCACCTTTCTTTCCCATTCAGACATTCAGTTTGGAGTTCAGGAGATTGTCTTGACCAGGACCACACCCCTAAATGCATTGAAGCAACTGCCATGTGATTGGTTGGTTAGATAATTGCATTAATGAGAAATTGAACAGGTGTTCCTAATAATCCTTTAGGTGAGTGTATATATATCCACACACATAACACATATACATATACATACACAACTGGTCAAAAGTTTTAGAGCACCCCCATTTGTCCAGTTTTTACTGAAATTTAAGCAGTTCAAAAACTGAAAAATAATGTACATTTCAGAGTTATATACTGTTACTACACCCTCTTAAGCATTATCTGGCAGTGTTACGCACAGGTCCTGTGCATAGAAGTTACACTCTATTCCTACAATACACATCGTTTGAAACATGGGGGTAAACACGCAGTCTGCTCTGTGGGTGGGTCTCATTCAGATGGGCACAGATCACTCCGTTTCGATTGAATTTCTTTGCAAATAGGTTGGTTTTGTTCAGAACAACTGAACAATTAATCCAGTATATATTATTTGATGTTCTATCAAACCCAGAGAAGTTCAGATCCAATTATGTAAAATCGCTGTGTATTAATACAATGTAAACAGTTTTCCATCTTGACATTGTTGCTTCTACCAAAACGTGGAGGGTCTTGTTTTGATCAGTAGACTGTCTGGCTCCAGAATATGTCATAATTATCAATATTTTCTGAGATTTTGTATTCCTACTCCTATACCTACCAAGTATCCCCCCACCCCCCAATTTCAGAATGCCGGAGGGGAGGGGAGGTGTAAATGCGGGGGGGGGTGTTATAAAAACCAACATTATTATTAAACAAAATGATTCCATGATTTATTTTTTATCTCCAATTGTTTATTTGTTCAACGCTTTAATTTCAGAGGTCAATGAGACATTAAACTGCGTAAATTACAATAAAAACTGGAGAAATTGAGGTGTTCTAAAACTTTTGACTGGTAGTGTACACACACACACACGCACACATATTTGTTTCAGGTAAATCTCTTCACTTTATCCTCCATGACAGGGGGTAATGTATCAACCCAGGATGGAGATAATAAACAGTAGAGCTGCTGGTAGATAAAACCTTAAATCAGCTGCAATTGTCTTATTGTTTAATCACATCCACACGACTACTAAAGAAACCTCTGGCGGTCTCTTCTGGAGATTATTCCCTGTGGAAAAGCAGGAGGGCTTTTTCCTCCATGCTCATTGGCTAATCCCCCTCCCCTCTTCTCTCCTGTGCACCCGCGGATACTGTGACACCCCGGCTGGTGCCCGCCGGTCGCTGGTTACCTGGGAGAGTAAGAGCGCCTGAAGGCCTTGTGGGAGGGAGCGGCGGGGATGGAGTGAGGCAGAGGAGGGGGAGGGGGGTGCTTGGATAGCCCATCAGCACTCCAACCCCAAAACCGACTGTAGCAACAGTAGGCCGGGAAGGAAGGAAGGAAAGAGGGGAGGGAAAGGGAGAGAAAATAAATGGGATAGAGGAGAGAGAAAAAGAAACAGGGAGAGACAGGAGAAAAAAGAGAAAAGAAACTATAGTCTAAGTGGCTTGTTAGGGACAAAATTAAAAGGAGTTAACAGAAACCGATAAACAAATAAGGAATATTCCAACCTCCTCTCTTTATATAAAACACAGGCCACATGGTCTGTATAAACTGAACTAGTATGGCAGATATTGCAGGCAATGTATCTGTTTGTTTGAAAACAATATCTTAAATGAGTAAACTGGATTACTAAACTGGAGTAATTTGCACTAAGCTAAAGACGGGTGATATTTAAACATATTACGTAAACAAAATTGGAACAAATACTACAAAAAAAATTATGGATGTAGGCAAATGAATTACTTTTTTTATTTAAATAGTTCCATTCGTCATTAAATAGCTTGTTTAAAAAGTACTCTTTTATTGCCTGTTGTCATCAATATAGCAGGCACAAATAAAAATTGCTGAGCTATTTCTCTTCACTGATGTTTCAAGGAACGGAGTATTCCCTTTTGTTTGGCAATTTCTATAAGAGGCAAGTAAAAGTACCGACATATTTTATAATTAAAGGTCAGTTGAGTAACAACAAATCAAAACAAAACCCCAGAGAACGAGCTATAATGGGAAATCAGTCAAACATTAAAGATATGCTGGATTGCATCCATCGTTTTGGGTTTAAAAAAAAAAGTTTTTGTAACTGTTAAGATCTGATGTGTGTTGATGCTTGTTGAGCAAATACATTAAATATTTAATTTTTTTACCAGTACTTTTTTTTGGCAAGATCCTAAGCAGACATTTATTTACCTCATATCAGGTGTACTAAAACAAATGTAGAATAGTTCGATCTAATTTCCCATTTGAATAGAAAGCAAGGCAACTCTGCCCAGGGTGGTGCCCAAGGCAGCAGCACGGCATGCTGGGATAGTACCTGGGTGACAGCCCCCCGTGAGAGCAGTTGGTGGGGGATGTGAGGGGGCTGGTCCGACTGCTGGAGTGCCGAGGGGGGGTCCGCCCTATAGTGTTGCTGGGAGAGCCCTAGAAATACAGAGGACAGCGAGGGCGCATTATTTAATCTGGGCACAGATACACTCACATTGTCAATGTTCACTCAATCTTACATTTGCAAAGTGAGTACATCACCACAATGGTATCGCATATCCCTGTATTATATTTACGATTGAAGGATTAACTGCTACACAGACAATCACGTAGAAATGTAGCATAAAAACGACTTGAGACACTTGAGTCAGAGAACTGCAGACAGAGGGTAGTAAAGCACATACTTTAAGATTAAGCTTGATGTTTATTTTATTCTGAGAACTTTCTGGCTACGGCTTCACCTGGTAGTAAGATAATCGCACACAAAAAACGAAGAAACACAGGTAGTGGATCATTGGACCCTTTTGTGAGGAATCCCAAGGTAATTTACCACACTGGTGTTGCTGGAGTTCTTCAGGTGGTTGTGCAGCAGTTTGGTTGCCCCGTCCTGGAAGGTTTTTGGCAAAGCACCCAGCAGCATGGTGAACTCGGGGGTGTTTAACTCAAACAGCGAGATCAGGACCACCTGGGCAGCCTGCGACACAGAGTATTCAGAGACCAGGAGTCATTTGGAGAACTTTATGCACACCGTGAAATGGAGCAGGAACCTAAAGGAGAGAACACCTAGCTAAGAGGCGTGGGTCCGAAGGCTCAACTACATCGGTGGGCCACAGAATCAAAGTGAAGACTGAGCCAGTTGCAGCCCACCTTAATGTTATTAACCTCATTTTTAATAATGCTTATCACCTCTGCAACATAAAATGACAGCATAAAGGATGCCAAGCAATTTATTAGGTGTGGTCTGGGTTCTCCTACCAGTACACTCTGTGGAAAGTATAAAGTAAAAAACGTAATTATTCTTCATCACTCAACACACAGTGATTACCATTTTTATTTTCAATTGAGCAAAGGTTTTTAGTAACACAAAGGCAAAGAGAGTCTGTTGTACTAAGCTTCTGACAGATCCAAGTATAAAATGTCACTAAGCGAACGGTTTCTGCAGTTTCTCTACAACATTAAAGCTGAAAATTATATCTTAAAAACAATAAGCACATAAAATGCTCTATCATACGTACTTAGTAATTACTTAATACTTCATTAACTTAATTGATTTGTAGAGCTCTCGTTTTAATGGTCAACGAATGTTAAAATGTCACTGGAGATTTGTCATTAAAAGTAAAATATATTTTTCCATTGCACAATAGAGTGCACAATATTTAAGCTCAGTTTTCAGTCAAAAACTCCTAGTTCTTTGCTTGTGTTAAAATAAATAAATAAATAAAATAATGTAGTTTCCTATAGACAAAGAGTTCATTAGTTCTGCCTTTAACAGGAAGCAAAACATTAAGAGCTTAAGAATTTCTTCTGGCTAAAGTTCAAGTCAATTAACATATCCAAATAAATATGTATTTGACCATATGTATATGTATCTTGCTTATATTGTAATGAAAAGGATGTTGATACCATTTTCGGAATAAACCGCTACACATCTTTCAGAGAGAGTTCAACTGACTCAGGTTGCCTCGTTTAGAATTAAAGAACACACTTATCTACCAAATTGTTACTGATATCAAAAACGGCATGCATGTTGCTAATATGACAAGCTTTCATTAAGAAAAGAATGAAGTGTGTTATGCAACAGTAGCAGAAGAAACACACGCAAGGTTTTAATTTTAATTCCTATTGGTTTGTTCTTCGTATTCTAGACGTAATGGTCTAATAATGAATTATTACATCACAAATCAATCCTGAAAAGTAGTCCAGTAATGCAATTGATAAAATGTGTATTTTAATAATACAGGAAAAATGTTAGACCCTCCTGCTATATCTTAATAAAAACAAGCGGCAAACGCATGAATACATTCCAATAAGGTCAATTCAAAGCTGCCAGGCAAAGCTGGGTTACAGAGAAAGGCCACACTTGAGAAATTCACACTCTTGCTGTGATTATGAGAAAACTCTGGAGTGTTTTGTGGGCTCTACCTGTTTGCACCTTTCTTCCAGGTTTCCCTCACCAGGTAATGAAGGTGTGGTATTGGGCCTTGCAGGCAACTCATCAGTCACCCAATTATGAAGTGTCTGGGTTTGACAGGCAGAACACGAGGGTTAAGGGGAAAAGAAAGGGAGATTTACCTTCTCAAGTTTCTCCTCTTTTATTGCAGAACAGAGTCCGAACCTCAACAGACACAGCTTCAGCACAGAGCTGGAGGTGTCATATGATAACCTTACATATAATTACACCTGCAGTACTGCTTCAGTTTAGTTAATTTATGGTCAGTCTCTGAAAGCCTCAAGCCTCAAGGGTAATGATGGCTACAATTTTCTCAGAGATCAGATTCCTCAGAATCAAAAAAAAAAAAAACTAAAAGCCAAAACCGTCTAATTTAACCTATGCAAGAGAAAGGAAAGAGGGGATATCAACGTGACTAGTTAAACCCATCACAGGCGTAAACAAATATATAACTATTTCTGTATCTGGTCACATGTTATACAGCTAGCAAACGTCAGAGTTGTATGACTTGCTTAAGGGGCAGATGCTTATATTTACAGCATGGCCTATTTGTCCTCATATTTTGCTCTCAGGCCTTCTATCAACTTTACTGCAGAATTAGATTTCAGTTTTCTATATTGTATACGGACAAACACAGGCATAAATAGTACACAGACATTTGCTAAGAATAGCTTTAGCAGTAAAGTGGAAACAAAGAGTCCAGTTCCATATGACATAATGAACTATAATGTTGAGACCAGCTTTTTCCTACATTGTTAAAAAATATATCTTTATCATAATATCTAGTCTCCCCAGAGATGTTAGTTTTATAAATACACTCATATTTATGTTGAGTTATAGAGCTTAAGGCTAAAATTAGACTGGGGTAAGAAGTAATGAATGAAGTATTCCATTAGAAATCATTCCTAAAAATAACAGAAGACAATACACATATACACAATCACATTTAGAACTGCATAATAATTAGTGGACAAAAATCTTCTCATATTCAAGGGGCAATGATCAAAGGGAAACTATATCAACTATAGTGACCCCTACCGGAAATAGTGTAATAGTAACAAATATATTTTTAAATGTGCACCAGCACTTTAATAATGTCTGTATAATTGCTTTTTGATTATTACATTAATTGCACTGGTGCTTTCAAAAATAAATTGGAATATATTCTTCCTATAGGTGGCGCTAGTGCTTTACTTTCATGGGAAACTAAGTCATGGACAATTATCTCTTTGAGTTATTGGCACATAAAGCAAAAGAAAACAAGTCACCATCTCCAAAATGATTTAATTGGTTCACACATCTCCTTATAGGAGTGTGTACCTTTAAATGCAAGGCAGGTTAAGTCAAATGTAACTTCATTTTAATCCAGTATGTCTTAATTCTGTAGCCCCTGCGAGTCATTTCTAGGCTGAGATTCTTATACTAGAGAAACACATCCAATTATGTGTGATTGAAATGCAAGTCCTTGTTCTGTGCTGGGCGATACCTCTGCACAAGGTATACTGGGATAGCAGAAGAAACTGGCTACGGATATTAGGAAACTAAATAGTCATTCGACAGACGCTTCTATTGCAAGTGTCTTGGAGGGACCAGGTGGGGGGTGAGCATTAATAACTGCTTCTGCAGAGTCGGACACAGCAGGACTTCGGTTTTACATGTCATCCCAAGGACGGAGCGCAAGGAGGTGAAGAAAATTGCTCAGGGCCATACAATAGACCCACCAAAACAGATCAAGACTGCCTAAAAAGGCTCTTAACTGTATGAAAACTGCACGGGGGTGGGGGGGTTCTTATGTAGTGTCACGCCAACCCAGATCTATAAGAGAAAATAATAGGCGCGTGGGCTGGGCCCTACATGTCATCTCTGCAGTCCACCAATTCTGCCCACCTTTCTCACATCTGAGCTCTTTGGTTCTGTCGTCCAGGTGATGATGCGGGAGACGGCGAGCCGCGTCTCGCTGGAGTTCACAAAGTCGGTCGGGTCCATCTGCCTGGCCAGGGACTCGATATACTTGAGAATGGCAACTTTGACCTGCAAATTGGATGCAGAGAGGTGAGCGTAAGCAGCGTGTCGTAGATCTGTTGAGCAAATGATTAGTTATGCAAAGGCTACTGACAGCAAAATCCATTCTTTGACACCTAGTCAGACAAAGCGGTTCATATTATTGTTTCTCCGGCAACACAATAAAAAATAACCCTCTTATCAGCCTATACTCAGGTTTCAGTCCAACTGGTTTCATTAGACCTTTTAAAAGTAATGTATACTATTACATAATAAATAATGTAAATAAATGTATATTGCCTATAGGGAAGGCTGGGGTTGACAGAATAGTGTAACTATGCATTCCCTCCTGTGTCAGATCTCCACACACATACCTTGAGGTTTGGGGTTTGTGTCTGATCCACTATGAACCTCATCAGAATATTAAACTGCTGATCAAATGGAAAGGAGTCTCTGCAAAAGGAACGAAAAGCGTTAGTCTGCAACCGCCAGGTGGAAATTGGAGCCAGAATTCACACTTTTTGCTGACGACGCAGTATCTGTACATATAGGTCCGATACTGACCTGGTTACATCCAAAGCTTTCTGCACCTTGGCCTGAACCGAGCCCAGCAGGTCTGCCCCCATCTTTTTGAGCAGCTGGGTGAGCAGCACAAACAGCCAGTCCTGCAGGTCATCTTTGTGGATGGTAATGAAATCTACCAGAGTCTCTAGAAACATGCTAAATACCTGCAGCACACACAGGTCACCAAGGACAAGAACCAATAAATGACACTTCACCTCACCAGAATACAAACAATATAGACGTGCATAATATTATATTTATGTAATGACCATTTATATAGTGAAAGACAGCTGTAATACAATACATTTATAATAATAATTATTTTATTTTTTTATAATGATTTTAGTAAAACTCCTCTTGCTTCACATGAAACCAGTTAGAAAAACACACACTTACTCTCTGTAGTTAAAATCCACACGCAGGGAGAACATGCAACAAAATAAACACTCCATTAGTAACAATGCACACATATTTACAACACAGCTGCTGTGGCATATTCAACTCTGAAACACTTAGAAGGGTCCTATCTAATTGTCAGGGAGCTTATGGATAAATGCTGGGAAATAGTGCCCCCTACACTGAAATAACTTCTCTGGTACCTCATACAATGCTTTATCATACAGAAATGCACACAAATATGTTTAAAACCTTTTCCTAAAGTCTAACAAACCCTATTTATATAAATTAAGTTGAAATAAACCTTTTCTTTGGTATTCTTCAGCAGAAGTATTGAAGTAAAATGCTTCTTTATATACATTTGAATACAGTGTATGTAATATCGTCTTTAAACACTTATATTTAGTGCTTTTAACAAACAATTAGCCATTTTCACACAGCATATCATGCAGTAGGTTAGTGGTATGAAACTGGGTTTTCACAGCATCATAACTCAAGGCACGCAGACCGTTCATTTTATAGAAGGTGGAATTACCTTGCTGTGGGGATCTGCGAACATTCGAGTGAATATCTCACAGAGTCTTTTCAGTTCAACGCGGCTAAAAGAGGGGCGAAAAAAAAGAAAGATTTGACCATAAATGAATAACCGATGAAGTATAAACAAAAAATATGACTGACATAACTATTATAGGACACACGTGGTTTTGGGTTGTAACCAGGAACAACACAAACAGGTCTAAGATTAATTTATCCGAGTGGTCCACCCACCTCAGAGTTCTTTGGCTCTTCAGCAGGTTCTGAAGGCCCACCAGACCCTCCTTCCTCTCGGACCAGTTGGAGCTGGCGCAGTGGTTCAGCACCTCGGCCACGTCCTCCGTCTGCCGCAGGTAGTGAGGGATGCCTCCGTTCCTGGAGCCGTAGGACCTCTCCGAGCAGGCACTGGAGGCGTCGCTGTTGGCATCGTCGTCTGAGTAGATCCCGGGAGACTCGTATCTCCGCCTGACCGGCTTCCTCTGCAAGACCAGGACAGCGCTGTAGTACGCGGGCAGGCAGGACCGAGCACGTGCAGAACACACACCACGGAAACCACCTATTGTGTTAGTGGCTGGTCATGCAAATTTGACTTGTCTGTTCTAGTGATCACGGTTTTCAATAAAATGACACACAATTTCACACAGCACCACCTTCCTCTAAAGTGACAGGCCACTAAGTCATTTATTTTCATCACAAATCATCAGCTCTGAAGGCATTATTTATAGCAGTCTTTTTTGGTTTCTGATGTACAAACATGAATCAAAGACGGAAATATTAAAAAATGAACCTGCAGATTTCTAACAACCCATGTCAAACTGATCACTGCGTTGCAAATTTAATCTCTTGAGAAATCAGGTTCAGGAAGCAGTACAGTTTACCATGAAAAACACCCTGCTTAATCTATTGTTACGTGCAAGAGTACGGTGAAATTAATAAGTGTTGCAGTCTTAACCTTGTCGCAGTAAACTCCTTCAGGTTGATTAAATCTAGGTATGCATTAAAGTAAGGCTTAAACGCAGCTGAAAGACCACATAAATCCTAACGGTCAGTCTTGTATTAAAACATTTCATTAGATTTGTACTTTTGTTTCTCTTTGGCTAATGAATTCAACTTGTGAGTAACACTTCTGACATCCGAATGAAGCCATGCTTATTTTGAAAGGTGTGACTCAATATACATGACTGTAGCACAATAAAAACAATTAACTCAGTCCGGCCGTTTCCATTATAGGGCTGAAGGTGAAGGTAATGAGTCTACAAACCAAGCCATCAAAAAAGGTCTATAATAGACCGGCTTAGCGTCTTCATTTAATATGTGGGGAATTACTTAAAGCCTACAGCTTATTATCAACCTTAAATTAACTATACCATTTGGGGGCTGTAATTGGAGTAGACACTATAGGATTTCATGACCTTAACACGAGGTACAAGAATCAACCTATTTCCATTCAGAATCAAGACTTTTCGACTACTGTTAGAAAAGACTGATGCAACACAGATGTGGCAGGAGAGCAGATATTGGCACAGCACAGAAAACAGCATGGAGCAATACAGACACTGCTCATATGTCCTTTTAGAGGATTTTAGGGACTTACGGTTACCTAAAATAAATACAATCTGTTGCCAGTGCCTCAAGCATATTGGCACATTCTCTAGCTATTCAATAGAAATGCATAGGAAGGGATTAACAAAACTCATCATGGCTTGGATAGTAATGCAACAAACTTGTATTTTTTTAATTTTGTATTTCAATCATCTTTCCAAGGGTGATACAGAACCATACGATCTTTAAATGGCTAAAGATCTGGGAAGTGTGTTTGTTAGTTAATTTCCTAATATTTCCTAATATTGTAAGCTTTTGTGCCACAAAAACAAAAACATTGGCAAATATCAGGCAACTCCTCCTAACATCCTTGTACAATCCTGTTCTGCGTGCAATCGCTTAGGCGGTTAGTGGGTGAGATGGGAACACAGATTAAACGGTTAAATTAAACATGTACCTTATTCCGTGAATCTCCTAATAGCTGAAGACGATTAGAACAATCAAGGAAGGAAGAGTAAAAGAGAATTATATCAAAAGTACAAGTACAAGAGAGAAAAATATTGACATTTGTTGTTATAGAAAAAAAAGTGGAACAACATGGCAAGAGGTACGAAACTCAAAAATGGACAGTTTGGGAAAAGATTAGAGATCTGGTTCCTAAAGCCATACACTGGTTATATTGTGGTAAACAAAACCTAACATTTCAAACTAACCCCCCACAGCATATTGGACTTTAATTTAATACACAATACATTTTTCATGGGAAAGGTGCTACAATTAAGTAGATATAGAGCCCACATGTATTAATTTTACTAAAGCCTGACTGAATTCATGCTCAATTAGGGCATTTAGCGGGAAAAAGAACACGGAATTCAAAGGCCAACGTGGCGGGCAGCGATTGGAAGAACGACTGAGATCGTCTCACCAGGGCATCGGCGACCGCGGCCTCCACCTCTGTGCTTGTGTTCAGGACCCTCATGGCATTCACCGAGGCAGAGATGCGGGCTTGGTGAGACAGTGCAAACCGATCTGGGAGACAGGAAGGAGAAACCATGAAATCAAATGCAAAATAAAACAACAACGAGACCATCCTGGTACTCTTAAGGAAGTAAATTAATCTTGAAATTAAAAAAGGATGATGAGCAATGTGGACACAGTCAGGAGTAGACGTCCATTTATGTCACAATCGATTTAAGCTACCAGCCGTGCAGTGAGAATATGACTCTTCACAGAGCTTGGAAGATATGAGTGGCTCTGCGATTTGTGACATTTTATTTACTGGGAATAGTTCAGTCATAGTTGTCACACCGGCTGGTAATAAAACAGAACTATCTTTAAGATAACCAATATATTGTGCATCATGTCAGCTTATGGATTGATGTTAAGATTGATTCTTAAAAGAATAACAAGCTCAGATAATGATGTCCCTTTTAATTGTTGTATTAGCAGCGCTTATGAAGCAAGGCGGGGGGGAAACACAAAAAAGTGTGCCTTCCATATGAAGTAGAAAATCTATCCAAGAGTAATTTTTTGATTATTATTAAAAAAAAAATAATTAGAAAACAAAGAATGATCAGAATCAACCACAAATGACCGTAAGGAAAAACATGATGGTGTACGACAAAATATAGCACAATGCACTGACTCGATGCGAGACAGAAGAGGAGGATGAAGCAAGGCCCGACTCCAAAGCAGATGTCAAAAGTAAAAGAAGGAGCTGCAAAAGGATGTCAACTAAGGATGCAGCCAATGAAAAAACAGATCCATCTGAAAAGAAAACAATAATGCTCTCTGCCAAATCATTGACAACTGAAGAAATGAAATGTACGTCATCAACAATGTTCACAATTCACTGACACTCCTATAATACACATATTTAATAAAAGTAACTGAAGCATTAAGGAAAAATGCACAAATGTAAATTAAAATGGATAAGGCTAACACAATGTTTGCTAAAGCGGAAATGAACCATTTGACATGAAAATACAGCAGCAATGCCTCAAAATGGAATAAGATGAAAACCAAAAATGAAACCAAAAGTAATCAAGCGAAAACTTGACACGTTACATGTTGAAGAGGATTTGGCATAGATTCACGTTACCCCCCCCTTCCTCCTCAGATCTATCCTGTGCCACACAGACCCTACACGGTTCATCCTCTACAATATTAAGGTGCAAGCTCTTGCTCTCTATACACATCTATCTGCTTCAAACACGATGAGCACATGCCAAGTGTGACCTTATCCTCTGCAGTCAAGGACAGGCAGTGGTGAAGGGTAGGGTATGGCATGCAACGTGACTAGCAACTGGTTCACCTGACTGGCCGACAGAATCGGCTGTGGACAGCGCGCTGGTGGAGCGAGAGTGGCGTCGGGAGGCTGCAAAGGAAAGGAAGGGTGATACCCCGGGGGTTAGTGTCACACACTCTGTGCCGCTTAGAGTAACCAGCAACTGTCGTCCGCAAAGCCGCGGCTCTGGGGAGAGATGGGAGCCGGCTGCTCGGCCTGCTTTCACAGCCCGTGAGTCGGATGCTGGGACATGCAGAAACACCATGTGATTGTGACACACACACCTGTAGCAGGACAACATTGCAATGATGCTATGAGGCTGTGTGTGGGATCTCGGGTAAGAAAGGCTGCATTCACAAGCACCAGAGGCCTTTGTATCTCATCGGTCATTGCATTTAGAAGATACAGACGCTGCCTGGGGACATTTCCAGATGCACAGAGCTGCTGGGCGTTGTTTGCCAGGACTTTCAGTCACCAGAGAAGGCCAAACTCCTCAAGTAGCAAAACATGCACTCTTAAGTGTTCCCGTTCCCAGGAAGCTCTCCCTGGCATATTGCTCCAGTACAAAGAGGTCTTTTACTTTCTGAAAGTAAATGGGTTTACAGGTACAAATTGTTTCAATACATTTAAGATTAGCATGGGTTTATATTGTAAAGGAAACGATAAGGCAAATGTTGCACTAAAGAAATTATGCTTGGAAAGTCATCCTGTTTCTAACCACCAGACACTACGAACAACAGAGGTTTCAGGACTGGATAAAGTCAGCAGAGTCAGATTTATATCATCCATAGAAATCATAAACGGTTAAAACAAAGGTAATAGGTTTAATAACTGCTTCACTAAGAAATCCCAATGCTTAGGAAATGGTTAACAAACAAACAGAAATAAAAATAAACAAATTAAAAACTACTGTTCACGAGTTTACAATCCATATTAAGACTATTAACCTATTGACATAAATTGCCCAGGTTGGATTATTGCTGACGAATTAACAATGAGAACCAAAACCCGACTGTATGGGTGGAAGAGAACGAAGGACAGATTATACTTCTAATTACAAATATATTATACAGGTACCTCATGCTGTCTGAGGAAGACCCTGCTGTGTTGAAACACCATCCCACCATTACGATATTCAATTCTGTTTCTCAGACGGCGCTGACTGGTAAATACACTCGATTGTATAGTTTGTCACAATGAGCTGATAGGCCTTTGGAGTCTGTTGTGGATGTGGACCAGACTTTTAATTTACCAGAGAGAGGATTCATCAATGTGTATTATAATGTACAACCAGCACTAATTTATTTGAACTGTGGATCATTTTTGGGTGAGCTCTTCTTATATTGGCACTTCACTTCAGAGCATCCCATCCATGGTAGGATATGTTTTCGTGATGCTTACATTTCAGAGTTTCTTACTAAATGCTATCACATAGTATGTCAATAGAAATTGTACACATTAAAGTAGATTAAAATAATAAGCCTGAGACTGGGATTTATAATCCGTCACTGGATAAGGTATTTAAACCTAGCATAAACATAAGTGCATATATCTACATTTCTACATATTTTATAATCTACTTTTTAATTTGGTTTCAAAATGGACTTAAATTAGCCTGCTACAGAGACACGGTATACATCTTCAAATCCAGATGTAATTTTATACAAAGGATGTATATTAATTATTAATTAATAATAAAAAAACACACAATTACTGCATACCCAAAGATTTTGTTATAATCTTGGGTAAAAAATATAATAATTATACTGCAATACTCACCCAATTAATCAGGCTCAGAGGGCTATTTAGGAAAATGCTGGCCTAAAAAATCACATTTATCTATTATCACAATGAAGAAATGTTGTTATCTCTTCAAAGACACGAGTCTCCGCAAAATGTCATCTCGGCCTTTTCGTAAGGACTGGCCCCAGTTCTCCTGCACCGGGTCAAACGCACACAGTGTGATGACTTGCTGACTAAAGACCGTAGGAGTAATTGCATCTGGCTGCTTGACTGGCCCTCTGGGTTCGCCCGTTTCTCTACAACTCTCATTGATTTGACTGTGCCTGTCTGTGCTCAAACCTTCCCTGACTGTCTCCTGTTAAAAAACTCCATGGGTACTGTTTGTCTATTAGACCCTAAAATCTGCATTTTTAAATCTGTTAGCAGGACAAAGAGTCTGCAGAATATTTCTCAATATCAAATACCTTTTCAGACGCGCAGTCTGAACAGGTACGCTGAGGAAAACAACCTCATGAAATAACTCACACAGTACAGTATAGTAGTAATTATTGCCCTTTGTATCGCGCTTATATTTTAAAGTCGCCCTGGACTCTACAGGAGCAGAATAATAAAACCAGTAAGACTTTGCTGGCATTTATAACCTGATTTTCTGTGCATTTGCTTGCATTCATCGAGGTTCACACTATGTGATTTGAGAATTTCTGGTTACATGCAGCTGGCTGAAACATTCCTTGAAACCATCTCCAAAGAGCAAGTGTGGCTAGACAATCTGACACAGTGCAGGAGGTCATTAGTGCATGCAGAAAGAAGGGAAAGCAACAAAAGAAGAGAGGGAAGACGTCGAAAAAGAAGACCTTGGCATCCTGATTAAGGAGCATTCGCCGTGTGGGGGGGAGGGCAGGGGCAGTGGCACGTGGGGAGCTCCGGTGCCATCGTGTACTCACCCAGAGGAGTGAAGCCCCTAGCCGGGCTCGTATCTCGACTGCTCTCACGACTGGTGTCGCGGCTGCACCCCTGACTCATGCTGGGTCGGGGGATACGGCTGCTCCGTGCTAGCGTGTGGTAGGGAAGAGTGTCAGACAACAAGGTTTATCACACACCCAGGAGCTCAAGACACAGGTTAACTGGTTAGTGAAGTCAGCCTCCTGCTCAGGGCCCGGCTGGAGAAAGTGGGGATTTTGCTTTCAGACACATTAGTAGCTGAACAGACACACATTGAAAGCGGAAGTAGGTTAGAGTTGAAGTTTCCTTTGAAAAAGGAGGGAAATGTGACGGCACAGTTTTTGAAACGCATATTACACTGGAAGTGATTCCCCCACGTAGATTGTGGGATTTCCAGAAATGATTACTCGTTACACGAATTACGTTCTCTTTCGAATAAATAAACATACCTGCTTCAACTGGACTTGACTTGAAAAATAATGCCAATAAGTATAATCAAAAGTATAAACAATAAGTAAAATCCAGTTACCATTCCCAGCCTCACGTCACAGGAAAGCTTGGAAAAATATTGCTTTTATTCTATTTTTGTTTTTGATTCCTGTAACCACAGATTAACCTCTTCCTTATCTCAAACATCACATTTGTAAAAGGGAATCAGTAAATCATAAAATATACATTCAGTCATAGTTGAAAAGAAATGCATGCCAAATGAATGCACTGAACATACTATTTTCCCTCCTTCGTTGTTTTACCCCACAGTCACACGTACACTGGGTGGTTAGAGAGGGAGGAGAGCAATCTGCCGAACACTTTAATAATGTGCCTTCTGGATTCATCTGTTGACCATGTTCCACATCCCAAATGCAGTACAGCTTATTAACCCAATATTATTTACCAGCAAGTTCATCTCCATAATCAGCTGTACAATTAACGAAGGATGCCGCTTTATCAGGGGTTCATCGGAACGATTCTGATTTATACCCAGATGCTAAAATGCAGTAGAGTGTTTTCACAGCCCTCCTGGATGCCGTGATGACAGTATTTCTTGGGATGAGCTGACGGATATGGTGATCTCAGCAAAGTGAGTAACAGCACTTGGTTTGCACACAGATGAGAAGCCGAGATGGAAGGCGCTGGTTTAATAGTCCCACAGGTGATCAATTACCATGATGCAGTGAGAGTTCAATTACGGTGGTCACTGAGATATGTACACACATTAATTTAGATGGGCAAACAGAACATCAGCTCCATCACATGTCCATGGCCGCTTTCTAATCGATGGGGCCTGCTTTCCTGCTTCTCGGATCCCCTGCCGCCCCGCTGGTGTGATTAATTTGTGAGATGTGAAGCCCCTAATGGAGCTCTAATTAAAATCTGTCCTGTACAATAAAGCGTGCTATGTTTATAGTGTTCCCTCTCAAGCAGTTAAAGATATCTTTATACAGGAAGACGTCAGCCTAGAAGATTGTCAGAGGAGTCTCTTTGTTCTCTGAGACCCATCAAATGACCAAAATCACACTGTTTTCCAGGACAAATATAACCGTCACTGGCAGCTTCAGCAACAGGCCAAGAAAAGGATGAAACCTGACTATGAATGTGGGGCTTCGTAAGACTTAAGATCTTACTCCCGGAGGCGGTGTTCCTAGGCTGTGTGGACTTACCTAATCCCAGCCGGCTGGGGCTGGTCTCCCGGCTGCAGCCCTGGCTCCGGGGGATCTTGCTGCGCTTGTCTGTGGGGGTCGCCGATGCAACGGCCCGTGGAACTCGTCCGTACGTGTGGCCAAGGAGCTTCCCAGGAGAGCTGGAACGACTGCCGGCTAGAACACACAATCCACAGCAGGGTCAGCCTCAGAGGAAAGCTACAGTGCGGGGAGTCACGACGTGGCAGATTGTCGACACCTTCACCGGCATCATCGTAACTGAGACACAATAACCTCCTGTTCATGTGTTCATTTTAGGAGCTGGAGAGCAACAGGTGAATCCTGGGACATAATCCGATGACATGCAACACTGATATTAAACTATGAAACATCTTGTTAAACACACATCGATTTCACATGCAATATCACTGTTTTAAAGCTGAAAACCATCACAATCGAGGCTGTCATTTCAGCCAGCTACCACCATTTAAAAAGAATCTTCATCGCAATGTACATTTGCTTTATTACAAATGTAAAAACAAATGTGTGGAGAGATTTGTGTAGTTCTGTAAACAATCCAGATCAGACAGATGTGCTGAAGACAACAGACAGTGCCATTGGATGCTATTTACTGAAAACAAGTTCAATGACCAACAATCACTCAACACTGAACGGAGCATCACATCCAACGGTGTATAAAAACACCTGGATTGAGATGCTGAGGCATGTTTAAACAACATCTGTATGGCAATTCAGCTTCAGGGACAGAAACAAAAAAGAAAAAAGGTTGCAAGACAAACATGCAGAGTTAGAAAGCGGGACCTAACTGTTCTAAAGAGAAGCGTGTTATCAAAAGAAAAGAAATGAAGAGAAAGAAAATGCTGAAATGTGCAGGAATTCCACGTTCTTAATGGCGCTGACTAGAAACTAGATTTTATCATAAAAAAAAAAACAAAAAAAACTAGATTATCTGAAAAATGTCATGCAGCATCAAATTATCACCGCTATCAAGGAGAACAACTGCTGAAATGATAAAAAGCAATGTACAGGCATGCAGTGAACCCTAGGAGGGACTTCTTATGACAGGCAGAAGGGCTTACCGCCGGCAGGGTTAGCTGATCTGGATCCTTGTTAATGAAAGCAGGCCAGAGGACAGTGAGAAGCAGCGCGTTACACACAGTCAACGAGAGAAATCAAACCCAGCGTGCAATGAGTGTGTCATTAAAAAATGGGTGCATTTGCTCAGATCCTTTAATCTCACCTTGTCAGTATGATAAGTCTTGTGGGTTGTATGTATTTATTGAGTGATTATTCAGAAATGTAATGCAGCTTATGCAGCCTAGGCTGGCCTGGACTCAAAGAGTTACTCAAAGTCAGGCCTCTTTATATTTACACATATAAAATGCCCAAGATAAAGGAGCCACATTGTTAGGACATTGGGGAGTTTTTTTCCCCCCCTTAAGAGTCAGAAGTGGGCAATTTATGCCTTTAGCAGGAACGTCTGACTAAAATGACACCAAAGTAAAACAAATAGACAACATTCTAACAGTATTTTAATATTATAAAATATATCACTGAGCCAAAATTATTACAAAGTCATTATATTAAAAAAATGAAGTCTTGTTAAAATAGTCCATTGTCATACTGGGAGTGAGAGATCTTTGGTACCCACAATGCACTCCTGGCCACATTCACAAAGTATTTTCCACCAAGCTACGTTTACTAAATGTTGTTAAGACAAAACAGAAAATTGAAAACATCTGTAAGATGCTTTAGTATTGTGTGATGTTCTTGCCTTCACAGTAAAGGGAAAGAAAAGAAAAACAGTAGTAAAATAGCATGACAGGAAATGATTTTCTGAATGCGGCCCACGTGTGAAAGAGCAGTGCCAGTCAAGACGTGAGCTGTTGTTTATGGCATGGGAGTCATCGATTACACCCGTCTTGCCTCAGCTCCAGGAGAGAGGGCCGTGTACTCACGTTGAGACTGAGAGACCACCTTGGCCCTACTGCGCCCCCTGCTGTCGGTGGTGGTGGAGCTGACGCCCACGGTGCTGCCCGAGCTCTGGCGCCTGGTGCGCACGCGACCTGCGGGAGAAACAGAAAGCGGCGGGTCAGCAAACGCGAAATCCACACAACTCACTTTCCCGCGCTCTCGCGTAGAAGACGTGTGTGAAGACTCAGCCCTGACCGTTTTACATACATCTCGTAGATTACGTGGACCCCAGACAGGATGTTTTTACACTTGGACACAACAAGAAACACTGACACACGGTGCAAAAGTAGTATTTGCTCTCAGAAGAGGTCATAGAGATGTGTGTCGAGATGTTGAAACACCATCTTTTAATTGAACACCACCAGTGTAGACAATCGGCATGGAAGACCATCACAGTATATGCACACGCACACACTCCATCTCCAACATCTCATTCCAGGAATTGCTGCACACATTGTCATCCACACACAAAAGTATTTTAATCATTTCTTCCACTATACGGTTACAGAAGCTTATTATGGAGGCCGAGATACATTTTAACATCTGCAAATATCGTGTTTTTTATTTTATTTGGGAAAGCATGTGGACACTGGGAACATCACAATTAAATTAATCAATTTCTAGTTAAACAATTGCCTGCAGTGTTTTTCATGGGGGAGTCAGTGAGGTACAAACAAAATGGCATTTCTTCAATATTGAGTTGAAAAGGGTCAATATCAATGTTGTTTTTTTGATTAATTCTAATAAATGTCACACTTAATTTCAGAATAGCTTTCTGGGTCACATCTCCGATCAGACTATCACAACTAAATCACAACTAAACTGACTCTCTCAGTCCCCTGGCAACAACCAAATAACTTTGTGCTATTTTCTTCTGGATAACCAATAAACAGTTTGGTGATTTCACCCAAACACAGCCCATCTGACCCAAGGGCATGCACAGCATAGATGCATCACTACCGAGGCAATGCTAGATCTGAACTTTCACAGCAAATTGAATCAGTTTTCTAATTTTTAAATCTCCCCAACACACTTCAACTGTTAAAAAAAAAACACGTTTACCTCTATATGTGTAACATTAGAATAAGTCTATGCCATTTACTTAGTCTGCAGATTTTCAGAGCAATCGCTAAAAAGCACATTCCTCAGTGAATCTAACCCTGAGAAACATCATGCCTAAGTAAATGTTCCCTTAGACAAGCAGATATTGCATTTTTAGATTTAGCAGTAGAGGATGATAAAAGTCATTATCACAACTATTATAAACAAGCGAAGCACAGCAAATTCACTACATGGGAGAAAGAAGATCGAGGATACTTCTTATGACCTCCATTGCATCTGAACTGTTTTTGTTTTTTATGTAATCACAAATCATTAACAGGAAATTATGCTGGCTGATCACAGTACTAGTAGAAAAGCAAATGAGTACAGCAGCCTATTGAATGCGAGGAATCAGTGCTCGATGTACCTTAGCTAGGGTTTAGCTAAACATTTTTTTGTACTAATATCGCATTGGGATTTGTTGTTCCCCTGAAAAACACACATTGCTAGAAAGAAGAAAAAAAAAAGACTGCATTGCAGCAAAAGCATCACACTGCTAGGGTTTCTAGTCTCTCCAGCATGAAACGTTATTCTTTCTCTGGGTTCTCTAAGACAGCAGTAGTGCACCATTAGTAGATGCACCGCATAGTAACGCTTGTTAGTACAGCAGAATATTACATCGCTGGCCATCACGTGACCTGGAACAATTCCCCTCAACCGTGAGTCTCCCAAATTGTGCTCCCTAATATATTTTGTTTTGCTTCACAAGATTTGACAGGAATCTACATTTTTTTTATGACCCCATGCAAGAGAAACTGAGACAAAGTCAACATGGAAGATTTCCAGAATATTTTGGTCGTGTAGTCCCTTGGGCAAACCAGAAAATAACCTTTTTGGCTAAACATGTCCTTTCAAATCTGGACATTTAAAGCATGTATGATACTCCATCTTAAACAAGTTAACAAGCCAAGTTGAACTCAACCAAAAGAAGAAAAAGTCTTCTGAAGTCAAACACAGTATATTACACACACATTGATTCCTGTGACCACCATTTCTGCATGCCATTTCCCTTATAAAAGGTGACTAAATTCTTTAAAGCAAGCTTTGAAGAAATCACATATATAGCTTTCATACTACTTTGTAACACGTGCCAACAAATAAAATACAAAGACAAACAAATGAAAAACACTGAAGGGACTGTGGAGACCAAGTTAAGGTGATCCAATATGCTATGAGGATTCGCAGTAGATCTAAGAACTTAATCCATTGCCAAACAGCATTACAGTATGAGACTTATTTAAAAAAACAAAACATTTTTAAAGTCAATAATCACCTTTTTATAAAATAAAACCTGACCTTTTTCATTATAAAGATATAATTAAGGAGAGGGAGGTACAACCATGCAGACAGAGCATGCAGAGCACCACTCTCCACAGATGGGCACCAGGTACATGGTGTATATATATACCGTGGAAACAGAGACCACGAGGAATACAGATTCGTTGACAGACTCGTTACAGACACAGACATCTTACCCTCGGATTTAGCGGGCGTACCATCTTTAAGCAAAGACAAGAGAGCGGGGAGAGGGATAACAGGGACACATTAGTATAGGTTAGCAGGAGCCGGGGGATCTGGTCTGAGATGCAGAGCGGTGTTCATTCCACGCTTTGTTCATTTTTTAAAACAAAGCAAATCTAAACAGTCAAAATGTTCTCTGCAGGTTTGGCCCCAATCTCTCATGCGTACTCAGTGATTCAAACATTATTACAGGTGGGAAGGGAGGACTTTTGAACATTAGAAGCTGTGAGCATAAGACTGAATAATTTCATATTAAACATCAAATAGGAAGCTACTGATGCAATGTGAAGTAATATATATACTGCAAGCTAAGGATATAGCATTGTGGTTAATTATGCTATATTCCCTCAGAAGTTTTTTTAACACTGTAACTAACTCCCACGATACCATTCAGTCAATGAAAGATTAATCTTCGACCAGTCAATAGCAAAGAAAAATATGTAACACAAAAATGCAAAGAGGTGACTAAAGCCCTCTCCTCTCCCTCCCTTTCACAGCACTGCCCCGCATTACTCTGGGTGCCGTCAGACTCCCCGAACGAGAGCCAGTCGGTTCTGTTTCTCACCATCAATTGGGAAGTGGCAAGAAAGACAAGAGATCTGCAGATCACGAGTGTCTGTCATGGAGCAGTGACGGGTGTGGCTGGTTACCTAGAGACGCGTAGGAGCCAGGGGGCAGGGCGGCTGCCGAGCTGAAGGGCGACGCCGGGGGGACGGCCGTCATCCGGGACTTGGCGGTGGCAGCCGCGTTCACGTCGATGTCGCTGCGAGAGCGCTGCAGGGAGCCCGGGGTGGTGGCGGATTTGGAGCTCACCGAGGAGGCTTTTGTGGGGAACAGGGATAGGCATTAGGGAAATATATCACTTGAGAAAAGAAGGTACTGGAGAAAGGACAATGGCTCTAGTTCCTAGTTTTCTTGTGGGCAGAGGAAGGTACACAAATACTACTGGACATCTTACTTTCAAACCAGACAACAGCTTTAAAGGGACAGAGCTTCATCGAGACAGAATCACAGATTGACACAACAGAACAAAAACACTTCTTACTTCTGGACACACTGCTTCCAGTCGGACTCCTCTTGGTGGACAGAGGTCGGCTGAGGACACAGAAGGACATTCATGAATAGATTATAATATATCATTTTATTTTATAAACTATTATTTCACAAAATATTCATTATTTTAGGGCTGGGCGATATGGCCAAAATACAGTATCATGGTATTTTTCACATTTTTGGCGATATGACGGTATAATGGCCATTTTGTACTGTTCGTAAATCAAAAATAATAGGACACAACTGACGTTGAATTACGTTTCCCTGTTCTGTATCAGTTGTCTTCATGTCCACACTATCAACAACACACCTTTCTTCGGGACAGATTAGCTGGGTCACTTTGCTGTGAAGTTTCACCCACACTACTCTCCTCCATCTCGTCTTCATTCATTGTGCATTGATCACGTTTGTTTGTTTATGTCAACACGCAATACACATTTATTTTCGATATTTGGCTGAGGCGCATAAATTCCAGTACAATGCAGCGTTTGAGAAGCGCAGCTCTGCGCAGAGATTCAGAGACGCGCGTTCTTGGAGTGTTTCTGCGTGATGCCACTAAGCCCCACACACAGAAATCTGCGCAGCTGAGAAGCTGCTGCAGGAGGCGAGCTGTGGCTGTGAGACACAAGATTTTGCAGAAATCAAGAGGGTCGTGTCAAGCTGAATGAAAACTACTGCTGCCCCCTTGTTAGCTGGGCCGAATGTCAACTTTCATTACACAATGAAGCTGTGAACAGCACTGTCAAAACCATAGATATGGAATTCTAGATCGACACTTTAGCATTGTCAATGCTTTACTAAATAATTACATTAATTATTTAAAAAAATATAATGTAAATCTATGATGGACAATAATTAAGTTGTTACTTAAATGATTTGCAATTCTATTTTTTTTTAATAAAAACTAAATACTAAAAAACTAAATTTCTTCACAGTTTAACGTTCCTGCTGTTGATACACAATACTAAATGCCTTTCGAGTTGAATTAATTTAAGCCCATGTGAGAGGGAATGGTCTCTCTTAGTCATTAAACCTGGTACGTCACCCTGGCTCTCGCTTCTCCGCTTCCACCACACGCAGCTCTAACCACCAATTACTCGCCCAGCTGACAGTGCCGTGTTGGCAGCCCCAGACACAGCCATCTCCTTAGAGGACAATACAGGCACTCTAGGTAAACCACAGACGGAGTAACCGCGTATACCATAACTATTTTTCAATACGCAGAAAATCCAGCTATGCACTTAAAGCCTCTAGCAGCTGTGACTTACATGTCGCGGAGGATCATTAAAGATTGATCCGGGGAAGAGATTTGCTACCTGCTGCATCTCAACGGAAACCCTGTCACTAGTTGCCGTTAGCACGAGCAGCGGTGCATGTTGTCCAGGGAGATTACTCTCCCCATTTCAGGATCTATTTGGCAGCACTCCATTTATTTCTCAAGACAAGCCGTGGATATTGGATTAGCATGTTAATTGCCTTATCCTGCCTTATAATTAGTCTGACCTAAGACAGCAACACACAGAAATCATTATTTTTCTTTTTCTTGTTATAATCCAAGCATCCGGTGAGAAGTGATCTCTTTTATAATGGATATAATGCAATATCACCACTGTGGTTATTCTGGATCAACAATAAGGAATTGTCAGCCACAGACCACACATCAAACATTTCCCAAAAAGATTCATGAACTACAGCTGGAAGTAATTTACACGGTCAATAACATCAAATGTGGATATAAATGCAAAATACACTATTCAAATATTCCATCAACACTTTAAGAAAAATCACTGTCTAGTAACAAAGTCCATTGGCATAAGGCTTATTTCCACAGCGCACGTGCAGTAAACCCTGTGAAAGTGCTCAGCGATGTGGGGGGGGGGCTCACTTGAGGCTCTCCTGGGAGCTGGAGGACGATCGGTCCGACTGGGGCAGAGACACGATGCTGTCCGAGTTCTTCAGGTGAGACTGCAGGGCTTTCTGGTAGGACGACTCCAGAGCTTGGAAAAGCTGCTCTGCCTCCCGACTAAAGTTACTGTGAAATCCCCAGTAACACCTTGAAGGAGCATCAACACAGAGAGCCATTAATTATCAAACAACAGATGAATTATAACACTAATATTATTATTATTATTAATAGGATTCCACAGCTTCCTTAGTAATAAACACAAATACCCCATTGGTGTAATTCAGAAATACAAATAAATGTATTTCAGTTAATAAATATGCAGATTGTTTTCATATATTATAAACTGAAATATTGTTAAAAACAATACAGGAAACAATCTTAGCCATCTCTCTTTTTAAAAAAGGACCCCATTACAAAAGCAGGGTCTTCCCCCGAATACCATCTTATAGACAATCTGATGAAGTGATAATCAGAGAAGTATTAAATGCAGACAGTTGAATCGATTTACTTTATAATGCTAGTTAAAATAATTGTATTGTATAATTACATATGAAACTGACTATATTGTGAATCTTTAACAGGATTGAACTACAGTCATGCTTGTAATCTAATATGAGTAACTCAGCCTGTTAGGTGGTTCCCTCTGCGTTCAAGAAAAATAAAAAAATAAAAGAGAAACTTACTTTCTGGCGACTGATCTGGCTTCTGAATCAGCATCGTGGATCCCCTTCTTAATGGTCTCTGTCAGGACTGACACATGTCTGGGAGAACAAGGAAACATGACTTCAAGAATTCGAGACGTGAACCTGTCCCACCTTCCCATAAACCCAGACCAGTCTGAGGTGAACAACAACAACAACAACCACCACCCAAATAAAATCAATAGTAGGGTAAAGCTTGTGACATTTAATCTCAACAAACAAGCTTTTTTGCAAGTTATCTTTACATCACAAAGCCGTTTGGGAAATTGAAAGGGGACGTGGGCTCAGGATGCATTTTTAAAGGTCTTGCCTTGGTTGCTATAGAAACTGCCGAGATGCACTGCTTTCATTTTCTCCGCTCATTAATTTAACCCGTAAAGGTTCATCAGTCCCCCCCCCGTTCAGAGATCTTCAATTAATCGCCGGCCTTGACAACTTAAATGCGGCTCATATTAAACAATATACATGGACAGAAATGCTGAAGAAGCAATGTTTACATCAGTGGTCTGGTATTACCATCAAGTGTGGAATAGATAGACAGACAGAGATATTTTAGTTTTTATGTTAGTCAACTGAACCCAGATTGTGTGGTAAAAGCTTCATAGGACTCTTACCGCTCTAGAGAGTTCTTTGGCCACTCCTGTAGGAGCAGGTCTAAAAACTCATAACAGCGCCTGAGGACACAGAAGGGGTGCAGATCAGAAAAGCATCTCTTCCAAATCTCAATTACTTGAAAAACAATATTTAGATTATTATTATTATTTAATTGTGTTTCTTTACCTTCTAACAGCCACAGATTTGGAGGTACAGTTACTTGTCATGATGGGAATCAGTCTGGGGTAGTGTGTGTGCTGAAATAGACACAGGTCACATGAGAAGAGGAAAATAACAAAATAAACCCTGAAACAAATCAATGGATGGCACATAAAACAATTTTAACAGCTTCTCTGGCTAAGTGGAAAAGATTGCGTGAATCGTGTTCGTCTATCCTTTTAGCAGAGATTCAACCAAATTACACTCCAGGGCCCAGATTGCATCAAAAGATTGAGCGAGTACATGATGTCAGGATTCCAGGCAGGAATGGAAACCCTTGGGCACAGCAAAAAGCAGCCGTCAAGACCTGCCTTTGTAATTCGAAGGTCAAAGATTTAATCTGGACCTAGGTGTTGAGGGGAAATAAATACTTGCATGAAGAAAATCTAATCACAATCCAAGGACATTCAGTTTGTATTCATTGTGGTTGCAGGACAGGGAATAGCTTCCTTCACAAGTTTTAATTTTGTGTTTATTTTCCCCAGTAATTCTAGACTTCAGCTCCCAGACAGAACATGAGTTATTACAGACAGGACAACACCTTAAGGTTTGGTCTCTAAAGGTTTACATCTGGATAAAAACCATTTCCAAGTCAGAGAGTGTAAAAGTCACAGCAAACTTCTCAAAACAAAGCATGGGCTGTGACAGATGAGCGTATACTCACACGCAAGATAAGTCGTATCGCAGCAATACCGGAAGTGGCCATGATTTTGGCACTATTCGGAACGAGGTTAAGCAGAGTTGGCATGATTGTTTCGGCACCATGGTCAAATCTGTTGCCCAGAACCGAAGACAGGTGCCTAAACAGAAAAATATGAAGTGATCACTTTCAATCTGGAAACGCCCAAAATGATGTTGCTTCCTTTTGAAACATTTACCCTCACAGCTATGTATCAATAAAAACTCCTCTAACGCATCTGTAATATTCAAGAAACAATGACGCTTGTAATTGGAAAGACTCGCATTAAAACTTCTTGAATGATTACAGGTCCGTCACGAAGGCATAATTGATGTTGCCATTTATTTCCAATGCTCAGCAATTTACACTTCGCCGGATCCACATTAGCACCAAACGAGCGAAAATAAATGAATCTGGGTGTTCCTCAAGACTGCCTTTCCTCATTAAAAGGGGGTTGAAGGAAAAATACCATTTTAATTAATAGTCAGGAGGAAAACAAGTTGTATCCAAATATTGATTTAACTCCACCACCCCAAATAAACTGCCATGAGTTCTGAACACAGAAGAGATGGGAGACCTGTGCCAACACCAGCACAAGATAATGACCTGAAACATTCTTGAGAAACACACCAGACTGAAGATCTAACAAATTTAGCTAGCAAAGAGTTAAGCTTGACATGCCGTGACTTTTAAATGTTGTGCGTACCCTAGTGTAATGCAAGCCTCCCTCACTACTTGTGATCGCAGGTCTTTTGCGGACAGTTTGAAAGCGCCGTCCAGGAGACGGAGATGCTGAAAGTAGCCTTCATACTCGGCAGCTCCGGCTATGAGTAGAGACCTCACCTTCTTCAGCTGTGGGGGACAAATCAATATCAGTTCATCGATCAATGAATACAGGTTTTCTTTCCATTTAAGGAGGCCGGTTCACCACATCAGCTAGGAAGTGAATAGAGGAAACGCAGTACTGAAGCCTGTGTCAAACAGACTTTCTGAGGCTCCTACATGAGATGGAAGTGGTTGGATTACAAGCCTGCAATAGCAGCAAGTTACAACCTACAGAGAGAATTAAAACACAGACTTTCTTAAAATAAATTTAAAAATCTGTACAATTTAAGGGCAAAGGGCCCGTCTTCCCCACTGCTGCTAACAATTTAATAATAGGTTTTGCTCCTGTCAGATGAACAACATAAATCATGGCAATAAAATACTTTACAAAGAGAGCAGTGAAGAGTAAAATATGTGCAAAAGGTTTTGACGTCCTGACATCTGATTATACTGCAAGCACAAGAAGGAAAACCTTCTTATGTCATACATGTTGCTTCAAATTAACTACAAAGAAACTGAAAAGAACACCATCTTTGTTTTATGAATGTGTGAGCAATAGACAATCATTATCCTCTTATTGATAGATATAACGGTATAATTCAGTGATTGCACAAAGGAGCCGCTTACAGCAACCACTCTGTGTTCCCAGTCGTGTTTGTCATCAGATAAAACTTCTCTGATCTTGTTCATAGAGTCCTCAAGTTCTCGGTTGGAATAGATCTGAAAAACAAAAAGGTAAAAAAGGAGACTGTGAGGAGACAGAAGGGGAGCGCGTGGGTATGATACAAATATATATAAATTTAAAAAAAAAGTATTTTAGAGAGACTACAGTCTTTGATCGAAGTGGACTCATCCAATTAATCACGAGGAGAAGGAAAAAAAAAAGCAGTATCTAAAATTTATACAATTTGGAAATTATTTGCATTCTTTTTCAAGTTATCTTGCTATATTTATTTGGTCAAATGACTACCTGTACGGTGGGGACATCATCAAAGGCGCGGATAAAGTCTTCTTCGTCGACAGCCCCGGCACTTGCGCCTTCTTTCCCTAAAAACACAGAGGGGGAAACACGTTGCCAACCTTTCACCCAATTATCGAGAGAAAACTCCTACACCCTTTACACTCAGCAATCATCGAATTAGCAAACGCAGCTCTGCTATCTTTCACGTCTCCCCCTCTCTTCAAAGCTGTTCCCATGACAGATAGGCTGTGTGGAATAACGCTGCATGATGTAAAAGTGAATCGAATACAACTTCTGCAAATTAATTTATTTGGGAAGAAATTATACTTATTCCTTTTCAATATGCAACTAATCACCCGTTGGCCACTGAGCATCTTATGATTGTGTTATCATTCAAAATGCATCATTCAATCCATCTGTAGACTGTATACATATCACCTCTCACACAAAATGCATAATTAATAAATCATGCTTTTCAGAATCTGTCTATCCTGTATTATGAGACTTTTCACGTTTCATTTTCTGAAAGGACTCCCCTGACATGCATGCGGATCTGAACAATAGAGTCCTTCGAAAAATGTTAGTCATCTCTCTCAGAGCACAGGAGCTTCTTAAAACAGATACATTTCAATAATCACGAGGCCAACCACCACCCACACAGACATTTTAACAAAGAAGGAAAACTGGTTTGAAAAACAAAACCAACAAATATCCAAATTTGAATAAACACAGGCTCAAAAGGTACATAAAATCAAAGGGGTAATAGTTTATTCCCGCTAAAACACAAGTAACACGAGACATAACCTTAAAAATGAAGTGTCCGTCAGCAACAGGGTCAGTCACTGTTCTTCGCAATGCCCTCGTAGCATGCAGAGCACATAACAGTGAATTAACAGCCATGGCTTCCTGGGAGCTTATTTCACTCCAGGCTGACGTTATGTATGGGCACCAGGGAAGACCGTCACCTGAGGTCTTCCTTCCAGGCAAGACAGGAGTCTGTTATTCCTCGTCTGCTGGGACGTAAATACGCTAGGAGCTATTTTAACAAGGGCACTTGGAGAAATACGGTTCCTAATATTTAGCATTCTGTGTTACATCAAAGAACATAGCAGACATTCTTCAAAACGTGCCATCAAAGCCTTCCTTTAACGCTTCCGTGTCCCCAGCGAGGACTGAGCCGAAACTCCCCGCCAGGCTTTTTCGGTTCATCGCAACGAAGCACGTCATGAAACTGCTGGGACTCGAGACAGGAACTTAAAAACACATTGCAACGCTTCTTCCTGGATAAAAACACTGTCATAAAAGCCTGATCGCTGCAGCTATGGGCGGCACGCACGATCCAGGCCCCTTGCTTGGCTGGTCACTGGCGGCTTCTCACCTGTGGCCTTGGCAGCAGAGGACGTGGGCCTGCGCATTGAGCCCATGCTGACCCCCCGGCGTCCACTAGGAGGCGCTTTTGAGGAGGAAGAACTGGAGGAGGAAGGTCTGTTCCCATCCACGGAGTCTTCATCATCAAAGTTCTTATCTGTGAAATAAACGGTAATTTAAGATAATTAGATAACTACTGAGTGAATAGAAACTGAAGAGAAAGATTAGCAGAATACCACAGCCTGAAAAATAAAACTGTCACACTTTAATAGCTGATATACTGGCTCAAGAATATGTGTATTAGAGTTATTAATTCATATACTGACACAATACCTTCCGTTTACTCTGTATCTACCGAGAATTGAATCGTTCATATACATGCAGAGCATCCGAGATCCCCTCCAAAAATCATTTTCTTAACCCGCGTGTGGAGTGGCAAAGACTGAAACCAGACAGACAAATGATCAATCGTTATGAATTATTCAGTGGATCCACACACCCCAATAAGGATGCCGACATGCACATAATGAATAAGAGGCTCTCAGAACAGGCCACAGAATGCACACAATCAAACCACCGAGTCCGCTTCAAACAAACAGCAAAAACTAACAAGAGTTCACTCCACAGTCCAACATATCTTCTGATAATCCCATTTTACAGATTAACAGGAATTACAGGGTATAGATAATAGACCCCCCACACACACACACACAAACAAAAGCAGATTAACTAAAGAAACATCTTATTTTCACATTCTGAATTGACGTTCATGTAAACCTAAATACATTAGAACTCTTACTGTGTACCAGGCATTAATTGGTCTACAGGCGGACAGTTTTACGAGCATGATCGGTGGTTCAGAGATCCTACTTGCCACCTTCTCAGATATCACCAGCTGGCTCTCAACCCTTCCGAGATTAAGATTTCACATTCGGAGCTCCTCGTCCAAAAATGCCCTGCTGTGACCCCCCCCACACTCATTCATACATGCTCTCTCAGTACTGTCAGCAGAGAGACTTAACCCCAGCCCATCTATCACACAATCAACAAATAAATCAACAGCATCTCTTGCCATAAGTTTCATCAGGTCAATAAAGAGATGCAGCGAATGCTTACAAGTACAGATCCTCCTGCAGACCAGCTTTCTCAACATCCCTTCATACTTTCCGAATCAACCTCGTGTCTGACACGGTTACACAGGGGTCGCGCTGGCAATCAATCCATGCGGCGATCAATCATGCTCCAAGATCTGGGCAAGCTCCCGGCCCACTCCGGGTTTAAATGGACAGTCTTCGAATACGGCGAGAGGACTAGACCGGTCCCGGCTACTACAGGGGCAAGTGCATCGCGGCAGAGCTGAGGGTGAAGCCTCATTTTACTCTGTTTATCACACAGGGGGGAGAGGGAGGGACTGTGGAGGGTTTTTAAGGACGTTCTTCACTGCGGGCAAGATCTGCCCCATGGGAGTCTGGCACAAACAGCTGTCATCAATTGTCCAGGATGAATACATGGAATCGCCATTAACCACTATCGAATCTTAACCCTTTTAAAGAGCGTGACTAACACGGCACAACTCCTGTGGCCTTGCTGCGCTAAATGTTTTTAATTTTGTCAGGGCAGGACAACACGAGGGGCCGGCACTGCCATTGAAACATATATAAAACAACCTTATAATGCTTTATTCAAATCAATGCCCGGTTTATTTAAAAATGCTTTCAGAATATGAAATTGATTACCTGAATTGATAACATTCATGATTATTATTATTTAAACAAAGTATGCAGACACACTCAAATAAATTTTGCTTTGGAGTTATTTTCCTCCACAGGACAAAACCAAATTGTCAAGCTAGCAAGCTTCACCTATTCACATGTAGGAGTATTGCACGATTCTTGCTGGTCTTATAAAAGAATCCCTATCATAGATTATGCCACAGAACTCTGCATTTATTAACAACAATAACATCTTTCTGTATCAGATGGTTTTCCCTAGTGTTAAAGTGTATACACGCCCCCATCCAAACCCTGCTGTAAGGATTGTGCTTAACAGAGCAGAAGTGGCATCAGTGAATGGTTGGGTTTAGCGACACCGGACAAGCACTCACCCTACCTGGTATTACCGATTGTCATGGTTTAACCATGGTTAAAGCTGAAATTCTAAATTTGCAGCACAAATGCTTCCTTACATTTTGACCTTTGAGTTTCCAGTTGCATATGAAATGGGAATTCCACCATGAGATTTTAAATGAATAGATCATTCACCACATCAACTAACAAAACGCTGACTTGCTTGATGTTTCCTCCTCTTGTTTATTACTGGTGTGCTGGGATGTCCTTACTCAATCCTCACCGGCACACTAGGGTGGGTCTAACACTGATTGATGGAGCATCTTTTATTTATGACGGACAGCTGAGGGAGTGTGAACAGAGAGTGCATCAGAAACGATCACGGCTCAAGAAGCATGCATCTTCCATCACTAATGATGTTGGTCATTATGGAAATGAACACCAGGGCGGAACAGTTTAGTTAGATAAACATGAGCACAACATTAGCTTTATTAATTGTGTTGGTCCAAGCGTTTTTTCCAATTAACAATTAACACAGAATGTTAAATGTTAAGGTAATTAAATAAACTGGATAACATAATTAAAGTGACTTAAACCATAGTGGTACTCAATCTAAAACTGAAAGGTTTATATCAACAGTCAACGGGGAGGAACCTAAAAGACGGCCTTTTGTTTTTTCCCCTCTGGGTCAGATTCTCTAGGCGCTGGAATCGGGTTTCTAAAAGAATCTGCACCATCTGCTGATATGACATCATTACTAATCATTTTCACTGTGCGACACCAATGGCCTGATTTGTTTAATCCCTTAACACTACACCTTTTCTCAGATGTAATCTGGAGATACAAAGAGAGGTGTGGCTGTCGTGTGAATTTTTTTTTTGAAATGAATACTATGAACAACAAAAGCTTCTCAGATTAACTACATTTTTTAAGAATCCAGCTCCACCCTGTGTCCATTAACGGGAGCGAATGTGCAGGAGATTTAATGTTGACATTTTCTCATATAATGTAATGAACGATGGTGCACTGAATAGACCAAATTTCCTTCACACTTATATTATCAACAGGTTTTATAGTGGTAAATACCAACTTCAACATTTCCCACAGTTTAGAAATGCAAGAAGCCACAATACACAGAGGTTGACATAATAACATAATAAAAATTATAAGCATACCAATCGGGAAAGAAGGAGAAGCATTACTTACATTATTTAAGTAATGGAATAAATAATCTCAGAATTGCACTGTATAATCAATCATACAGGAAAACAGGCTAAGGAATACTCTCAGCCTATTTCCCATACAGATTTTACAGCAATGAGGAAAACATGAATGTACTGTGTAATAAAATCACAAGCCCAAGAGACAAATGCCCAACTGATCATTTAAAACATGAAGGGAACATTAAAGTCACTGCATTTAGAAATAAATCTGAGATGAAAGAAACCACTTATTTCAAACATTATTGCTAACAAGGCCATTTTATCCTGAACTACGGCTGTTAGAAGATATTTTTCAAATTCCAATCTAAAGTATTTAAACTCCTTAAGGGCTGGGTAGTACTAGGGATTGAGAGGGTTTCTGGTTTGCATTCAAAACATAAACTAAAGGTCCCTGAATGATGAAGGCTAGGACTAAATACACTGGGTATTGTAAAATTCACTTTACTTGCACCATGTTTATCAACAAACACTCATATGCATTTAAGTCACATCACAGTATCGTGTAGCTCCCTTTTCTTTGAGCTCTCATCTCACTGTAAGATCATTAATTTTCAGAGCAATCTAATAATGAGCACCACTCTGTTTCTACATGGCAGATCTGCATTTGTTTGCAATCACACTTTAAAACTGGTGGTGTCATTAACACCTGCCTGAAACCAAGAGGATTCAGAAGTTTTGATTTGTTTCTGGCTCGGCCCCAGACACATAAATAGCTCCAGATAAGCTAAGTAAAATATCATATTTTTGGAGTCTAAACAGCTGCAATGCAGTTGTTGCCACAACTAGAAGGCTTCAGGAGATGGTAAAACATTTTGGGATATGTAAAAACAGGCACAAACCGAGCTATATATCCATCTTTTATTTTATATTTAAGCACCACTGGGTCCTACTTAATAAAAATAACTAATACAAATAACTATGGCAATTGGCTATATTCAAGTGACTAAATACTGTCTGAGAACAAAGGATTTCTACATGAACAGTATATTAGTTATTCAATGGAGCTTTTTAGGTTGCTCAAATGCTACAGTACTTGCATGTAAGCTACAATTAATACTCAATGTATTTCTTGCCATTCCCACTATAGAATCATAATTCTACAGAAAGTAAAATTAGGAAAATGCTTTATAAATTCAGACCAAATATGGTAGAAAAAAGTAGCGAGTTTCTCCTGTTCCCATCTCCCCCTGGTGGTAGACTGAAACATGACATCTTGCCCAACCGCCCCCCCCACCCCGAGTGATTTCAACAAGATCCACAGGAGTGCAGCCGGAAGTGATGTCATTGGTGATGTGGTCTTATTTTGCATTACTGAATAAGAAAATAAAACATGAAATACAGTAGTGCCCCAGACAGAACAGAGCTGGCTGCTGTCCGATGCCATTAGTTTAAAGCGAGTCTAGATAAAGTCGACAGCGACCTTCCATCACCTTCACCGGCACATTCATAAACCTAAACCTGCGCTTTATCATCCGAGCGACAGGACACGCAGGCCGGCGCATCACAATGGTTGTGGTGGCACAATCTGTCCTGCGAATCTTTCCGGGATTCAAACTACCGTTGTTCATCACAAACCTGTCCGGAATCCAACTCGAGGGGAACTATTCATCACCTGCAGGAGAACCTTGCCTTGTATGTCAAGGTTAAGGGAGATTAATAGGATCTGCAAATCAACTGTGAATAATAATATTAACCCACACAATATTGTTGTCACAATCTTGGTTGTCAGGATACATGCAACACGCTACATTTACATTTAATGTTTACAGTACCTTTAGTTCCAGAAGGTAGAGTGAGTTATACATTAAAACAACGTTTAAGAAACCACAGATTTCTTAATGCTGACTTTTTTTCTTAGAAGAATTACTAACATTGTATACTAGTATATTACACCTAGTCATGGGACAAGCCTTGCCCCATGGGTGTGGGTTTAAACCAGAGCTCATATGCTTTGTTGCATTTGGGTTTTTATGATGACTTAAAAATGGGTGATTAGTTTCAATCAATAGATCAAGATGCATTTAAAATAGCCTGGTATTACCATTTTAAGAAGGTAGCTGGAAATGCCTCTGGGACACACAGAGCTAATGTACTTGTGTCCTACAACAGAAAATGCAAGCCTAGGTTTTCTCATTACTTTAGAGAAATTTGAGGTCGTGACCTGAGAAAACGGAGCACAGGGAAAGACAAACTGCAGAGGAAAGAAGTGAGTGTGGCTGGGCACAAGAAGGCACTTTGCCAAGGGTTTGCATCTATATTAAAACTCCAGTAAGGATAACTGGGCTGTGCTACAATGGTGGCATTCATTAGCTGTTGTTGTTTCTCTCTCTCAAACTGAATTCTTTATTAATCTGAACTCAAACATTTCTTGTATGGTCAGAGACTGCAGAGGCCAAAAAACACACAAAATAAAAGCTTCTGTGCTTCTCGTCCCTTTAATTCAGACGTCTGCGCGCCAGCAGCAATTGATATGCTGCGACACGTCTCGTCTATGTGTAGTAATTCTAAGCATGTCCAAGCGGAGCAACCGGACTGTAAAGGGCTTTCTCTGTCGATGCCCTCACAGCACAATTTGAATACTGGAGTCAGGGTTTCAGTTTAACCAGTCTGCTTTACTATCCCACACCTCCCCTAAAGCAACGCATCTGGCAGCGTGCTCTGCCTGGTCTGCACATCGGTAAAAACAAACCGGGGATACATTAGGAATCTCATCCATCACAGACCGTAAACCTCTGATTACGTGCTAACAGGCTGCGCAATGGCATTTCTCAAGCTCCTCACTTCAGAGCAGGTATACGTGTGTCTTAAGAGCCAGGGTTAAGACCTTACTAAGAAATGAAGACTATTTTAAATATCTCAACCAAAAATAACTAAGCTGTGCATCTCATTTACAGCTCGGTAAGAAAAATATTTCCAATAACAGTCAAGTCACTTTGTGTTTTCAAATGCAGTATCATTATCATTCACTAGAGGGCATTCAAATGTAGCCTGAAATGCTGATTGCAGATGGGAATCCTTGTATGTACTTGTATGATTTTATTACAAATCACGACACGACCCATAAGTATTAGAGATCAGTCTCAGGTTTGGAAAAGCACTTATGTGAGAATAAGATGCCGCTGGTATCTCCTAACATTAAGGACATCATAATTTGTCAAAGCGATTCAACAGCAGCAGTATTTTGTAAATTCAGTGACGTTGCTGCAGTATTATAAGAAGGCACCACAAAGCACTGACTATTACAGCCTAGGGCTAGATGCTGCAGCGTGCCAGCCTTTACAATCACACCAAGCACAGGCTCTCAAACTCAGCAAAGTAGGACACGTCTGACAAGATCCCACTTTTAGGAACACAGCTGAGATTCTTGTTCCGTCTCAACCAGATCATCTTTAACGTGATCCTGTTTCTCCGAGGCACTTCTTCAGAATATCCCAAGACATTGTTTCCCGTATCCTTTAGGCTTGCCATCAAATCTTTTAAATCAAGTTTCTCTTGTGTTCCTTCTTAGGTGAAATCCTGTAAAATATCTGTCCCAATCAACTATGTTTTATACGGTGAGATGTACGTGAAAGCATGTCACCACATTTTAATTCCTTCTGAAAAAGGTTTGGATACAGTATTGGATGAAATGTGACGTTGAAAAATTAGGTTAATACTTTCTATTCAATCGTTCTAATTTGACTGGACAGGGAGCTGCCAAAATGCTTTCTTGGTCTGCAATTCAGAATTATTTGAACAGAACATTTGACCTCGGGAAAGAGAATAGTTTAAACATTTACATGAATTTATATCCTGTCTTGTGCTGAAGCACACATATAAAAAAGGAACCCTATGCAATAAATAAGTAGAATAAAATCCACTATACTTTGTAAAGAAAGTGTTCAATCCAAAGAAAAATCAACCATGTACTCAAAATACATTTTAATAAGACAGACAATGCAAATAATTGTCCAGGCATTCCCCTTTGAAAGCCCTGTTAATTATACACAACAGCATAACTACAGACCCAGGAATAGTTAGCACAGCAAGAATAAGCAGCTGTCCAATATGGAACTACAAAGAACTGTGAAATGTTGTCTTCAAGCCTTGGTTCTGTACAGGCAAAATTAGTCACGAGAAAAAGTACAGTACAGTTGCCAGGGTTAGTAGCAGTTAATATTAATACAACGGAGGTAAATATTGTGAATTAAAGCACCAGGAAGAGCAGTCAAGTGATTGTTAAATAAATAAATAGCGAGCAGCAGGGTAAACATTTACAGAACTGTAGGAAATTCGGGGATGACCGCTTGGGATTCACTGACAAGAAGGATGTACAGTTCCCGTGTCTGGACAGTAACAAAGTCGCAGCTGGGTTCTGAGCTTTGGCCACTAAACCATGAAGTGTTAAGTCAAAGAAACAATTAATTTACTTGAGATATAATGCAAGAAAAAGCTTCCTTGTGTGTGGGGGAGTTCACAGAGAGCTGGAATTATTAGAAATTACATCCAAGTCAGTGTTCATTGTGTCACCTTTTCGATTTGCCACATGACTGGACATCTACACAAAAACACTCACTAAAAACAGATCATCGCAACAGACACTTCCGTCAGTAAGCGTTGTCTATATATATTATTTATACAGTGTTAACAAATCACATCAAATATATACATTTGTGTAACCACAAAGACCTCCTATACTTTTCACAAGGAGGATTGATTACATGAAAAATTATTCTACAGATATATCAAGCTGTGCTTACTTAAATAGTTGCTTAAAATACAGAGAGTAGCTCTGTGAAACAATCCACCACACTCACGCGTTCTTAGTCAACACTGTAACTCATGCCAAGTCATAAGTCTTTCTTCCTGGAAGCAATATGTAAGACTGATACATTATGCTTTTCTCCCAAACATGCTTAAATCTGCGAGACATTTGTTCTTTTTCACAACACTCCTGCAGCCAAAAATTAAGAACACGGATCAGAGACTTTCCTGCACTGCTCTGCTTTCTTGACACCGAGACGAACTGCATGGTTATTAATGTCCTTTGCTGCTCTCTCAAACCCCTTATTACTGTAACCAAGATACGCAGTTTGAAAAAGCCTGCAAAACACGATGCCGAGGACTGAAGCTGGCCTGTCTGAGGTCGCCAGTGTTATGTAATGCTAGCATTCAAATTCACCCATTCAAATTCCTCAGCTGTGTTTTCTAAACATGGCATTATGTTAAAAAATAATAATAATAATAATAAAATAAAAGCATTGTTTTGCGGTTTCGTCACATCACAGAATTCTGATCCTTCTCTTTGCTGCAGGTTTCTATGAGCTGCACGTCTCTGTTAATCAGCCCGTACCCCAGGCTATAATTAAAGCAATTTCACAGCTCTCCGAGTTACTTCTGGTGACCATTCCACTGTAAACATTGCATCACATATATACTAATTTGGCATAAATAATTGGGCTGTGGAGAACACACATAAAAGTGAAAGTGCACATAAAAGAGAAGTATTGGCATTCACTGATAGCTAAGCAATCAAACTGCTGAAATTAGCATATATCCTATCCTCATGGACCTACACTTTCAGAAACACACAGCAGAATATTGAGAGCGAGTTTACAGAATACCACCTGGAAACGTCAGACTTTTCCCCCAAACTTATTTTGACAGTGAACTCCACATACACAACTGTTGACCTTACTTCTGCGAATGTGTAAATTCTCTCATTTCCTGACCTCTACATGTATACATCGAACTACCAGTTAAACACAAGAAGAAGAAAGAAAGAACACTTAAGAAAATCAAGTGCCTATTGAATTTTTACAAATTCTTAATTTTCTGCAAACTAGAGTTCATGAAAACACTGAATACAGAAATATGTAGCAGCCATTTCTGAAGGTGAACTGCATGGCAGAGTACTTTGCTGCCATTACACGTTGATGTTGATGTTTGCTACTCCATCTATGGTTCTTGTGTCTTCTGCACATTTAACTACACCAAGCACTGATGCGAGGTCAACGTGGACTAAGCTTTTCAACGGGACTTCATTAGTACAAGTGAAAATTAAACCCTTCCTTCGAGTGTGTAAATCCATACTCATATAAACATATCACGGCAGAAAGACAACAGCTGGATGGATCAGACTCTAAGAGCAGGCCTGAACCAGGGAACTCGATCCCCGTCCCGGGGGGTGCTGGGCTCCTCAGCTGTGCCCCGTAATGAATCAGAGAAGTGAAACCTGATACCATGGACAGGATTATGTACATTTATGTTTCAACTTAAATTTCCTCCACTCAAGGAGCAAAATAAAAATAAATCTGGAATTAAATTTCACAAAACTATCCCAGCAGGGTATTTCAATACTGTGTTTTCATGCTGCAGTGACAATGCCATCAACTTGGGCACATGCAATGAATTATTTAAATCGCTAAAGGAGCTTTTTGTAAGTCCTCAACTGGTTTCTTAATTTATTCCTACAAGTAAATCAAAATAACCAAATGTTTCATCTTATGATACAAAAAGATTGACTATTATGCAACACCTACAGTCTTTTGACAAGCAGTGACCCATTTCCAGAAGCTGATTCCATCAGAAGTGCAAATAGAGAGAGACGACACACAAGAACTGTGCAGGAAAGACAGACACAGCATTTTCCAAAACACGGCTGATGATGCAGACAGCAGAGAGACACTGCTGCACTTGTCACTGCTTGTACACTGAAGTGCCACTGCTATAAAGACATAGCCGCGACACACATTAGGACGACAGGCACGTGAGCCCAGGACTGACTGTTCAAAACTAGGAGAAGATATAAATTAGGCCACTGCAACCTCTTCAGCTTGAAACTCTCAGATGATGGACTGAATCTGGGCCATGTCAGAGTGACCGCGCACATGATTCAACATGTGCTGGAGCACAATTGTCCGAGTCAGATGAGTTTCCCAGCCTTGCTACATGCTGGAGAGCCATGCCTGTCACTGGTGAGGTCACACAGCGATGCCCACAGTGCCCTGTGTACACTTGAGAGGACTCTCCCTCATACTGGACACCGTGCGTACGTGCGAGACGAGTTGGTTAATAATTGCAGATTCCAAATCAGGAGTTTATAATTTAAAAAAAAAACCATCATCATCATCATCATCTTTGGACAGTAACCGAAAAGCAGAAAAACTTTTGTCTCCTTCAGTCTTTTGCTTTAATCTTTCAAATATAACAAAAGGCGATTCATGCTGAAGTGATGAGAAAGTTCACGCTAGGAGCCCAGGTTCTCAGAGGACAATAAAAGTGTGCTGTATTTTCTGCTTGCAGTGACCCATTTGTACGAAACATTGACACCACAAACTGAAACTCAACCCTGCCCTGGCACAAGGCATGTTGCCCATCTATTCAGAGCCCCTTAAAAGGGGTCCATTCATAATTGTGAAGTCACATGGTCAGCAGGCTATTCAGGGCACACACAGTATACCTTAATTGAGTTGTTGGGAAGCGGACAAAAGCAGCTTTCACATGATGTTTCTTTCTTGCACGTCCACCAGAAAACCTAAGAAAAAGCGATCATTGAGGAGGATTTAAAAATGCACCCGTAACGTATTATATTACATATATAATGTTGTTTAAAAGCAGGAAATAAGTATTGACAACAAACAAAGCACCCATGTGAACAGAGCTCCACTCAATGTGTACTTTCCAGTCTCTGAGTCTCAGATCCAAGACATTCCCACGTATGTGTTTTTGCGTTTACCCGGCAGTACCTACGACACTGAGTACAAGCCAGTATTCAAGAGCTGCACATCAAGCAAAAAGGCTGTATTGGCGACCATGACACTCTTACACATAATGTGTAAGACCGCTGGGACCGTTGTGTCAGGCAGCTGCAGGAGTATTGATTTCTCAGATTCCAGTGGTGGGAGTGAACATCTGTCATTATAACAGCTCTCATCTCACGATGACTCATCGATCCAGAGTCAGCTCTCGTGATGCTATGAAGAGGTGACCATTGAGCACCAGACCTGGAAAACCCATTGATCCCAAACCTTTCAATCACTCAAAAGGCGGTTAAATATTTCATCACATGTCAAAGTACTTCCATATCTATAAATATATGACCTCAGATTATTAAATGTGTTTCAATTATTTATAAATGAATGTACAGATCCCAGATAATTTACTTATATTTAATAATTTTAATATTAAATATTTCAATATTTGAAATGAATGCTTTCCCCAGGTCTGGTTACCAACACCTACATCCTACTGCCTCATTGCAGTGGAGTTATAACATCAAAGGCTTTTTTCTATGTTGATGCACAAGACTGTTTTGAAGGAATGTAACTAATAAATGCATTACCTTCTCTCACAAAAAAAAAACTGGAACTGTTCTTGCTCATGTATGTATGTATGTATGTATGTATGTGTGTGTGTGTGTGTGTATATACACACACACACACACACCAACAAAATGAGGATGTTTCCACTGGGACTCAACTAATTTCAATTATTGTCTTAATAATGACAAAGTAAGAATGAGAAGGTAATCAATTACACTAGCATTTTAAATCCCTTCTGTGCTTCTCTTTTTCCTCTGTGACAAACTGTTTTTTTTAATATTATGCCACATGTTCAAGAAGGCTGTTCTTTTGCAGTTGTGGACTCCTGACCAATAATTATTTGACTCAGCAATTAGGCTACTTGGCACCTGGCCTTGGTGAACATTGTAGATCCCTACTACTCACAGACAGCTTTTAATTTCCAAACTCCAATTCACTCTCATATAATATGACATAAAAGACAAATGAACTGTACAAATTACGCAGCGAAATAAGATCAATGTTTTTTGAGATTAGGCAATAGGCTAGAGTAACCAGTGTAGGTATAATATTGGCAAAACAAGAGCAAATTATTTAATTATGTGTGGTTCTAGGAAGTTCCTTATCAGTGTACAATTTGAGGTGAGAGAGACAGACAAAGTATTGAAAGGTCTTCAAAAAACATATTGCTAACTTGCACTGAATAATCAACACTGTTGTCTGGCTTCAGTGAAAAAAATAAATAATTCAATTCTGCTCATTTCGGGGGGGGGGGGGGTCCCCAGCACACACAGGGGATCTGATCAATCAGCACTGTGTGGTCAACATCAGAGACGTGGGCTTCAACACTTACAAACAATGTCTGCTGGCAGAAAAATATTAACAGGCAGCTGCACTGAAACAAATATTCAATAACACAAAACCCCCTTTGCTGTACAGGCTTCAGGCAATGAATGGTCTGATTTCCTTTTTATGTATGCCATATATTTAAAGGCAACCCTACACACAATAAGCAAGCAGGTTCTTTAGGTCAAGAAAGGCACTACCTGAAAACCCCAGATACCAAAACACCAAATAAACTGAAACATCTGAAATGTAGATGAGATGACACGAGATGATTTTATGATTATTATTACGGTCCATAAACCAAAAAAGAAATACATTTTTGCTTAAAGTTACTATTTGTGATTATATTTGGTCAAATATATGGTCACTGTACTGACAAGGTCTTTATATAATATCTGTCTGCCTTCACAACACTATTAATTTCATTCTCTGGAAAGATTAAAACTCTCAAATTCAGCAAACAGAACAAACATTCTCTTATAAACCTGACCCTGAAAAACACTGTAAACGTCATCCCATTAACAAAACACTGACTTTTCCAAAACAGGACACAAGTCACCGGAGCACAGGTCACTAAGTAACACTGAAACGCAGCAGACAGTATAACTCACCATTACCACCCAGTTTAAAATGTCACATGTTTGATCAACAAACAAAGACATTATTTATAGTGATCACATTTCAAACTATTGTTCTGAGAGAATATGATCTAATGCACGTTTGTATTGGAATAAAAAGAAACCTTTAAACAACCCACAACATTTAACATGTTCAAAGTTGAACAGTTTAACAGTTTTAAACATGTACATCCCTAAAATATGCAGCTTATCAGTGTAAAGCCTTCTAGCCGACATCAGCTTCAATTCATTTGTAACAATACCCATAGCGCAATTATATGAGCAATGTAAAAAAAATAATGGAAAAGACAGCAACAATAACAGAGTTAACGTTTTCTTTATATCAAAACACTAAACTCTCCTGCCAAATTAATAACACGTCCATACACCATTCACTAAGGGAAAAGCAAACATTATTTCCCCTGAGTCCCAAACAAACGTGCCCTTGACAAAAAATGGCTGTCTTTTCTTTAATAAGCTTACCTTCCCCAACAGTCATAGTGAGAGTACTCCTTCTACACACAAATTAGAGAGTGAGGAGACGTAGATCGTGCTCCCTCAGTATCTCCGAGCCAACGCTGCCCCCCCCCCCCCCCATCTCTAAACTAGTCTTGTGACCTCACAGACGACAACTGCCACCCTTCTCCAAAATAAAAGCCTGCAGCTCCCTCTTGCTTCTCGCGGCTCCTCTGCCTCCTGCACAGCACCGATGGAAATCCCTCGGTGTCAGCCCGTTCTCAACTCATAAGACAGCTGGCATTCCTTCCGCAGGAATCAGGTATGCAGAACTGGGTCAGTTGATAACGTGAGCCGCGGCTTTTACTCTGTTTGTGTATCAGTGCGTATTATTAACCTTTCGGTTACACAGGAAGGAAGACCACTGCTGACAAAGGAATATTTTCTTAATCCCTCGCCCAGCAGCTGTGACATGAAAGTTTGCTCTTTCCTGGTTGCTGAGGCAGCTATGGGTAGAAAGAAATTAACTTCATAGTGCCACATTAGTGGTTTTATTTTGTATTTTGGAGGACTGCGGGGAGAAACAATTTTTCTGCGCCTCTGATTAAACTGTGTCTGACTGTCTACACCACCTATTGTTTTCCGCATAAAATGGGATGCATGACAGAGAACCGTTTCATGTTTCTCCAATGCTAGGTAAAACCTGACAGGACTGTAGTATACTGTCTCACGCTTATATTCTGTTTCTGTCACATACAGCCCAGAAACCCGAGGAGCTGTCGATGCTTTCTGACTCATCTCAAAACTGTGAAATTAGGATGTGCAACAGCAATGATTTCTTCAGTTCTGTATGTGTCTGTTCAGTGTCGGCTGTTACTCAAATGCATATTCATTTCACACGACCATATCATACTGTAATACAAGTTCAGCCGGTACATGTCTGGATGGTACATATATTTGAAGACCTGCAAGTCCAGTTCCAGATTCCTGTATGGTATTATTTATATCAATAAAAAAGATGAAGCAAGTAAAAGGTTTCTTTGGACACGTTGGACAGTTCTATATGACAAAGTGTGGTGAAACAGAACTGAAAACAGCACATACTGAGATATTGGGGTTCTGTCAGCATTCTGGTTTCGAGAAGCCAGTACATGTGAAATCATTTTAATAAATATATATCAATAACCCTGAGGCAAGAGGAATGTTGCCCCAGTTAGCAATTACTGCATTGTTTTATCTCCACAGCCCTGCTGTCCCTTCCCCCAGATTCAGCTGGCTGTTCCCGTGTGCAACAAACATGCTCCTCCCTCCAAAAAATACTACAGGAGCGATACGGTGCGTGGGTCACAGACACCATAAAATCCCCCCACAAAATAATAATACTGAAAATACTTCACTTTGGGGCACTTAATACAGGTTAACACTGTTGGAAACTACTACAAACTGCAAAGAAAAAAGATAAAGATGATTTCAGTCATTTTCAAACTCGAATTCACTTTACAAAACTGAACTCATCAAGGTGGTGTAAGTAACAGCTTACAGAAAATGGAAAACAAATAGGAAACTGAAGCATTCAGATGTCTTGGCTAGTAACATGTTTACATGAACAACTTCAGAGTAAATCTCCATCTTTAAAGGCCAATGTTTTATGACTGTCACAAAGGATCAAGAGCAATTAAGCACTCTGAAAGCTGTGTCCAACTTCTTTTGCCTTTGCTTATTTACAGGCTTGAAATGTTATCCCAACCTAGTCTTTTCCAAGTAATTTGTCTCGTCTTTGATTCTTTCTTTCTTAAATCTAGACGTAGCAGAAGAGTAATAGTAATAATAATTAGAATATTCTAGTGAGTGTTTCTGCTTTTATGTAATATAAAGTATAACAATTGTTTATAAAGATTAAAAAGCCCATTCTCTTATCATTTGTTCTTGGGAAGTTCTTGTAATTTAATATGCTTTGTGCACACAAAAACAAAACACACACATCGGATCATGTTACCTACACATACATGCATTACTGCCACCAAGGCACTTTCAGCAATTATTCCAGGAGTTTGTGGTTACACTATGAATATCCTCTCTTTTCCCTGCACACGCTATAGTGATGGATTGTGACATCTTTAGCGAAGGATACTGCGGCTTCCCGTGGAGTACCTTCAAAACACGGGGAGCTGTCAGCCCGTCACTCGCCTGCCACGAAGGCACAATGTCCCAGTGAAGCATGCAGGTTTCTAATGAGGGAGAGGGAGCTGGCCTTGAAATCTTTGGGTTTGTTTTTTCACCCTGCTGCTGCTGCTGGCCTATTTACAAATACGTTTCACAGAGGAGCCAAGTTTTATAGAGTGCACCCCCCTTTTCTGCCCCCCACAAACACTGAATGTCTTCAGACAGAAGAGGGAACTCTGCATTTTCACTTTATTTCTAGATGGCACAGCTATACTATATTTAGCTGTGTCTCGAATATAAAGTAGGAGAATAAAAAGTTGCGAGGACTATCTTTTTCTCGTTTGAGTTATTTTGAGTGGCAGTGAGAGTGTTTACCATGTCATTTGCTTTCTGAAGGGGGAGAAAGATCTCGTTTTTGGCTACAGTACCGTTTCTTTTTATATTCAATTCCAAGAGATCTTTGTCTGGGTACCCTGCCTTAAAGCCTGCAACCACACATACTGCACTTTTCTTTTCGTTTTTTTAAAGTTAAATAGTATTTCTGTGTCCATCAGGATTCGTTTGGCCACTTCTAGATACAGAGACATCACAGTCTCATACATAGCAAGACAACAGTTTTCACTCTCTCCACGAAGTCAACATTAAAAACCTTTGATTGCATTTCTTCTGAAACAGTGCCAGTTCTCTGTAGCACTTCGGAACAGGTGAAGGGCATGATGGGCAAACAGCTCTACAATAAAGTGCTCAACTTTACTTACCAGAGGCAGAGGACAGGATCATGTTCCCAGATTTTTGAACTTCATCAAACTTGTTAAAAATTACATTCAATCTGGAAAAGAAGAAGAAAATCCAGTAAATCAATAAGATAATACCAAGATTTCTTCCAGGACACAACACTGGTATACTATACAAAGCAGGAAAGGACAAATAACAAATACTAGGACCTAACTCTTCAAAGCAACACTGAAATGGGAATTATGTTGTAACGTATAAACCTTGGACTCTAGTACTTTCTTTTTAAAGAGTAAAATTATCATTAACTGAAGAGCAGGAAGATCTTTAACCATTCAGTCTATCGACATCACAGCTCACGTACAAGATAAATAAAAATGAACCATTCATACAATAATTGGCAGACCATCAATGCTACTTTAGCACTGCGGAAAGTTTCTCAAAACCTGCAACGTCAATGACAGGTAAGAATCCTGTCTCTGCGTGTCGTACATCCTTCTCTGAAGCATTTGGAAGAAATATACTGATTTAATTAATCTATTCTCAGACCAATTAACGACACTATCACAGTTCCAAATGTGCGATATCTTTCTGTATGAGCTCAGATGCACGATATAAATAAGATCCATAAAGACAATTAAAAGGGAAATCTATATATACCAAGTATTTTGGATGCCCCCCCCCCCCGCCAGATAATAAGCAAGGCTGTTTTATAAGGGGGAAAGAATTATGTTTCTCCTAATCCTAAAGAACCCTGGCTCTGCTGCTTTGCATTTTAATCAGCCAATACCCCAATGTGAAAGTATTTTTATCACTAAAGACCCAGATAAAAAATGTCTTAAGCTGGCAGTGATGGTTTCCACCGACAGGAGAACTGTGGGGGCAACGCTCCTCGGGCTTTGTTGCCAGTCTTCGGGAGGCTGAGCTGGGGGGGAAGGAAACTTAAGAACCAATCGGGAAGGCCACTGGTTGAGCCACAGCCCTCACATCTGAAACAACTGCGTTCTCTGCTTAATCCTCCTCTATGTTCCCCGAGAATATTAAACTGTAAATCACAATTGTAAATGAGCAGGGCTGTATAGTGTAAGTCACTGAAAGCAACTCTGAATTTTAAATCCTTAAATACACTTGAAAAGAGAGGATTTTTACCCTGCCCTGCCCACACACACACACACATAGACTGGGGCCCTTGACAATTTTTAGGATGGTAAAAAATTATTAAATCTGCAAACAAAAACATTCAAAATAACGGGGGAAACTATGTGGAATGGTTTTATATTTTGCACCTGAGGGGCAGACTTCTCTTTACTCAAGTCTGAGAAACCAGTTTGGACAAGGTGTGCAATTTATGTAATTGAGATCAATGAGGGAAAACATCCAGGGGCAATTATTGTTCAAACTGATGCGCTGTTGGCCATGAAACGCAACTGAATGAAAGCAGTTGTGGGTATTATACATCAAGTGCTGCATAAGCATACATTAATGTTGGGAGTTTGCTAGAAAAAAAATACTTCACTTGACATAAAAGCAATTTGGCTTCACATTTTAATTGTAATCACTTGTGGACAGTGACAGATTTTCTAGTAGTTTTGGCGAAGAAAAGGCCTAATTTCATTCAAAATGAAATCCAGATCTATATTCAAAGAAGAAGTTCTAAACATGAAATAGTTAACTTCAGTCGCATTAGGCAGTTAATGATATAATGTTTCGTTATATGATCTTATGAAAAGATTAGTTTCGTATGAATGTGGTTTCGAACATCCTTCTTCCGTTTTGTTCAGCGTTGATTGCAATCTCGCTTCGTGGGGCTGCGAGTCTAATAAGAAATCAAGTCTCGGGGGAGTTCAAAAGAACAGATGTTTGAAATGCCTCCAGCGTTCAGTTTATTGATCAGAAGGTAAATCATGCAGATGTCCCTTTCCTAAGACAATCCTAACACTCAGAAAATGACTGCTTTGAGCAAAACTCCTTTGAGTTACTCCAGAGTAACTGAATAAGAACTGAAGGGAATATTTCCAGGGTTACTTTTGCTTTTCAAATTGGATACCGCATGACAGATCAACAACTGACAGTTTCACAATGCAATGTATTGAAAAGGAACTCTATATCCACAGAGATTTTTTTTACAAGGCCGATCAAGGCTTGCAGCAACCATGTGTGGCTACAAAATTAAATTTTACCTGGAAAACAAGCACCTTAGCTGGAGCCAGCTGTCCCGTATGAAAGGGAGAGAATTTGGCATGAAGGCTGATTGAATTAAATTTGTAGAAACTATGGAATAATTCAATAAAGTCTAAAAGCACCAGTTATCCTCAGCAGCCATAGCTTATCAGATGGTACAGATTACCCAACAGGCTACAAATACTGAGTGAATTTCCAGTGCAAGATGTTCTGCATCACCGTTACCCAGCTTATGTTTTCTGTACTGCGTTATTAAACTTTTTGAAGTTAAGATTGATGACATACTTCTACACACACATTTATACACTGCAGTGAAGATTCTGGAAACTGAACTCAAAGAAATTATGCAAATAGTCTAAGATGGAAATATATTAACTCCACATAACCTTTCACGAGAGTTTCGGTTTGGGTTTTCTGTCTGTGAAAGCATGAAAAACACGAGCAAGAAATAAAGGGCGCACAGAGACGCTACATGTCTAAATGCCCACTCCGTTGACGTGGTGGCGAACCTGGGGCCACAACGCACCGTGACTGAGGCAATCCTTTCTTGCTGAGATCCGCTCGCACTCGCTCTCCCACGTGTCTGTAGATTTCCACGAGGCAGTTCATCGCGCTGTCTCGAACCTGCGCAGACAAACACAAACACAGATCAGAGCTGAGGTCAGTTCAACACAGAAGAAGGGTTGCATTCCTCTTCCATTTAGTCTCATCATCAGTAAAATTATTGAGAAATCACAGAAACATAAGGAAGGCTACAAACGAGCTGAAGGCATTTGGCTCCTCTGGATCTTTTGGATGCTGGACTCTTTTCCTGAATGTCACCCATAATTTCTGTAACAATCCTGGAGGGTCGGATGTTTGTTAGAGATACTCTGGCACTACAAAGCCCAGTCCATTAATTTATTTCCATATCAAAACTATTTTCACAAAAGTTGAAAAATGGTCAATTTCCAGTTTACCTTTCTCAATCTTCAACACTATTTCCTGTCAATACCAGACTCGCCACAAGGGGGAAGCATTTAACTGGATATATATCAGTTTCATACAACACAAACAACTATACTTCAGCTGGACCAATAAGATAAGACGTTGCTTACAAAATGGGAATTAAACTCAATCAGAGAAGCTGGGATTAGTTTTTGTGTCAATAGCTTTGTGCTGAGAAGACACGGCACACCCTCTTTCCTGCAGAAAGTTCCTGCGTTGGCAGAAATGTGGCAGATCTTTACCAGGGTGTGCGCTGCCTTTCTATCCTGTTCTTGCCAGCTGCAACAGGATGTTCTCCTATGTAGCCGTACATTTAATTTCTTCACTAATATCCTATAAATATAAGAAAATCCAAAGAGAAACTCAACCAACAGATTGGCCTAAAACAGGAGTGCAGTTCTCCTGTTCACCAGCAGAGGGCTCTGTGAGCCTGGGAGGAATAAATCATCGAGACCTGCTTATTTTTACATTATAACATTATAGTTCAGTTTCTGTGATGGGCTGCATAAAATAAAATGTGAGTGTGTGTTAGTATTTATATATTATATACCCACACACACATATACAAGCACAGCATAAACATACATGTGAAAGAGAAGCACTTACCTGACTGGTTGGATCTCCTAAAAGGTTACATATATGGGGAACTATTTTGCTAAGGGTTAAACCTTGAGCTCCATACCTATAAAGCAATAAATAAATAAATAAAATAAAAATCCATTAACATTGATAACACATACTTTAATATTGAAATGTAATTAACACATAATATAATTTAGATGTTTTACACTTTCATTTAACATGGGATATGAGCAAATCTAATGGAGGTCAAACATCAATCAAAAATAAATCAATCCAGATTTAAGACATTCTGTACAGAAAAACATCTGGTAGGAATTCATAGCCTCATGATACAAACATCTCCAAGAAAAATAAATCATGTTTTTGTTCTCCTAGTGGTAAAACGGAGGGTGCTTTCGATTCACTTACGTGTTTAGCGTGGCAATAAGGCAAAGACAGACCCCTTCTCTGGTTCGGTTATTCTTGTGTTTGAAGCCTGCCAGCATGCGGTCCCATACGTACTGCAGGAACATCCAGAGACACGCGTGTGATGTTTTACACAGGCATGTAGAGATGCATAGAGTTTTACAGCAATGCACTGAGATACTGACTGTCGCTGCCTGCACAGCACGGTTACACAGGAACACCACTTAAGATATATAAGCAATGCACATTTATTTAACGGCTTAAGAAAATAAATAAGAGCAATCAGCTGAGTTTCCTGTCCTGTTTTAAATAACGGCCTGTAAATGAGTGGACGGCCTGCAGGAGGAGGTGTGGTACTTGCCTGTGGGTTGGCAGCCTGCTCCATAATCTTCAACAGCAGGGCCTGGTCCTGTTCTCGGACCTGGTCTTTGGAGTCCCCCAGCCGGTCTATTAAACTGGGCAGAACTGAGGGCAGAGGCAGAACAAAAGGACACATCAGCGCAGTAAGAGCTTGCATTGCACCAGGCCTGTCTAGCGCCAAACACACCTTCTCAGGGAGACGTGCACGGTGAACGATGTTTAAAATCGACCGTATGTCCTTGTGGCTTTCAGTTTGTATTAAAATTGTCAAGAAAAATGAACATGAACATATGAACCAGACACAAAATACCAGCACACTGTAGTGCAGGTGATGAGCGAGAGGAACTGTTACCTGTGTTGATCTGATGTCTAAAGCGCTCTTGTAGTCTGGTCACTAAGGCAGATAAAATGTCCATACCCAGTAAAGCCACCTACAAAAAAACACAAAGCATCATGTGTGAGTGAAATTTAATTGAAGAACTGACAGCAGAATATTATTAATATTGACCATCCAAGTAACATTTACTACAAGAGCTGATGTATTTCTCTAACTCTGAGGTATACATCCAAAGCCAGATTAAGAAATGTAAACATATTCTGCAACTATGTAAACATGTTTAACAAAATATGTCTTAGAATATCTTAAATGACCGTCTGTGTTTATCAAAACCTTTTAAATCATTCCAACATTCAAAATGCAAAAAGCCAGAGCAAAGGATTGTGGGTAAATGTGCCTTTCTTTAAAACAAATGACAGACAATGGGAGCACGTGTACAGGAAGCCACTAAAAACTACGGAAATCTGTAGTTTACCTTTAAAAGTACTTGTGTGTACTACAGGAACGAAGACAACGTGTATATACCATTTGCACACCACAGCTCCACAGCACTGTCCTCAGCCCTAGTGAGGTGCACAGGCAGAGGCTGCTCAACCTTCCTTGTCTTGGGGTTGCGTGGCTGCTCAATGAGCGTGTGGCGAGGGCAGCCCTGCTGACACCATACCGACACGTCCGCATCACCTGGACTCTGTCCGGGCTCGGGTGCAATTTTTGGAACCCTCTGTGAGCCGTATTAAGAATAGATCACCGGATATTCCTCACGCTGAGGGACAGTGCCATCGTGTGGCCGAACGATTACAACACGGCACTGACCCGTTTCCTCAATTTCACTATGGTACAATAAAGCCTGTACGTTTGCAAACGGCAGGTCAGTCTCTTAACATTAAGCCCATACAAACGCTGGATTCATATTCCATTTAGAACATCCTCTTTGCCTTTGCAAAATAAAAATCCATTACGATTATTATTATTATTATTAAATAAAATAAGTGTATCCGCACGCTCGGTACCGATTATTTTCAAATTCATAGCTATTTAAAACCTACAGCAATTTGTAACCCTGCTCCTTTTGTGCCTTAAGGACAGTAATTATAGGTCTGACAATCCCAAAACAAAAGCTATAAAGAGTGTAGTATTGAATTCCCACTGCAATTAAAGACACACGGTAATTGTTCTAATTTTTTAGGAGAACGTCATGTTCTTTGTCTACATGACAGAATTTGAAAGGGTTCTGTTGTCGCTGCATTACAACACTTTCGATACAGTATCCTTCGTACTAATTATCTATGACGGACAGACAGACTCTTGCACACTCTCTCCGTCACATACACACACTCCAGACTTGGTTGTTGGCCAGGAGTGCTCCAGGCTGCCCGTTTGCCTGCTGCAGCCCTCCTTCCCTCTCTCCCTCTCTCCCTCTCTCCCTCCCTCGCTCTCAGCCATGCAGTGTGCGTCTGCCACAGTGCAGTCAGCTGCTAGCCTCAGCCTGCTGCCTGGCTTCATCTCCACGTCTCTCCAGCAACTCCTAACTGGCACAAGCTGTCTGCTGTGAAAATGTGCATCAGTCTTCCCCGATCAAGAAATAAACAGATGGTTGCAGCGTCCTATTTTTCCACTTAAAGTCTTCAAAGGGCTGTTACTGTATGCATTTGCAATGGTGATTTTATTGTGCATCTTGCCCTCATCATGCTTTTACTGTGCCAGCAAATCAGTCACAGGTGGTGGGTGACTGTTATTGTGCTTCCTGTGCGATTCAATTAGTTTTTCCTCTTGGAATTATGCCCATTCTTCTCTCTCCATATTTAAATTGTGTTAGATCGGAAAGGAAGCTGTGGAAATTTGCTCATGTAATCAATTAATTCTGCATTGTGATGCTGCAGATCAATGTGGACCCAAAGTAATTACAAAACACCCAAGCCTGTCAGAGTCTATCTGATCAGTGGGAGCAAATCAGGAAGCAGGATCACTTTAGAGCCATATGATTATTGTTAAACAAGAAACAGAGAAACATGAACACAGTGCATTCAGTTATAAAAATAGGCAAGCAAAAGCCATTCATTCTTGACAAGTATGGTTATGTAAGTTCATTATAACATGCTTATTTAGCAGTCAAAAGAGACGGTGAACATTTCACCCTTCTGGCTATAAGCGGATGATCTAGGGATGATCAAACACTACCGGGTTTACCATTCACTGTTCTTGGCAGGTTTTTTTAGAAAAGTTAAAGGGGAAAAAAAAGGTTCAGCTAAATAATTAATTAATACTAATGATTCTGTCTGCTGCATGTCTTTTCTCAATCTAGCCTGTAGGGGCTATCAGCTGACAAACTGGGATCAGTGTGTTGCAGATACATCTCAATTTCCTTTGCATTAGGAAAACCAACAAAACTAAAAAACACCAGGCACTGTTGGAAGCCCAGGACCTGCAAATGTCAAACCCTCAGGGTAACGTGGTTCTGCTTGACAGTACTTCCAACAACAGAGGGATCTGCCACCATCTCCACTCCCACTCCCTCGCTGCCCAGTACTGCACGGCAGGCGGCTGAGGTGAGCAGTTCAGATCCTGCCCGGAGCCAGACCTTTCAATCAGCAACACAAACTGCTGTTGCTGTAAATGCACTCAAACCTGTGCATTCACAGCACTCTCCTCCAGCAGGTATCTGGATTCTTCCTCGGGACATGTCCGCCCACTATACTACACGAATGAAGCACTTGACCATTTGAATTTTTTAGCTTTGACCACAAATACCCAGATACAAAGAAAACGAACAAACAAACAAGATAAAACATTCATTTCCATCCAAGTGTATTCAATAACGTCCTGTCTGTGGCAGTTATTGCTACATTTGCACTATGTATATTTTAATGGCTCTTATGCTACAGCAGTGACAATGGAACAATGTTGACAGTCCTTGAGCACAGTCTTAGTATGCTGACCAATTAATAGTGACTTCACTTCTATTGCTCTCTCTCAGCAGGACTTGAGAACCTGAAATTATATGAGACAGTATGCACATCATTTTACATAATTACAAATTAATACAGCCTAGATCTCATTCCAGCAATCCAGTCTGAAACACTAAAACCTGAAGCAGTGAAACATCTGCTGTGTGCCCCCCCCCTCTCAGCAGTAAAGAGGACAGGTCTAGACAACTGCAGCACTACAGTCGAGGGCATCACATGAGAGGAGATTTTTTATAGCATATAATCATGTTTACACTTTGCATTTCTTAAAGTTGCCACCTCCAGATTCACCATAATGGGCTTGGGGCCGGTGGGCATTTTGACAACAGTACACCTCCTTAGCAAGTGTTGTCAAAATACCAACACCATGCAGGCAGCACTCACGTTCCCTCGAGTCATCGTGTCAGTGGCCAGCATACATCACAATGGTGCAGTGAGGCTGTTACAAGACATCACTGTCTGTCCCTCCCCAAATAAAACTGAAAACGATAACATAGCTAGATGGTATGGCATCGTGGAACGTTGTGTGAATGTGATTCATATTTATTTAAGCGAGAAGAAAAAGCAATTACATTATTTTAGTTTTACAGAAATTGTCATTGTATCCTTTAATTGAGTTGACTTTTTTATTTTCTAAATGTAGTGCCATTGGAGAAAAAGTGCATATATTCTAAGACAATCAGTATGCAAATGCTTCTAGTATTAGTGATGTTACAGTGCAGGACTATAACCAAGGAGATTTAAGGGTTGATGCACTGCAGATTAGAAAGACTATAAACTGATGAGCTCTGGGGGATCAGACACTAAAGGGTTTACCATTTGCTGTTCACTAATGCATGGCCCCCTGCTTGCTGCAACAAATAGGCCTACAACTTCCAGTGCTAAAGTTGTAAAACACAGCTTGGTATCCAATAAAAACAACACTGGGAACACAAACATGTCAGAATTGTGTTTAAATTACTCTCCACACATCATCCAATGGCTTTCTTCACACCAAGGTAACTGGATAAAGCTTACCTGGACTACAACACACAGACAGCAAGACCTGTCTATCTGGAAGAGCATCTAAAGGCCGATACAGGTTTGCAGCCACAGAACAATGTGGTGAGGTTTGTCTTCCACATTCGCTACTGATAGCCATATGCTGTACTAAACAGTGCAGTAAAAAGCCACGTGCAAGCATACCAGCTGGAGCACAGTACTTAACAATATGTTAAATAACATATATGTAGGCTATTCCATTGCCACCCCACTTCTTTCGTATTTTCTGTACCAACTCATGGTATATATCCTAAACTGCAAATATTGAATCCATTGGCTTCACACTGAACACCACTTCAGTGTTTTAAACTGTAACAAACCCCTGACACATCCCCACCACCCTGCAATCCAGCAATACAATGAGGAAATCCTGTTTAGCTGTAAAATATTTTGTCTGAACAACACGCCCACTATTTCTAGTCTTTTGTCTGCCTCATAGAGACGCAGACGCTGGAAAATGTCAGCCGTACAAGGACACTTCATCAGGAGAGCCAGACACACTCCCCGTGACCCACTAAAGATATCATGCAGCAAGTGTGTTTGCACACCTCCCTTGCACCAACACTGCTCCCCACCTCCCTGCTCGCGATCTGGAGGAAGCGGCAGAGTCTGATCCTTTCTGAACTGCTGGGAAATTGCTGATGTCAGAAGCTGTTAACATGGCTTCGTTATTCGAGGTGAAATAATGAGGGCAGGCCTTCCCAGGGAATCTCATCCCTGCAGCTCGGCCAATTGAGACAGGCTGACACCGATATGACCTTGGAGCACAAGAGGAAAAGCAATGCAGCGAAACCCGGATTGAACAATACACAGCAAAGAGGTACAAAAAGACGTAAACCTTGATTACATTGTAATTTGTTTAGGTCCTGAGACTGCATTCAGACTGAACATAGGCCTCTAGCTACAGACTGTCTCACTTTCTAGAGACAGTTAACAGGATGAAAGCGCAGAACAGTCTCACCTTCCCAGCCCATCTGAGAAGCAGGTGTGTAGTGCCGGTATGATATAGTGCTCTACGTCACTCCAATCCCGCCCAAGGCCGCAGGGTGAACGGGAGCGCGGTTGGCTGGTCCAGTGTGTTGCTAACAGTCACGCACTTGGTGGACAGACACACTCGATGACAGTGCAATCGTTCTCCAGTCACACACGCCTCCAGTCCGGCACTAAGCATGTCCATTGCTCTTTCACTTTCTATTGCCGTCTGCTTGGCATTCTGGGTCTTTCTCTCAAATTACCAAAACTGAAACTAATAATACTGACAAAAATTAATCAAACTAACAGACTTATTCTTCTTCCTTTTCTTCTAAAATGCTTGGACATCCCTATTAGCAGGAATAAACAGACAGATGCTGGAATCAGAGGGTACATTCTCTGCAACCCCAAATGTAATCTCCATACATCCTCCGAGCATGACACACAAACATTACTGGAACTGCTGACCACTCAGATTTACCTGCACCGCCGAGAGAAACAAACCTGGGGCAACTGCAATAAGAAAATCTTGCGGTACTTACTGTAAACATTACAAATCCCCTGCTTTATGCCCTGGAGGCTAGTTACATTTGTCAGTCTAGTTTGTAAGGAATTCTCCTGTGCGATGGAAAAGACTTAAATAGTCAGCGGACTAAAAGCAGATCCACTTTTACTACAGCAGCATTTCAAGAGACAAGGTCAGCAGAAACTTTAAAATGACCTCACAGTGCACAATGATCGTTAAATTCCGATTCTTAGAACCGCCACAAAAATTAATCCAGAGCCGTACTGTGAAGCATATCACATTATTCCACTAATGGAAACCCATAGCATTACTCAGGTCAATGCCATGAATGTGGTTTAGCATTAGCCCCATGTCACCCTAAAAGTATGAAAGACTTCATACTTATTTCGTGACACCAAGCATGCATGAACAACAACAGTGAAACAGTATAACACCTTGTTCTTGGTTCTGTTTTCTAACCATACTACACCTGTGGAGAAAATAAAAATAATACTAATACTAAGATTACGATTAGCAGTTCACATGTTATATTAAAGTCAGATGTAAGTTTGACAATTGAAAAAACTTAATAGATCAATAAATCCACCAAAATACTAATATACTATGCAAAAAGTGTCTCTACTGCTGAGCGGATTCGGCTGATAAAGGGTTAAAGACTGCAGGTCGGCAGCCTAATGCTGGACACAAATTTTTTCGTTGAGCTCCTCGTTTCTGTTCGTCCGTTCAAGGATTTCTTCTGCTTTTGTTTGGCTTTGGGAGGGACCCTAGGGAACTACACAGACGTCAAAATATACTACCAGGACACGGACATAGAGCAGATATTTTATATAACTAGGTAACAGTTACAGCAGGAGACGGGTCATAAATTATTTATTACCATCGTATCACAGGATCAAGACCATAGTACACGGATGCAGAATCATATCTAATGCTACTGAACATCAATGCAAATCAAGAAGTGAACCATTTGTTCCATTTGGGATTTATTTGATTATAACTTAGTCAGGAGAAATACAAAATACCTTCTCACCACAGACAAAGCCTGCAATAGGCAGAATTGTGAAGCAGTCCGTGTGGGGTTAACGCCTGCTGCTGACAAATCTGAGGTAGAGAGCACAACAAGTCTGGCTGTCTAGCCAGAGAGAGTGAAGTGCTGCAGTAGACGAGCATTACACTATCTGACACATCCGTCTACCAAAACAAAAAATTCAGAGCAAGTAAAAAACGTTTGGAACATTTAGGCATTTCATTGTCAAAGTGTCTTTTGTTAAGAGGTAAAACAGAGACATAAATGTGTTGCTGCTTGACAGTTAACCCCTTAAAGGCTAGTGGTGTACTAAGCTTGAGATCTTTATGAAAGACAGGATGGTTTCTGTACCTTGCATTGTCATTTCAAGGTCAGGTTTGCAGCACAGCCTACGTTTCTTTACAAAGGCGTTCCTTGCACGTGTACTGTTAAAATTAGTCCAAGAACTCTTCAGTGTAAAATACCTCCCCTTTTATGAGCATTCCCCATTTTCACCAGACCGACTATCTAACCTGAGTATCGGCTGGTGGAAAAGACACAGCAGTGACCTGAATATCATAAAATAACTACAAATATCCAGCAATGTAAAGGTCATGCAAGCTGCATAGCAGTCATTATTGAAACAAGGAGCTTTATTCCCATCAGGCACTGGGGCCAGAAGAATAATCAGGTCTTAATGTAACTGAATGTTTGTTAGTTGATGTGAAATAGTGTAATTTAAACTTTAGTTGCTGCTGAAATCTTATATGGGATCTTATGTAAGCAGCTACTATTCCTTAATCTTCATTTGTAAACTTCAATCAATATCTATCAAAATAAAATAAAACCTCTTCAAGTAGATGGTTAGAACATTTGTTTGGCTATGTTATTTCTATATTAAAGTGATTGAAAATCATTTTCAGCTAAATGTGCGTGGGTGTGGTTTGACAAGTGATAAGTGATGATTATTATAATTATCATGCAAATATAGAGAAACACAATGTTGGTATTTAAATTAGCCATCCACAGGGCCATGTGTGCCATGCTATCTACATAATTAGGGCTGAGAAAACCTCTGTAGCCTGCATTGGACATCTCTCCAGTTTTCAGGCGAGAGGTTTGACATGTCAGTTAGTGTCATTAGCGGTTGGTAATGGGAGGATTATACTACATGGAGTGCTACATGGATACTTTCCTTGCATTGTCTTCTGCCCAGTCTGGATCAGGAGCACTGGACTTTAATTCCTTTGTTCAACACACTTCTATACTATGGTGTCCAGAGGACTACTTTGGGCCTACATGATGGTAAACGTATTTTGTTCAACTGTTATAGTGCTACAACATAAAGCAGGCACTAGTTCATAATTCATTTAAATGTGAAATTAGGGTTTGAAAACTCATGTGCAAAGAAGAGGCCCCCTTCTTTGGGGGTTTGTTTATTTAGTCACAGATAGTGTCTCCTAAGCATTTCTTCCAAAGGTCACTTCATAGATAACCCTTTATGCAAACTGGCCCAAATTGAAATTAAGGTTTTACTAATTAAATAACAATACCCTAATTGCAAATGAACAACAATGTAGGCTAGGTTTTCTCTACAACACCACAGCTGCATAGAGCATGAAAAATAAAACGTATTCATAAACTGATAATATCACACTGTGATGTAATAAGGCCACCATTTCACTCATAATTAATATGGCTTTGAGTTCTTTGAGTTTAAATTAAACGATGTGTACAGGATAATAAATGTGCCAGTGATAAATCAAACCCCTGTATTTGTTTGCTGGATCATTAGTATAAATCTGTCATCATATTTTGACACTTCTAGACAGAAGCTGAAGACTGAAATACGGAGAAAACTGCCTGCCTGCCAAAAACATGAACTGAAGATAAACTGTCCCCTTTCCATCAGAGAACTGTCTCACTGCAACACGAGGCTGACAGAAAATTGTTTGGTTTGGTTCATTAGAAAATAACATGTAGCTTACTTAAATGGTAAAAGGAGCCTGTTAAATCACCCCATGAACACAACATAGGTTATTGTACATCAATTGGAAAAACTACTTCAAACTTGAGTTGGTTCATTAAATTAGTTCTCCTGTTCCTGGGAACACTAGTGCGAGCGCGTCCCGGACACGGCTGCTTTTGCCTCTGCACACTTTCAACACAACAGACTGCCCACAACTGCTTCTCTTAACTGACCTCATTTCTGACTTTGCCAAGCCAGATACAACACACTCATGATAACTGGCCTACTAGAAACATTTCTTTCACTTTACAGAGGAACTCTGAAATGTAATATTATCATTACTACTCTGCCCCACCGCATGGTTACACTATGGACTCTTTCTTACTGTATATGGGCAGTTGTGTACGAGAGGAGTTTATGAACAGCTGCTGTAAAGCAGCAATCTGGAACACAGTCAATGACACAGGCTGGTTTGTAGAACTATTTTAAACCAAGGACCTCATTATGCTGCCATGTACAATTGGCTCATTCATGGGTTTCAATTGTGAGCTCAACAGATAAAAATGTTGTGTTTGTCCAAACTTCACTTAACGTAATTCAACCTACAATGCACTGAGGTTATGAATTTAAAGCCAGGAAACATGACAGGCAATGGCAGCAATATTAATCACAAACATAGGAAAAATGTATAGGTATTTTGTTTAGGGTCATTGGATTTTCAGGAATAAGAAAAAATCTTTATCATTGTTCTCTGTAAGAGGTTTTCTTCATGTTGGAAAATCGCCGTTATTTTTTTAAATGTACTGTACATGAAGATTAACTGTGAATTAAACAACAAACAGTGGTAATCAAAGTGTTTTGGTGATCTAAGAGCACGACAAAATATGCAAATGCAGTATTCCAAACAAACTGTAAAACATGAACTAATAAAAGTATAAATTAACAGCCGATACAAATTCAGATTTGCATCCAAATGAAAGTAAAAAATGTCAGCTAATAAAATTATACTATTAAAACGTCAAATTACACGTAATGTAAATGACTCAAGGAATACAATTAAGGAAAAATATTGGGAAAAGGAGATTATATTTTCCAGTCCTAGTATTGATTACATTTGCATCACAAAAACTATAAATAATAAAAGAAACTCATGCCCAAAGGAATAAAACGATGCATTCCCAGAAGATCAGACAACTAATTAAGCACCAAGTGTAGCCATACCTATTCCCCGTGTAACAGAATCCAACAATTAGCATAACATTCCAGAAACATCAAATTAGCGAAGTGCACAATGCCAAAGTACTAAAACTAAAGTAAGCAATAAAAACAATGAACAGATTTTATGACCTTTAAAAGAATGTATATTATTGATCACTGGGCATACCATTTATTTCATAGGCATTATATAACAAACATTCAAAACTGAAACTATAACCAGAGACCAGCATTCTCTCCTTCATTCTGGATCCATAGCCAGGGCTGTTGTTTTCCGTTCCCATCCTAATTTGAGCTGGTCATGGCCGGCACGGTTCAATAAGCATCCAAACCAGCCTACTCTAGATATGAAAAGTGGTAAACAGCCGGACAAAGTGTGTTTATTATTCTGTAATGTGCTTCAACTATCAAAAAAAAAAAAAAGAAAATAACTAAGAAGTACGAGGAAAACAATTTCAGGCAAACTCTGAGCACAGGCTGGAAAGCCAAACTGTTACAGTTGACTAGCACAAGGCTATTGAGACGACTTCTTCCCATAAACATCAGTCTTGGAGAGGTATGCTGTCAGTAAGCACACTCTGCGACTGCCTTCACTAACATTAATGTCATCGAGCAGAAACCCACAGATACGCAATTCTTGCAGTCTAAATGTCTCCTGAAGACATAATTATATATTGTCTAGTGTGCATGGTTTTAGGACAAATCAACCCAAACAGCTTTGAGGGAATGCAGTTAGTTCATGGCATACAAGCTTGAGGTCATTTCAGACTGTACTGAACCCTTAAGCATGATAAGTGGTTTAAAGATTGAGTGCCACACAACTATTTTCCATTAATTCTGACAAAAATCTTAATGATTTCTACACAAATCGAGCACACAGTAAAATAACATGTAGAACTGTCGAGTATTGAATACTGTCAGCGCACTGAACAATAATAAAACATTACTTAAAATTGATAATTAAGATCATTACTAAGGGGGTGGTTACTATTCTGCAAATATGAACTATTTAGTAAATAGTATGTAAATTTAAGCCAATGCAAATTAAGATTTGTGTTTATTTATTGTAGCCTAAAACATTGTTATGGATGTCTTCCTCTGTGTTTTTATTCAGCACTGGAGAAGTGATGCCCTGAAAGAGTTACTCTGGAGCTTGGCAACCTTCCCGCACACGGAGACAGAAAAGCGCCAGGCAGAAACCTGCAGATTCATTAATCTAGACAGGAGCTGCTCTGAGCATTCACACTGTCCCCCTTTGCAACCATCGCAGCTCCAGCGCCACACAGCCAACCCTTAATGCAGAAACACTACACGGAGCGGGAATCAATAATCTGCTGCAGCACAGTGCACCGAATGCATCAGAAACAAGAAATGTATCTGCATGCATATTTCACAGTGGAAACCCACAGACATGAGAATTATTATTACGGACAAAGGGTCTTGGAAGGAAGAGCACAGTAGCGTAGCAGGGTGTATTTGTCTTGTTTGTCTGCTGGGGGGTGGGTTGGGGAGAATGGCTCTGCATTAAATCTGTAATGTAGGACTCCACATCAAACAAAGCAGGGGAGATGCGCTGAATATTGACAGCATCGCTTTAGAAAGATGGGGCGCCTGTGTCAGCAGGAGATTTAAGAATGACTAACAGGACAACAAATGATTTAGCCTACTCTATTCCTGACACATTATTGTCTTGCTAGCACTAGCAGGGCTATGCAGCAGAAATTTACAAACTAACTAAACAAGCTGAGAGGTGTGTACAGCAACATATCTCATGTAATAATGATATCTAGGTCTGTAGTCATCATGACCCATCTGTATCTTTATACCCATCTGGTGTACCTTTGCTATCTGAGCAGGGACAAGACATGGCTGCTCAAAGCTATGGGAACTACAGCCGCCAGTGGGGGGCAGACCGTACAAAAGTGTGAACTATATAATGAATACCTAATATATACATAAATGACTGTGTCCATTTACAAATCTGTATACCAGCAATGAGTATAATTTTCAATGCAGTATCAATACATTTTGGCACAAGTTTATTCTGTTTAGATTCTGCAATCATTTAATCCTGTTCTTATTTTCCAATGATCATGACCTTTAACTTTTGAGTTGTCAAAAGATGTGGAGGAGTGTCTCGCAGTCACAGACACAGCACACTCTGGCCAGAGTCCAGATCGGCATCCTTTAAGCATGACTAAATATTGTCAGGGCAGGGACGAGAGTCAGGGAAGAGTCATCGTGAGTGTCGTGCTCCTCCCAGCACACACAGGTTTGTCAGGTAGAGCAGTGCAATAAACATGTCTTTTCACTTCACTCAGCACATAAAGGCATGGGTTAGCATGCACACTGAAGGCTCTGTTCAAAAAGTGCTCTACTGCTTTAAACTTCCTCAATAAATCATATCCTGCTCATTCAGCAACTTAACCATCATCGTTTTTATTATTATAAATCTCTTAAGAAGTGATGTTTCTGAAGTGACCACAAAGTAGCCGGTTACCAAAGCTGCTTTTATTGCAAGGCTCCTGCTGTGGTCAAAACCCTGATTAAATCAAAGAGACAATCGCTGGCTAATCGGTCTACATTCAGTTTATATTAATTGGACTAATATTGTACAGGCACTGAACCCAAAGTACAGAAGTGAAGTCTACACAGAAGACATGATATTGACTGACAGGGTCAGTTCAGAAACAATGTAGGCTTATATGTATGATGGGAATGGAATAACAAAAAGACAACTATCAAGAGATGGAAAATTAAATAAATATGTATGTTATCGTTAGTGAGGTATTCTTAAACACACACAGTTTTTATTAAACCCCTTTAGATAAAAATGACAGTGGAAACAAACTGGCTATGCAAATATTCCATGCGAATTTTCTCCTTATCCTTTAATGACATTAGTTGCTATAAAAGCTCCAATAGAATTACAGTCTGCCAATGTGGTCATGTGTCATATGTACAGCCAATTTAGTTAATTTGCACACGAAGCACTATGTATGATTTTTACATGAAAAATAACACTTTTATTGTCCAGATCTGATCCTCTTGCCTGAGGAAAGAGCTTCAGAGAAAATGTACAAAGATTATTTGTGATATGTTTTTGACCTTTTCCAAGCAAAGATGTACAAATTTATATGATAAACACCTCCTGAAGTTGAACCGAGTCCAGCCTTCAATCTTGTCCGTGCCCGACACTGACAAAGACATCCATCTGCTGGGATTTCATATTGTTGTGTTTTAATCAAACTATAGGCAAACACATGACAGTGAGGAGTTTAGCAGAGCACTGTGCAGCACCAGGAGAACTGTATACAACACACACCTCTGGTATTAATCTCTTGACAAACCAAGTGCCTGACACGGTCCAGAAAGGGAATTACGTGCGCTTTTATGGCAGATCAAAGTCACTTATTTACTTCAGGATGAATATATAATCAAAACACATACAATAAGCAAACAATGCCAATAAATTAAGAGACACACAGTCAAGGAACTGAGGCATGATCTGCACAATGGGCTACATGTTGTTGACAAAGATAGCGAAGACAATCTTAATTCTTAAGAAGTATAATATTTCAAAAACAACAAGAATTCCTGCGGTCCAGAGACCTGTTGTTACACGACACGTTCAGTAAAGAAAAGAGGCGCTGATTCAACAGCAAAGATAGTATTCTCTCTGGCACAACCATGCCAGGACAGTGCACTGCAGAAATCACTTTCAAAAAGGATTATTATTACATCTAAAAGAGCATTCATTCCATCGCAGTGGCAGGATGAGCTACACTATTTCATACGTTATTACAACAAAAAGTGGCGGTAAATGACAAAGAATGACAGAAAGAAAGAAGTTAACTGGCATAGCATTATGTGTTGTTGGATTTGTTGATTGTTTGTTTGTTTATGCCTTCCTGCATTAGCAGAGCAGATAGGAGTAAAGCTAAAACAGACTGCACACGATGTTACCAAAGAAAAAATAAATCTACCCGAAGTCTATTTATTTTTCCAGGAACGTGACTTCACTCTTTGCAACCGGTCTACATGAAAAGCTACAATGCAATTTGAGGGTTCTCAGCTGAACTAATGCAGCACGGAATGGAGATGTTGATAGGGATTCGTAAATTAAGAAACAGGGGAGGTGGAAGGTTTACAGAGGTTTCACACTGGGACAGTGTGCATTAATAAATAATCAGCACAATTAACCGTTTGATTCTTAAAAAGATCGATACAAACTTCTGTCCTGGTGTCTCTTACGTTCCATTTGATTCTGTTGAATACAATGATGGATGGTTTTTTTTCAGGTAACCTGCACGCATAGCTGGAAATCACAGGTTTACACTGCAGACAGGATTTTTTCCAGCAGAAACCAGTGGAACCAGTATATAAAATGGTGCTTTACAGAAAACAACAAATATTCCAAACATACAGCTGCATTCTTCCATTGTCATTGGCAACAGTGTCCCTCAGTAATACATATGTCTAAATTACAGCTATATCCTGGATCAGACTGAACTTAGTCTATTAAGGTACAATTTACACATTCATCTTCTTTAATTGTTGTTGTTTTTTTTAACCAATTTGAGTGCTTAGGCCTTCACATTAGGTGAAAACTACTGAAGTAGGCTACTCTGACAATGGTCCCATTCCTGCACCTGAAATGTTATAAATACCATACAGCAGTCTGGGCTGGAGAGGGTCTTCATTTTACAGCGCTGAAACTCACAGCTCGGTATCGTTTTATCAGTCCTGCATCTCCACAGTCAAGAGTGAAATTCAGGTCATGATTTTTAATATGGGAAATCTGTTGTAACGTCTTAGTGGAAATCCCCAGTGCAGTCTCTCTGGCAGCATAGATATACAGAACGGGATTGGATCTGAGCACATTAGAAAATGACACGTCTTCATAGTCATTTACCTAAATAATCCTTTTGTATAATATCATTATTTTTAACCAAAATAGAAAAACCACAGGCTGCTAGATTAGCATAAATAGACAATTGTTAATAATAAATTAATTAATTTGTTCAAGCAGAAGGTAACTCCTAAGTATATTTTTTTTTCTGCATGAATCTGGGTTTCCTTTCATACTCATTAAAGGTTTAAAAGAAGCTTAAGAATAACTTTCAGAAATACTACAGAATGTTCTTAAGAAACCATCTAATTAAACCCCCCTCTGAAATTCCTTTGTATTCCATTAAAAACAGGAAAAGCTAAGCAATCAAGACGCATTTAAAAAGATACAGCAAGTCAGGAGCTGATGGTGTCAGAGAGAGACATCAATGATAGCAAAGAAATGATGCTTTAGGAACCTGCCCCCATCAGTGATCAAAGATGAGGCGTGGAAGTGGATGAACTCACTCCTAAAGCAACACCATTCTTATTCAAGGCGACTAAATGCACAGCTTTCAAGCAATAAACCCACATGTGTTTTGGACAGGTCAAAAGGTACACATAATATTCACCAGTTAGTTCTAAATATGTAAATAACCTGCAAAGGCTGCAAAACTTAAATACAGCTATTGTACCAGCCTAGAACAGCCCACATTTTTAGGTCACAGCTTACATTTGCGGAAAGTACATCAAAAGTATTGTGTCTGTCAACAGTTACAATGAAAGACTGTTTTTCCAGTCTAATTTCCTAATATGAACTGGCCAGACCCCCTACACTAACAACTAAAAGGACAATGTTTGGATTAATACTGAACTATGTTTTGAAAAATAAACCTTTTTTTTTTTTTATAATAAACTGAAATGTTTTCCTTCGCTACTTATCTACATTCATCACAGTGCTTTTGTTTTATGCAATGAAGAACGATTATCCCACGCACCAACAGGAAAACCACAAATGATACTGTTCTTAATTAGTGCGAGTCTTCCAACACTCCAAGAAAAATCCCCCCCACCAGGTTTTTCCTGTTCGATTTAGGCAACTTATCTTCACTGTGTTTTGGCCAGATAACACTTAACACTTATTTAAGGTTTTGTGACAAACAAGACTGTCTTCAAGAGTGTAAATAACTTATGTAATAGTTCATTTTAAGTATATTTTTAGCTTTATTACTAAGAAACTGAACTTGAAATATGGTCATACATTATGCATTAGAGATCAAAATATAGGAAAGGCAACAATGCACCACGATGTACTGCAGTACAGAATACAAATTTCTTCTCTCTTTCTAATATAATGTGGACCTGCAGTGTGAAAGACTGTTTATCTTTCATTCCATTAAAGGCCATACTTTGGCCGAGAGCTGCCGAAGCGATGCCAAGTGAAATGTCCGTTAGTGACGAGGCCAGGAATGACTCTGAACTGCCTGAATATTGTATGTTCAGGGCACTCTTGCAAAGATCTGTGGTTATGAGGGAACTAACAAAGTAAATTTGCTACATGAATAACAAGACTTCAAAGTGCAATAACACCGAATGGAGCACCAACATGCCATAGCTAATTAGATCAGCTGCCCTGTTCAACTGATCTTATTTTACTCTGTCCAGTCATTACCAACTAGGCCAAGACCATGTTCTTCATATAACCGACACATAACTATTGATCTAGCAAAAGCAGTTAAAAGTTTACAATTTCAAGAAAATCAATGTACTAAAATTCCACTCTGGGGAAATGCTTGGCTTTATGGAAGTACAGTAATCGGTTTCTGAAGCTTCTCTTTACTAAATTTTTTTTAACTATTGACTAGCCTCTGTGCGCTGATTCAGTTCAATTCAATCCAGCTTAATTTTCCCCAGACGAAAAGCGGTATTTATGAAGGATTTTGTTTCTAACACACAAACTGCGTCTCCTCTTACGGAAGGTAAAAAAACAAGGTCAAATTCAAATTGGACTGGATGTCATTTACTTTTATCAAGACTTTCTGACAATGAAATCTGATGCACATCAAACAAAAGGCGATAGTGTAGTTCTGTTCCACTCCTGCCACTGCAGACTTACCTTAAAATTACTGGAGTTCACCCACAAGGTGGCAATCCCGTCCACCATTCTGTCCAGCATGGTCTGATCTTGTTCCAGATCGGAGGATTTCTGTCGGTCTGAGATATAGTCTATGAGCTCCTGTCCCACTTGGAGCCGCCTTCCCACATCCTTCTGCATCACCTGCGCCACACAGTACTCCATGTTGGGCTCCATATTTCTAAGACCACGGGACAATCAGCTGAGGTGGCAAAAACCAAAAGACTTGAGGGTGGCAGGTCTGGATAAAAGACAAGTTTTATTTTTATCCCAGAGGTTGACCCGATATTCGCTGAAGGTCACAGAGAGGCTGCAATATGGAGATGCAAGCTGGGGTATGGCAACAATGCAGCATGTGTGGGTGGACAGCAGCTGGTGGGGTTTTTTGAAGAGCCCAAACCAAGTAGCTAGCAGCAGTAACACTGGTAATGGCAGTGGTAACAAGAGATGAAGGAGGGGCAGGAACGACTTTGCTTCATAATTCAGTAGTCCACAGTTCCAAGGCAGCCCTGTGGTTGAGATGAGAAGACTGTGTTAATGTCCCCTCCTCAAAAGGTAGACATGTCATCATTACATGCACATAAAGTGTGGCACATCCTGACCATGTTCTTGCTGAACACAAGCAAAGCCATTTCTCTATTAGTCTTTTATACGCCCTGACAAAAAATAAAGATATTACTTCACAACCGACCCCCCACACACACACATACACACCACTACTGACATGTTTTAAAATATTGGTGTTGTTTCATTTTATTTCCATAAATCAAAATATCATTACATAAACTTGCCTCATGGATGTTAAAAAGCAGAGCCTTAACAAACATCAACAGATGGAAAATAAATATTTAAACACAGAGATAAACACAATAACGAATGCTTTGATATAACAAAAACATTTAAATGTGTTCAGAACATCTTCGTATTTACCAAGGTACACAGAGTGGTATGGCTAATGAGACTATTTCCATTAGCACACTTGCTCATATAAGTCTTCCTGCATAAGATTGTCTGCCAAAAAATAAATAATAATTATAATAATATAAATGAGATTTTTGTATGGGTTAAAAGCACAAAAGGCGTGCATTAGCAATTACAACATTCAGGGAAGCCAACTTATGCCTTGAGTAGGCCTTCATTTTGTGCTATGTTCAGTGTTTCAATTATGAAAATAATGTAAAACATTTTGAAATGCCCTGATTTATTTATTCTTGTAGCAGTGTCATTTCTATACAGTCCTGACTTGGATATGTATATGGATGATACATTGTTTTACTGAAGGTTTAAGAAAATGACAATCATCCACAAACTGTGCATTATATGGTTTCATCACGTGATTAAATTAATCTGAACGTGGTTGGGTTTTGGTCATTCCTACTATGCAGGTTGTTATGCTTGGTGTGCTGAATTACAAACAAAGTCAAAAGTTGTTGTGCATCCTAAATGATTTCAGTGTGGGTTTTTATTATTATTAAGGGGGATATCACCTCATATATGACAAAGTAATTTCTCATGTATTCATATATTAAAATCCATAAGAGGATTGAGGATAACCCTTTTGCTACCAAGGGTTGCTCATACAAAATGACAGCCTAGCACAATAGGACAGTTCTTCAGTAAATGACTTGCAAATGCTAATTGTTCATTTTCTACATTTTAACCATGGAAATGCTATTTGAGTCTCAATGAATCTAATTGCAAAGACGTTACATCCAGTCCTGTGCCTGTCGACATGTCGTGGTCTTTCGTTTTTAACAGATTATAGCAGCCTTACTCAGTCGTAGACAAGCATCTGGCATTAAAAGGATTAAATACTGGCTTGGTTTGCAGAAAAGCAACCTAGGATGAGTTAAACGAAGGGGATATTAAATCTAAGCACAAGCAATGATTAATAAATGTGTGTGTGTGCGTGTGTTTTCACTCAAACACGTAGCCCACAGCTTCGAGGTGTTAAAAACATACATGGGATCTGGACTAAATGTTTGTGTACATGCACATATTTAAAAGCTGCATGTATGATTGGAATGCCTTTCCAAAATAAACACTGAGCTCATGCGCAGAACATACCAATTACAATCATCATCATTAATCGGCAGTTATAGTATTATACGTCATTTTAACCGATTATTCACCAATTAATACCAATCATGATCACATCTAGAATGATCTGTGGGGTTAATGCTCACAACAGGCATACAATTGGCAATCCCAGCCACGGCACAACGAGGCCCTGTTATTTACAAATAACCATTTCACAGCCAGCCTGCTTTCGTGTGGATTGAACCCCAATCGCCCAGTCTATGACACGAATGCTAACAATGCTTTAATTAAGTGCAATTGCAATCAGCGGGGAGGTTTGCGTGTATTGAATAAAAAGCAATATCGGGCGCTAGCTGACCGGCCATCAAGGTAATGGCTGAATTTGCCATTGATGCTTTCGCCTCGTCTGCACCGATTACAAAAACAACGCGTCGGTGAGATGCAGCATCGCGATTGAGTGTCGGTGTGTATTAATACATCCAGAAAAGAGCCGCAATCGATTGGCACTGCAACCCATCCCTTTTTTAAAATAAATGGCGATAAACGACTGTGCTGCTGATAATACAACAGCATTTCATTGATTAACCCGCACTTTAACAATGCACCCAACACAATCCGCCCAGCCCCGGTGACGGCCCACTCCGGGTGCCCGTCGGGTGTATTTACCGTGCCCAGCTCCTCGCAATCAAAGCCACTAATTGCAGACGCACGGTTTAATGGCCAGGTGACTCTGCATTGAAGCCAGCGGGACCGTCTCCTCTCCACCCCGACTGGTGCTGCTGGACAAGAATGGAGTCGGCTCCGCGCATGCGCACCGGCACTGGAGCACTTTGAAATTGACGCACGCTTCCTGCCCAGCAGCTGGCATTTAAAGGGGTAGTACCGGCTTTATATTTAATAATCGCCCACTGCAGCGGAGTTCATTGTCTAAATGCATGGATTCAAGTACATGGTTTGTGTATCCAAACAGTTCAGTGTTGTCGTGCAGACTGCTATATCCATGTATGCATGTTCTGGTTCTTATGTGGACCCCTAGGATACAAAGTGCACTGTTTTGATTAATAATACTAATAAAGAAAACCGCAGCATTGCAAAGCATGCTTCTGCAAGTGTGGTAGATTAACTGCGCTTTTTAAAGATGGAGAGAACTACATATTTATCTGCACCTTTTGAAATGATTATTTACTACTTCCCGACAGAGATTTTGAGGAATGAAATCTGTATTTTTCCAAACCGACTGTTATTTACATGTTCATTTTATTTCCAGTTGGGTCTTTGCAAAACGCTTGCTCCGGCTGGTTTATAATCTGTTTATTTGGGTTATATATCACACCTAAGGACGAGTTTAGATAAGTGGTGCTTTAGTATACGAGGGAGATTTTTTGTTTTGTTTTGTTCCAAGACCAAAATGGCAAGAGGGTGTAATGGATCAATACTATTAACATGCAATGTAGTTACTTTTCCCACATTCTCGTTTCTTCTATAAACCTCAGGACCACACAACTATTACTGTATACTAAAGGAGTGACATTTGTATCATTTCTTCCCATGTGTACATTAAGAAACTTTCTAATCACAATTCCAAGTATCTAAAGATACTTTGCATGTGATAGTAATTTTTGCATTCGCCTTTATATTCCTGGATATGTATTTGTATGGTAGTATGCAGGTTAATATCAGTGATGGTTTGTAATTGAAGTTGTATCGTTTAGATTAGGAGTAGTCTGCATCAATAATCGGGTAAAATGAAGGTCGGCAGTAGTAGCACGTACGATCATGTTCGTGATCGTATGTATGTTCATATAAGTATGTATTATCAGTGGTAGTAGTATATGGTATTATTGTCAGTTTGCACTCGTGTATTATCTCAAACTTTCCAAATCTAATTTTCTCTTCTTTCCCCTTCCTCCAAGCCTTCAAATCCCCCCCACTCTCCCTTCTTCTTCCGCTCTAAATCCTACATTAACCTTGAACCCTCTCTGACCTACTCCCTGCACATCAATTCTTCCCGAGTTACCTACACAGAATCTATTGCTTCCTCCCCAACTACTCGACTCCGCTGCTCATCCACACCCTTGTTCACGCACACCTGGATGATTGCAACTCCCTCTAGACTGGCCTGCCTGCATCTGCTACCCGCCCGCTCCAGCTCATCCAGAACTCAGCTGCTTGTCTGGGGTCCCACTGCATCCTGCCTTGAGTCGCACATGCTACTCCATTACTACTCCTCTCTCTCCAATGGCTCCTGATATCGGCTCACACCCAGTACATGACATTGGTTCTTGCCTACCGCTGGCACAACCAGTCTGCACAGATCCAACTACAGACTCCCCTCTCTTACACTCTCTCCAGACCGCTCTGGTGGTCCAGTCCTGCAGAAGACCTGCTGTTCCCCCTCTCCACTCCCTTCCTCCACAGCCTGCTCCTTTTCACCCTCAAACATAAGTGGTGGAACTACTTTCTAACTAAGGTCAGCACTGTACAGTCCCTGAGCACCTTGTGTGGATCACTGACACATCTGTTTAGAGATTCTGCTGTATTACAGTTACTAATCTCCTGGGGTGTGGGGCAATTTTACTTGTATGTACTTTCTTATTAAACTATGCTCCATCTTGCTCCTGATTACTTGTGTATTGTTAGCCCTTTCATTTTTCTCCTCCTATGCTTACCCCACCCTTTCAGCACATAATAATAATTAAGACCAATAATCAGCGTGTTCTCACATGCAGATAAATGATGTTTATTATAGTTGAACTTGGAATATATTCTGCATGTTTTGCACACTAGACTACTCCAGTTTGCAAGAATCTGTGTCAATTGTATAACCCTTCAGAGGTTAAATATAAAGTAAATTATAAAGTTGCCTGAACTTATCAGAGGAATGGAAATTCTTAGTCTCCAAGATTTTTTTATGTATGTCTTGTCAACACTGGGAGTGGCCGTGAACAGGGTGTTCTATTCAAAATGACTTAATGAATTTAATAAGTGTACATAAATAACTGCAAACAGCAACACATAGATTATTACATACCTGGACGGAAGCTAACTAAATGTAATGTAACTGTTTTTCTGTAATATGATGCCTACTACTAATGCTGTCAAGAAGCTGCAGCAAATTATAGCTAATAATAATAATAATAATAATAATAATAAAAAGCCTCATATTACAATAAGCATTTAACAATCCAACATAACCTTCGCTTTTACGACACGGACGCTTTAACTTTCAATTTTCAAATCGTGTGCATTGCTGGACGTCTCATTGGACTGGACCCGAGCAACATGCATTCAACTGCTGCATGGAAACTGAAGAAGAAAACTTGCTCGTCCTTTGAATAATGATTGATTTACTATGCAATTAAGGCGCAATGTTGTTCGAGATTCACATTACTTGATCATTGCGCGCATTGCCAGTGGAAAACATAAATCTACACAATGCCTGCGGGTTGCATGCTTTTGTTTCTGCTTTTTATTCGTGTTGCCGCTGACTGTTACTAAGTGTTAGAGACGTATTTATATATCGGGGCTGTATAAATTGTCATGCAATGAAAAATAACATAAATGTCACTTAAAATCAAACGGACTCACCAGCTGAGGGTCTGTGTGTAGCTTATTGGTTGAGCAGCCGCCTCTTACACCGCCGTCTTAAGCGTCATGACGTCACGACGCAGCTACGTTTTACGTCTCAAATAAAAAGTGCCGAGAAGCTGTACTGACTGTTTTGTGGGTGGAGTAGCTAGGTATGTCATTTTACACATGGACAGTATTGTACTACAGCAAGTAAGTTATTGCTGATGTAACCCACCTGCAGTTTCGCTACTTAGAAAAACAAAAAGGTCGATATCACTTTAAACTGCTTTCAGGCACGCATTACGCCACTTTGCAGCAACCGGTTTATGGCAGTGCTACCTATCTGAGTAATGCAGGTGCAGTTGGAGAAAAATACATCTCCATGTTTCTCCTTTTCCTTTATACCTGAATAATCTACTTAATTAATAGGAGCACATCTTCAGTTGTCGAAGAGGAGCTGCAGACATTCAATTTACAAAGGAAGGATTTCTTTCTCTTCGGATGAGCTTCTACATTACATTCACAGCTTGCTTTTCCCACGTTATTCTCTTCTTCAAGTAAGACGGAACCATACTAGTTTTATTTTCGTAGGACATTATGACATTGGACATTTCGTTGGACATAACATTATGAGCACTGACAGGTGAAGTGAATAACACTGATAATCTCGTTATCATGGCGCCTGTCAGTGGGTGGGATATATTAGGCAGCAAGTGAACATTTTGTCCTCAAAGTTGATGTGATAGAAGCAGGAAAAATGGGCAAGCGTCAAGATCTGAGCGACTTTGACAAGGGCCAAATTGTGATGGCTAGACGACTGGGTCAGAGCATCTCCAAAACTGCAGCTCTTGTGGGGTGTTCCCGGTCTGCAGTGGTCAGTACCTATCAAAAGTGGTCCAAGGAAGGAAAAGCGGTGAACCGGCGACAGGGTCATGGGCGGCCAAGGCTCATTGATGCACGTGGGGAGCGAAGGCTGGCCCGTGTGGTCCGATCCAACAGACGAGCTACTGTAGCTCAAATTGCTGAAAAAGTGAATGCTGGTTCTGATAGAAAGGTGTCAGAACACACAGTGCATCGCAGTTTGTTGCGTATGGGGCTGCGCAGCCGCAGACCAGTCAGGGTGCCCATGCTGACCCCTGTCCACTGCCTAAAGCACCTACAATGGGCACGTGAGCATCAGAACTGGACCACGGAGCAATGGAAGAAGGTGGCCTGGTCTGGTGAATCACGTTTTCTTTTACATCACGTGGATGGCCAGGTGCATGTGCGTCGCTTACCTGGAGAACACATGGCACCAGGATGCACTATGGGAAGGACGCAAGCCGGCGGATGCAGTGTGATGCTTTGGGCAATGTTCTGCTGGGAAACCTTGGGTCCTGCCATTCATGTGGATGTTACTTTGACACATACCACCTACCTAAGCATTGTTGCAGACCATGTACACCCTTTCATGGACACGGTATTCCCTGATGGCATTGGCCTCTTTCAGCAGGATAATGCGCCCTGCCACAAAGCAAAAATGGTTCAGGAATGGTTTGAGGAACACAACAACGAGTTCAAGGTGTTGACTTGGCCTCCAAATTCCCCAGATCTCAATCCAATCGAGCATCTGTGGGATGTGCTGGACAAACAAGTCCGATCCATGGAGGCCCCACCTTGCAACTTACAGGACTTAAAGGATCTGCTGCTAACGTCTTGGTGCCAGATACCACAGCACACCTTCAGAGGTCTAGTGGAGTCCATGCCTCGACGGGTCAGGGCTGTTTTGGAGGCAAAAGGGGGACCTACACAATATTAGGCAGGTGGTCATAATGTTATGGCTGATCGGTGTATATATATGACCTTATTGAAATACATTTATGTACTATGTGTAATCCCTCTTTTAAATCAATATGAAACTAAATGTTTTTAGTTTTTTTCCCCTTTCTTTGAAACCCAAGACATTATAATATATGTATTTTAATATGTTAGTGATCTCAGACCCTGAATAATAAAATTCTAGCATCCAGGTTAATTAGTACTGGGTTACACTATCATAATGGCTACAAAAAAGCAGTTAACAAAGGAAGACAGACAGACCATTATAACCCTTAAAAGTGTAGGTATTTCCTTTAGAGAAATTGCAAAGAAAACCAGGGTGTCAGTGAGTACAGTTTCCTACACCATCAAAAGGCACTTGGAAACTGGAGGAAACTCTGACAGGAAGAGGTCTGGCAGACCCAAAGCCACAATAGAGGAAGAAGACAAGTTTCTGAGAGTCAACAGCTCGATAGGCAGCTGCGTGATAGGCAGCTCACAGGACAACAGCTTCAAGCACAGCTTAACACTGGTCGAAGTAAGCAAGTCTCAGTTTCAACTGTGAAGAGAAGACTTTGAGTTGCAGGTTTGACAGGTGGAGTGGCAGTAAGAAAGCCATTGCTAGATGGCAAAGTAAGAAAAAGAGGCTTGTCTGGGCCATGAAGCACCACCAGTGGAATACTGAAGACTGGAAGAAGGTCTTATGGACTGAAGAATCAAAATTTGAAATCTTTGGTTCATCACGTTGGGTTTTTCTACACTGTCGAGTAGGCGAAAGGATGGTTCCTCAGTGTGTGACATCAACTGTTAAACATGGAGAAGGTGATGGTCTGGGGATCTTTTGCTGGATCCAGAGTCGGCGACGTGAATGGCACCCTGAACCAAAATGGCTACCACTGCATGGCGCTGCAAAATGCAGTACCCTCTGGTATACACCTAGTTGGTCAAGGGTTCATTCTACAGCAAGATAATTACCCAAAACATACCTCTGGGCTACGTCAGAACTACCTTAGAAGAAAAGAACAAGACAGTAGGCTTCAAATCATGTAATAGCCAGCACAGTCTCCAGACTTATACCCCATTGAGCTGGTTTGGGATGAACTGGACAGAAGGGTGAAAGCAAAGCAACGTACAAGTGCAACACATCTGTGGGAACTTCTGCAATCGTGTTGGGAAGAACTTTCAGAACAATATTTGATTTCCATTGTAGAAGAATGCCAGGAGTGTTTGGCTGTTATATCTGCAAAAGGTGGCTACTTTGATGAGTCAAAAATGTGTATAAAATTTGTTAAACAAAACTATTCCATTATTTATTTTTTATCTCCAATTGTTTATTTGTTCTAGACTTTAATTTCAGAGTACATTGAACTGCATAATTATCAATAAAAACTGGAAAAATTAAGGTGTTCTAAAACTTTTGATGAGTAGTGTACATAATTCTCAATATACATACATACACACGACTCAGTCTTGCAACTACTGTACTTTCCTGTTAATAGAGTGAAATAGGTTTCTTGTTATACATTTAATCTTCCATTAGGTGTAGCTCCCTCTTGTGGTAATATTAATAAACACGAGAGCAGGTCAGTACAATTCAAATGCAGTGAAAGATGCTGGGAGGTAGTCAGAATATGCCATGCTGTGATTCCAGCTGCTCAATCTTTCAAAAAAACATCATAATTTGTCATAATTCACACTGGATCAAACCCAGACTTACACATATGGCCCTGCTCTTCCTAGTGGTTACTGTTACAATCAAATATAAAAACCTGTTTATATATGAGCAATGGAGACCCCTATATAGGTAAATAGGTTAATTAAACCTGATATGTATGCAAGACCACTGACAAGAAAAGGAAAAACATGACAAAATAAACCACAAATATAATTTTGGCAAGAACTCTTAATGTGCTGAGATTCATGTTTCAAATAATGTTTTTATTATGTTCCATTAATGTTTTATAGGGCACTGAATTATTTACCATCTGTCCAACTGTTACATCTAAATTTAAATACTGCTCTTAGATTGTTTAAAAACTTAGAAACATAAAAGGAATACAAGTATTTATGAATTTCACAAGGGTAGTTCCAATATGTGATACACCTGTAGACCTTTACTCTCAGAACCCTATATCATATCTATATAATTTGTGCATTAACAATACAATCCTTCCGATTAATATGCTTTTGCCTTAATTGAAAATATCCTCGGGGAAAGAATACGAAAATTTGTATGCCACAAGGCAAATATGAAACCATTAAGCTAAAACGGCAGGCTTTCAAATTATCTCTGTATGATACGGAGGCAAAATGATTGGCACATTTATGTCTCAGTTTGCAGTTGGGTTCTTGATTTCCTCAGCTGGGTATATCACTCCCTCCCATCCAAAAAATGTAATAAACAGTTTAAGGCAAGACCTCAAAACATTCCATCAAATTCCATCAAAGGTCAAAGCCTTATGATCAGGTCCATATAAAAATAATCAGTCATTAGCTTCATTTTTGTGTTGTCTTTTTCACTGAGGATTTCTTCTTTCCCTTGTTTTTGCCTTTTGCAGTCTTTGGTGCAGGAGTCGCTTTGATTACAATTTCATCGTCGTCATCCTCATCTACTTTCACTGACTTCCTCCGCTCTATTACAGTGGGTGTGCAGACTGGGGTCACATCCTACCAAGAGAGGCAGACAATTCAAATATATTTCGATTATGAAATTACACAAGCTGTTAGAATTTAAATAAATTATTGCAATATTATTTAATTCACTGGGACACCGACAATAGGATACAAGTTTCAATAGCAGGTGAGGACTTCTGACTTCCTTGAACAATGACAAAAACATCTAGATTTCTGAAACTAAACTTAAAAATCACCAAAACATAAGTTCAGCTCGTACTATCTAAAACCTTAATGATTTTACAAACCACAATGCAATACAGAATATTTACTAGGCAGAATTAATATATTTTGCAAACCACTGACATTTTTCCTATATGCCCAAAACAGGTTTTGAAACAATTCTATATGATATGGATTCAACTTACTTGACTGCAAATTGACACGTTTCCTTTGTCTTTGCTTGTTTTCGTCTTCTTTGGTGCAGTGGCCACCTTTAAAAAAAGAATAAACAACTTAACCTTCCAAATAAACCTTGTTCCCAGACCATGTTTAAGAATCAAATGACTTTGGACGTACAAATCCAGGGAAATCGTAATCGATTCCTTTCTCCGCCAGCCTTTTCCGTAATTTTGCTTCTTTCTGGAGCAGTTTGCTGGTCATCCGTTCCGTCTCCACAGGTGTGCGGTTCTTGTTGTAGCGTCTCACTGCCGGCCGGGTGGGCTTCTTAAACTGAGTTTCACTTCCTTTGAAAAGCCCTGGTTTCACTTTTTCAGCGGGGACGAAACTACCTGTGGAAATGGAAATTGTACACAAGTTACACAATAACTACTCCACAAAGGATGAAGAGCAACCCACATAACTTTGAGCAAACAACATGGCTACACACAGATCTGACATTCTCCGGCATATTGTTCAGCTGTGATGACACAAACGCATCTATGAGGAAGACTGCTGGTATGGTGGTAACAAGTGTTTTTAGGACTAGTGACAATTAAATGAGAATAAATGTTTTCCTCTCCAAGATACTTTCACAAGTAAACACATATACATAACTTTTGTATACAATGATATTCCTAATGTGTGATCTCAAACTCACACTTGATGAGTCTTTCACCGAGGAGGTAATTGTTCATAGTGTCTGCCACAATCCTTGCCACTTCATCGCACTCAAACTCCACAAATGCATACCCCTTGCTTCCACCTGTCTAGAAACAAAGACATGCAAATAGTTATTTTAAAACGTTCCCTTGTTTTACTTCGTTCCAGAACGTTCACAGAATTGTCGGCACAAATACCTTTGATCAAGGAGTCTTAGGATTCCAACTCTTCAGCACACACACAGTTCAGTGAAGCACGTTTACATCGTATGTTTACCAGTATCCGGACCACCCACAATTGCCTGTCGTGTTTACAATCATCCTCCTGTAAAGCATTTCATGCACAAGTCTTTTACCTTCTTGCTCCTGGACAGCCGGAGCCTCAGCACTTTGCCGAACTGTTCAAAGTATTTGCGGATCTGCGGCTCGAAGAAGCCCTTGGGAATGTGACCCAGATAGATCACCCCAGGGGTCACGTCTTCATCCTGTCACCAAAATAAACTGTATTACAAAATACAATCACCAACAAAAATGGCAAGAACTGGAACCTGCTCATGTTTAGGTTGTACTATACACTGCAGTGTAACACGAGCAGCTACTTTATTTCAGTTTGACGAATTCCAGAACACATTCTACTTCGAAACGTTATATGAATGTAGCGTTCGGTCTGGTCGTATTTGATTTTTTAGATTATTATGATTTTCCTCATTTAAAGGGCCTGGTAAATTTCGAGCAGCACTGCTTCAGAGACACGTACTTTCTTAGGTCGCTTTTTCACTTCTTGTACTTTCTTCTTGAATTCCGCCTCTTCGCTGGGGTCCAAGGCGAGCAGGTTCTTGGCCGCCGGAGCTGGGATGGAGCCTCCTTCTGTCATTATTTACTGTATTTGTCTTTAAAAATGAATCGTCTTACCCACCGCACCGCCAGTACAACGTTAACCACGTTGTTCCTTCTCTCCACAAGTACCAACGAGTGATGGAAACGAAGAGAGCGGCGGCGCAGAGAGAAGTGTTGTTGCTGCTGTTACAGCGCCACCTGCCGCACAGGAGGGTGTCAGCTTTCGTTGCTCGTTAATCACGCACATGGTTGTACCTACTTATTGATTGATCGTTCCTTCTAATTAAAACAAATCACTTTTAGCACGTTTTCATAGTCGTATTAGCATAGTTAATAAATGCATGTAATTATTACAAATCATGGTTTGTTCTATAGCATTACAACCTCTTAGGAAATACATTCATTAATCTGAGAAGAAATATCTACTGGGGGGGGGGTTGCCATTAATATAATTAGATTTTATTTTAATGAGAGAGAGAGAGAGAGAGAGAGGGAGAGGGAGAGATGGAGAGGCGGGGTATCTGTCATTACACTGTATCCATACTGTACACACAGTTCACCTCAAAGCCAAAGAGGAGTAGTTTGTCAGTGAAGGCACAGGTGGTTGTTGTTAAAATGGCAACAAAAATGATTTATTTCACAGTGAATGGGAGACCCGAACAGGCCGAGTTTCGAGAGGACTGTCCTGCGCAGGATGTGAAAGGTAAGGGACACTTGTCAGGCTTTTGCGTTTGATCCGTGTTGTGATCATTGCATTATTAAATCATTTGTAAGCAACAGTATGCAATTGGCATGAACATGATTAAGATGTATATGTTCATTGTATTTAATTGTATATTAGTACATGTAAACACACAGACAGGAAGCACATTACATGTGCATGTGTATTATTACATTAAAGGGTTATTTTGTATAGAAATGCATCATATTAACTTGATACATTTTCTTTAATATATACACCTTCAATAAAATGCAATAACATAAGTAGCCTATGTGTCTGTTTGGTTTGTTTTGTTCACTGGTGATATTTATCAAAACTCCTCACTACTCATTTGCACTTGATGTGAACTTTCTGGGAATATATATATATACCAATAAAATAGAACTGTTAAGAACTGAACTCAAATTTCCATTCAGCAATTTGTTTATTGTGGCAAAGAAAGATGTGCCTGGGGTTTTTAAATGCATGTTGATGTCCTATAGATGGAGTCCTCTATGCTGAACTAAAATAAAAAGTTATTGATAAACAAGCTGAGATCATGAACACTTTAAAGCCTGTAAAAATCCAATCTGGTGAGTTTATTACTGATGAATATTGATTATACGTGCTGGAGACTCAGCTATAGTCTTGGCTGTAATATATAAACTGCAGACTGTTCGCTAATAATCTGAACGCAACATAAATCTATACAGTACATACCTGACCCAGACAACCTCATGGTGAAGAAGGGGCAGAAACATGCTTCAGGGATCTGTGTGAGCAGCATCTATACCAAAAACAATATTCCTCCTATGGGTGCATTTTCATAAGCCAAGATATTGCACATCAATTATTTCCAGGACACCCATGTTTTAATGTTATATTCTTCCCATAAAAAAATAATTGAGCTGTGTTGACTGGCTGCCTGACTTTAGTATCAATTCTGAATCCAGTGTGAAATTACAGAGATAAGTAAAATCCCCTGCCGTTACCGAATAGAGCTTTCAATAAAACATAAAGCGTGTTTCTCGATATTATTGTCTGAATTAAAGTAAAACTGTATATGGCTATCATTACATGAGAGTTTTTATTATACTATTTATAATGTACTTTTCCCCTGGCCACCCATACCTACATCACATGAATAAAAGCAAGATTTCCTTTTAGAGACAGAAGAAGTGACATTATTAATCTGAACATTTTCTTTGCAGGTTATAAATAGTGAAATATTTTCCCTCTGTGTACCATTTCAAATTTTCAAATGTAATAACATTAAAAAATACTTGTATTTGAAATTGTGTAGTGGCGAGCAATTGCCATTTGTGTCTGTTGAAAACAAGATGTATATTGGTACTTTTTTTGAGTTCACATTCATTAACCGAGACGCAGGTGTTCCTGACAACAGTCTTTCATTCAAGGGCATTGGAATAAAAAAGACATATGGTGTCCTGAGCTTTTGTACTTTCCCTTCTCAGATTGTAAACAGGGAAACGGGAGATTTTCTGTTTCATCTCCTTTGCAAGTGTCCAAAAGTCCATTCTCCCCAGTTGTGATTTCTGGATGCTTGATACACAAGACAGTCTAGCCTGAACTAAGCAAGACCTCTAAGCACCATGTAGTACAGCCGGTCAGAGAAACTGATCCATAAGGCACCTGCCACCCAGCCCAGTTCACACATAAACATTAATGTCAGAAGGAGAAATCTTATCCTTAAGAAACAGATAACATAACATCCTGAATTAAAGCATGCTGATAAATTATGAAAAGTACCACCGACAATGTGAGCGCCATGGGTGTAAGAGAGCACACGTCACTGACTCAAAACATTTCGATATGTCCCGATGTGTACACAAACAGGAACCTGCTGAAAGATGATGTCATCACCGTTACTTATTAAATATAATGAGGGTTATAATTTTACTGCTCAAGTGTTCCTGTCAAACATGGCATTCGATGTGTATTAATAGTGAATATTGGATATGCTATATATAGCCTATACCTGTGCTGCATAGGGTGCTCCTGAGCTCAGGTTTGTTAGAAAATTATTCCAGCAGCTCGTGGAAGGTAAATAGTATAAAATGGCTGTGTGTATTCTAGGGTTCTTATCTTCCTTTCTGAACATGTATTTGTTTACTTGATGGAAAATTCAACAAAAGCAGCTGCTTCTTTTGTTTAGGGAATGGTCTATCACTATTTTTATTTTATTTTTAGCACAAATACAGACTTAAACATGTTATGTCAGATCCACATCAGCACTTCGTTGTATTGTTTTTGTATAGATGTTTTTCACATTTATCTACTGCCATATAAGAGCCTCTAGATACCTGATTTGTGTTTAATATACATTGTTACATATCTTTCAACCTCCACGATTTACAGGAAAGATGTACTAGACTAGCTGAAGTGAAAGATGTTATACTTTTTATCTGCTTCCAAGAGTATGTATGTATGTCTAGATATGTACTAAACTCATGCAAAACAATTTCATAATGTAAATTGGCTCTTCAACACCCACCATCAAGCAGGGTTTAAAAACATAACCCTTATTCCCAGTGCCTGGTCTTGCCTTTTCTTTTTCCATAGCTTTGGTTCAGATTGAAATAATCATCTCTTTTCTTTGCCTCTACTGCTCGAGTGTTTTTAGTCTCCAGACAGTAATTTAACTGTTTTGTTCTTCAGGTCTTTGCCTGTTGCAGAGAAGATTATGGCAATTTGTTTAATTCTCCTTCTTCATCTTCCCATAATTAGTGAATTTTACCAGTTTATGATTCTAAGGAGCTTATTTGATGGGGTTAATCTCAGTACAATGAAGCCCGGTAAGCTTGTGAACCTCAGGGGGATCCATTCTGAGCAGGAAAGGTAGTCGGAGGCTGTGTGTTATGGAGGGCAGTCATAAAGCACAACTCTGCATTGACTTGACAAGCCTTTAGCATTTACAGTTCCTTATGGGCCCCTTTAATCAGATTAATCAAAGATCCAGGGACCACCACCATTTAATTGGTACTCCAGTCTGGCAATGGGGTAAAGGTGCTGTGTGAGATAATAAGACATATGCATATATCTCCTGATAGCAAAATAATGGCATAAGGAAAGTCTGTAAACAACAAACAAACAGCAATTTGGTATATGGCTATATTTTTTGGTTTTCCAACTTGTAGACCGAGCATGAATAAAGCTGCAACACAACTTGCGCACAAAACAGCTTCACACAAATACATTCTGGTTACATAATTTAAAAGTATGATACAATTATATTTTAAATGAAATACGCCACAATAACAAAAACAATACCAGCAACAGTAATTAATTAGCCTCAAAAGGAAAAAGGAATCCTTATTTCCATGTCCTCTCATCTCCTCGTTAATTGGGACCGGAACCCCAGTCTCTTCAAAGGGACGACACAGGGGCTGCTTTTTCCTGCAAAGATTTTTTTAATCTTATTTGTAGTGAAGTACACCCTCTGCACTGCGAAAATGGTGCATTGTCTGGGGTTTTCAAGGGAAGGGCACTTGAGTAATCAGGCAAACAATTTTATAGGAAAACTAAATCAAAAAGATTATTCTAAACTGCTGGAGGCCAATGTTGTGAGAGACGTATTGGTCGTGCAGAACGGCTGGATTGAAGTATTGGAATGTGATGTTTAAGATGTTTAGAAATACATTTCAATACATCTATATACATATACAGTATATATCTATATAGACCATGAAGACCAGGGCCTTTTTATTGAATGTTTTTATTTTATTTCCAGATTTATTCCGGGCCGCAGCAGAGGCCGGTCCTCACGACATCCTGAAGCTGTACAACTATAAAGGAAACATCATCAACATCTCCCCACACTTGGAGCCCAACTCCCCACAGAGCTGCTATAAGCTGGAAGTGGTGGCTGCGGATTGTAACAGTGAGCCGTTAGGTATCTCTACCAAGACAGGGGTGCTGGGCTTTAACTTGTTCAGTCTTCAAATTGTAGTTACATTAAAGAGTTTACTAAGGAAAAATGTGTCCTGAATTGATGGCGAATACATTAAGTCTGGACAACAACCATGAAGTGTTAACATACTACATTTTCTTTGTTATGGAATTGAGGAATGCAACATAAATGGTTAATGGACCTACAGTTCATTCCATGTAATACTATTTTATAAAATTATTTGTTAGAAATATCAGGAGGAGAAGTCCCAGTACATTTAATTATATTTTTAAGAAAAATGTACTGTTACAAGCAAAAGGCCGCAGGGTCCTCTAAAATCGACTGGATGTACGTCAATGAGAATAAATGTGAAGCAATTTTACACTTCTCTGTATTGCAGGTGCAGAGCTGGCAGCTGTGTTGGGATTCGATCTTTCTTCCATGGAGAAAAGGCAAGTAAAATGTAAAAAAAATTAAAACATTGGGAAACTGACTACAAATACAAATATTGAAGTATAACACGCCAGGTTTCTCCATGGGATGACTCTAGTTCTACTCTATTTTCTTAATAGATGTAAAGTTTTGGGACATCTGTAAATCTTGGAGATACGAAAGAATAAAGAAAATATCACAGAAACAGGAAAGAGTTCAGTGTCTACAGTTCATATGTACAGATGATTCTATTTCTGTGACTCCTACATTAGCTTAATACATTATTTCATTAGATGCCAGATTGTTTGTTTATATATATCTTATTAAGATAAAAGTGATACTGAAAGGAAAGTAGTCAGCCTTTTATCAAGAAGCATCAGACACAGGCAGTTCAGGGCAAGCTCAGCTGTCTCTTTTTGATGACATCACTAGACCTAATCTGTGATTTTCTGTTAAGACTGACAATGTAAAATAAAAAAGTACACTCAAACAACACCATATAAATAAAACGTGCATTATGCTTTAGCTGTGCAAGTGCCAATAACTATTTCCTTAGAAACTTTGTTGTGCCATTGGACCTTCAAACACCCACTGACATAATGTAACCTCATCTCACAAGGTCTACAGAAGCCCTAGAAAAAATATAAACATAGTGCTAGTGCATAGTGCTTAATCTAGTTTTTGGTCAAACTGTTCTTTGAATACACTGATATAACTTTGTGATGTGGAATAATGTAATCCAAAGAGTCTATTTTTCCATGGAAGTAAGGTGTTAGCCTAGGGGCCATAAAATGTACATGTAATGTAGCCTGAAATTGAATGACTATTTCCAGGTTACAGAGTCTAGAAAAGAAGATCTTGATGGAGTCTGGGGAGACGCCATCCCTTGTGTATGAAATGAAAAACCAAGTCGAGTCTTTCCGGGAGAAACTTGAGGTATGAGTGTTACGCTGTAAAACACTGTGTTTATAATGGCCTGGCTTATCTCCTTACGAACTCTGCAACTCAGCGATGTGTTTTTCCCGCAGAGTGTTGAGCATCTGAGCTGGCTGGGGCTTTTCAAGGAGCTTTCAGAGACAACACACAAGCCGTCGCCCTTTTATCACAAGAGATCGCTTCGCAAAACCAGGGAGGAGTGCGAGCGCGTCAAGGAAAAGTTCCTACAAATGAGGCAAGAGTAAAATACACTTTCACTAGGAAGAACAACACACAGACATCAGGTTTTCAAATATCCGCAGAGTGGGAGAGAGCTCAATTAAATAGATATAGGGCTTCAATCTTTCATATCAAACAGTCCTTAATCCAGGTTTTAGGTCAATACTTGTTTAAAAGTGCAAACATAGATACATATAGTTGACTTTATACAATGCTAAACATAAAAACATTGTATTATGAATGATTTGGAGAATTTAAAAAGCTCTAAATCACAATTTAATTTAATTTAAAGTTTTGCAAATTGTTTTTCTGCAGCTCACTGGAGGTCACAGAGGAGGTGCGACAGTATCTCAAGACGCCCACTTTTGATAACTGGTAATTTGCTTTATGTCTTTATTTGTTTTTGTGCTTTTAACTCTGCTTTTCCATATTTTTATGTATTTTTAGCATCTTCATTTGCCACAATAAAGTGCAAAAATTAGAAGGTCAACCCAAAAGGGTCACATCTTCACATCCTTAAATAAATTCAGTATTTTCTTTTACTTGATCTCACCCTGAAAATATGAATTGAATTGTAGGCTGATGTAATTAATCCTCATATATTACTGTGTCTTTTTAGTGGAATAAAAATATTTAGTTCAGCACCTGCTTCCCTGGGTATCCGGCTGCTCCCTGATCATTGACACATAATTAATCCTTATTAATGGCATGTTACACGTTTTACATTTACATTTTGATTACCGTGCTGCTGTGAGAGAAGTGGGTTTGCAGGGAGGGCTGACGGGGATCTTGACCCATTGTTCGGAGGTGCGGTTGGGACCCAGGCTTCGGTTAGAAACGGAGCTGGCGTCTGCTTCTGCACCTGCTGTATTAATGCGAAAATCAGGCAGACCTTGTTAACTCCAGTGCCTAGAACTGAATTGAAAGTCTGGAGGGGGGCTAATGTATTCCTTTTATGTGTTTGCGACTCTTATATTCATATGGAAAGATTGCCGTTGGTTCGTCATTACTGTTTTGAAGTCCTGTAAAACGGAGTGCTACATTAAACATTAATGGACTACATTACAAGCAGAAAAAAACAGTGTCTTTGTGATTATTTCATGCTCTAGGGCTCTGATGTTTATGTGAGAGAATAAACGCACTTGTGTTTCAGGTACTGGACACGTGTCATTTACAAACACACGTGAAACAGCAAGTTATCACTAGTGCAGGAGCCTATAGCTATAGTGTGTGTGTGTGTGTGTGTGTGACATCCTTTCATTTTCATTTAATCTGATGTGAAAGCCAGGCATGAAATTGCAAGTTCAGTTTGTAATAGTACAAATCAATTATGGCCAGACAACACAATCCAACTACACAAATCCATATTTCATTTCACCCCACTAGCTTGTGCTCAATGACAACCGCAAAGCCAATCCCCACAATGCTCAGACTGCTCTGTGCACGCATACTTTCGATTACAATATATGTGTGGCCAGCCATTGACCGTCTGATGTCATTGTAGGCAGTGGGAAGACGCCGAAATCATGGTGCTGCTGCAGGTGATGTACACGGACCTGGACTTCATTGCCAAGTTCAATATCGAGCTGGAAGTGTTGCAGCAGTTCCTGTACGAGGTGTACCGACGCTACAACAACATCCCCTTCCACAACTTCAAACACTGCTTCTGTGTCACTCAGATGGTAAGAGTGGTGGTCGAGTTCTGAAGGCTTCATCCATGATTCATGTCAGATCCGTGGATTGATGGATCTAGGTCATGTGTGTTGTATTGTGAACTGGCAGTGAATGGTGCCGGTCCAGGGGGATAATTGACTGATTGGGCCAATTAAGCCTCCCAGAGACTCACCCGAAGAGATGGCTGCAGCAGTGTTATGTTGCTGTGTAATGTTTATGACAAATCTAACTAGGACAGAGGCCGTACTAATCTGACAATATTCGGTTCACACAGAATGCCTTTGGAGTAAGCGTGTATTGCAAATAATTGAGTAATTGAATAGTGTGTATATTAATATGTATAAAAAATGTAATTACTTGCCACAGAGCACAGAGACCATTAAACGGAGAGCTCCGGGCAGCCGTTTGTCAATCCAAATCTGATGTGGTTCGCTTTCTACTTCCAGATGTACGGTTTAATATGGCTGACTGATCTCCGAAGCAAATTTGATAACATCGATCTCTTAACAATGATGACTTCGGCGGTCTGTCATGACCTGGACCATACAGGGTACAACAATGCCTATCAGGTAAGTGCAACATGAATAAAAGAAGAAGCCGTATTTCACTTTGATCTCCCATCACAATATAAACTGTGTTTCAGGTAATTAGAACAATTCCTTACTGATCTTCATATGCATTTTATGCGAGTGTTTGTATTTTATGAATTGCACTCCACTCGCATGCGTCATAGCACACATAAATGCTCTTGAACATCAACAGTATGATTCATAAATCAAGTATTATCAAATACTGTTGATATTACTACAGATGCAATGATTACAGAGGAACAAAAAATGTCTGGCTTTAGCTCTACTTTTATATTTTAGTAGTATGATCAAGCACCATGATTTCCAACTATTATTTTCATTGTTTTTTTTTTTTTTTGTGCCAACAACGAAAGGTGCCGTTTCTGTCTGTTTCAGATCAATGCTCGCACAGAACTGGCACTGAGGTATAACGACATTTCCCCCTTAGAGAACCATCACTGCGCAGTGGCCTTTGAAATCCTCGAAAAGGTATCATCCTGCCTAGAAAAATACCCTAAAATGGGAAGCGTATAACACTTGTGTAATATAATAAAGTAGAAGGTCCCCTTTGGGGTGTTTATTAGTAGGAGTAGGATCTCCTCACTGAGTAAAGTTAAAGGTTAAGTGAGTTAGAGACAGTTTGGTGCAAGAAGAGCACAGAGAAAACATTAGACAAAGACAAAAGACAAAGCTGTATACAATTATTTGAATAATATCTGATCATACATGCAAGTTTGTATTTGATACAATTTGTAGAATACCAAATAAAATAACTTGCTGTCTCCCAGACTTTTTTATATATATGTTTTCTCCTTAATTATATAATCCAGTTGTTGTTTCTATTATCTGTAGGATATCTAAAGGGATCTACCCTATCTGCATTTTAATGTTTTTGTTTTTGGTATCCACAGACGGAAAACAATATTTTTCGAAATCTCACTACAGAACAGTACAAAAGGATCAGAGAAGGAATGATCAAGTAAGGTTCCTTTTAAATATTCTCCTTCTCCATCCAACTTAGTTATCCAAATGGACACTAACTGGTGAATTGTCTTTAGATGAGGTTTCTACTTAATTTCTTGTCTCTCTCTGCCCCCCTAACATTTACCACATTCCCACAGACAGCAGTGAGATCAACGATTATGTTCAGCTCACGTAGGAATTGTGTTGAAATCCCACCACTTGCATTTTTAAGTAAAAACTATTTTCTTAGCGTTCATATTTAGGGTACTTCAGATATATGAATATGAAGTGTTCAATTCTTGTTGCAATACCTGCACAGAAAATATAAGAGATTGTTCCCTTTAAATGCACATGGGATACTAAAACCCTGAGGTCCTCGTTTTGGTTTCTTATTTCTTATTTCAGGTGCATTCTTGCTACAGACATGGCGAGACACAACGAGATCCTGAACAAGTTCAAATCTATCTTGCCGGTGTTTGACTTCAGTAACAAGGATCACAAAGATGTTGTAAGTGACAGGGATTGGTTTTGGGAGGTATAAAGACTATGGCTGAGCTGCAGGAATATTTAAATTCAGATTAGCAGGTGCAGGATGAGCCCTAAGGAAGAGATAAGGAAGTCTGAATGCAGGAGGTAAAGACTCGGGCATTTTGTAGTGCTCTTGCTGTGTTTTATCACAAACAGTGCCTGACTATAGTGAATAGTTTTTCCACTACTACTTAAATCCCAGGCACTGTAGTGCATGCATTATTGGATCAGCCCTGCTTAAGCATTTCATGTTGGCTTGCAGTTGATGATGATCATGATCAAGGTCAGCGATATCTCCAATGAAGCCCGGCCCATGGACGTCGCCGAGCCCTGGCTAGACTGTCTGCTTCAGGAGTTTTTTAACCAGGTAGCCTTGAATATACTAACAGTACCACTTTTTGCACAACCTTACAAGATTAAATTGAAGAGCCCTTACACTAAATAATCCTTATGTGACAATGGCTCATATTGAGAACCTTCGATACACATCACTATGAAAAGCTGTCAAATTGTTGAATTGGTGTTTGCATCTTCTTGTTATAAAGACTATTCCCCTAGATTCATATTTTCTGGTCTAAAGACAATATTGGTGTCTGTCCACATCTCTGTTGCAGAGTGATATGGAAAAACTGGAAGGTCTCCCCGTGTCTCCATTTATGGACAGAGACAAAGTGACCAAGCCGTCCTCACAGACTGGCTTCATCCGCTTCGTCTTGTTCCCTCTGTTCATAGAGCTGGCGAACCTCTTTCCCTGCCTGGAGGTGAGGAGGAAGCTCTGTTTCTATGAATCTCCATCATCAATCTCTATGCTGAGTGTAAATAATTGATCTGCCCGTACATTGAAACATCCTTGTCTGAATAAAACATGTGTTCTGTGCATCATCAGTGCATACATTCAAACCGTGATCCAATACTGTGGGGCTATGAAATTAAATGTTCCATCATCCTCTGGAATAAAATAATTAAAAGAAAGAAAGGATGTGTTCAAATGTATGTCTTCAAATGAATGCTTTTAACAGAACTGAATGATACAAAAATAAATGTTGCTTCTTCTTAATATAAGGCATATTTTTGATGCAGCATCATTCCATTATCCGAAAGATCCTAATTCATCCTGACAATATGTCCTTGTAGTGCTCTCTCTCACAGCACTTAAATCCTGTTCTGTCGCCCTTGTTCCACAGCAACACATCATTGACCCCGTGCGGAAGGCTCTGGATTACTACACCGAGATGGAGAAAGCCCTGGAGAAGGAAAAGCTGAACCGAACCCAGGTCGAAAAGGCTGCCAAGACCAAGGAAACGGACTCGGACAGACAGAATGAGTCAGCTGCCCATTCGGAACCAGAGAAGTCGGCCAATGGGAGCCTCCCCAAACCCACGGGTCTGTCTAAACTCAAATCCTCAGTAGTACCCTCACTGAAGCAAGCCAAGAAATGAAACCTATTGCTGAAACCCTTTCTGGCTGTATTAATCAACTGGAAATGTAATACTTCGTTAAGGGGGAGAGAAATAAGTGGCTGACCAAAAGTAAGCCAAGAAGAAAATAATTGATTGTATAAAAGGGACGCAACCAGACAGTGCCTCCATGTTGTCTGTCACCCAGTGTTTGTAATTGGTTAGTGACAGCTTTTGAAGTTCTGGGAAGCAACCCAAAGAAAGCCTTGTTATTTTCTTACTCCCAATACAAATCCCATTAAGGGTGTCAGTGCCATTGTGTCAAAATCCAATACCACTGTTCTGGATCAAGAAAGCTACAGAATTAAATGCCTATGTGAATGCCATGCCTGAAAGAACTATTGATAGTTTACAGTGCTATGAATACCAAATTTAACCCCACCACCAATAATGTGTTATATATATACTCACCTAAAGGATTATTAGGAACACCATACTAATACTGTGTTTGACCCCCTTTCGCCTTCAGAACTGCCTTAATTCTACGTAGCATTGATTCAACAAGGTGCTGAAAGCATTCTTTAGAAATGTTGGCCCATATTGATAGGATAGCATCTTGCAGTTGATGGAGATTTGTGGGATGCACATCCAGGGCACGAAGCTCCCGTTCCACCACATCCCAAAGATGCTCTATTGGGTTGAGATCTGGTGACTGTGGGGGCCAGTTTAGTACAGTGAACTCATTGTCACGTTCAATAAACCAATTTGAAATGATTCGACCTTTGTGACATGGTGCATTATCCTGCTGGAAGTAGCCATCAGAGGATGGGTACATGGTGGTCATAAAGGGATGGACATGGTCAGAAACAATGCTCAGGTAGGCCGTGGCATTTAAACGATGCCTTTAAACGAGACTCATCAGACCAGGCAACATTTTTCCAGTCTTCAACTGTCCAATTTTGGTGAGCTTGTGCAAATTGTAGCCTCTTTTTCCTATTAGTAGTGGAGATGAGTGGTACCCGGTGGGGTCTTCTGCTGTTGTAGCCCATCCGCCTCAAGGTTGTACGTGTTGTGGCTTCACAAATGCTTTGCTGCATACCTCGGTTGTAACGAGTGGTTATTTCAGTCAAAGTTGCTCTTCTATCAGCTTGAATCAGTCGGCTCATTCTCCTCTGACCTCTAGCATCAACAAGGCATTTTCGCCCACAGGACTGCCGCATACTGGATGTTTTTCCCTTTTCACACCATTCTTTGTAAACCCTAGAAATGGTTGTGCGTGAAAATCCCAGTAACTGAGCAGATTGTGAAATACTCAGACCGGCCCGTCTGGCACCAACAACCATGCCACGCTCCAAATTGCTTAAATCACCTTTCTTTCCCATTCAGACATTCAGTTTGGAGTTCAGGAGATTGTCTTGACCAGGACCACACCCCTAAATGCATTGAAGCAACTGCCATGTGATTGGTTGGTTAGATAATTGCCTTAATGAGAAATTGAACAGGTGTTCCTAATAATCCTTTAGGTGAGTGATAAATATATATATATATATATATATATATATATATATATATATATATATATATATATACACACACACACACAACATGTACCCAAGAGATCAGACAAGACCTTCCACATATCTGTATTACTCTGAGGAGTTGACTACAGTTGCCTTCTTTTGAAATGCCACTTTTCCTCATTGTCTCTCATCTCAATCTTCTATAGTAACCATAAGTAACCATAAGAATAATATTTTTTCCTAATGAACTTTCAGCTATCATATGGGGTTTTCTTTAAACTTCAGGATAAACTAGGGGGCATAGTCAATGCAGCTTGTATGAAAAGGGAAGCTCCAGGACAATGTGAACAGCATGTTGTAGGGACAGACATCTCTTTAGACTAGGAATATTTTCAAAGTATATATATAATTTAAATATTTTATTAAAAATTAAAAAAATAAGATCCGAGCTCTAATAACAGACCGATTTGATTTGTGGGCTGCCGCGATACGCGTCTTGACATAAAATACACTTGAATCACTTAAAAGGTGTGCAGAATTATTGTGGTTTATTTCACTGTGTCTGGGATGTCACAAAACTCCTCTCCCCGAAGAAAGTATCACTACATAATTGTATGTTAAAAAGGGCATACAATAATAATAAATGTAGTTATCAATACCTAATGCAAAATAGTACAATAAATATAATTGTGAAGTTGGCTTTTTCCAGACTGTACAATTCTGTAAATGTATTTATTTTTAAATAAATGGTTTGTATATTTTAATATATGACTTTCTAAAACGATGTGATTTAGAAAACACACACACACAAAAAATGTTCAAATGAATGTACAACATATATAGGCTACATTTCTATTTTCCTGGTAGTATGTTTTAATAAAAATGTTCAAAAACTAAGATTCAAGTCTAATAAAATATAAAATAAAATCTTGTGTAAAATGGTATAAAATGAAAGAAATGTTGAAAGCTGGGAGTGAGATTGCCATCTAGCTGATAGGTGATGAATTGTCCCAAACTATTAGTTAACAAGTAATATGTAATGTGTGAGATGTCAAGAACCTTTCAAATATGTTCAAATAAAGAACTGTCTTTGTAAAGCTGACAGTGAACCTCTGCAGTTATCTGGTATATGACTTAATTATTGTAGCATCCAGCTTCAAAATGTTGTTTTTCCAGAGGACAGGCATCTTGCTTTGGCACTTAGACCTCACTCATCAGACAGCATGTTTAATTGAAGGGCTGTGACTCATTGATTAAGCTGATCCCTCTAAGATCATTCAATCACATCCCTTTCCCCATCTGCTTGCTTCATGATTTACTCTAATTTATGTCCATGTATTCAGTTTCAGAAGACGGACCTTTAATAGGGTTAATCAAGAACATCTAGAACATAATCTGGAGTTTTCTGAACATTTGAGATCTGCACCCAGAGGCACTATCTGGAAATTGTTGGTAACACTATATCCTAAAAACACTATATCCTCACTCACATCAACACATTTCCACTTCAAACTCAGTTTCATCTACAGTTTAATGTACCTCCAGCCAGTCAATCAGCTCTCTGTCCACCAAGGAAGTGGTTTTAATTTAGCGTCATTACAGATTAAGTGTCAAACTGATGTCAAGGACCAACATGAAAGAAGACAGAACTAATAACACCCCCAAAACACCCCACTATACGCGCTCTCCATTGAGGTATAATGATTGTAAACAAAGAAAACGAAACAAACTACCTGTCGCTACTTCTTAATGCCTGATGTGCGAAATGCACAAAATACACATTCAACTCAATGATCTGACTCCTAGTAAGTATTTTGCATCTTACAAATGACGTTGTTGTTTATAAACGTTTAAAAGGAAAACAATAAAAGGGGAACATAGGCTGTGAAAATGAACTCCCCAGCGGTGCAATTCTCCAGCCACGTACATGACGTCACTCGAAGGCGACACGGCGAGGAAGGACCCCAGTGGAAGCACGTTGTCGGTTCCGTTTGTTATCTGCGGCTGATTGTTGTGTTTCCTTGCGATCGCAATCCCGAGTCTGAGGCGCAAATTCGTGCTGATTGATCATCTGCATCACAACACCTCGATAGAAATGTCAGTGACTGAACTGTTCAGTAACATCCAGGGTTTCCTGAGCGCGGACCAAGATGTGAGAGAGGTAAAACATCATTAATATCTAATACTTTTAGCTACTATATATATATTAAACACGTCGAATTACACGAATTATGTAACTGGGTATTATGAAACCTGAACATGGGAATATGCAACTCTGGTGGGAGTGATGATAATTTTAATCATGTTTTTTGGGCGGGGTGGGGTGGCAATATTAATCGTACTCTCACTTGAGTTGTAGTTGTATTTTTGTATCGATAAAGTATAAAGTTGAGGGTCAGAACTTGAAAAGTAACTGTGATTGTCTGGACAGACCGATGTCCTGTGGTTGTGTGGACCTCGCATGGGCATCTGTGATCATTGGGTTTCATTGTCTTCCAGGATATAAGAAAAGTCGTGCAGGTCCTGGAGCAAACGGCAAGAGAGATTCTGACTGTCCTGCAGAGCGTCCATCAGCCCACAGGCTTCAAAGACAGTAATTATCATCATATATTAGAATATTTGTTTGAGTGTTTAAGGATGAAGGAATCATCTTTTTGTATAAGGTCAGTTCATATGGAAAAGTCAATCAAGGAGGAAATTATGAGTAAAGGTTGAGTTTGGGGCCAGAGTGGCCTGTATCTCATGAAAGGGAGATCATTATTTTTTACACTAGTCATATTTAAGATGCATGTGAAATGACCCACTAAGTATAAACGATGCCTAACAATATAGCACATTTGTCATATGATCTTGGATTCTATAGTGCTGTATACCTTCTTGTGTTATTGAATTGTGCACAATTTGTTTAATTTATTAAACATTTAAAGGTTTATTTTCTCTTTCCCAAGTTCCGAGTAAATGTCTCAAAGCCCGGGAGCTTTTCTGCACTGTCAGAAATCATCTGGGATTTCTGAAGACCAAGTTTCCTGCTGAGCAGTATTACAGGTCAGAGTCGCTTTGCAAATTAACTTCACAGATTAAGTCTGAGACTCAAGATGGCATTGATAAAAGTGCGCTGCTTCTGTGTCCTCATTATTAGCTCTCATTGGATATTTACTCTTGTTCGGCACTCTGGCACCTCACTGCGACTCAGATCAACCCTTTTCTTGCAGGTTCCATGAGCACTGGCGCTTTGTTCTGCAGCGAGTCACTTTCCTGGCAGCCTTTGTGGTGTATTTGGAAACTGAAACTCTAGTGACGCGAGAAGAGGTTGCTAAAATATTAGGCAGTAAGTTTGTCTTGTTTTACCTTGACTAACACAATGTAAATGCTGTTGTGTGATCAGAGTAAAGGCTCTTTAAGCTTGCGTTTCTGTTCACAGGGGGAGTTTTAAATTGTTGTCGATTTGAATTATCATAGCCAGTATTTAAGGCTTCATAGTTTCCAAGGCCTAGTCAATTCAAGGAAAAATCCCCCCAAATCTCCAAAGCTTTGGAGTTCATACCCTGTATCATTAATTTCCTTCTGTATCGTGTGTAAAGGATATGCCATTTTCCTTGCAGTTGAAGTGGACCGAGAAAAAGGCTTCCATCTGGACATTGAGGATTACCTGTCTGGTGTATTGACCCTGGCCAGTGAGCTGGTGAGAAACCTTACATTTTTAGTTCAAAAGTAAATTATAATATTCTGTATAGACAGTTTTTCTGTTTCAAACAACACCATAAATATACATTAAGAACATCTACTGTAATTTGACCAAAGTTATTGAAATTTTACATAAATATGACAATCCGTTTGTTGACATTTCTCAATCTGAGCATATTCTCCAGCCTGTGTAAAACCTTCCTTGTGTTTTGAGAGGTCAGGCTACAGCAAACAATATTTGGAGTTTTTTCAACACAGTGTGTCTTACTTCAAAGCGGTGGTTTGTGTGGCTGGTGTAGATATTTGGAATACTGACTTCTAGGATTAATGTAATAGCAGTCTGTTACCACTAGACGGTGTAGTTTACAGACCAAAAACGGACTCGGTTGTGATCCTGCATTTCTTTAAAATCACTTGAAGTGACGGAATTGAGTCTTACCTGCTTAATCCCCTTTGTGATCTGTCAAAGAACGATGATTCATCCTGTACCTGTGTCTTCACTTCAAGATCTGGATCTTGACGGATGAATTGAATTGTTGGCACTGCGTTGCTTAGGAGTGCGTAGCAAGCAGTTTACTTTAGAAGCGTCTCTGTCTTTTCATTCTGAGACTCTTATCAGCTTTTAAATGGATGGATGAATATAATAATTTGTCTTGGATTGATTTGAATTGATAAAAGCCCATCTCCACAGTACCAGGAGAAGATTGGGGAATCTTTGAATGCACTAGGTTGACCTCATACACCCCCTTACTGTTAGTCTTACCTCCTCTCTGCTTCTGGTTCGCAGTCCAGGCTGGCGGTGAACAGCGTCACGGCCGGGGACTACGGGCGGCCGCTGCGCATCTCCAACTTCATCAACGAGCTCGACTCGGGCTTCCGGCTGCTCAACCTGAAGAACGACCCCCTGAGGAAGCGCTACGACGGCCTCAAGTACGACGTGAAGAAGATCGAGGAGGTGGTGTACGACCTCTCCATCAGGGGTCTGGCCAAGGAGCCCGAGTCCGGAGCCACCACGGAGAAATAAGGACTGGGAGCAGCTTGCGGACCCCCAGCCAGGCCCCCCGGGGCAGATGGAGGAGAGGCAGTGAAGCTGGGAACGAAGGGCTGAGGCCTGGACACATGGTGACGTTAATTTAGTACTGGTGACAGTCAAGTATGCAAAGTAGGGGAGGCAGGTTTTTTAAACTGGACTTGTAAGGTCTTAAGTTGAATGTTACTTCGAATGCCTATCTGATATCATTTTGTTCCTTTCCGTTTTTGTACTTCCCGAGTGTTTGAGTATCTGCCTGTAAACCACACTGTAGGGTCTCTGAGATCACATGGTCACACACCCGGTCCGGGGTTCTGTTTCCGAGAGTTTGTCACTTCTCCATTCTTTCACTTTTGAAATAACTGTTTGAGGGAAGGAATGACATGTTATTACAATTTTATTATCTTAAAATTGAGGTGAAATGTTGAATCTGGTCAAATGACCAAGTGAACAGAATTATAGAACAAAGGTTGGCAATGGAGACCCTCATTAGACACCCATGTAGTGATCATTTAGACAGGGTAGCCCTCTTTTCTGCTGTACTTTGTGTACCCAAGTAGGTTTGTTTTTCTGCTACAATTAAGTGCTTGTTTGCTTGTATTAGATATCTCTTGACAATGTCATCCAAAAAAAATGAAAACTGCAGTTTAAAAATGCTTCTGGGCCTGTGATTATTGTTCCTACTGAACTCCCCTTCTTTAATCTTTCATCCCAGTGAAGCGCGTGCGGTTTCCATGTAGCTTTGTAGAATAGTTGCTCGTAATATCACATTCCACGCATATATTCATTTAGAAGGTATTTATCCTTCACGTTCAATTGCAGTGTTTGCTGTGTCGGTGCTTGAGAGTCGTCTATTGACAAACATTGTCCCTCAGTCATTTCAGATTTTTTCAGTGGTAAAATACAGGCAATAAGAGTCCATTGACATGTTCTAGGCCTATATTATAGCGGTATGTGACCTTTAGATTACACTGTAGAAGCCCATGTGTTCATGTATGTTCTTTTTGTGTGCGGATTACACACTACAGTTGGGTAATGAAAGGGTTTGACTGAAATGGTTACCTCAGCAAAAAGTGTCAACGGTTCTCAAGTGAAAAGGGAGGCAGTGGATTATATTTAACCGGCTTCCACCTCCGTTTGCATTTTCGTTTCTATTGACAGGTTTTTCAGATACCGATATTTGAAAACTTTCTATTTTAGTTGCAGAAAGTTTACTTTTAAATGCTCTGCAGGGTTTCCTGTCTGCTCCTGCTGCTCTTTCAGGGTTTAAGTTTACAGGGATGCATTTGTGCAATCGGTTTGGGGGTGGGAAGAACCTGAAAGTCCAAATCCTTGCCCGCTTCATTTTGCTTGGACAGCCATTAATCCAGTTCAAAGCTGAGAAGAAGGTCATGCTTTGTAAGTGAAGCTTAATATTCTATGAGGAAACCAACTGCAAGATCAAATTTAAAATTTTTTGTATGTCTTTGCATTACTGTGCTTAAACGTTTGTAGTAAACACTGAGTAAATAAAATTTACTGTTTTCAGAGTACATTTAGAATAAAATATTTCAATAGTCCATTTTGAACAAAAATCTCCTTTAAAAAAAATAAAAATAGGAAAATACACACTTCCATTCACATTGTTCTGTTTTGGGGTTTTTGTTTAGTACTGCGGTTTGAATCCCAGTGTGCAGTTTACAGAAAGAAAGGGCTTCAGGATGTAAACAGTTAAAATGTGGGTTGCTTAAAGGTGGTGATTTATTTTGATGTGAAAATCATTTAAATCAATATTCTCTGATGTTCTGTTTTCTTTCTTGCCAGCATATTTTGAGCAATAAAATAAGCTACACTTCTTTTTGGACTGATTTTTTTTCACTTCAATCCTAACAGCTGTTGAATGGATTGTATTACATCAGTTAAGAGACTGCATCTGTATTAAAATTGCCTGAAATCAGCCTCTTAAATGTTGAATATTCTATTAATTGTATTATTGTGCACATTTTATTCTGAGTTGTAGACCTGTGAGGTCAAGGCAAGAGTGAGAACATCAAACACTACTGAAACAGTCACTGAAAGAAAAATTATAAAGAAAAGAAATCCGTGGTCATCACTGTCATATAACCTTGTGCAAGGCGTCTATATGCAAACTGAAGCATATACCAAAGAAAAAATAAAATATGACTGCCAATAAATTCTTTACATTTGTCTTTTTATATAATTCACAATATCTTACACAAAGGAATATTAACTTATAGGCCTTTTAAATATAGAAAAAAGATGAACACACTTTAAAAACATTCAATAGCTCAGCAGTTTGAGATTCATGAAGGTTAGATTAGCTACTGTGTTACAGTCTGTACATTAATATCGCTCTGGAAAGGGAGAAATATTTGTAAAAAGGAAGCAAAAAGCTATGAATTATCACAGTGCCGTAGTTAGTCAATTGGAAGATGTTAAATAGAAACTAAATCTTCACATTGGTTCCAACAGTTAAACCAGGAAAGTCTTGTTTATTGCATGTACAGTCTAATCAGTCCTTGGGTTTGAACACATGACAATGTTGACGGACTTTGCGGGTGGCGTGCTTTGATTTATGACAATTCTCTCTTTTCATCCATAACAGCTATCAATAACTTGTATCATTCTCATAGTACCATAGCAGCACAGAAATGATATAAACCTGTCATAAATCAAACCCTAATGGAAGACTGCTGGGAAACGTCAGTCAGGTATCGACACCTGATCAATCTCTCAGCATCTGAAATGAAGAATGGAGGGTTGCTTTTTTTTAAAGTGCCATCGACACAAATTAACTTGAGACAGAGGGCCGTCGACAAAAACAAATGCGGTCGAAAAGTGCAGGATCACCGATATATTTTGGTCATGTTTAAGTTCTTCCAGACGGGATGCGATACGTGATTAACAGCAATAAACAAGTGAACTGGAAATCTGTTTTTGCTGTGCGTGGTGTTGCCCCTCACGACACGTCGTCAAAGCACATCCTGTGGCAAAGACTTGTGACAGGTGCTCACAGTGAGGGAAAACAGTCTATGGATACTTGTCACTGAATGACTCTTGGCCTAGTTGTAAAAGATACTCCACACCATCCCGCGCTTTTGAAAGAATCTCGCCTATTTCTATGTTGAAACTAAACATTTTAAATAACTTTCAGAACGTCCGAAGATTATCACACTGAAGAGAAAGGTCCTGAAAAGTTCCAGCAGCAAAAGGGTTAAGAAACAATGGTGATCTCAATTAAATTATATTATCAGTAGTTTTAAAGGTACAGCATATCCTGTCATTCACATATCTGGTTTTAAACAATACTACATTTCATAGAATATAGATAACCATCACAGGAATCAATATGCATTTTTTGGGCTCATCTTAAAAAAACATTACATTGATTTTCCTTTTTTGCAGCTTAAGAACAGGAACAATGTACAGGAAGGACAGGAGACGGAGTCAATATCGGTGCTTTTGGGTCGTGTGCATTCCGCAATGCGAGAAAACTAAATGGCCAAACTTTAGTCTATTTCACTGACGTTTCCTTCCTTCCCCCTCACCCTGTTGGAGAAAGGCAGTTATAGGGAATGCGAGAGCGCGTCAGCAGCGACGCCCCTGCGAATTAAAACCAAGGCGTTTCTCAGGAGTGTGTTGTGTCTTAATTGGTCGGTATGTTACAAAATTATTTACAGTTACGTGTGCATGTTCAAAAACATTTCTGCAGTTTCCCCCCGCTTGATTTTGTGTTTTGCTTTCCCCCCCTCAGTCGTCTCAATCATGCTTACATTAATAACAGTAGGAATTGAAAGGAAAAAAACACTTTTTTCTTCTCATAGCTTATATTTACTTCTTACGATTGGGCGCCCACAGCGTCCCCAACCGACGCTTCCTTATGGATCCCCATAGGGTTCAAATCAAGGATAGCTCATCACCTCCTGTGTTCTCCACTTTATTGTTTCATTTCATCTCATAAAACAGTGTTCTTCCTCACAGTGCTCACAATGCTTGTTTAGACACTGGGGAAGAAGATCTGCAGGTCCTCAATATGTGCGTTCAGTCTTAGGATGGAGTATCTACACCGCTGGCCACCTGGGGACTCAAGTCTGTTTCCGGGACGCAGTTCCCTTCCACCGGCTCTCAGGACCGGTTCTGCGCGGTGCTGATCATAATGTTGGGCAGCGCGTTGCGTCGCTTCTTCCAGGGCCCCAGCTCCCGGGAGTATCTCTTGATCTGGCGGAACCACTGGTGGGTCCGGGACCTGTCGGTGGCGCGGAACACGAAGGCCTCGCGCCGGATGTCCAGCAACTCGAAGGTGTCATCACAGTCCGGGTCGGCCGACACCACGCAGTTGCTGAGGCGGATGGGCTCCCGTAGCACCGAGAACTTGCCGCTGCTCCGGTCCTTGATGAGCACCAGCACACCGTCCCGCACCGGGTCCGGCTGCTCGGAGGAGGAGGCTCCTGCATCCAGGCTTCCGTCCGACACCCTCTTGGTGTTGACCATGAGCAGGCCGTGGGCGCTCTGGAACTTCAGTGCCTTGCTGCCCTTCTTGACCCACTGGCCGTCGGCGGGCTGCGACAGCTGCAGCTGCCCCTCCATGACGAAGCGGGTGCTCTCCCGGGGCCAGCCCACGGTCTTGATGGAGATCTCCCGCATCTCAATGTTGATGACCTCGCGGTTCTTGCGGCTGTCCCGGCGGAAGGAGCGCAGGGACCAGGGCGCCGCCTCCTGCTTAGTCTTCATGTTGATGTGCTCCAGGTGCGACTCCACACGGCTCTTGGCCTCGCGCAGGCTGCCGTGGTCGGGGTGGTACTCCGTGGTGGCCTTGCTGATGCGGCTGAGCAGCAGGGGGTACTTGGTGACGCGCTGCAGTGGCGCCATCAGGAACGAGCGCAGGTTCATGCGCCGCAGGGCCGTGTTGTCGTTCTGGGAGACGTCTAGAAAGATCCTGGAAAAGAGAAACAAAGATAAACTATTTGCGGTTAGTTTTTCAGTAGCATTATATTTTATATGGGGGAGGGAAACATTTTTGAATTTCTATATTGATCAGCAACTACAGCTCTGGAAAAAAATTAAGAGCACTGCAAAATTATCAGTTTCTCTGGTTTTACTATTTATAGGTATGTATTTGGGTAAAATGAACATTTTTGTTTTATTCTATAAACTACTGACAACATTTCTCCCAAATTCCAAATAAAAATTGTCATTTAGAGCATTTATTTGCAGAAAATGACAACTGGTAAAAATAACAAAAAAGATGCAGTGTTGTCAGACCTCGACTAATGCAAGGAAAATAGGTTCATATTCATTTATAAGCAAGGCAATACTAATGTTTTAACTGAGGAAGAGTTCAGAAATCAATATTTGGTGGAATAACCCTGATTTTCAATCACAGCTTTCATGCATCTTGGCATGCTCTCCACCAGTCTTTCACATTGATGTTGGGTGACTTTATGCCACTCGTGGTGCAAAAATTCAAGCAGCTCGAACTTTGTTTGATGACTTGTGACCATCCATCATCCTCTTGATCACATTGCAGAGGTTTTCAATGGGGTTCAGGTCTGGAGATTGGGCTGGCCATGACAGGGTCTTGTGATCTGGTGGTCCTCCATCCACACCTTGATTGACCTGGCTGTGTGGCATGGAGCATTGTTCTGCTGGAAAAAAAAAATCCTCAGAGTTGGGGAACATTGTCAGAGCAGAAGGAAGCAAGTTTTCTTCCAGGACAACCTTGTATGTGGCTTGATTCATGTGTCCTTCACAAAGACAAATCTGCCCGATTCCAGCCTTGCTGAAGCACCCCCAGATCATCACAGATCCTACACCAAATTTCACAGTGGGTGTGAGACACTGTGGCTTGTAGGCCTCTCCAGGTCTCCGTCTAACCATTAGACAACCGGGTGTTGAGCAAAGCTGAAAACTGGACTCAGAGAAGATGACTCCAGTCCTCTACACTCCAATCCTTATGGTCTTTTGCAAACCTCAGCCTGGCTCTTTGCTTCTCACTGATGAAGGGCTTTTTTCTACCTTTGCATGACTTCAGCCCTGCCCCTAGGAGTCTGTTTCGAAACGTCCTCGCCATGCACTTCACCCCAGCTGCCATTCGCCATTCTTTTTGTAGGTCACTTGATGTCATCCTATGGCTGTTGAGTGACATTCGAATGAGTTGGCGGTCATCCCAGTCAGTGGAAAGTCGTTTTCGCCCTCTGCCGGTCTGTAGCTTTGTTGTCCCCAATGTCTGCTGCTTGACATGTTCAATGTTCTTACGAACCGCCGTCTTTGAAATTTTAAGGAAGGAAGCAACCCGACGCTCACCGTATCCCTCTGCCAGTAAAGCCAGAATTGAACCCTTCTTTTCCTCACTCACAACTTTCCTTTTCAACTCTTTTGGCATGGGCAGTAGTTATTTTTTGATTCCAATTACTTTTGAGGTACTACTAGCACTGTTTTTGCCATCCAGCTGGTCCTATTGCAAGAGGATAGTGATGACCACAGCAGTGGGTTTTATATTTTTCCTCGTTAAATAAGATTTGGTTCAGGTGATCAGCTAATCAGTAGCTCATTCAGTAGACTGAGGCGTGCCTGTGTTGGAATTCAACAGACACTGGAATGGAAGGGCTGCCATACATGTAGAGATGCTGATTTAAGAAACATTTGCAGTGGTCTCAATTTTTTCCAGAGCTGTATATTGTACTTATCCAAATTAATTCCATTTGGCTCATACAAGGCCTGTGCGTATCTGCCTTTCTGTCTGTGTTTTGAGACATCTGTAGCAGACAGAGACATTCGGTTCCCAAAACATCTGATTTCCCTGCCTTGACACTTTCAGAGAATGAGGTAAACATGACTATATTGATAATGAACCTTCCTGTTGTTTCCGAGAGTCGTCCACAAGGTCACAGAAGTAGTGAGATGGAAATGTACCAGAGGGTTTGACATATCCACTCATTAGCTATATTGTTTATTATTTAGTAGCCAATATAATCCGTTAGCTTTGCATATTAATCAGTATTTAATGCATATTCATTGATTCTTCCTAATTATTCCCATATATAGACTGTTCTTTGTTCGCTTACGAGGCATCAACCTATAAATTACTGCACCTATTTTTCTCGGGGATCCTCCGTATCTCCATCACTGGTTTCTTGATATTATTTTATTACCATTATACGATAAATATCTTATTGATTCACTGTGGTCCTGTGGATTCCTCACATATCACATTTCTTCCAACATTCATTACATAAGATAGTTTAAGAGTACATTTAGAAATGGTTGTTCAAATCATACATTTTGCTAGATTTTGAGATGCAGATTTGGTATCTCCAACCCAGATATCAACCCAAAGACTCTGGTCTGAGCACGGTTTGCCAAAGTGTGAAAGGAAATGACAGTAATCCCTGCTATTCCACTGGGTCAGATTCCTGTCTTACTGTGTGGCACAATGCGGCACGGTCTCTGTACCTGAGCAGCTCTTTCTCCTTCTCCAGAGTGTTGAGCATGTTGACGGATGTGGACTGCTGGAGACAGTAAGTCTGAAACGCCGGGAGCATGTTGACAAACTCCAGGAAGATCTCCCCGATGCACACGGTCAGAAGGTCTTCGTCACCCTTTAGAAAATAAACAAGAATCATGTTCACTTCGCATTTATCCCCATTAATTCAATGTATTTTTAACCCTCTTTAGTATAAATTGTTCTGAATCTATTGTGCAAAGTGAGGTATACCCATCCTATATAAAATTTCCTATACATGCCATTGAAAATGTTGCAAATATATGTTTTGATTGACTAAATGGGGCAGGAAAAGTACACTTGTGGAAATGTTACATTTCTTGATTGACTGACGTTTTCTCTCTGGGTTCCTCTCTGCCTCCTGCTTACCCGATCAAAGGCTTGATCGATGCTCTCCTGTAGATACTCTGTGAACTTGTCATTGACATCGATCAGTTCCTGGACGTTGCTGAACACCACGGTCAGCTGCTCGGCGGTCAGCAGGCCGGCTGTCTGCATGGGGCAGTAAAACTCCTCCTTGATGATCCTAAGGTCCTCCCCGTAACTGGACTCCGTGTTGAGGAATTCCAGGATGGCCTCCTTGCGCTCGGTCCTGAGCTTCAGACACTTCTCACACAGGCTGTCCCTCCGGTCCACCCGGGGCTCCCAGACCTGGTCTCTGTGTCCGCAGTCGGAGCAGGGTCTGTGTGACTCCCAGGCCTTGATGGAGGCCGAGGAGTTCTTCCAGTTCTTGGCCAGAGCGGGCCCGATGCCACTGTCCACCCTCTCCACGGCCGCCGTCTTCCTGGGGCGCGGCCCCCGGGGGTCCTCGTCCTCCTCGCGGTCGTCACTCAGTCCCACCACGCCGCTGTCTGCGCTCAAGCAGCTGAGGTTGCTCCAGCGGTGCTGAGGGGCCCGTGAGACACCCAGGCCGGGGCCCCCGCCCTCCCTGGGCCTGGCCTCCGGGCCAGAGGGATGGACAGTGGCGGCCCTGGCCACAACAGGTCCTGTGGAATGAACAAGAAAGACATAACGTCGCTGTATTTTGTGTCGACCCTGCCACAGATATTTGTACAGAATATGCAGAACTACTTTTGTTTATGTATACAAAGAGTAAAGAGACCAACCATTTGAACCAAGACATTTATAAGGGGAACGGGGTGTGGTTTCCCCCTGATTAAACGACTCCACTCTATTGAAGCCGAGCCCTCAACATGCAGACCTGTTGAGGGTCTCTAAACTGTGCCCGTACTGCTAATGCTATAGCGAGTTTGCATCATCACTGCAGTTGATTTCCTTTGTGATGAATAGTATGCTGTGTGTTGGGGGAAGCCCTTTCTCTGGGCTGCAGTTAACGGGGAAATCTTAAGGTGAAAAGGTTCAATTGATTGTTGATGACTCAATTCCCTGCACACAAGGGGGATCGTTAGGCTGGGCCAAAATGCCAGATGTAATACATCCACAGGCAAACACACGCGCTCCTCAAAGGCAACTCAGTGCAACACAGGATATTCTGCTCAATCACAAGTGTCAGTTAACGCACGGTAAAATGAATTAAAATGGAACTCAGTATTGCACATTTTAGCTCGAACAGTTGGCGCGTGTTAATTTTGTGGGCCTCAATTTCATTTTCAAGGGTGAACAGAAATCAGTCATCCTCTGCACCTTACCCCCTCAGAGAAAGGGCAGAATGGATAGCACTAAAACTAGAGGTTTTAATCAGAGGGATACCTCTGAAGGTCAGGGTTTGTATTTTTGTAGGAGACATGTTCAGCCCTGCAGAAGGAAGGGAAAAAAACTCTCACCAGGCTCCTTGTCCTGGTTCCGGCGCTGGCTGTGAAGACGTGCCGCCGCAGCGATCTTCATCTCCAGCTGTTTCCTCTTGGTGGCGTCCGCGGGCATGGGGTCACTGAAGTGCGGCCGCAGCCGGCACTCCCGCTGCGCCCTCACACACTCCGTGGTGTCATAGGCTGCGTCCGAGCTGGACCTGCGGCAGCCGGGGCTGGAGTGCTGGAACGACAGCGAGACCCGAAGCCCAGAGTTACACACCGCCCCGGACACAATGACAGACACAATCATTCAGCCGTGACATATCCACGGTGTGGCAAGATCCCCCGAACGCTAGAAGAGGAAATGGCCATTAGGCACACAAAAGCCATGTTGAAGAGCACAGTTAGTCTCACAGGCTTAGTCAGGGTCCATAACTTTGGTATGTGAGACCTGGATGAACCAGGAGGCCACCAAGAGGACATGGTCAAATCAAATAACACTGTGTCAGAAATGCATCTGAATTTACTGCAACTGACCAGACTAAGGTCTCAAGCTATGTTTACATTTCATGGTATTTTTACATCGTGCATATACAACAAGTTATGCCATTCTATCCAACAAAGATTCTTCCGTTTTATTCTTAAGCAGAACACTTTGACACGCATTGAGCACATAGACAGGGATTTCGGCTCAATCCTCTTCCACTGCGTGTCGCCAGCCCGGAGATTACAATTTCAACACACCGAACCAAACATGAGAGAGAATGTCTCAAATTGATCAGCACCTACTGATGTTGCTGCCTAATCCACCTCTTCTTTAACAGACCATTTTAATGCTGAGTCCACTCCCCCATCAATATCAGCATCTGATCTGAAATCCGAGCACTGATATCGCTGAAGTGTGGCTCGGCGACCACGCCACAGTGCACGCATTTTGCAAAACGTGGTGTTGCACTGGGGAGCCCCAAACAAAACCTGTTCTGAGCTGCTCTATGTTCATCAGAAACGAAATGCTAAAGAGCAGCCATCAGAGCAATTAGTGATGCTGCTGGTGTTGTTAAGCACTGCAGACCTTATTGAAAATGCCTGCAGTCTCCCTGCACGGGCAACCGAAACACATTCATCAGAATAATTCACATTAAATAATGCCATACCTCCAGGCCAATGCCCATTAACCCATGTTAGCATCTGTTCTGCTAAATGAAAAGCATGAACAGCATCGTCAGTGAGTGATGATCTGATGTGAGCACAATAATGCATCCATATGCATCCTGACTGTAAACCAAGTGTTACAGAGGTGTTCAAAATATCACAGCACGATAACCGTACCAGCAACAGACACACGGAAGAGGAATCAAAATATACAGGATTTATAAACGAGTCCCCACGGTTCACCTTCACACAACATCTTCAAATCACGCACTACAGGATAATTCACACTTCACATCCTAAATGCTGCCACAGACACCGGTGTCAGTTAGGCTTTTCAGTTAAATCTGCCTTTCATTCTCTCACACATACTGCGCGGACATCATCCCGAAGTAAAGATGAATAATCTTAAAGCAGCCTTACACATTCTGCAGGTTGTGCTCCAGCAGGCTTGTTATTAGTCTCCGTGCTGCAGGCCGGCATTGTCATGGAAACCACAATGGATTGATCGCCTTCCTCAGGAACAGTGATGTCAGCTTTATCAACGTCACGTGAGACCACGACTGGAGACTCGGCAGCGATTTCTGCACTGCAGCTGGTGGAAATAAGACAGCACGCGTTGCATTATCATTCCTGGCACTTAGTCCACCAACAATCCCCTCCAGTTAAACCCCCTCGAGACCTGCTTCGAAGCCAGACAGAGGTCTCTCTGTGAAATAATTAGACGCATCGATTCACATTAACACCTGAACTGGATGACTCGAGGGCAAGAAACGCTGTAAAGGTACTCTTCTCTATACACCTGCATTATAGATATTCTCTGCACCCTTTGTGTGGAAAACAGCTACATGAAGTCCCCGACTCCTGTGTCCGCTTTATGGTAGAAATGGCCAGCGATTCCATGTACGAAAACTTAGTATGAACTGTACACATCACTAAAGAAAAAGATGTAGAGGGAAAAAACTAAAGAAATATGTCTATTTGCAAAGACAATTAAGGGAGAATTTCAGATAAATACTTGCTTCTATGCAAATAGGTTCTGTTTTGCTTCCTTAAAACATTTAATGTAAGGTTATTAAAAAGGGCTGCATTTTTGTTTCAAAGCATGAGGAAAAAACCTGCTCTACATATTTACAGTATTTCCAATACATCATTACTTCTAGCCATTAGAAACCATATTGTCCTGATGAATTCACACAAAGGGTGCAATTAATCGTGTTTTATGCAACTTTGATCATTGGAAGCCTTTCACCCAACACCTATTAATGCCACACTGGTTGCAAGCAGTATTTGCATAAACATAATCCACAGTAGTGCCAAAATAAATCTGTTCACCCGTTAAGAATATTTAACTGTGCTCTGAAAGGCTTACAGGTCCTGAATGGCTTTACTGTCAATTCTTTTTTGGAGTATTTGCACAAAACTACAAAGCTGAACATATTTTCTATGTATCTGACCATGAAGAGTGAATTACTTCAGGCCAATGGCTTCCGAACATTTCGGAAACTCCAAATACCTTCTAAAGAATAAAAATGATGCAGTTTTGTCACTGTACGTAAGCGAAAGGCTTTGGCAGTCTTTTCAGAAACTTGAATAAAAAGTAAATGGAACTTGGAATGAAATTAAACACAGCTTTAGTAATTTTAGAAATTATCCAATGAAATGTATTCATTTATAATTGTGTTTTGAATGTCTTCTAAATGTCAGAATGGTATGGTGAATAAACTGCTATGAAACAAACTATAATTCTTGAATCTATATTTCTCCAATTTCATAGAATTCAAAGCAAATGTATCCATCCTACTTTAGAGAAGTATCAACTATAAGCCTTGCAGCTTTAAAACCCACCCGAGTTATTCAGACACTTTCCTATAATAGATCATTGCACTTCTATCTAGTGTATAATAAATGAACACTCATAATTGTCCTATACAGAAACTACACCACATAATTGAATTACCATCACAGTTTTCTATAAAAAAGATAAGCACACATGAATGCTTGAATTTGAAAAAAATAGCTAAAACAGATTGCATGAGATAAATACATACACAAGTAATGTTGATATTCAATGCTTCCTTACAGGCATATTGGATATTCAGTCTTAATGCAGGAGTGAAGTGAACTAAGCATTCATTTTACCAGGAAACTAAAAATAGAAGAACAGCTTCATGCCAAACCAGCCATAGCCTTCCTGTGGGGCTATAAGCACTTTACATTTTTTATCTTAATGAAGACTGCACAGAAAACACACACACACACACACACATATATGTGTAGCTGTTGTATGATGACACAATGTTATTTCAGCGTGGTCAGTCCTAAGTGATGCTCTTTCACAATGCATTTAAAATGCAATGCCTTTTTTTACAGATGAAATTGCATTTTTGCTGACACTCTTTTATTCACGCCATCCAACTGCAACTCAACATAAATCAATACAATGCAGAACGGAGTGGCGCTGCTCGTTTTCTGCTCAGGCACTCGGTCAGGGCACAGTCATTTATATAAGAAAAAGACCTTCGGGTTAAGCTCTCATCTTTGAAGACTTCGCTGCCCTTTACCAGTACAGCTTACGGCCCAATAAATCTTTCCTCTGTTGTGTCGGCATTGCGCCTGACATGTACCAGATTGTTAGTCTCTAATATGAAAAACGTCAGCAAATCTATCACTATGCCCTGATACACTTCAAACTAGAACTTTCTATTTATTAAATCAAACCTCAAAATTAAAACTACTACAGAGGAACCACAATTAAATATCTTGAAGCTTTTCAGTTTGGCCTAGTGGAAGACTTATGATGATTTGTTTCCTTAGTAATATAGATTATTTTTAGTGAAATCATGTATCTGGTATGCGACTCAGACTGCAGTTGAATTTTTAATGTTTCCATCAGTGCTGGTCAAAGGAATAAAGAGAACATCTTAGTTTTTACTTCACAGACATACACCCTGCCTTGTCAGCTTACCTCTTTTTTATCAGATCGAGAGCAGAGCCAATGAATCCATCTTTCATCCTGGAGATTTTAGCTCCATAGCTCGAAAGGTCTGTGCTCTCGAGCAGCAGTGATGGACAGCACGATGACTGGGCCTCTGAACTCTCCAGGCGATCTGGCAAGGGAAAGTCCTTGACGCTCTTCTTTTTGGTTTGACTTTGATGAACCACCGCCCCTTGGGACGAGGCCTGGGGTTGCAGAGGAGACCTAGGTATTGGGCTTGTGCATATGGGAGCGGCTGTGCTGTCTGTGTTTTCAGTTTGACAGACATCAGTATCTGAGCTTGCGTCAAGGGCTAAATTCTCGGGGGCCGTGTTGCTCTTTTGACACTTGAGCTGGTGCACAGGAGTCTCACTGCCACATGATGTGCTTTCAGAATCAAACTTCTCTGAGCTGCACCACTGCTCTGTAGAAGATTTGCAGCTTGGCTCCCCCTGGGACACTGTCTGACAGTTGTTCTTACCGGTCTGATCTTTGCTTGGTTTCTCGTCACTTCCTCCTGCTGCTGGGGACAACTCACTCCCGCTCTGAACCCCCTCCTCCATGGCCTCTGCTTGACTGCTCTCTTTCTTCCTCATTCTCTTGAATTCCTCGAAAGTAGGGATGTGCAGCCTTCCCTTGGGGTATCTCTTGCGGTCTACCGCAGACTCTGGCAGGGCTCTACTGTCTCTACCTCTGCCACCGTGCTGCACTATGGATTCAATGGTCTGGGATTTTACCACTTCGCTGGATTCTTCTGTCGAAAGGACACTGAGGTTAGGGGTGCTGTTCTGTCTCCTGAGCTGTAGTTTCCTCAGGACCTCCTGCTTGATTTCTTCGGGGCTGGTTATTCGGCGGGAGATAGATGGCTTCTGTCTACAGCGGCTCAAAGCAGCATTGTGCGCAAGGGGCTCACAGCAGTCAACAGGACAGCCATACTTACAGTCCCTAAGAGTCTTTCCATTTTCACAGAAGTCCTTCGCAACGATGTCCCCCAGAGACGCTTGGGGACGTATCGGTTTATTTGGTTCTGCCACCCTTGTGCTTTGAAGCCGCAGCTTTTCTTTTAAGCCCCTTTTGGCATCTCCATTCATGATCTTCTCATCCCCGGCAGGAAAAAGCCACTGGGGAACTTTGGTAAACAATGGCAGATCCTTCCTGACCGGCGCGTTTCCTGGATAGAACGCGATGTTATCAGAAGCCGGCATCAGACCATACACCCGAGACCCGTCCGTGGGACCATCGTACCAGTGACTGGTGGCCGTGCAATGAAAAATTAATTCACTGTCCACACTTTTGTACGGTGGGCTGAAAGCATATAAACTGGAATCCGAAACGGCTGTCCAGTGCAGGTTCTCCATGCTCCGATACAGCCTGCTGCTGGTGCTGTTGACGCACACATTGGGCCCATCAGGACACGGGACGCCTCTCACAGGACACCCATCTCGAGAGGCCAGCTGGCAGTCTAGGTTCTTTAGAGGGTGCATGCTGTTGGTGGAGCAATACTTGAGACCGAAGTTGGTCAGCAGAGCATTGTTATGGCACCCAGACATGACCTGGCATTGCCCCGGCCCATCCTGAAGGCTAGAGTATGTCATAGCATTTCGACTCGAGAAGGCAGACAACGGGTCTCCAAGAACAGAGAGGGAAGCTGGCAGGTCAGTCAAGCATCTTTCCAAGTCAATACTGCAGCCAGCAGGAGACCCTGCTGCCGAGTAGTCACATGGTGTGGCTTTCACATCTGGCATTGAGGCTGCTGAAGTCCGAGACTCCATTCTTCCAAGAGAAGCACGAGGACCAATGCCCTGTGGAAATTAAAAACACAGTAGGAGTTTGACGGAGTAGCAACACCATTTTTTCATACTGTCACCCTTAAAACACATTTTGGCATTAATTATTCACAAGGACCAAATGCTGTTTAAAAAAAAGAAAATCGTATCAACCCCTGAATGAGAAGAAAATTAAAATTGCCATAGGGCAGCTTTTAGATTCAGATTAGGAAGAGTTAAAATCTGAACCGAGTCATATGAACTGTACTTTAGGACATGCGATTTGGACATCAACATTTTTCATGCCGTTTTAGGTCTTTAAATACCTCTTTGCACTAATTCGACCAGAACATAAAAAATGACATGTTCTTTTTAAAGCCTATCTCTTATGTAAATTTGCAGCATCCAGAAACAAAGCCATTTTAATCTTTCAAAAATGGTGAGAATGATAATAAATCTGTATGTCAAGCTTAAATGTTAAATAACTACTGCTGAGCGGATTACAATAAGGCTGTCTCATGGTTCTTTTATTTATATAATCATATTTGCCTGAAAACAGTTTATACTTTTAAATTATTATAAAAGAGGGGAAAAACGTTCCCCCCGCTGCCGATAACAATGCAAAATAAGAATAATAAACTCAATAGTCTGCAACAAAGAGCGCCACTCTGCAGCTGCACAGAAACGCCTGAGGTATTCATTCAATTAATCAATGAAGACTGGTATATCTGAAAAGAATGGTGCATATGTGACTGATTTCCCCAATAGTAATTAGTATAAATTGCCTGACTGCAGGACTGCCATATATCTACACTTAAGCATCTCTCTGAGATGTTGGGGTCAAATGGCACAAGTTATGAAGCAGCAGAACTGAATTATCTTTGTTGCACGGATGAATATAATCTTTACAAAAGAGATTCTATGTACATGAGCAAAATGGCTGCGTGCAAGTTGCTCTCGGACAACGGCAGACGGCTCTAAAGAAAAACACACATTCACTTCCAGCGTAATCAATTTTTTCTGCAACGAACGAGGAGCCTAACAGTGCATGTAATTTATTTCATTTGTTTATTTATAACATATTTAAAGGATGTCCCATTCTAATAGAAGTCATTATGGTTGGATATTTAATCAGAGTGTTATTTATTTATTTTAAAAGGTTGCAAGAGCAACTCATTAATGAATCCTTTAAGACTGGGAACAGATATTTTTTCTGTACACAAATTATGTAATTCAAAAGACAAGAATGTCTCCAAACTGTAATGCCATCACTGCTGTATGTCAAGGAATACATTTTCACCTCTGTTATGTTGCACTCTGTCCAATACTGCTGACAGAGACATATATATTGGTAATTAACATGAACCTACTTGTACATACTGGATTCACTAAGGGACAACATTTAATTTCCATTGATTTTCTGCTCCCATTTATGAACGATAGGAAAAATGTTTTTATGATTGAATTATCCAAGACCAGGCGAGATATTCATCTGGGCTGTAATGGTTTTCATTTTGAGTCCAGGAGTCAATGCACCTACTCTTCTTTAAAATACCGACAAGGGATCTTTAATTTCAACCAATAGCGCCGTAAATCTGTCTAATGTCCGCTCTGAAATCTACAGTGGGGTTATTTCCAAATGCATAATCACTTCATTTGTTTTTCAGAAAAAACAAATCAATACGTGCGCATCTTTTTCTCCTAGAACGTTTTAATGGACATATAATTCAAAATACCAACACAGATTTACAAATATATGGAATTACTAAGAGCTGTTAATACAAATATCAAAATACAAACATTTGTTTTACCAAGAATATTAGTTATATCAATATCTAAAGTGTATGTATCCAATAAAGCTAAATGTATTTTCCCCTCCTATAGTAACATTCCTCTGAGAGTGTTCTTTCATGACTTTTATTCCTTTTCCATGAATGTCTCAACTTACCCCATTTTAATTAAGTCTCGGTGCTTGTTATTTGGGTCCCTTTGGTTTTGTTTCCAGTCACGGGCTCAAAGCCAAATGCTTGACTTCTAGAAGGTCTGTCTTCGGTAACCCATGCCGGCACATTTTCTGCCACCCAGAGCCACAGTTGTTGTGCCTCGAAGCATCTGTACTGAATGTACTGAAAAATACAATAGGAACACAAAAATCAATACAGATTCCCAAAAGACAAAATTAAGTTATATTACAATCATTGCAGCATTTAACAGTAGTTTTTGGTTCTATAAGACTGACTTGTTTTCAGCAGGAAATATTTCAAGTCTTAACAAATTCATGCACAATACTTGTTCATGTAAATGGAACTGTAGTTCAAATGTAATGTCTACCAGTTCATTATTAGGAATGGCAAGGCAGTTGCAGTAAATACTTGACTAGAATGTTAACATTGTATTTTTTACTGAAAATTATTGATTTAGCTGAAATGTTCCACCTGTAAATTGCAGTTTTTTTTTTATCTTTCAATGTGTGTGCCTCATGTGCATCAGATCTCAGCTGTGCTCAAACACTGGAATCCACACCTTTTTTAACAGCAATCCCAAATATTCCTCATATGCACTGGTTTTGACATATAGAAGGCACTAATCTACAGTTTAAACTACTAAACCTCCATTCATAAAATGATGAAGTAGTCTCTGAATCTGAATACCTAAATTACTCTCTTACAGTCAAGGAACAATGAGGTGACATTTTTGCAAAGAAACTTAATCATGGAACCTGTAACAATATAAAACCCATTTATCTAATCTCTAAACAAATGAAAACCTATATTATAATGCAGGAAACAGAAATGTGTTAATTCAACCAACGGTTCCAACAAATCATTTCATACGTCATAAACATCAATCAAAAATATTATTATATTGGTGGCCACTCATTTGTACCAAAGACAGACAGCTTATCTGGCCCCACCTGTATTAAATAAGGACGGTGCAGTGAAGTGAATATTTAATCCGAATGCATCTCTTCTCAATATTAAAAAAGGGCCAGACCACTCTGCCACTGGTCCTTGAGAAATAGAGCCAGGTCTGCAAGCCTGGGATCTGAACCAGCAGTCTCCTAAATGCATTCATTACCAGAACTGCTTCCTGTTAATCACATAAGCAGTAAAGATGCATTGGTGTCTAACAGCATAATTATCATTTGCATTATTGTGAGCTGAATAGGCATCTGCAGTGGATAGATTGTCAAGGAAAGTTATTTCAATTCTATGTCTGCATTGGCACATATCCCAAAATATTCTTTCATGTCTAATTCAAGAGCTACTCTGTTGCACAGAAGAGCCGTGTCGAAATGAATTCCTTACACATGATGCACTTTTAACCTCTTCTTCAACAGATTAGATGGATCTGTAACAGAATAACGCGATAGTAAAAGCCTGTGGAAATAATTCCATACGCTAAATATGTTGAAGAACTTAGTATACCATTCTTTGGCTGTCATTTCATGTAAGTAATTTCAAAATACCTCATTTGGCCACTTTAAGTCTTCCCAGGCAAGGGGCTGAGACGATATAAAGAGATCTTTGCAGAATTATTTCAAGGGAAATAGGAATTGGTATTGTTAGCTTTTAAAATGAAATTTAGCCCATCTATTCTGTCATGTAGCAAACCTCCCCCCTGTATATTTTTGTTCTACCATTTTTGTCACTGTCTCTTCCTCAGGGAGTCATCAAGGCTTCAGACCATGGAAGGATTTCTTTAATAGGATGTTCAATGACAAGCACTGTATTCTTGGCAGCTGTTGAGGACAGACAATGTACATTATCGGATATGGAACAAAAGCAATAAAAACAACCTTGTCAGGCCTGCCACCTTGAAAAATGTCCACAAAATTTCATACCAATGTGGTTTAAGCGAAGAGAAGATAATATTTTATCCCTGGTTGTGCTGCTTCCTATTCCTGGCTATTCTTTCTCAGAGTCAAGGTAAAGGCTCTGATTTTACATTAAAAAAAACTGGCTAGATTCAGTGCATGCCAGTGCTGAGACTCACTCAGCAGGCAATTCAAAAGGGCATAATGCTCAGAAACTATATATTACCAGTACAAATGTCTTGCATATTTCAACAAAACATTCTCTGTTTAAGTAAATCTATATTTGATTTGGATTTGTTTTGTTTTGCAATGGGTCTCATTCAACACACAAGCAATTGCCCTGACATCAAACTGACCCAAACAGTTGTCAGAGGATACATTTGCAAATCACTGTGAAGGATACCATAGCTGTAGATGCCAGCATATTGTTATTAATACAATAAGCCAATGCTTATATGTTTTAATCTTTTCATCTTGGTAAATGTATTTTAAATATAATGAAGGACATTCCAAATTTCCCTAATATGAAGATCCCTACAAGCTGATTTATAGTCATTCGCAGATAATGAAATTTCCAGATTGTTAATTCAGACAGCTCTATTTAATCTTCAATCTGTGGATTATTTCCTTAGGACTGCTTACAATTCTCAACACTGGGGACAGAATTGTAGTTGTCGCATTAGAACTAGTGGGAGTTTGTCCCTTAATCCCAAGATCATGATGATCCCTCAAAAGTCAAATGGGATGTAAATCGCAATGGACACAGGACAGCTTTTGTTTCACCACGTCCAAAGACTATCTGAAATATTGCAGATTTGCAAATACTGCATCCTCAAATAAATGGTTCAAAATGAGTCAGTCTCAGTGGAAGTACACAATTACAGGAAATGCAGAAATATTACAATTCTGAAAAAAATAAATAAAATGCAGAAAACAGTCAAATTTCTCTAATAATCCACCCATTATGGTATGACATTGCTCTTGTGAGGTTAGACCCTCAAAGCAACCTCAAAGAACCTGAAAGTGTCCTATCAAACCTAAGGACACAGCGGGGCCCATTTATTTTTAATGTACTTACCTTATTCTTTTAACAAAAAGTCAACCCTCAGCATTTTTGTGATCAATACCTCGTGCAATATATGCAGGCAGCATTTGCTCAGACTGAACATTTCAACAGTCATTAAGATTCCTAACTGTAACAGTAAGGTTCAGCGACGACATTTCCGCATATCACAAATTAGCTACTACGAAGTAAATAATGGGAATTACCTAATACACTGATTGATGCCTCTCTCTCTAATTAGTATTTTCTTTACCAAGGTGTGAAACTTTGAATTGCAGACTAAAATAATAACTGTTCTTTTATTCATTTTTCCTGGTACAGGCCCAGCTGTCTTTGATTACAAAAACATTGACATACACAGTGACTACAAAGGTGTTACTTCATCTGAGGAAAATGGGTGAGCAAAAGACATCTGCTCAGTTATTTTTCCACAAGCTCATGTGGATACATGGCAAAGGAAAGCAACCATACACTCCATTCACTCAAATCAAGATAAAACTGCACATAACATACTGACTATCTATAATCCTAGGTTTGCAATACAGTCAAACAGTTTTCTGAAAACCAAATTCCACCCAGTTAGACTTAAATTTATTCTCAGTCTTAGTAGTAGGATTCCATACATTATGGATTCATACTTTGATTTCTGCTTGACTCTCTCATAAGCAAAGTCATCTTGTCTCTTAATACCCAAGTTGCTTTGCATCTCCAACGTTGCACTCAAAAAGCACCACCAGGAAGCTCCTTTTCTGCTTTCATCTTTCATGTTGGTGTATAAAATAATACTTGATAGAAACAAATTTTCTTTAATATTAAATTGTATTATGAAAATGCCTTATCTTCTATCTGTACAAGACAAAGAGACTGTCGATTAGTGTTAATTTATTCATGTGATTTTTGTAGTTTAAATCACATTTTCTTAAAAATGTGATATCAACGGCCACATAATATAACATGAAAAATATCACAAAAATAAATTGTGATAACAATACCACAAGAGTAGTGCCAATTAGTGTGTCATTACAATATATTAGTCCATGAAACATTTACGATAATGGACCACCTATATGCGCATATTCCATTAAAAAATATTTTAAAATAAGCTCTATAAAATCTAAATGTAGGGGAAAATGCTTGCAAAATCCTGATCATTTGTTCAGGAGCCCAACATTGTTAATGAAATGCAAATGCAATCCTGGGATGCTGAAACAAAATAAGTCCACATTATATAATGTAATCTAACAGTACACTGATTGGAATAGCATCCCTTTAAAGGAAATTAAGCTTCCTTAAAGCTGCTTTTCTCATGATAAAATCAATAAGCAAGAAATCCATTAGACTTTTTCAAGAGAATTACAATGTGACATCTTCGGTTTGAAAGGCTACGATTCAATTATATTTTAATTGATTCCTTGGTCTGAAAACGTTGATGTATGTGTTATTGTGACAGTATTTCATAGAGTACAATTTTACAACATACCCTCAATAACACAACAGAGATCCATTTACAATTCTGGTGTTTTTGAAGCAGTGCTGTCCAAGGTTCTGAATTTGTTATAAAAGAACACCAGTATGTCAGCAGTCTTTCTTTTGGTTAAACTTAAATATTAATCTCTCTCGATTCCTCTTCCATGGCCATCTGTTGAAAAGCACTTGAAAATCACAGCACTCAGTTGACATCAACTCATTTGCTGAATATGCTTTTTACCTGAACATCTCTACCACTTAACCAACATTAACCATGGCTTGTTTTTCAAGTTGAAGGCAGATAAATTAATGTATTCTCCTGTTTAATCTCAATTTAAGTTGGAATGAACATGAATGGAGCAAGAACATAACATTAAAAACCCCATAATGACACAGGTACTAGAAACACAGAACAAAACCAAGTGCGGAACTATTAGCCCTAGGTGTGCAGTGTTAATTAAGATAATGATATTTTGTCAGCTGAAATTACAATATCCTACTGGGAAACTGTCATTGTATGCTGCAAGAAATTACTTTTTAAGTATTATTTAATGACTAAACAAGCAACATACTTTCGTTCATATTTGTTAATATTCTTAATTAGATAAAAGCAGCACAAAAAAATAAAAAGTGTAAATACAACTGGAAAGCTGGTACATCAACCTTCACAAACAATAAACAAATAACACCATCATCAAACCATCTGAAAACGACAGAAGAACAGATATTTGAATGTGATTAAATACGTGATCTCATGCGCATCATCTTACTCAAGAGTACATACGAATCCTTAGTGGGTTTGAATGTGCGGAAGGGATGACTCATTAAGACGCAGTAAGAAAATGTCAACAACCTTTCAGTAATTCCCATCTCTCCAAATTAAAATATTTCAACCTTTTATTTCATGCCAGGAATGTCCTAGGTCATTAGATAACAGTTTCTACATTTTCTGCAATCAAAATACTATTGAAAGGAAAGTCACACAAACTGTTAAAAGGAATGTAATCTTTAAACCTTGGAAATATTAAGCAAGGAAACAAAACCTAAAGGGGACTGACCTTTAGTTTGAATAACTGAGATCAGGATCAATGGGCATTAATTAAGAAAATAAGTGCCACTAACTTCAGGCCTGAGGAGACCAGATGACCACAACGGTTAGATTGGCCTCCTCTCATCTGGAACTTTCATTTCATCTTGCAATCTCCCAAATGGATTCCCACAAGATTTCATATAACTACAGTGTTGAGATACTTTCTCAGTTGAGATGGGTGCAATTAACCCACTAGACATGCCAGTGAGGTTATGGGACATTTTGCAAAATACCACCAGCCAGGTGTAATCCCTTTGAACAACAATTTCAATATCAAGCACACACATACTTGGTGCTTTTCTATAATGACTGATAGAGTACAATACACACCAGACTTAAGCATTGCCAACAATGGAAGGGTGGGTGAGCCGAGAGCCCATCTCCTGGGTTCACTGCCTTGGCAACATCCTTTCAGCATCTTTAGGTGAAAACAGGACTGGGAATTACTGATTGGAGGAGAGTTATTGATCAGCTGTCATCTTCACTCCATGTGTGGAACACACACACGCACTCTCACAGACACACAGACACAAACACAGACACACACACGCACACACATACAGCAATATTTCAATTATTAATTTACTTCTGGAACTAGTTTCACATCTAAAATACAGCTCTTAAAATAGAGGCAAACATTTTCCATGACTAAATGGAGATCAGTTATATGAACAGTTAATCAATAAGGAAATGTTTCTGCCCGACACATGTGAACTTGCTGACTACGTCATTTTCCCGAGGTTCAAACCTATATTTTCCAGAAGTTCTGCTCTCCATGCTCCAGCAAAGCAGTTGTTCCCCTGACCATTGCTAACCTGGATGTGTCAGCTCAGTTTATTTCTCAATTTCTTACAAGATAAACGATGTCTGCTCTACAATCTGTTGCCTCTCACACAATGAAAAATTGAAACTATTGGCAGCGCTGCAGTCCTAACCTACATTAGATAAGTGCTCTGCTATCAATGAAGGCACACATGCCACAGGCAAGGTCAGCTGACATGCTCCGTAATGATCTTGTTCTGTACACTACGCATCCTGGTAAGAGAATGAGATTGATCAATGGATCAATCCATAGATTAATTAGCACATTTTCAAATTGTTTCATGCGATCGCAGTGTCTCTAGTTCTTTAGAAAGGCAATGGGCAGCATAATGATTCCAAGACCAGAGGGCTTTTTGCTTTTGAAAAGCACCAAAGCAATACCATGCTGTCCGAAGGCCCAGGATTCGTCAATAACACATCTGACTGTCAAGCACAGCATGGTCTACAATGAAGCAGGGCAGCTGGACTGTGAATAGATTCTCTCATTATGATACCGTCACATAATCTATTTAAATGTCAGAATATTTGGTTTTGCATTTTCAAATTGTAACCTGGTATTTCTCTCTCATCCAGAACATTGCAATGATTAAACTTTAAATATCAATTTACTATAGCCATACCACATTTCCCCGATACTTCACTCACAGTTCACTTGTACATCTGACAGTGATATTGAATTAGGATTTCATTTTAAGTGAGCTCTCAGATAACTGAACAGGATGGTACTCCAGGACCAGGTCTGAACATCTGTCCAAACTGGTACCTCCATTTTGCACATTAATAATTGTCCCATTCCTATTTAAACAATCAATTAAATGTGTTATGGTATCATGTCCCAACAACAGTATAAAAGTTTACTGCAGTATACCATGGTGAAACTATAGGAAAGCAAAGTCACATCATGGCAAATCATAGAGAAGTATAGTACAGCAACACAAATCATGAAAAATAAAATGGCAAAGTGAAGTAAATGCTTGGTATAACCACAGGAAAGCTGACAAATTACCATGCACATTTACTGTGGTACATACATCTGGAATAGTACACATTACTGTACAGTATTTAAATACAACAAGAAATACAATACAAAATGGTTTATATGACACTATCATTAAATGAAATTAAAAACTACAACGAATGTCTGACAAGCAGATTTTCTTTGTCTAATTATATCGGAAGAAAACAGAATCATTACGATCTGGATATCAATTGCTTCTATTAAGCAGAATGATCAAATACAATTTTTAAAATGACATGATGTAGTATTCTAACCTGCATTTTAAATCATGGTAAATGTCTTCTTGAGTAGCCTAGACATCACGGCCATTCAGAAATTAGCAGTACCAACTCCGCAGAAAAGACTCCTGCATGCCTTTCAGTCCATTATCTGGCGAGCTTCACACGCGAATGCAAGTACTCTCCTCAGCTATTGTTACAAGAGAAATGGCCTCACTGAGCATGCTCCTAAAAACTCCCCTAGGTTGGCATGGCGACTGGATGAAGCGGTACTATAGCTGAGGGAAGAGAGAGATCTGCGCAAACGGAGGAGTGTGGAATTCCAGGTCTCCTTCGGTTTTCCCCCCAAACACCCAACTCAGTCATGCCGTTTCAGTAATCCTTTGACAGGGCCTCTTTAATTCACTTTATTTAATTCTACTTAATCACACTAGCTAATGTTACTGCTATCACTTTTTGCCAATGAGATTACATGTAACGCAAATTAAGAGGCCAGGGTAATTAGAGATTATTTCTTCTCTGAGGGAAAATGCATCTGCTTAATTAAAAAAATAAAATAAATAAAGATCTCCCCACTGTAAAGACTTCCTCTGTGGTGGAACTAAAAGCCACAAGTATTCTTTAAAATGTAATTAAAAGTAAATGGGTTATATTGATAAAATTAAACATATGGATAATGTGCCATACAAACAGTTTATACATGTTCCAAAAATTGTTCTATTCATTGCATTGACAGTCGGAAGATTTGATTTGTTGAGATTACACTATACAAGAACAGCATCCAGTGTGTAAGACGGGCAGTGTTCGCCAACCGTTGCTTTTAACTTCCCATGACCAATCATTGTGGGATCTTAATTTGCGAGCCACTGTTTTAAGAAAATCTGCTTGGCATTCTGGATGCATACAAAACTGGGTTAATCTTGTAGTAAAGCCTCTAACTTAATATAACCATCCATGTCCTATTGGGAGCAGCAAGGGCTTTATGGAAAAACAGTCTGAGGGCAGGGTATCAGCAGCTCCTCTGTTGCCATTTATTGCCTTTGAAAGCAATCTGTCAAAGGCTTAGTCAATACAAAAAAAGTACACAGCAATTACTCTTGCTTTGTTTTTGTTTCATCTCAATAATCTTTCTTCAAAAGGATATCTGAAATGGAAAAAAAACTATCCAGATCCTCCATTAACAGACATTCAATACAGATCTCCCTGAAGGCATTTAAAATTACATAGTATTTATTATTGGCTACTCACCTAAAATGAACTCAATAGCGTCACAGTTTACGGGCCAGAAAGTGTTTTTATTTTCTCCTTCAGTGAATAATCCATTTTGTAACAGCTGTTTTAAAATGTTTTACAAGTATCATAATCAATAAAACCAGCAGCTATGTGCTGTGATAGCACCCGTCATAGTAACCCTGCATTGAGAGGACAATATACAAGGATTAAACTAACATTACTGCTACCGTATTTTATTCACAGTTACTAAATGTAAGTGTAAAACAGCTTATAAACTGTATCCGAGTGGTTTATTGGCATAGTTTGGGAATTTTCTTAAACCATAGATTCTTAAAATAGTATTTATTTTAAACCTTTTTTATCGTAGTGGTTTATGTTTTACTAACATAAATTAATAAATATAAATTTGTGTGGTATATATAAATGTAGGTAGCATATTTTTTTATTGTTTGTCTGTTGTTTTTACAAGTTTTTTTGTATGGAAATGTATAAAACCTCAACACATCCGAGGATGTCTACGTCACACTGTGAGATTCTGCTGGATAATGTTTGCTCCTCCACAGAGGGGATATCTGTTTCTATCCGATTTCAATATGTGATGGTGTTGCATTTCCTTAAAGTGCTAATTCCCTATTCACATTATAATCATTGCCACTGCAGCAAATCAGCTGCATGTCCATATTACTGGGTTCTCTCAAAAATGTTGCACCGTAGACACTGACAAGCAAAACTGTGTGAGCATAGTGTCTCTGAAACAAACTGCTAAATCCAGACCTACTGCTAAGCTAGATCGAACCAATGCTAATTCAAACTATTATATGTTCCTTTGCCTTTAGAGGAGTCAATTTCTGGTGAACGCAAATTATAACCCATGATGTTGAACTCCTATGGACAGTGCAAAGGGAGTGTGCAATGCAGATGGCTGTGACAGGCAGGACAATACGAGCTGCAGTGTTGCTGTACTGGAGGACTCCATTATTACAATTTATGAGGATTCTACCAGCTCCTAAATAATTAATCACCCCACACGCTGATCACTGAATCATGGGCCGCCTTTTACCGAGAAATGTTCTTTCAGTACGAACCTACGTATAGGTTCTTTGCAGCTAAAACTAAATTTAGTATCTGGGATGATACATCACTTTGGATCGCAAAGATGCAGAGGATTATATACATCTTGTTATAATCTTTAGTGTTGTAAAAATACCATACTAGTTAGTAGTATCCTACTAACTATACTGGTTGTTGTTGACTAGCAGTTGCAATACTCATTTCCTGGCTTAAAATATAGAATGAGAAGTGTCTTTGCAAGTTAGAAATACAGAAAATTAAATGTATAGTTAAAAAGTAGGCTATTTGTTTTCATATCCATCATTTTCTTTTATCTTTCAGCTGTGCCTGCTTCAAATCTTGTATGGAACAAAAAGTAACATTCACACTGACTTTTATTTCAATGGACATCTGAAATAATAACATAATCAATACCAATAAAAACTGGATTGTCTAACAATAATTAAAATTCTTGGAGCAGGTTGTAAAAATAGCCAACAGAGTTGTGAGACCCAATGTGCTGTGAATATTGGACGCCAACTTATTTTTCTGCATGCGTGTCATGACCGATATAAAACACAAGTCTCTCTAAACCCCCACTATTAGTAATACTACGGCCATGAATGTCATTAAAACAGGGAGGAACAATATCTGATGTGCATTTGAAAATGTTTTTAATGTAGCAGGAAGTCGTAAACATTCTATTTTTTGCTTGTTCTTTGTACGGTTGTACAGACAGCAAACTTGGCAACTGTAATGTCATTGTGGGACACAATGCAACTTTAATGTTGACAAGACGGAAAACTCATTAATCAATGGATCACCTGCACAGTACAATGCACAAAGGAAAGATTTTTTTTAACGGAAACATGCAACTAACCTTGACTTTACAAAGAGCTTTGGCATCACCCATATTTATTTTTCAATATTCATTTCCATTCGTGTAGGCCTATTTGGCCAACTTATTTTCATGCAGGGCTTTGCTGTACATATAACACATTATTTAGAAGTATCACTAAATTCAGCTTGACGGTTAATGGATTATGGATAATAGATCAGCTCTTAAGATTGTTATTGAGTACAGGTCATGAAGCAAACAGTATCACTTCACTTAACAGGACCGGTGAGAAATTATGCTGATGAATTGACCTCTATTAAGCACTTGAATAACATTACACTGTTTGGAGGCACAACTGAAGAGGAAACAACTTCATGAACCAAATCATTTTAAAGATATAAAATAAAAATCTTAATTGTACAATACTTTACGATCCACTTATTTTAGCTTATGCAATGTTTAAGCCACTAGCACATTTACTCAAAGGGCACAACTGACTGACCAGTTATTCACGTTCAATGTTTACTTGGAAAGTTCCATCAATGTATTGATCAGCCTGTCAAACCCAAGCTCAAGCATTTGCGTCATGTTTTATGCAATGACTACAGTGCCATAGATGCCCTACATTCTGGAAAGAAAATGTCACATTCCACTTAAGCTGCAACATTAAAACAATGCCATGTTATCAGAGCAGAAATACAGTTTACAGATGATCTTTCTCCTTATCATAAAGGCTTCATTTTTGAGTACTGCTTTACACAAGGAAGATAAATCATGTTCAATCACCTGGTATAGAATAAATGCATACAAATTAAACAACCATGAAAAGTGTTATGTTAAATGTAGACTAAACACCAAAAATAAAAATAGTTAGGCTGATTCATATTTTTTATCCTTTTCTTTTTCCAGTCCTTTCATATGCATTGTTATTGCTTTCTTGGATCCATATTATAACTTTTACCCTTTGAATTTAAAACAGTCCCCTTAAATTCAACTGTACCGAACTTTGAAATGAAAGGAGGAAGGCACTAGATAATCAGAACTGATTGACTGATGTCAAGGAAACCACAAAAATACCTCATGGGAGAAGTTTTTCAGGCACCTGAACTAAATAGTTGCTAAATGCCTGCAGACTTATTGTGCTTTGTGATTGTTCATGCATTCTCAGAGGATGCATCACCTTATTCTCTTACAAGTAAAGAAGATTTCTCTCAGCCAATGAGAGATCTTCATGACCAGACATGTCATGTGATTGTGTGTCATGACCAGACACACAACTAAACTAGACAAACGTCACAATTTCAGAAATGTGACAGGTCTCGGGTAATAAGAAAAGATGCAAGACTAAAAGTATACATTACCTATATTTCTCCTACTGATTAGCTTTATGCATTAATATAAGATTTTGAGGAAATATCAGTAATGATGGCCTTCGGGAATACGTAAATCTGGAATAATTTCATCACAGTTAATTTGAGTAATCCATACCAACCAAAAGGAGTTAGGGAATGCTGGAAATAAGATGCGTACTCTCAACCCATTCCTCTATTCAGCTTAATTCCTCTAGATTACTTAAAATCATTTAATACCTATACTAAAAAGATGAGGAATGCTTTTGAAGATTTCAGATTTACGCAACAAAAGATATGTAAAAAGAAACATTTGAAATCACTCAATACAAAAAAAGGAAGGAAATAATGAACACTGAATATAAATTGAGAATGTCTGCAATAAGAAAATAATACACATATAAAACATGATAACAAAGGGAAATAATACATATTGATTAGCTATCACTTCAATCTTTAGAGAGAAAATCCAGTTACAGTTTTAAAAAATGAACCAAAGATCTTGAAAGGGTTTTCATCTATTCGACTGTGACATCTTGCCTCCCTGTAAGACTCTCCAGTCATAATATCTTGGCTATTATTATCAAAGTTTCACCCTGCACCTCCAGAAATCAGTATTCCAATATATTATGAATATTTCCTTGGTTTAAAATCTGCTTTTGGCTCTTTATTGTTATTTAACTTTTATACTACTTTATAAGCAAAATGTATGCCAACCACTTTGTCAGCACAGTCATCCAGAAATGCAATATTTAAAGCACTATGCAGCTTGTCACCTCATTTCAAGAAGATACATCTTCTCTCATCAAGATATATTAGCATAGACTGCAAGAAAGTGCTACCACCAGCTTAACAGTCAACCAGTATACCAGTAAAACCAGTAAAAGGGCATTGAACTTCTTACCTGGCAGCCGGGACATAAACCCTTTAGAAAACATATGCGAACAGCAGCTGCCGTTAACAAATCAACATTCCCCCAATGTGACCACCTGCATGAAAATCTCTCACACATAATCACATTAAGGCATTACATGCTGATGGCTGCCACATCACGTATTAATGTCTCTTCTTCAACTTGAAAGGATAATGTTACTTCAGTAAATCATGAAAATGTATTTGTACGGTCTAGAGTATTTATCGATACCAGAAACTGTTTTGTAATATTTATACTAATGAAGGCTGACAGGTGATTTAAAGGAATGGGATACACACACGGCGGTTTCATTTAAGAACATAGAACAAGAGAAAAGAAAGGCAGATGGGACGAGGACTCTATTCTGGCATCTTGCTTGTTCGATAAGTGATTACATTATTTATTTAAATAAAGCTTTCCAATCTTCTTTTAAATGTATTCAGTAGAGCCCGGCAGGATTTAAAATATTTCTGTCCCACTGTAGATTACTCCACTAAGTGAGAGTAAGAGAGAACCGAAAAAGGACACTCAGATCAATCCTTTTGCAGTTACTGAAAATAAATTGAAGGCTTGAGTGAGTGATGTGATTAAAACTGTTTTTTAATATGCTACCGCTGGCTTTCAGCACATTAAATACCGACTTACTAACCCTTTCACATTGGGCTGCCATTCTAATGTATGTGCCGACTCAGCTACTTTGAAAAGAACCTAAAAAAGCAAATTACTGTACCTGTACCTGATGTGCATTTTAATTTCCAATCACACTGTTAAAGACGGTTATACATTCATTTAAAACCTGATCACGTGATTTAAAACTCCAGGTAAATAAATAATGCATACATGGAACATTTTTCATAAAAGCTTCACTGTGAATGTACTTCAATGCATTTTATTTAAGAATATATATGAACCTGTCACTCAGCCAGTATAATGTTTGTAACCGGTCATATTCTTGAAAATCAAGTAAGCTTTCCCACGAAGATGGGGCTAGAGAGATGACCTAACGCTCCTATAAATAGCTTGCATTGCAGATGCATTGTTGGTCCCTACTGCCACTCATCCATAACTAAACACACAGAGTGATATAGAGGGCAAATCAGGAATAAAACAGCTGCATTCGAATAGACCGTACTAAGAAAATCCCTTAAGTGTGACTGTTTCCCTGGGGTCTGGATGTTTCATCGGTGCACTCGGATAATTGCATGATATATTTTCGGCTTTGACAGTGACTGTAACACTAGTCATGAACAGGTTTATGGTAATCAATTATCCCAATCATACAAATGTTGTTAAATGAATACCTTTTATTATTACAAGTAAATCTCTCATTGGAGTATTTGTAGATTTGATCAAAGTATTTGCACAAATACAAATACAATAATAATAATAATACTGATTTATTCTGGTTATACATGTTAAATGTATGTCTGTCAATGCTAATGGAGTAGTAATGTTGATAAATGTTTACCATTTTGCCTCTCATAAGCGCTGAATGGAAGTTTGTATATAAACAAGTTCGATACCACACACATAGAACATCACAGGTAAATATTAAAGTGACTTGAATTTATCTAAAGCGATACAGCTCTTACTGCCGGCATCTGTAATTCAGTAATGTGACCGAGTCTTCAAAGCACCATAGGCTTGTTATGGATTTTGCAAGCTATTTAATTCAGGCATTACATTAAGACAAGCAAAACAACATGTGGCTAAATTATATCAATCTCCTTAACGTCTATCTTCCCGGCCTGAGCCGCACAGCAGCAGTCACGAAGGCAGCCGTGACGTCTTGAGCCATTCCTGTCCTGGACCTCTCCCAGCAGGATTCACCGCTGGGCAGACCGTGGAAGTGAAGTGCTGGTATTAGCATTTTACTTGACATGACCCTCTAACTTTCCACTACTCTTTCCCCTGGGCATACAAATCAGTCCAGGCAGAAAGCAGCAGTAGCAAAGTATAAAGATAAGACACAAATGTAGAGGTTTTTCTGTTTATTCTGATATTTAATTGATTATTTCCCAACAAACTTTTCTTTAAAAAACTCCTGTAATTTTCATGAATGGTGTGATCTGAGCCAGCTGTGTGCCCTTTATTTACCCTTGAAGATCATCGGCAGCGGTGCACAATGACGGGCTTTTAAACTTTGCATGTTTGTGGGTCCGTTAACGGCCTGCCTCTCGTATGGGTTGTTTATTGCAACTAGGAAGATGTTTTAAAACAAAACACAATGTCTCTCGTGTCTCCATCTACCGTCAGACATACGCAGCTGCCTGTTGTGATTTTATAAGACACAATGAGAACCATTTATAAGCAAAAAAGAACTAAAACAGAAGAAAAGCTCTTTGTCTGTGAAGAACTGAGTCACAATGACACAGAACACAATCTAAACAAAACAACACAAAAACACAATGTTACGTTATGGCTTTGGCCACTGCAGTTCACCCTGGGAGAGCTTATATAGGATAACCCGATTCAAGTCCTCTCATCGTTTTGCTTCTGATTTGTTTATGTATGTCCTGCATTTGTTTTGCAGCAGAATTCTATTGTTTAGTAAGTAGGAAGTGTGTTCGAGGAAGGGCAGGTGCACAGTACCCTTACCACCTCCGTTTCAAGAGAGTTGTTCCCTTAAAAACATGACAGCTGTCTAGTGCATGGGACTGCCTCCCAAACTGACTAATAAAACAATCATATTGCTTGGATTTGTATGCAATTATAGTAATAGTAGTAGTATAACAAAGATTAAAGACCCTAATCTGAGATTTTTATTTTTCAGATCATCTTTTTTTCCATACTATAATACGTGAACACACAAATACATCGTAACAACTACCCACGTCAGCAGAAAAAAGAACTGTGAGGCTTTTGCTTTTGACAATGCAGTTATTTTATCCACAGCAAGGCTTGGTATTGAAATATTAATCCAACACGGCTGCTACACAAATTCAGCAGCATCAGTCGAAAACAACCCAACGTGATAGAACAGAAAAAAACAGATACTTGTTTTCAATTCTGTTCAACTGCTTCACTCCATTTGTTTTAATTGGACTAAGTATTATATCTGAGAGGAGTAAAAGGGGAGGTGATGGAAAGAGAGTCTGAAATCTCCTAAATACACATTAGGTGCACTGAAGTTATTATAAAGTAAATTCCTTCTCCCAGCAGTCATGACCCAGGACAATTCCTTAATGGAAAACAATTAAAACCTATCTAGTAATGACATCTCAGTCTAAATTAAAAGGGCTGCGGAGTGCATTACTTTAAATGTGCTTCGTTTCCACATCAGCTTCATGCTGGGAACTCAATGTCTGCCAACAAGATACAGTGACTCTGCTTAAGTAATTACCCTGTCTTATTAACTCAGATGTTATTGACTTTTGCTGTTAGTACTCAGAAAGACATGCCGGACGGAAGTAATCAAACTGACAGCGGTGTTACCTGACCTTTGTTCGATATATATATATCATTCAAATCAATCAAAGTTATTTTCTCAGAAACAAAGGGAGCTTACTTCGCAGATTCAGCTCGCTATAGCATAGACTACCTCATGTGCTCTTAGTCAATTAAATCAGTCCATTATGAATGTTTGGAAGAGAGCAAGACCTTTCTGCATAGATTCCTATAGCAGACAACACTAATTCTAATTAAAATATGGTAGCATCATGGAAATACTATTTAAACAGACAATTGGCTTTCCTGCTTTGTTTTACACTACCTTCATAGCCACTGTACGGGCCTCAGGTTGTCAAATCTAGATCCTAATTATGTGATCAATGCCCAATGATTAGAGAACCCACCATAATCTCTGTGCTGTCAGCTGATTGTCTTCAAATTAAGACGATGTGTGTATTTCCATAGGATTACTTACTTTTGCTTACACTTTAAGTCAATAGTAAAAGCAAAAGAAAAGCACTGCCCATTAAGCATTAAGAGATGAAGGTCCTGTGTCTGTACACCCCAGGGAGAGTCACAAGGCAATTTTATGAGTGTGTAGTATTGGGTGACAAATGGCTGAGGTCTCTGAGGACTTCTAAAAGATATTTAAAACAATGACCAAGATGCCCCATCCTTCTTAATGTGCAATCAAACAGTAGGCGTTCCTTAGAACCACTCCACAAAATCAATGGGAATCAATATTTAATGTGTTAATCGCTGGTACATGTAAAGGGGGGCTACTTAAACCTTCAAAAATACTCGGTATTTTTGAAGTACGGTTTACTTCCTGTATAAGAAAACAAACTAGCCAAAAAAACTGAGAGAACGCAATCAGTTCCTTATGCTGTGTAATAAACATTAGCATGAGGTCATCACCACACAGGGCCTACACCTACACCTACCACTGATCGATGGCACCGTTCCTAATTTCCCCATTTCCGATCTCCTCCACTATGAACGTGACAACAGCCTGCCTTCTTTCAAGCTAACAAAACCGAGAATGGTACACAACCCGGGCAGAGCGTCCAGTACTTAATCAAGGTCTATCTGGCATCGTGGTACCAGTCTCTCCCATCGCCATCCACTCCACAGTTTTCAAAGCCGAATGACAGACGTACCCTGCTTCCAACCAGCTATTAAGCTTGAACCTTGCCAGCAGGGCTGTGGACGCAGTCTGCTTATGTCCAGGAGTCCCGAGGTGTGCTCACGCAGACACTGCTGCTTCTCTGCAATATATTGTTCATACTTAATTATTTACAAGTAGCCGTATACCAGTGACATGGTCAGTCTTCAGCTGGACTCCTGCCCCTCACAGAGACCACACAGACAGGGGCTGGTAGACACTCAAGCTCTGTTGTCAGTTTACTGCGTCTCCTAGGAACCTGCAGTCATGCCACACACACACACACACACACACACACACACACACACAACCCCCACTGAAACCTCTTTCTGTGTAATCTTAAGGGTCTAATGCTTGGAAAATGTTAGTGTTAGTAATACTATGCTCGTTTCTGGTTGTTTTTCTGTAGTTTAGGAATATTTTAATATTTGTAGCCTGCCTCTATACCTGCCAATTAATAGAGTAACACTGTCACACTGCGTTTTCACTAGTTTGTGTACATTAGACATTTTGTGGTATCTGTTTTTTATGACCACTTTTCTGTTCCTCCCTGGAAGAAGTCATATTAAAATAATAAATTCACCATTTCAGTCCCAGTCAAGGCCATTGTGTTTGCTGTGCCGGTTTCATTTGTTTCATCTGACTTCTGTTTTATGTACTGCATTAGACCAAAATGAGTCCGTCAGATGGGGTTTTCAGAAACATGAAATCGTTTGTTCTCAGCACAAGACATTTAAATAACGTCAATGTTATTAACCCTGCAGGGCAGTACCGCTGGAGGTTTGGCTTCACATACACAAATAAGTCTCCGATTAAGCTCTTTCTAATCTGATTTATTCCTCCACAGTGTACTTTCCTTCTTTGCTGACAATGCCAATTCAATTGATTTGAAGATGCAATGAAAAACAGAAGACCTCGATCAGAGAAAACGATGAATTCATAAATGTTATCATTCTGGCTCTCTCTCCCCTCCCCCTCACACTATTTAATGCAGGAAAACATCCAAAACACTACTTCCCGCTTTTGTTAGATTTTAGATATTTTGTATTTTTCATAGTGTTATCCGTGTAAAAAGTGAAAAAGGGACATTTATCATATTAACTAAAATAGTCCGTTTAAGGATACAAACGGTCTACATATACTATCCCATACACATGGAACACATCACCTGTGTACCATAATTAATACAAATATACTACAATACACACAGCGAGCAAACATTATTTTACTTGGAGAGTGTACATAGAAAATATCAGCCTACATTTTTGTACGTACATCTTCCTCATGGATAGGGACAACACGTGGACCTTAGTTACCCATCTGTCACGGTAAAAACGTGAAGCAATACCAAAAAATAACGTGTGTAAGGTGAGATAAGCCCAGTGCACCTTATTAACAAGACAATGTGAATAAAACAGACCCTGCTACGTGAGCACATCCATCAACAAGCATCCAGAAACCCTGTCAACAAAAGCAGTGGAGCGATGCTTTTCCAACAATGACTGCAGCTGGCACAAATAAAGATGGATATCCGGGGATAGCATGCACTGTCAGTTCACACTTGCAGATACAGTCCTGTCTCCTGAAGTAGCCGCTATCTGAGAAGTGTCTTTATCTGTCACTTGTATGGACTTCGGCAAGATCAAGCGAGGATACAATGTAGCCACTTTAATTCTACCCGCTATTCAAAAAATAGTATGAACGTGCTTTTACGTACCTGTCCCGGTCATTTTTGCAACTTGCTATTTTCAACCAAATGGGTTATTTCGACCTCCCCCGGTAAAAATCCCGTATTTGCGTGTCTTGTGGGCCGGCCGGTGGGTAATGACCGGCGATGTGACTAATCACGATCAGAGCCCGGGAGCGCATCGCGGCCCCTGCAGCTGCATCGCCGGGCTGACGTTTTTTCCCGGTTGTGGTACTTTTTTCCCTGGTGCTAAGCCGGGAGCTCCTCTGTCGGGTGTCCTTTGTTGCCGGAGCTCCGGAGCGAGGACTGCAGCCCGACTGAGCCCGGCGGCGGCGCGTCTCTCTGGAAACGACCCCCGACAAGCGCCGGCTGCGCTGCTGATTGGCTGACGCAGCGAAAGCAATTAGCCATTAAAACTATAACTGCATGGACACTTTGTCTGCACGGGCCAGCACTTTTGTACACAGGATATGCTATTTTGTAAAGTCATATGCAGGTTACTAGTAAGGTTAGTGTACACCGATCAGCCATAACATTATGACCACCTGCCTAATATTGTGTAGGTCCCCCTGACCCGTCGAGGCATGGACTCCACTAGACCTCTGAAGGTGTGCTGTGGTATCTGGCACCAAGACGTTGGCAGCAGATCCTTTAAGTCCTGTAAGTTGCCAGGTGGGGCCTCCATGGATCGGACTTGTTTGTCCAGCACATCCCACGCATGCTCGAGGCCAAGTCAACACCTTAAAGTCGTGATTCATCAGACCAGGCCACCTTCTTCCATTGCTCCGTGGTCCAGTTCTGATGCTCACGTGCCCATTGTAGGTGCTTTCGGCAGTGGACAGGGGTCAGCATGGGCACCCTGACTGGTCTGCGGCTACGCAGCCCCATACGCAACAAACTGCGATGCACTGTGTGTTCTGACACCTTTCTATCAGAACCAGCATTCACTTTTTCAGCAATTTGAGCTACAGTAGCTCGTGTGTTGGATCGGACCACACGGGCCAGCCTTCGCTCCCCACGTGCATCAATGAGCCTTGGCCGCCCATGACCCTGTCACCGGTTCACCGCTTTTCCTTCCTTGGACCACTTTTGATAGGTACTGACCACTGCAGACCGGGAACAGCCCACAAGAGCTGCAGTTTTGGAGATGCTCTGACCCAGCCATCACAATGTGGCCCTTGTCAAAGTCGCTCAGATCCTTACGCTGCCCATTTTTCCTGCTTCTAACACATCAACTTTGAGGACAAAATGTTCACTTGCTGCCTAATATATCCCACCCACTGACAGGTGCCATGATAACGAGATTATCAGTGTTATTCACTTCACCTGTCAGTGGTCATAATGTTATGGCTGATCGGTGTAAGTAGTAGTACAAATTAGGTTGGGAGTTGTGTGCATAAGTGAATCACAATTAAATGATCCTATATTTAGCTTTCTTTAAAAAAGTGTTGTACCATATTCATCAGTATGGTCACTATCATTCTTTCTATACAGTTGCTACAGTATAGCCGCTACAGTCTAGTGATTAACATACAGCACACATTAAAAGATTAAAAAGCCACCGGATAGCTCTGCTAGCCCCTCGATATCAATGAGTTTCAGGTTGCATTACACAACCTGAAATGGGATCCATCGGTGCAGTGGATATCCTGCACAACATGACCTGCAGTTAGACTATTAACTTACTGAGCAGACCAGCCGCCCCTTTGTTGTTCAGTGATACTATACTGTACTTGGGGAAAAGAAGTTGCTTAGAGACAGAAGTATACTTAATGTCAGCTAAACAGGGGCAATCCCACCATAGATAGCATGTTAGCCCTTTGTTGCCATGCAAGAAAAAGCTATAGTCACAGCTTTACATTCAAATATAATTCTGTTCCAGGCGACAGGTTGATGAAGTACATTTAATTCCACCCGGGAGAACTTTCCCAGTCTCCTTCAATGTATACGTAAAAATAAATGTCTTCTTTGTAATCCGAGAGGAGCTGATTCTGGACACGGGCTTTGATTTTCATTCTCTCACAAGCAAAAGTGATCTGATCTTCTAACACCTCACACCTTTTCCCAGCAGTTCTTCCATGGGTTTATAAAGAATAATACATGTAAGACTTAACGTGGCTATGAAATGTTTAATGTCCTGTTAATGTTTTAAGCCATATAAGGGATCTTGTGAAGACACTATTCTGTACACTGAAGGAAGTATTAAACAGAAATCATTCTAATCAGATAAAAACAATATGCAGTTTTATATAAAATAATTTATCACATAATAATACTGTACAATTTAACTTAAAAAGAGTGGAGAAAGATTAATACGTACAAAATATGTTCTATGCATATTTACATGTCAAAATGTAGCTAGTTATGTTAGAAATTACCATCCTACCTAACTCGAAGTCTTAAAAATTCAATGAACACAGGAACAAAACACGAGACAAAGAGCAGATAAAAAGTAATTAAATGTCAGAGATATCCACTGAGGTTTTGTTAGATTATTAGAATGCGCATCATCAAGTTCATCAGCTACCACCCAAGTACAATGTCTCAAAATCAATATTCATGTTATCTTTGGGTAATTGTTCAGGGTCCAGAAATTCGTCTCCGAGCTTCTTCCACCAGGGCCAGCGATTGAACTGAAGCAAGGTGTTGTGGGATTGCTTGGCTCGGGCTGCCACAGGAACACTCCGGCTCATGAACTTGCTGATGTCTTGTTCTGTAGCGTCTTTCAAACCTGGAGCATCTGTTTGTAAAACAACCGACAGAAAATGTGTTATAATACATTCACATGCGGAAAGGAAAAAAAAACTTTACAGTAAAACAGTTAATGTTCACTCCTGGACCCAGAGCGCCGGTGGATTTCCTTGAACCTCTGTTTTAAGGTCATTATTAACAGGGGAGGATCTGAAGTTACCAAAAAGAACATACAGGACTGTAGCCCTTGAGGAATTGAAGTGAATCACCTTAAAACAGCCAGTAAATCACCCTGATGTTAGTCTACTGATTAACAGGTGAAAGTAAATAGTTATTTAATGGTTCACTACATTACAACATTATTTATTTCTGAAAGCTTTAAAAGGATACAGAAGTGTCATTAACATACATACTTGAAGAGAATTAGCTTTTCATAAACAACTTTGAGACAATAAACTGTTAATATTGCACGTTAAGTGTGGACTTACTCATTAGCAGGTCCACTTCACTGTTAATCTGTGTAATGAGTGACTTCCGGTGCTGCTCTGCCTTCCGGTGTAGCGTCCGGTTCATCAGATGCTGTCTGAGCATTTCTTGTGTCTGCTGATGGAGTTCCTTACAGCTGTCAATCAACACTGAAGGAGACTACAAAGCACAGTGGAGTCCGTTAGCAAACTCGAACGTATAGTGAATACAGAGCCGCGTCTTACCGCATCTGAGGTTGACAGCCGTAAAAATGTCTTGGAAGAAATCTGCCATAAATAATGATGCAACACGGAACGGTTTTCAAAAACGATCATTTTAAACCTGAACCACATGTCCAATAATGCTGCCTAGTAGTCACTATCCTTTATAATAAAAAGGATGTTTTATAATAAAACAACAATTAAATGTTCCCTAACAGAAATGTATAGGAAATCCCCCATCCCATGCAACCTCTGGAAACTGGCCCTCCGTCACCAGACATTGGGAACCCCTGCTTTATACATTTCATTCTTGCTCTATAAATAACTAAAAAAATGTAAAAACAAGACTCGGTGTCAGGATTCAGTTCCAATGCACGCCAATCTGAAGATCACAGAGTTCATTGACTTACAGGGTGAAGAGCAATGTAATCCTCTACTACTTTCTTTAACTCAGCCCTTCTTTCATCAGTCAATCCGCTCGGTCCTTTCCAGGGGGACAGGGAGCACCTGGCATTCCTTCTTTTTTGCATAAAGCGAAGAGCCTGGAAGCATTAAAAACACCACGGCAGATTACCTGCCATGCTCAAGCTGCTAAACTGAAAGATGAATACAAAAGGAAAATTACCTTTTTTTAACCTTATTATTTTAAGGTATGATCAACTAATAACATTTTTAAACACATATTTTTTGATGTTTCTGTTCTAAAGGTAAACAAACCGAAACGCTCCAGTAAATGTGACTTACTGCTCTCTGTAAAGTCACGGCGGCCTTAAACTCTTTCATCGCCTGCTTCTGCTGGTGGAATTTCCTGCGTTCTCTGTGGCCCCTCCATTGCTTCTGGATCACGACTGCAGCCCTCTGTTCCTGTTCATGTAAAAACCGGTCCACCAGACCTACAGACAAGCAACCGAGCAATCGGTGCTTATTGTCCTGGACCAAACTCTGCACATCAAGGGCCACAGGATAAGGCATTCCTACATTCTTCAGTCCAATTTCAAATTTTGTGTTGATAATCATTTATTTGGGCCTCTAATACATACATTTTTAATGAAAATAAAGTAAAAAAATGTTGATTTAACATTCCATATAAAATTGACATATTTAAAACTTTTTCTTACTTTGGACTGAATGAAATATATACAGACAACATGAACATTATGCAATAACATCATGTGTTTGCACTCATATAAAAAACAGATAATGCCAGCTTATTATTATTTTGAGACGCTTTAACGTCATACATGTTACAGGAAATGTGTGAAAACGTTCACCCGGAGATTTTCCAGGGTTTTGTATACATCGACCACCTTGACACATTTCCCGTACACAGACGCGGCTCCTTACCTGCGGGGACTATCTCCAGCAGGTCCAGCTGTCTCTGTCTGAACTCCCGCAGGGCTCTCTGTCTGCTGAGCTGCAGCTGCTGTCTGAGTTCCTGTGCCTCCTTCTGCCTCTGGGACAGCAGAGATTCACGCTTCTTCCGCTCTCTGGAAAACACAGGTGAATGATGTCAATAACTGTCATGTGCAGTTAGAGTCAAAGCAAACAACCTTCCTGTGACCCTAGAAAAGAACCTGGCAACAAAAGTACAAAAGTATGTATTAGAGATCAGAATCGGGTGCACCTTTCTCTTAAAGCACAATTGAAAGCATCGAGTGCGTTATGAAGTTAATTCAGTTATTTTGTGTCTAAAAGGAAAAATTATATATCAAGTTTAACTATTTTGCTTTGGTAACATATAATGGTGCATATGTATCATTTATTGATACTTTAAACCCATTATGATTCTGTGGATAAAGGCATCAGGCAAATTAATAAAAACATGTTATGCACACACAACTGTAGTTATCAGACATGAAAGACTTTTGTAATTGAATACATTCTCTCTAACTTTTCTAGTACAATTTTATATACAACTGTAACTGCCACCACCATCTTGTGGTTTAGCGATGTAATGCAATAGCCATTAAAGCAGTTTCGAGTAACATTGTGGTAAATCGTATTACATTAAATTAACGCCACTGGCCTTTTTCACTGTGTCGCTTCCACATTAAAAGGTGGGGAAACTGAATAGGTTAAATGACCCACACATGGTTGAAAAACAGAAGCAATATCCCAGCAGGTGAATATGTTTGATATATTCTATAGGATTGCGTTTTACCGGAAACTCTTCTGAATTCTACTGACGGCACTTGGGAGTTTTTTCATTCGTTTTCTCGTCTTATAGGATCTCCAGGCTGCTTGGATCAACGATGCTGCTTGATGTAATCTCTAAATATGGAATAAATAGTGACACATTATGTCATGCAGATACTTGCCATTGTTGTTCATTCAGATGAGAAGTAGAGTTACTAACCTTCACTTCCCCTGGCTGGTGTGATGCAGCATGGAGTAGCTCCAAAAGCTGACCAAGTTCTTTGTCAAAACCTTTTCCGGTCCATTTCTCTCTCAAGGGAAAGCGGGAACCTGATTGGACCAAAAACAAATACAAATTCAATGGTCAAAGAGAAACTCTTTATATAAAATTCTAACAAACAGTCTGTCATTAGCAGTTTTAAATGTACAGTCCTTTTCAAGCCTAAACATCTCTCACCATTTTGAAATTCAATGACATACCTTCATACTTTCTACAGATGGTCTTTATGGCAGGACTGCTTGCCAGTAAAACGAGTGCCTTTGTGGCGGCACTTCCAACCACAGGATTGTTTGTTGATATGAGTCTGAAAATGAGCTCATCTGAAAAGTCCTCCACTGTTTTCTCCGCAATTTCCATCGGAACCACGCTGAAAAAATACAGAATTAAACCTTATAAATGAGATGAGATCACTTTAATGTTTCAAGGATCCTGCAACAGAGCAGACACCTTGATCCCAGACATCTTATAAGTTTTTACACTCACTAACTCACTATATGTTCTACATATACAGATTACAGGGGGTATTAGAATCACTATGAAAATAATTATACAAGCATTAAGGAGAATAAAATGAAGAGCGGAATGGTCTACTACTCTACGATTACTGTCTGTAATCTAAACATAAACCAATATTAAAACGAAAAATGAAAGACGTATCCATACCTATTAATTCTGAGAAGATTTTGTAACAGTGACAACACGACGATGTCAGATTCAACATCTTCACTCAGCATTAACTGCAGAAAATGATCCGACTGCAGAGCTGTTAGGAATTTCAATGAAAGCTCATACAAATCATTTTTATGGTTAAGAATAAACAAGCGAACAAAAAAAAACTAACATCATGAATGTTGTACTTTAGGGATTGTACGGATTAAGTTATTTTATGGAATATGGGAGTCTGGACATCTTTAAGAAGAAAGTTCTGAAGTAACAGTAGACAACACATTAAATCAAATAACTTCCCTGTGCCCTGTCAGACCAACAGATCTTATAAGTTACACAAAAGCAATATCTTAAATTGTTTTTAAAGTACTAAATACACAGGTCTTTCTGCGTGATTCCAGTTTAATATAGTTAAACTTTGTGTAGATAACTGTAACTGCTTTCAAACTGCAGGCATTTTGCAGGCCAGGTTTCTATTCCTATATAGTGAACTGCTGGTAGAAGCACATATTCCTCTCACTTACTTGTTTTAATTAACGGAATGTGTCCTCTGCACAGGCAACAAATGGAGTTGGTCACTTTGCGAAGGTTGCGAAATAAGGACGCTTTTTGTTCATCCTTTTTAGAATAAAAATAAACCTTTTTGTTAAATGACTTCTGCTCAAATATTACATTTTGTTGTATGTTTAAAATCTGTGTATGTAAGCACATACAGTATAGTCATACATTTAAAATGTTCTGTTAACTGTTTTATTCTTCAAACAAGGAATACAAAAGTATAGAGGTGTGTGAGCAATTACAGTACAGAAGTGAAGATGAACGCAAATTCCCTGAAAGCAAATGGGGAAAAGGGATAAAGACAACGTCTCAATCACTAGCTGGGGATTAGACTTTCCTTAAAGTAATTACTCAAAGACCCAGACCATCTGTCAGAAAGAACACAACACACGTTTGGATGCAAATTATTTGTATTCAAAAGAAGGAGCCTGAAAACCTCCTGTAATATCCAACACTGTTGGCCGATTCCTGGTTTTGTTTCTTACTTTTTCATTGTTGATTATGCAGATATGACTCTCTAAATCCTAATCAAAAAGAGTCAATTGGAACAAATTACCTTGACAGCAACGTAGAACCGTGCCTGCAAGTGTCTTCCCAGCAGTAACATAGAGTCGGCTGCTGCAGGAAGAACATTGTCATAAAATTCCTTCTTTTCTTCTTTAGGATCCAGATCCACACAACACAGACTGAAACACAATTGAAAACACATTTCATTAACTGAATGAATGAAACCATCCACTCTTTACATTGATCACTGCTCACACCGTGAGGATGACGTGGGAGTAATATTATTCAGGTAATTATTCAGCAGGTTTCATCAAGTTCCAATCATATTAAATGCAAAGAAACAAAGTTAAAAATTGACACATAACAACAAAGTATTCATTTTATACAAGTATTTTTTACATTTACTTATTTGATCATAAATAGCATAGTAAAACATAAATATATTTTCCCAACATGTGTGGTAGTTCTCTCTACAAACAAAACATTGGCAGCAATGAGAATATTCAATACAGAACCTTATTCCAGGAAACGTTTCCTAATTAAGGAAGGGTTGAGATCAGGTAATATTGTGTACCTTAAGAGTTCTGCTAACTGAACAGCAGTTGACCAGCCACCTTGAATTCTAGAGATATCTTGCTTTAAGATTAGCATAAAATACTGAATGAGGTCATAGGAGTAGATGTCTTGTTTCAGTTTTTCCAGCTGTTTACTCCCCAGTGATTCTTTATCTAAAATGTCTTTAGAGAAAAAGACAACAGAAAAAATACAGCATTAAAAAGAATTAAAAAAACCTATGTTTACCAAAATTGCAGTTATTAATATTATTTTTAATCATAGACCATTTCAACTCAATACAGAACATGCTGATAATTCATTACCAATTCTGTAAACTCAAATTAACCAGCAAAATAAAATCCTATATGACACATTAACAAATAAGGAAGGGGATAGATTTTCAGACTAAATGTTCATAGGCAATTGGCTCAATTGTACATTTATATTTGAGAATTTCTTTCCAAAATAATCCTGAAGTTTGCCTCAGTGTTACCTTTTATTTTCAAAAGAAGAAGTGGCAAATCTTCTCGCGTACAATCCGCAATTTCAGCAGCTAAAGACAGTATTTCAGGATGGACCGCCTCTTGTTCATTTTCTGATTTATTCATGGTGTGTTCTTTAGAACTGAAAGGTGATGAAAAGGGAAAACATGAATCGGGGTTCCTACAATCCATGCATATGATGTCATGGGAAAACCTGATGACGTCATGACGTTATTGACGGGTGTTAATTAGCTGTGTGAAGCTCTTCTTCATAAAATATAAGATGTTATTTTGTATAAAATGCATAAATGCATAAAAAAACGTTAATTCAACATTCTGTTATAAAACAACGCAATATATTATTATATCAAAAACGATGGACCTGTTCTGAAACATTGTAACATCAGAGGGATTTTCTAAAAATAGTTAGGCTAACTATATACATAAAATGCATTAATGTTACTTTGTATGTATTTGGGTAGGATATAACTTAGCCTACCTCAAAAATCAGTTGTACAAATACACATATAAAGCACAATGTACACGAACGCAAATATGTATGCTAGTAATATGACACAATTTAATATAATCAAACACCCTACTACTTAAATAATCAGTAATTGATATACAAATGCATTGCATATTAAATTAACTCCATTTGCAGTTCACAGAAAACGTGTAGTGCAATCCGAATTGAAATTATGAGCCGTAAACGCACCTTTTCCATTCAAACCAGAAACAAAACAAAACAAAACGCGATCTACGTATCTAAAGCAACTGCATACGTCACTGAGCCGCGACACACGTCACTTAAAAGCGACGCGCAGCTGTCCCGGCGCTACGTGCGACTCTATGAACGCTTAAAGCCCTGAGCTCAGCAGTATACGTGTAATGCATGTAAACTTGCGATATCACGACCACAGTACTTTGACTATCGGCGAAGATAACGGGCCTGTCATTCCGATTGTTACAAATAAAGTATAAGCACCATCACATTCATTGCTGTGGATCATTTTCACCCTTATTTATGTCGGGATTTACTGCACTGCTGCTCTCGTACTATTGCACACAATATGCATGTTTAACAAATAAAGTTATGCATTTAATATACCTGAAGAGGGATCTCAGCCTCAGTGTGTAATGATAAATAGCGAATCAGACAGCAGATGCCTTCACTGACGCAGAATCTAAACTAACTTAGACCTTTTCATTTCAGCATTGCTTTATATGGACAAACACGGCACACAAGTACTCGTCCTAGTAGTAACCGTTCGTATAATCAGAGCTGGTTTACGTCTTTAATAAAAAAACGACGATGTGAAACTACATAATAAAAACGGCTGGTGTGATATGTATTGAAATTTTGTATGCTTAGGACGGTGAGAGTTTGAGCTTTTCCAGAGACCTAGAGCAAAAGTGAAAATTGCCTAAAATGTGTGATGCAGTTGCTTTACTTTCGTGGAAAAAATACGCAGTGTAAATATTCTTGGTCTCCCTTTAAAGTAATATAATTAAAAATGTCCAACTCGCTGTATGTATCCCACAAGCCCCTGCGGGCGGCATGGCGGAAGTATGGGCAGAGTCACGCCGCTGACATTTGGTACGACTTCCTCTTGAACACAGGAAACGCGCCTGATTGAGGGGTCTTTTAACCAATCATATTGCAGAATCACTCCTGATGGACGGGCAGACACGGAAAACTGACCAATCGCAAGGGAGACACAGCAGCATACAGGCCGGAGGGGTGAGGGGTCTTTACTGCCATAGAAGGTATCGAATGGCAGCGGAAAGTTACCTGTTTGTAACATATGGTAACAAACTTTTGTGAGAATGAATGGAGCGGCTTACTCTAACTTTGACAATAAAGAGCACATCCTGAAATTAGGCGAAACATTTGATAAACAGCCCAAATGCGCTTTCCACACTGTGCGATGTAAGTTGTGTCTTTTTTTTTTTTTAATTTTGGCTTTAATTAAAAATACAAAAAGACGAGATTAACTAAAGGTCCATCATTTGGGTGGATTGTTTTAACTGTATCTTTTAAGAACAGCATGTCAAGTTTTAGGTGAGTGCATACAAATATGATGCTAAATGTGTAAGTATAAGGTAAGCAAGTCTAAATATGACATGATTTGCATATAATGTTATGTTAATCTTAAATTGACCTTTTTTGCAGATATTATGACAAATTCACCGTTTATTGTGACTTGGCTGGTTGGTTAATGTACAGATGGCATAACTTTCTGTAGGCTAAGTGATTGTTAGCATTGTAGCGTCCTCTAGAGGTGTGTAATATAAAGTAAGATTAATAAATGCTACATTTCAATTTTTTCAATGAATTCAGATGACTTCAAGCCTGCTTCTATTGACACAACATGTGAGGGCGAGCTTGAGGTGGGAAAGGGGGAGCAGGTGACAATAACGTTGCCGAACCTTGAGGTAAGACCTGCAGTTTTCTTTAGGATGTATGTATGTGAAAGCAACCTCTCCTGAGATGTATTTTTTTGTAGTTGTCTGTCAGTTTTGTGATGCATTTGGTATCTCCTTTGCAGGTGCATGTTCAGACCGCTTATGCTTTAACCTTTGTGTCAACTTTACTAAACGTCCACACTGTATTTTTTCTGTCTTTCGTTTCTGTTTAGGGTTCCACCGCTCCCATGACAGTATTCAAAGGTTCAAAGAGGCCTTATATGAAAGAATGCATCCTCATCGTGAACCACGACACTGGAGAATATCGCCTCGAGAAGCTCAACAGTAACATAGCCGTGAAGAAAACCAGGTGATGGCTGAAAGTATTTTACTGTGGCGTGTGAGCTTTTGAAAATATGCACTATTCCAAACTCAAGTGGTTTGAGTTTGTGATACGACTTTCCTGTTCCCTGCCTCTATCCAGGGCTGAAGGGAGCAGTAAGATCCAGTCTCGGCTGGAGCAGCAGACCAGTCGGCTCAGTCAGCAGGTGAGAAACAGCAGCAGCAGCAGTGGCGGCGGCGGCGGCGGCGGCAGCAGCAGCAGCAGCAAGGCCCCTTCAGCCTCCAAGAACTCCCCCCCAAAAGAGAAGATGTCTCCCGCCTCTCCTATGGATGACATTGAGAGAGGTAACAGTTCCCCACTTCCCAACCAGGGTCCCTGGCTAAAAGAGCCTTATAGATTGGTTATGTACATTATAATATAACTCAACGTATGTATAATTTACTCAAAAGAAAGTATAGATTGTCTAATGAAACCTGACATTGCTCAAACTCTTCAGTTGCTTTAGTCTTGTCACCCTTGATGTGAAATTGTTGGAAAGAGCTTTTATGCTTTGAGATTCATACCACCTGCAAATTTGTCAAATGGGACTGAAGATTGATTGATTGATTTGACAGGTGTGTGTCCCCATTCTTTTTCTATAGCCAGACATTCTTTACTGCTTAAAACCGCGGAAAATATCATTTTAGTGAACCCGGGATGAGGACTTGACTTCTAAACTAAACTAAACTTCTTGTTCTGCTAACCGCGTTTCCTCAGAGCTGATGGCCGAGGCGCGTGTCATGGATCAGCTGAGCAGCGGAGACAGCTCGTCCGACTCCAAGAGCTCCTCCTCCTCTTCCTCCAGCAGCGACGACGGCTCCAGCAGCAGCGACTCCGAGGACGACCGGCACAGACCGGCTGGGCCCTCCACTCTGCCCTTCCCCCCTGTGCCGCAGGGCATGCCCATCCTGACCACCACCACCACCAGCAGCAGCAGCAGCAGCAGCAACCGGCCCGAGGAGGGCGGTGGGCATCTCATGAATACTCTCCGTAAGTGCAGGTTTGCTGTAGATGTACACAGAAAAGAGGGAAAAAACTCCCAATTCCGTCATTAATAGAACACGTAATGTGTCATAGTCATGTTATTTTTGGAAAACATGCATCAACTTTTTTACAACTTTCAACACGTTACAATTTTAGCACCTTTTAATGATTATAGCTTCATATCGTTTTGTCAGATGTGAGTTATAGGTCTTATTGTACTATCCCTTTAACATTTTGTTTCCTTGTAGAAAATGATCTCCAGCTCAGCGAGTCTGGGAGTGAAAGTGAAGATGACTGATCTCAAAGGACAGTGGCAAGAGACTGCATTACCATCAGGGTTAGAGTTGCCCCACAGATGCTCGAAACCGGAAAAGCAAGATGCCAGCAGCCCTAGCAGAACAGTGAAAGCAATTAAAAATTATGCCTGTTAAAGTAACTACTTCCTGTCTTCTCCCATTCTCAACATTTATTTATTTTTTAATGTAGGTAAGCATCTAAACTTAATGTTTTCTGTGAGAAGGGGCACGTCTTTGGAGCTGAGAACATATTAGGCATATTAGGCCTGTGGGAGAAGTGGTTCCTTCAAAACAATACGTTGACTAATCGAATAATATCTTCTTATGAAAGCCTATGAATGTTTACATAGAGAGCATAGTAGTCCATTGCAGTCAGTCTTGAAAGCATGTACATCGACCGAATATCATTCATACTTCAGCTGATGACATCTTAATTGAAGGACTTTATAGGCTGCTTTTTTTTTTTTATTAATAAATATTGGTAAATTCTATAGTGCTACATATCAGTTTCTCTATAGGATTTTCTACAAGGTGTTTTAGCTCTTTTGAGTAAGCACATAATGAAATATGCATATGTGAAATTGGGCTTTGAACTTGACTGAAGGTGCTGCAGGATTGTAGCTTTTGCTTCTTGTTTAGTATCAGAGATTTGAATTCATCACTTTCTGACAGGTTTGTTTTAACAGCTTGATGACAGGACACTGACTGAAGAAATGCTAGTAGTCCACAATATAAGGGATTTTGTGGACATTGTGTATGCATTTTTGAAGATTTTGAAGTCTCTTTTTTTTCTACTGTGGTTGTTACATATCAAAGCCAAACTTGGAAGAAGAAGGAAAAAAAGCCAATGCACTACTACTTGAAGTTTGATAATTTTGTGAAAATAAAAATGTCAATTTTCAATGACCAGGTGTGTCTTTTACGATTTTGCTTCTTGGCTTGGCCTCTAAAACCTGTGATACTTGAATTTGTCTTATTACACATGATTATATGAGTGATATGTACATAATATATAAGAATGATCACTATTTTCCTGCCTATGATTTAATGATCATTCTGCTTACAAATAAAATATAATTTAGCAAACTGTGATATATATATGTAATTAAAATAAGTGGATATTGTGGTGGTGGTGGTGGAGAAAACTACTAAATGTAATGCTTTTATTCCCTTTTGATGTATAGACAGACTTTCATATTCTTGAACTCTGAATTTTCTCCTCTTTTCAATGTTTTGATTGTATCTGTCAAGCACTGAACCTTACACGTTCATTGTCAAAGACAGATATTGTCATAAATGCTCTTGCTGCACTTCAAAGAAAACAAAGCCACATATTAAATGAAATGGCATGAGTCTGAAGAACCTGAAAGAAAGTCTGTTGGCTGGTAAATGCTTAACAATGTGCTAGACTTCAAATTCATTGTACAGGCGAATAAAGATTTTAAATCCATGTCTTCCTTCTTGACGTCTATGGTTATTTCTGCTGACAAACTGAGAAGCATCTGTTGTAATGTGGATTATTTCTGCCTAAGGGGAATAGATCTATAATTGGAACCTGCTGGGCAAAGGCTCTTAAAGATCGACTGATAAGATGGCTGCCCTCTTTGGTGGTAAAACATGGCTTTAGGACTTTGGCCATAGGCCTGAAATGAGAACCTATGCTGCACATTGCAGCAACTCTGAAATGTTTGCAACATAAGGAGAGCCAGATAGGGAATAAAACAACACAACATGGGAGGGGAATAAACAGGACCTTTACTGAAAGTTATTGCATGCATTAATTAAGCTACTATTCCAGTAGTTCAATGCATAATTTCTCTAATTTTGACCTTCATTACAGTAATCCCCCATCTCTTAAAATTAAATCTTCCCCTTTTACCTACTTAAAAATGGACCTTGGAATGGCATGACCTGTAATGTTACAATATTTTTTTAAACATACGTATTGTTCCTTGATAAAATAAAATCCGTTACAATGTAATGTAATGTTACAATGTAAAACAAAATATGGCAACAATTATTACCTTTTTATAATTAAAAGGCACTTCTGCAAGTTTTGTTTTGTATCATTACACAATTGTGGTGTATTATTAAATGCACCAAAGAGGAAAGCAGTGAGTGCATAATATTTGTACTGTATAGGAAGCACAGTAAGTGACTAATCGGTGGCAAAGGCTATATTTTGGATGCACATGTGTCTTTTATAAAATGTGCCACACTGGCTCGGTCCTGGCAACGCCGTGAGTGAGTTCAGGAAACCCGGGTTTATTAGCGGTCAGCAATACAAAACCTCATCTCTCAGACAAACACAGCACGTCGGCAGGACGCAAGGGGCTGCGAGGATCACGGCATTGCATCCCCAGCTGGCTTGGTTTCGTGTCTTGATCTGTGCGTTATGATGTTTTTCAAACTGTTTTTGAGGAGCGGATCTCAGGTCTGCAGACTGCAATGTGAGCCGGCGCTGAGGAGCGTCCTGTCCCGCCGCAGTCCTGCGTCTTCCTCCGCCGCGTTGTCCAAGATTAAAAGCATGGATGAACTGCAGGGACCCAGCTTCATGACATCTTTGTATTGGCTTTTCGTGAAGGGATACTTCAATAAGACCCACCAGATGCAAGTAGGTTGTTGTTTTTTATGGTGACGAATTGCAAAATAAGATGAGCTGCGAACTTCAATGCAGATTTATTACGAGGTCTCAAGACGCATATTTTGTAGTACTTTACCTAATAAAAAGTCATGCTAGTATTTTTACAGGGGGGAAGTGTTTTGAGACACATTCTTGTATTTTTGTAAAGTTCGACTATCAAAAAACCGTGACAACACTTATTAAATAAAAGAAAGCACACACATACATGGTGTAGTCGACAGACTGTAGTAAAATACAAATGCTTTTGTACAATACAGATGCAACATCCCCACAAATGCGTTTTCAGATTGACGTTCAATGCTTTCAAATGTAGGGGGTGGAAACAAACAAATACCTAAATACCTTTCAATTTTAAAGGCAAGTCTCGACATGGTGTCCACAGAATTTAAAAAAAAACATTTAGGTATAGTATATAGAAAGATACATAGATAATGAAAATGTTATATTGAGGTACTGGATTTTCATGTAGGCTAACTTTCAGTCAAGGATAAACGTTTCCACAAACTCACCATTCTTCATTTTATTATTATTATTATTATTATTATTATTATTATTATTATTATTATTATTATTATTAATATTATTTTATTACTTCAGTAATATATATATATATATATATATATATATATATATTTTTTTTTTCCTTTACCTTTTCCGGTTGACAACTTGCTCCTCCGGATCTCCTGGTTTACATTGCAGCCAAGCCCTCAACTACTGATCTGGACCGATTAGTCTCAAAATGGACTAAAGCTTATGTTGGGCACTGAGTGGGGACATATAAAAACTGGAGATCGTCTGCTCTCCAAATCCAGGGTGGGATGACCAAAAAGTACCCCCAATTCAAGTAATACTATATGGCTAGTAGTGTGATAACCCTCATTTGTTCAGTGATTGCACAGCTGATTAACCCCCAACTTTGTGGTGTTGGAGGATTAAAGAAGAAGACTGGAGAAATATGCTTTTTATGCAGTTATGTTATTGTAATGGATACAAAGCTTTCATGCAACATAATCATACAATTGTTTTTTTTTTTTGGATTAGATTGAGCACACAAAGATCTACGGCCCCCTGTGGAAGTCCAAGTACGGCCCCTTGGTGGTTGTAAACGTGGCGTCCGCCGAGCTGATCGAGCAGGTGCTGCGGCAGGAGGGGAAGCACCCGATCCGGTCGGACATGCCCCACTGGAGAGGCTACCGGGAGCTCCGCAAACAGGCCTACGGGCCCCTCACTGGGTGAGGGCCACTGACAGACACCAACCCCAATCAGAAGGGCACGGCAGACCCACAGGATACGGACAAAGTATATATAAAAGAGCGAACCCATAATTTTGTTTTGGGGCTTTTTTAGGTTGGGGGCAGAGTGGCAGTGCATCAGAAGTGTACTGAACCCACGGATGCTGAAGCCAAAGCATGTGTCCACCTTCTCCCCCGCCATCAACCAAGTGGTGACAGACTTCATCCAGAGAGTGCAGTGGCTCCGAGAGAAGCAGGAAGGCGGGGTTATGGTGCATGATGTGGCTGGGGAACTCTACAAATTTGCATTCGAAGGTAAGGCGCTAGCAGAGAATGGAAGTTGAGCGGAATTTGAGAGGCCTTTAGTCACCATTTGGTTTCATCTTACCTTAACAGCATAATCTCACTTGGCAGAGAGCACAATTCCTATTGAAATCAATTGACCTTCCTTTTATGAACTTCACTACCATATTCAGATGCTTTCTTTCTTTCTTTCTTTCTTTCTCCATCTTGTATACCGTATAGGGTAATTAGTCAGCTGATTGGGTTGTTGTATTCCTGGAATTCTGTTACTTGACTGACTGCCATGCAAATACCTTTTAATTAATTTCTCAATACAATTCGTGAATAAGACTTCGCTCCTTACAAGTCTAAACACATGACCTTCCCTTCAGTTTACATCTAGATTAGGCAGAGAGCACACAAGTTACAGCATGATGCCTTGTGATACCTCACTATTTTTCTGTTTTAGACAGTTGCTTGTTTTTGTCTTGTGTGTATGAGGGCCTGGAAACATTAAAGGTCAGTTTGTGCCTATTGTATTGAAAGTAATTTGCACTATGAGCCTCCAGGTCCCCTTAGACTTTGTCCACCTTGTCAGCTAGGGATACATGGAAGTTCATTATAAACTCAGTGTATTTTACAAGTGAAAATTCATGGATGGTGCCATCTTGGTGTAAAGTTAAGATGAAACAAAGAACAGTATGATTTCCACTGTGTGCAAAAATGTTTCTGTGTAATATCTTAAACAAATGTCACTAACGGGAATTTAATCAACAATTCACTTAGAATAAATTATTCATTTTCATTTAGTGTGTTTAAAAGGAGTTGGCCTTGAAGAAATTGCATTAAGCAAAGACCTTGAATTGATTAGATAAATGGCTCATTTAATTATCTTCTATCATTCTAGATTTCAACATCAAGTGTTTTTACTCTGTGTAAAGGCTGAAGGCTACTTCATAGTTGTAAACTAATTACTCATTATGGCTGGAGTTGTCTCACTGAAGATCAGATATGCACTTTTGAACAGCTTATATGTGTTGTTCTGGAGAAAGATGTTAATAAATAATGAATAGTAAACATAAATTGTTTATTTTCTCTTAAGTAATTTCTCTGGAATACACACTAATGCCACTGCACTATTAAATAAATTAAAATAAATCACATTAAGTGAAATAACTATAAACTAATGTTATTCCAGTTTTCTACAAAATTATTATATATCCCTACTGGTGTTTACTGATGAATGTGTGGAATTGAAAATGAACCTAGTCCTGGAGGAACATACTTGGTGTTTTTGTTTTTTCTCCTAAAAGAAAAATGAGTCTTAAAATGAAGATATAGATGTCACTACTTAATGGAGATACTGCTTTGTAGGAATTTGCTCCGTGCTGTTCGAGACCCGAATGGGCTGCCTCAATGAACACATTCCAGAGGAAACCCAGAAGTTTATCGACTCTGTGGGAGAGATGTTTCGCTTGTCTCCAATCTTAGTGCTGTTTCCTCAGTTCCTTTGGCCCTATCTGCCCTTCTGGAAACACTTTGTGGCAGTCTGGGACCATCTGTTCAAAGTTGGTGAGTTTTTAGTCGTGTTTTGGTTTTTATAGGGATCAGCATCTGATACAGGTGAGAAGGCATCCCACAATGCCTCTGGTTTTGGAATCACAACCTCTATACCATAATAAAACCAAACATCAGTAAAATCATAAAACACTAAGCGAAAATAAACCATACATAAAAAAAAAACACTTTCCCAGTTTCCTGAGGGTACTGCAGCAGAATGAGTTAGCAAAAGATGTTTGTCTCAATTTTGTTTGTCCACAGCCCAGAAGTTGATTGACAACAAGGTGATTGAGATCCAGGAGAAGGTCAATAAAGGTGAGCCAATTGAGGGCGAATATCTGACCCACCTCCTGGTCAGTGACAAGATGTCCATCACACAGATCCTGGGAAGCATTACGGAATTGCTGCTGGCTGGCGTGGACACAGTAAGATTCGCCGTATCTGCCATGATGGCTACACCATAGCTGTAGCTTTGGGGTATTGAAACGGGTACTACCACATAAAACACTGTGAATGTGTTAGTTTCTACAATAGCCTCTTACTGCATTCTTACATGGAGTATGTTTCCTTGCCAAACTACAGGGATGATTGAATGAGAATAGCATGTGTTATGTGCTATGGGTTCAAAGGTCATCCTGCAGTTAAAAAATAAATGTGTTCATCCAATGCAATCAAGTTGTCATGTGTTTATCAGTAAAATAGTCAAGTAGGCAGTAGAAGGTGTGTGGTTGTTCTCCGGTTTATACTTGATACTCGTCAGATTTACTTAAGGGTTAGTGAAGCGTGGTATTAAAGCTGGTGTTATGTATTCACAGACATCCAACACCATTTCATGGGCGCTGTACCACCTGGCACGAGAGCCAGAGATACAGGAAAAACTGCACCGGGAGGTGGACAGTGTTTGCCCAGGAGATAAAATACCCACAAGCGAAGACATTGCCAAGATGGTGTGGTTAAAGGCAATAGTGAGAGAAACACTAAGGTAGCCTATCAGTGCTTCTACACTTTACTTAGCTTAGTATTTTGAATCCTTCACATATGTGGATGCAGAGCAGTCTCCATGTCTGTTTCATCTTTTTAGATTTTAAATCAATCAGAAGTAAAGAGCCTAATGTTCAGTAACATATAAATACTGTTGAAATGCGCAGAGTTAATGAAACTTTTTGGCTATCATCCAAGAACTTCAAATGGAATATATCTGATACAAATGTATGGTTCTACACTCACCTAAAGGATTATTAGGAACACCTGTTCAATTTCTCATTCATGCAATTATCTAACCAACCAATCACATGGCAGTTGCTTCAATGCATTTAGGGGTGTGGTCCTGGTCAAGACAATCTCCTGAACTCCAAACTGAATGTCTGAATGGGAAAGAAAGGTGATTTAAGCAATTTTGAGCGTGGCATGGTTGTTGGTGCCAGACGGGCCGGTCTGAGTATTTCACAATCTGCTCAGTTACTGGGATTTTCACGCACAACCATTTCTAGGGTTTACAAAGAATGGTGTGAAAAGGGAAAAACATCCAGTATGCGGCAGTCCTGTGGGAGAAAATGCCTTGTTGATGCTAGAGGTCAGAGGAGAATGGGCCGACTGATTCAAGCTGATAGAAGAGCAACTTTGACTGAAATAACCACTCGTTACAACCGAGGTATGCAGCAAAGCATTTGTGAAGCCACAACACGTACAACCTTGAGGCGGATGGGCTACAACAGCAGAAGACCCCACCGGGTACCACTCATCTCCACTACAAATAGGAAAAAGAGGCTACAATTTGCACAAGCTCACCAAAATTGGACAGTTGAAGACTGGAAAAATGTTGCCTGGTCTGATGAGTCTTGATTTCTGTTGAGACATTCAGATGGTAGAGTCAGAATTTGGCGTCAACAGAATGAGAACATGGATCCATCATGCCTTGTTACCACTGTGCAGGCTGCTGGTGGTGGTGTAATGGTGTGGGGGATGTTTTCTTGGCACACTTTAGGCCCCTTAGTGCCAATTGGGCATCGTTTAAATGCCACGGCCTACCTGAGCATTGTTTCTGACCATGTCCATCCCTTTATGACCACCATGTACCCATCCTCTGATGGCTACTTCCAGCAGGATAATGCACCATGTCACAAAGGTCGAATCATTTCAAATTGGTTTCTTGAACATGACAATGAGTTCACTGTACTAAACTGGCCCCCACAGTCACCAGATCTCAACCCAATAGAGCATCTTTGGGATGTGGTGGAACGGGAGCTTCGTGCCCTGGATGTGCATCCCACAAATCTCCATCAACTGCAAGATGCTATCCTATCAATATGGGCCAACATTTCTAAAGAATGCTTTCAGCACCTTGTTGAATCAATGCCACGTAGATTAAGGCAGTTCTGAAGGCGAAAGGGGGTCAAACACAGTATTAGTATGGTGTTCCTAATAATCCTTTAGGTGAGTGTATATCTGAAGGATTCTTTGGTCACATATGTTGCAGCTCATCTGCTGCATTGGCACCACTCTTAATAAATGTCTCTGTTTCAGACTGTACCCGGTTGTGCCAGGTAATGCCCGAGTCACGGCTGAAAAAGAGATTGTGGTTGGTGATTACATCTTCCCAAAAAAGGTGAGTTAATAAATGTAAACTCTATTCTTAACGGGAAACTGCCACCATTTCAAAATCATGTCTTTTTGCGTCTTTATGTGTTGTTTTATTGTATTAGTAAGATACATTTTACATGTTTTAAAGGTGCTTATAGAATCCATCTGGAAGAGTGGTATGTATAATTTACCCAATAATGGCGAATGTCAACCTCAGACATGTATATCCTCTCAGTTTATCCGGATATTTGGTGTCATACCGTCCCAAACAGCGGAAAAATGACAGAATCACCAGATTTTCTCAACAGCAACTATCAAGTCATCCAAGTGTTAGCATTTCATGGTTTGCTCTTCCCGATAGTAATCGATCAGGAAGAGTTGTATGTATCTTACTTATACACTATAAGAGCACATAAAAGGGAAACAAAAACTTGATTTTAGCAATGGCTGCAGTTTCGCTTGAACTTATAAAATACGGAGGCGCTAGTGTACGGGAAGTGATACAATGTTTCCTTTCTGTGTCAAAGTATTAGAACAGTGTATATTAACCCATTCTCTCTCTTAATTGTTTTGTGAAAAAATAAGACAAATTTCCACAGTGGTACGTTAAGAACCTTAAGTGGATGGTATTTAAACCTTTGTTTTTAAAGATCTTAAAAACTGATTTCTGTATTAGCTGTACTGTTGGACTATCAAAAGGACACTCACTCACAGTGCTTATGAGCCCCAGCATATTCACAACGTTGCTGCAAATGTAAGATAAAGTAGACTGTGTGTGCAGGTCCCTTAAAGAGCTGGTTGTGTTTCAGACTCTCTTCCACCTCTGTCACTATGCTGTGTCCTACGATGAGTGCAACTTCCCCGAGCCTCAGACCTTCCTGCCTCAACGCTGGCTCCGAGGAGAGGAGAGGTTCAAGCAGCACCCATTCAGCTCGGTGCCCTTCGGCTTTGGCATCCGGGCCTGCTTGGGCAAGAGGGTGGCTGAGCTGGAGATGTACTGTATTCTGTCCCGGGTAAATAGTGTTAGGGATCGCTGACTGACTGCAGAGGACAGGAAGGATAATGACAATGAGGGAGCAAAAGCATTAGAAGAGTAACAGATGATAATTTCGTATTTTTAATGACTGCGTTACTAATGGAGCCGCTGTAACAAATGTTTTGGGTGACGAACAGACAGCGTGTATTTTGTGTCTTACTTTTCTATGTTTGATACCATTTAAATTGTTGTCTCATTATGGTTTAATGTTAAATGACGACCCCACCTTTTTTGTCTTTACTTTGTTTTAATTTTGTAATCCTCTAACTATTTCTGATAATGTGTAACACTGCCAAAGGAAAGAAACATGCAAAAAGCTGGACTTTCAACTTCGGTCAAAGCAAACATGTCTCGGTTTTACTGTAATGATAAGACCCTTTCTAGTCAATTATTTACTCTGAAAAGTATCCAATGTTTTATTTTATCATTGTTGTTTTTGATTAACCCAGCTGCATATTTAATTCTGAAAAGTGTTACTTATTGGCCTTTTTTTTTTTGGAAGTAATAATTCCAAAGCTTATAATATATTCTGATTATTGCGAAACATATATAGTACTGTGCAAAAGTTTTAGGCAGGTGTGAAAAAATGCTGTAAAGTAAGAATGCTTTCAAAAATAGACATGTTAATAGATTATATTTATCAATTAACAAAATGCAAAGTGAGTGACCACCCTTTGCCTTCAAAACAGCATAAATTCTTGCACAGTCAGGGATTTTGTAGGCATATAGTCAGGTGTAGGATTAAACAATTATACCAGACTGGTGGTAATGATCATCAATTCAATATGTAGGTTGAAACACAATAATTAACTGAAAGAGAAACAACTGTGGAGGAGGAATAAAACTGGGTGAGGAACAGCCAAACTCAGCTAAGGTGAGGCTGCTGAAGACAGTTTATGGTCAAAAGTCATACACCATGGCAAGACTGAGCACAGCAACAAGACACAAGGTAGTTATACTGCATCAGCAAGGTCTCTCCCAGGCAGACATTTCAAGGCAGACGGGTTTCCAGATGTGCTGTCCAAGCTCTTTTGAAGAAGCACAAAGAAACAGGCAACGTGAGGACCGTAGATGCAGTGGTCAGTCAAGGAAACTTACTGCGGCAGATCATACTTACTTCCCTTCACAATCGGAAAATGTCCAGCAGTGCCATCAGCTCAGAACTGGCCGAAAACAGTGGGACCCTGGTACACCCATCTACTGTCCGGAGAAGTCTGGTCAGAAGTGGACTTCATGGAAGACTTGTGGCCAGAAAGCCATACCTCCGACGTGGCAACAAGGCCAAGCGACTCAATTATGCATGAAAACACAGGAACTGGGCTGCAGAAAAATGGCAGCAGGTACTCTGGGCTGATGAGTCAAAATTTGGAAAATCTGGCTGTAGCAGAAGGCAGTTTGTTCACCGAAGGGCTGGAGAGCGGTACACGAATGAGTGTATGCGGGCAACAGTGAAGCATGGTGGAGGTTCCTTGCAAGTTTGGGGCTGCATTTCTGCAAATGGAGTTGGGGATTTGGTCAGAATGAATGGTCTTCTCAATGCTGAGAAGTACAGGCAGATACTTATCCATCATGCAATACTATCAGGGAGCATCTGATTGGCCATAAAGAAGAACAAGGAGTCCTGGAAGTGATGGTATGGCCCCCACAGAGCCCTGATCTCAACATCATCGAGTCTGTCTGGGATTACATGGAGAGAGAGAAGCAACTGAGGCTGCCTAAATCCACAGAAGAACTGTGGTTAGTTCTCCAAGATGTTTGGGCCAACCTACCTGCCGAGTTCCTTCAAAAACTGTGCAAGTGAACCTAGAAGAACTGATGCTGTTTTGAAGGCAAAGGGTTTCTTCTGTTCACTCACTCTGCATTTAGTTAATTGATAAATCTATTAACATGTCTATTTTTGAAAGCATTCTTACTTTACAGCACTTCTTCACACCTGCCTAGAACTTTTGCACAGTACATTTACAAATTAAGCTCTTAAATGTAAATACATCTCAAATTCCCATGGGCACGTGCAATTCTGTATTTCCAGATATTTGCAATATCTGAATATTTACTCATCTTAATAATGGAAACAAAAAGTTGTGAACATATGTTTCTTTATCAAGTTGCCCCTCGTAAAAACAAAAAGTGCTCATCTAAAACTTCACAAAGTGTAACGTAAAGCCATGTAGCTGCAGTCAAACAAGAGTGACAACTATATTATTATAGGGTTAGTAATTAAATACATAGCATATAACTACCATGATGTTCATAGTTCTTCATTGTTCCCTGCTTTTTCTTTTGCAGCTGATGAAACACTTTGAAGTTCGCCCTGATCCTTCGGGAAAAACAGTCAAACCGATAACCAGGACTCTCCTCGTACCCGGGACACCTATCAGCCTGCAGTTTCGGGATAGGAGATTGAAGCAATCAGAGTAAATAAAGAAAAACAAAAAGTAACAACATATGGGCACTGTTTAAACATGGTAGCGTTTTATAGTGTTTAGTGTTTATTCTGTTACTAAGTTAATTAAAACTGCGTGAAGGGAAGCAGCTGAGAGTTGAATTCGCCAATTTGTCTCAGTTGACCAAACGACTCTTAAGATTCAAGCACGGCACTGCCCGTCTCTGCCTCTTCAAACGCTGTCATTTATACGATATTCATATAAATCATCCAGCATAAAAAATGCTATTGATTAATATATTTTTGTGTTCGTTTTGTGACTGACTCATTTTATAACACAATAATCCATATATTTTATGGTAATTTGCTGTTCCGGGTGTTGCTCTAGCGCTGACAGGACTGCTGTGCTGTAGATGCTGTCAGACAGGTATGAATTTCTTTCCCAAATATTGCTCTTTCATAGTCCATGTGGGTCGGCAATAAGGAGATTGAATGGTGTGAGATTTAGCTGAACCTTCAAGCTCTAAGCCACTCTCTAGAGTAGCCAGGTTAAAATGGGATTTTGCAGTAAATAAGGGGAGAAATGTATTAAAAGACAGAAGTTTTTTAGATTCCAGTGCTAGGCTTATGTAGTATTAGAATAATGTATATTAATGTTTGAAAAACCATGTAAACCATGTTGAATTAAGTAATCTGTTACACAGCTTTACAATCATCATCATTACCATCGTAGATTAGTCAGAAATGTGTATGTTGAAGTCAGTTTTTCCTAACTACATTCTGCGATTTTGCACCTGATTTTCCAGATGTCTCTTTTAAATGTGCCAAGACAGGAAGTGACATCTGTTCGATCTGTTAGTGTTCCTGTTTTTTCTTATCTAACTATCTCAAAACATCATTTGATATTTTTAAGACGAGACATTCCAAAGCAAACACGCATTCCTAGAATGAATAACCATACATAGCCTGGATAATGATCCTATAATAATAGGTCGTTAATGTATATCAGTGAGGTTTACAAAATAGACAAAATAGTTTGCTTATAGAATAATAGATGCTTGTTAATTTGTTATTCTGAGAAGTGTACCTTGGAAAATGGGTTTTGGACCTTTCAAGTTTTATTTTGGTATTTAGTTGAATTGTTTAGTTTTTACTGACAAACAAAAAGGAGTAAGTGCCTGAAAGTATGTATTATGCATTACATTGTGTATGTTTGTAATAATGCCAGTGTTCACATTTAGAATGATATCAAAATAACCCCAATAAAGTCACTTCAAAGAGAAATCTGTTTTATGATCAAAATGCATTTCATGAGCTTAAGTGGTAGATCATTGGGAAAGGATGCCTCCTAGTGGACAGTGTGGGTTATTACTATTAAAGTTAAACTTTCCAAACCATTTCAATACTAAGGGCTATATTGGAAATGATGTTCATATGCTGCTAAAGTGAGAAGCTGAGAGAAAATCACAGTTCTGAATATTGTGGTTTCACTTCTCAATGTATTAAAAACAAAAAAAATCTTGAGCTGTGAATAGGGATGAAACCAGAGACTATCATTAGCAGATTCCCTTATCCAGGGTGACTTACACAACATAGGAGCATTATAAAAGTGCAATACAGTGTAAGATTACACATCAAAAACATACAATTACAAGTTCAAAATTACATAAGTGCACGAGAAAATGATACAGTATATACAAGTCCTACATCCTAGATTGTGATCAAAGTAAGTTAAGATCAAGGGAAGGGGACGTAGGCAAAATACAACATAGCAACATGAGTACTAGCAATGTACATACAGTATGTTCCTACATCCCTAGAGGCTATTTGCAATTTATGTATCTTTATATTATTCTCACTTGTGACTCACATGGGGGTACATCAAATATGCACTTTTTGTATATATTTTTTTAAACGATGTTTGGCATAGCTACATGCTTGTGTCTGTGTCTTAATGCTAGCCTAGTAATTCCCTTTACAGCTCCTACAATTCACTACTTAAATCAAGCAAGACAGGCCGAAGTCTATATTCTCATGACCTTTGCTGAGTCTCAACAATTGACATGTTGTAACATTACTTTGTCGAACTGCTCAAGCACGTCTTCAATCTCAGTGCTGGAAAAAAACATACCACATTACAATTGCAAGTGAGTCATAGCAAACCTGAAGAAAGCAGATCATTTTGTTGGTTAATTAAGATACTATTTTTTACTCGGCAGCCTCGGATTGTCAAGGTTAGACTGACAGGGAAGAGGAACCCAAGTGCGGATGTACACAAAACCTGGAAACAGGCAGGGGTCGAAGCCGGCAAGCAGGAGTGTCAAATCCATGAGTCGTGGTCGATGATCAGGAAACACAAGTCAAAGGGCAAAAGGGATCACAAGGAAGGAGTGCTTGGAAGTGCTATAGTGAGATAGACAAGACTGAGCATTGAATGGAAGTCACTGAGGGGTTTATATGCAGTGGAGAGGGGAGCAGGGTACCAGCGGTGGAGATGCTGAACGAATGTGGAAGAGGACAGGACGAACAAGTGCACATGGTGTTGTGGAATGTAAATTGAATAATAGGACAAGGAGCTGAGGAAGTGTGGGGGCGTAGCTGTGACACAGATTAAGATTTGTTTTAGCTATTTGCACATTTTTGTACATTGCTAATAACAAAATAAGGCTGGGATATAACAATGAAGCATTTTTTTTTACTCTTTCTCTTCCAATCTTCTTTCCATACTATATGCATAGTTTGATCATTTTATTGCTCCTTTTTGCATCCTGAGAACAAGGAATAATTAAAAATGTGAGCAATAATATGCAGCAACAAAAAACAAGTCATAAAACAATAAATGTGTTGCTTGGAATAGGAATATAAAACATCTCCATTACACAAGACCTTAAGCTCAGTGGACTTATGAAGCAAACCTGAGGGGAAAATATAGCTCTGAAATACATTTTTATGGCTTTATTAGTCTTGGGTTTGGTGCATTTTTACAATTGTTATTTTTATGTTCATTTTCTGAGCTTTTGGTGGGGGAAATGGGCGGCTTGGTCTTGTTGATGAGTTTGCTGAAGTATCATGAAGTAATAGTGAAGCTTATTTTAGTATAATTTATTTTTTTTATTGCGGTTTTACTGTGCAATGTGTTTCAATGCATTCCTTTAATTTATTGGTCCAGTTACACGTGCTGTTATCACTGAACTCCAGTGTTGTTTGTGATGTTGGTGATTTGCCAGCGCTGGATGCAATGTTCACTCTTGTAAGGAATCCACAGGACAAGATGTTAAATAAATGCTAGGTTTATTTCACAGTAAAATGAAGCAGTGAAAGCGATGGTTCTGAGCATCGAGTAAACCAAGGTGTGGTTATTTATAGATTAGTAATTAATATTCATGTTCACTAATATGCATGTATAACAGACTATACTGGCTAACAGACAATTAACTATATAAGATACATATTTTGTCATGACCAGTTAGTAAAATTACACCTCACAACAACAGGAAGGTTACTTAATTATATCATGATAATGTTCCACTTCCCTGAAAATGTCTGGGCATAAAATATTAAAAGACTGAGAAAGAGAGTGTTTCTGTCTTCTACAGACTTCTCAAGACTCAGAAAGAACGGCAAACACACACAGGCTCTTTAGAAACCAGTAGTAGTTGAATTCACAATTAAGAACTTATCAAATTGCACTAATAAACATCATAATCGAAACTAAATTTAATTGAAGGGAAAAAGTTGTGAATCCCCATAAGATGTTATTTTTTAATCATTTTCTAATGTGGAAAAACATACATATAATCCCAAACTATATGCATTTCTGAACAAACATGTAATAGGAAAAGCAGGTGCAATTTCATCAGCAGGTCAACTGAAAAGTGAATATCTACTCCAAATTGTTGATTTGCACAAGACGGAAAGTGCAACTGGTCTCACAGTGTACCTGTAGTTACTGATGAGTCCACAGATGCACAAGATCAGTAGCCTGTGTTTTTGCATATTTTGTTAGCTTAACTTGGAACAGAATGTAATATTAGCTGGAAACAATTGATCTGCACTTATTCAATAGTGACGCGGCGTTGTGAAATCATTAACACATTTGAAGTACATTTTAATAATGTGACTGGATCTGTCTCTGATAATGCCAGTTACATGATCAAGGAATTCAATGACATTCTTTGAGGTTTACTGCCAAATTCAATACATTTGACTTGTAATGCTCACAATAGCCCTTGACAACAATAGCTGAGCAAATATAAAATCAATATTTACACACTGTGGAAACAGAAAACAGTGTTTTAGTGCCCACCCGACAATAAGGCTGTACCTTCCCCACACAGTTGCCATTTGAGCAATTTCGATTAGTTCTGATTAATACTCATGTTTCTCTCACTGTGCGGTGCTTCGAAGCCCATTTGCAACAAATGACCATGATGTCTATGCAGCAATAATACACTCCCCCAAACCTATTCCCCTTGCATGCAGCCTTTAAATAGTTAAACTGGAAGAAAATGTTTACTGAATCAACTGCAAGTCATGTGAAAATAATATCAGGAAGCAAGCTTTGAAAAGGGGATTTAAAAAGATTCTATTGCAAAAGCTTTGTGATATCTACATAATCCATATATTTAATGTGAAAAACCAACCAAACAAGAAAATATAAGTAGGCATGTGCAAATACCATAATGTTCTTAGCATGAGTCTTTTTTATGTGTCGACAGACACACCAGCCTTCCATACATTTTGAATTGAGTAAAGCACACACGTTACAAATGGGAGTCCTTGAGAACACTCTGAAATAATTAAATATTAACTTTTGTGGTGTACCAGAGACTGTTAAAGCCTAACTGTCATTTCAAAATCCTCTATAATAATATGAACATCATTTGAGCTGCATTTTGCTGAGCTGTGAAGAATTACCTGGTGGAAAACAGCAATGCCTCAGTCCCTGGTCTACAGGTTATAAAGTTGGGACAGTCAACTGTTTGCCACTGTGTAACGTCACCTTTTCTTTTAATAACACTTATTAAGCGTTTGGGCACTGAAGACACCAGTTGGTTAAGTTTAGCAAGCGGAATTTTCCCTCATTCAGCCATTATGCATTTCTTCAGCTGCGCAACTGTACGGGGCCTTCGTTGCCTTATTTTGTGCTTCATAATGCGCCACACATTGTCAATGCGAGACTGCAGGCAGGCCATGCCGGCACCCGCACTCTCTGCTTACGCAACCAAGCGCTTGTAATCCGGGCAGAATGTGGTTTGGCTTTGTCCTGCTGGAAAATGCAGGGACTTCCCTGGAAAAGACGACGTCTGGATGGCAGCATATGTTGCTCCAAAATGTGTACATATCTTTCTGCATTAATGGTGCCCCAGATGTGCAAGTTACCCATTCCATGGGCACTGACACACCCCCATACCATGACAGACGTTGGCTTTTGGACCTGATGCTGATAACAGCTTGGATGGTCCTTTTCCTCTTTTGCCCGGAGAACACGACGGCTGTTTTGTCCAAAAACTATTTGAAATGTTGACTCGTCGGACCACAAAACACGATTCCACTGTGCTAATGTCCATCTCAGATGAGACCGAGCCCAGACAAGTCGATGGCGCTTCTGGACAGTGTTGATGTATGGCTTCTGTTTGCATAGTAAAGCCTTAACTTGCATCACCTGTTTCACATCACCTTCTTATTTCAACTTGTCACATCGCTATTAGTCCTAAATTGCCCCTGTCCCAACTTTTTTGGAACGTTTTACATGCATCAATTTCAAAATAAACATTTACCTTAAAAAAACTATGCAGTTGATTAGGTAAAACATCAAATACCTTGTCTTTATACGTTTTTGGTTTAAATACAAATACAAAGTCAAAGTACATTTACAAATCACTCCTTTTTGTTTCTATTAGTATTTTCCATACTGTCCCAACTTTTTCGGAATTGGGGTTGTATTTCCATGCAAACATGTAATGCTTCATAATGAGTATAATGTGTGAAGACTCTGTATAGGAAGTTGAAGAAAGTGTTTTGTGATAATTATATAATGTTTTATATTAATACTAGCATTAGAAGTAGTTTTGTATACAGACTGAGCAGATTAGATTTAGCAGGACAAGTAAAGGGTCAACAAGGTCGATTTGTTAGAAACTCCTGTCAGTAATGAAAGATCACACAGTGCTGAAATAGCCTACAGATGTCTGCTGTGAATTTGTTTATGACTTAATCGTTTCTCCAGATAAGGCAGGAATGTTTCTGTTAATGGGCGATTGACACTAGGTAAATGACCACCGTGGGGTCGCATCTTCCTAGTGCACATCAAAGACAGACATCTGCTTTTTGTATCCATCACCTCTTCACGGGAGGACAGATCATAAACGGACCCGGACCTATATCTTCTGATTGGATGAACGGCCATAAGATGTTATGTAATTTTTCCTATAAAGCTGCACTCATGTTTGTAAACATTAAGTCTCACTGAAGGAATTATTCCTGACGTGGGGCTTCCGAGCGGCTCGATTAAAGTTCTATTTGCTTTATCTCCGCGACTTCTCCACTTATTTCTGAGACGGTTCTACAATGTGTAACTAAAGTAAAACTATGACATTAACAGTGAGGTATATAAGGCAGATAGTGCCTGTACTAAACTAAAAATAAAATCATACAAATATAAATTCCACCTGGGATATGATTTTGTCTTCAAAGCTTAATTGTTTAAGATAAGAAAGGTGTGGTGAGGGTATGGAGTAAAATTGCTGTCAACAACATTTGTATACGTGTAAAAAAACTTTTATTTGTTTTATCTGATTTTACTCAATTTTATATGGTGACATCGTTTGGGTCTGAGGATTTTCTCAGAGAGCGAGCCAGCAGAGGGGCAGGACTGTTCTAACTCAGTTCTGTATGGGATTTCATGCTCACGGTTTGTGGTGGAGACAGACAGGACAATAAGAGCTAGTAATCATAATAATAATAGTATTCGTACTAGGTAATATATAATCATTATATTTAGTTGACATACACGACAAGGTATATTATAAAACACAATCTATTCTAACTGTACAAGGAACTGCAAAAAGTGTTGTGTGCCAAAATGTGTGCAGTGATTTAACTGAACATGTTTGCATACATGATAGGATCTACAGGTGCTTGACTGAATAAGAGAATTGTGGGGACGACGACAAATGGTGCAGTTTTAATTTTGGAGGGGCCAGGGTTCAGGCTAGCGGCCAGCAGAAAATGGGTGAATAGAATGAGAGGAGATATAGGAAGACACTGTCGACTGGAGGAGGAGCAGGAAGTGGGCAAGAAATGAAGCAGAGACGATGACAGGCCAGCAAGATGGTCTGCTGAACCAGAGAAACTGACCTCGATAGAATGAGAGGAAGAGGAAGAAGAAAAGATGCCGGAGAAGGTCGAATGAAGAAAAGCTGAGTCTGCGCTGACCTAGAAGAAGATGTCAGAAAGGCAACAGGGAGGTGTGGCGTGATTGGGGTGAATTAGAAGGAGGGGTCTAGTATTGATCAGCAACTACAGTTACAGTTAAATATTTGGACAAGGACACAGTTTGTATCGTTTTGGCTCTGTACACCACCACAATATATTTGAAAGGAACCAATCAAGAAAGTCTAAGTGTAACTTTCATCTTTAATTTGAGCGTAGTTACATCCAAATTGGGTGAACTAATGACAATGGAAAATGTAGGGCAGAGGTTCTGCAAAATGAATTTAAAAAGTACCTCAATGCCAGGAGTATAAGGAACAAGATGTTAGACTTGAAAGCCACAGTGCAGGCGTGTGACTATGATGTTGTAGGAGTGACAGAAACATGGCTTACAGAAAACGATGGGGATGAATACAAGTTGGAAGGATACACACAGTTTAGTAGGGACAGGCAAAATCGAAGAGATGGTGGGGTAGCATTATATGTCAGAAATGACATTGAGGCAGAATAACTCAATTTAGATCCTAGTAACAAAACAGAATCTTTGTGGGTTAAACTTTTGAATAAAAGATGTGGAGGATTAGCGCTAGGAGTGTGTTACAGACCACCCAACTCAGATATTCAGAAAGATGTTGCATTGTGCAGTGTAATCAGGACTGCATGTAGCAAGGATGTGGCTGTTATAATGGGGGATTTCAATTTCCCAAACATAGACTGGGAAAGCTCAGTTGGGACTACAGAGGCAGAAATACAGATGGTTGAGATGGTAAATGACTGCTTTCTAACTCAGTTTGTGAGGGAACCAACCAGAGAGAGAGCATGTATTGACTTGATCTTTTCAAATGGCCAAGATAGAGTCAGAGGGACACTAGTTAGAGAACCAATGGCAAACTGTGATCACAACATGGTTAGCTTTGAGGCATTCTTTCAAAATACAAGGACCAAGTCTAAAACAATGGTCTACAATTTTAGAAAAGCAAACCTTGAAGGTATGAGGTGGCACTTAGAAGAGGTAGACTGGAGCACACTGGATACAGAGTCAGTTGAAAATGGATGGTTATATTTTAAGAATATGCTACTTGAGGCTCAGTAGAAATTTGTACCAAAACTTAGTAAATTGAGGACCAACAAACATTGGCCAAAATGGTTTAATAGAAGTATGCAAAAAAATATTAAGAGAAAGAAAATGTTATATAGTGCATACAAAGGGGTTAGAGACTAAACAAAATACAAAGAATATGTTGACCTGCAAAGAGATCTTAAGAAAGGGATCAGGAAAGCAAAGAGGGAAATAGAAAGAAACATAGCTCTTGGAGCTAAAACTAATGCAAAGAGCTTTTTTCAATATTACAACAGCAAAAGTTCAATAAAGGAGGAAGTGAAACAGATAAAGGGCAAAAACTGATGTATTTTGGAAAATGAACAAGATGTGGCAAATGTTCTAAATGAGTATTTCACAGAGGTTTTTACAAAAGAAAAAACAGATGACATGCCACAGGTAAAATATAATCAGTCCAGTCAAACCCTAAGAGAGATCAGGATAAATGAGGAGGAGGTACTAAAGAGACTAGAAGAATTAAAACCAAACAAATCACCTGGGCCAGATGGTATATTTCCAACAGTACTTATAGAAATGAGGGAAAATATTTATAGGCCGCTAACTCGATTATTCCAAATGACACTTAGAACAGGGGATGTGCCAACTGACTGGAAGACAGCAAATGTCAAACCAATCCACAAGAAAGGGACAAAACTGAGCCAGGAAATTACAGACCAATCAGTCTCACCTGCATCACCTGTAAAATGCTGGAAAAAATGATTAGACAGAAAATAGAGGAGATAGTCAACATGGGTTTAGACGAGGCAGATCATGTCTTACTAATCTATTTGAGTTCTTTGAACACGCAACTGCAGCTGTAGATCACGTGAAAGCATATGATATGATATACTTAGATTTTCAAAAAGCCTTTAATAAGGTTCCACACCAAAGACTGATCCTCAAACTGGAAGCTGTAGGCATTCAGGGTAATGTAAGTAGATGGATTATGAACTGGTTGCTGTATAGGAAACAGAGGGTGTCGATTAGAGGAGTCGCTTCTAACTGGAGTGAGGTTGTTAGTGGAGTTCCACAGGGATCAGTATTAGGGCCTGTGCTTTTTCTAATCTATATTAATGATCTGGACTCTGGGATAGTTGGCAAACTTGTCAAATTTGCAGATGATACTAAAATAGGTGGCTCAGCAGATACAATCTCGGCAGCACAGGCTATTCAAAGGGACTTAGATAATATTTAGTTTTGGGCCAACACCTGGCAGATGAAATTCAATGTGTACAAGTGCAAGGTATTACATGCAGGTAACAAAAATGTCCACTATAATTACACTATGGGAGGAATAGAACTAGATGAAGTAACACTTGAGAAAGACCTAGGAGTCTATGTGGACTCCTCACTTTCTCCATCCAAACAATGTGGGGAAGCAATAAAAAAGGCAAACAGGATGCTAGGGTATATTGTCAAAAGTGTAGAATTGAGAACAAGGGCAGTGATGTTCAGACTGTACAATGCACTAGTTAGAGCTCATCTGGATACTGTGGACAGTTCTGGGCTCCACACTTCAAGACAGATATCGCTGCTCTAGAGGCAGTTCAGAGGAGAGCAACCAGACTTATTCCAGGTCTGAAGGGAAAGTCCTACTGAGAGACTGAGGAACTGAACCTTTTCACCCTGGAACAGAGGAGACTACGTGGGGACTTGATCCAAGTCTTCAAAATCATGAAAGGCATCGACCACATCAAACCAGAGGAGCTTTTCCAGATCAGCAGGGACACACGCACCCGGGACACAAATGGAAATTGGGCTTGAAGGCATTCAAGACAGAAAACAGGAGACACTTCTTCACACAGAGAGGCATCACGATCTGAACAAACTCCCCAGTGATGTGGCTGAAGCTGAAAATTTGGGAACATTCAAAAACAGACTGGATAGGATCCATGGATCAGGGGACTTAGTTATTAATGGACACCAAACGAGCACGATGGGGCGAATCGCCTCCTCTCGATTGTAAACTTTCTTGTGTTCTTATGTTTGTGTGTTTGCTCAGATTTTAGCAGATATCAGTCATGCGTCAGACAACACATTTACTATTGCAATGGGAGAAAAAGGGATAATATTTTACAACTTTATCAGATCATATGTTATCTTTGCATTATCAGAAAGATATGCAACACTTTCCAGTGAAGTTCATGTAAATACTATTCTACATAAATGTAGCTGTCTCAATTTGACTGTAGTAAACCTGTACATATTGTTGAGTATTCAACAACCTTAAAACCTTAATCATATACAAATACAGAAATGTGTTTATCACTAGATAGTAAGTTAAATAATGTATCCTTGATTGATTTAAGGAACCAACAATACCAATTTAAATACCTCCAGAATATTTTTTTTAATGATAATTACATGACTTTTTATTAAATCCCACAATTTCAAAACAATGGTGTTTTATTTCATATAGACAAATGTAGGACTAAATACATTTTCCTTACCTGAAGACAGTTTACCTTTGAATGCACTTCTTTACAGGACAATAACATGGTCTGCAGTTTCTTGGAGGATAGAAAAACCTAATACCTAATAACATGTATATACCCTGTATGTGAACACAAGACCACACTGTGGTTACACTGAATCATAATGAGTACAGAGGGCCTGTGATTAGTTCCTAGAAATACTACATTGTAAAGAATTAGTGAAGCCCAAGTACACAAGAGACATTTTGTATTATTGAAGAGTTACCAGACATTACATGCATTCTTCTATATGACTTATGGTCCTGACCTGGACACACAAACCGTATATGGAGTATGGAGGCTCCACTCATTCTTGTGCCTAAACTCAGAAGAAACTCTATCCCTCAGAATGAAATTAGTATGTGAGTTTTCAGGGTAGAACATTAACCAGTGAGAAAATGTTATAAACAGAGGTTTAGAGGGGATCAGCTGCAGTCGGAGGAAGGAAGGACTTGGATGCTTGACAAGTCTAACTGCTAGAGGACAGGAGTTGTGTGCAAACAACCACAGAAGGAAGACTGGAGAAATGGGGAAGGAAAACCCTGAGGGTATGTGTTCTCTTTCTTAAAGAAGCTTTTTACAGCACCAGAGAAATGACAAATAAAATAACATATGTAAAATATGCAAAATATGTACAATACCTCAGTGAGTAAGTTATTGTTTGTTGTTTACAACTGGAACAGATTAAGAAATGTTTTCACATCTATTAAGTACAGTTGCTAGAATGGTTCTTGTTATCTGCACTCTGCAGTCCAGTGACTGGGAACAAAATGATATTAATAACATCAAATATTAACTCTGTCAGAATGAACTGAAACGGATTGAAAACACACTCTACTCTGATTTTACGATAATGAACTCCATTTAGCAAGGTGATACAAAAATGTGACAATAAAATATTCAGTTTATAAATGAGGGTGGTGGTTTTTATCTGTTGGAAAGAACTTCAGTTATTTTATGTTATCTGCAAGGATTTATGTTTTCCTTATGTTCCTTATTATGTTTTGGAGACACCCTTATCCAGGGACACATACAATTGTTAGAATATATCACATTATTTGTAAATAAATAGCTGGGTTTTTACTGGAGCAATTTATGTACACTGCCTTGTTCAAGGGTATAACAGCAGTGTCCCCCACTTGGGATTGAACTCACAACCCTCTGCTCAGGAGTCCAGATCCCTGATCACAACACACTACTGCCATGTTAAATGCATATATCTGTACCGGTGTATATATATATTAATGCATTCATATGAAGTGGTGTGCTCTCCTGGCAAAGAGGATATCACCATACTTACTAATAGAGGACATTTTGATTCAAAACCTGGAACCTTTGCTGGAAATTGGGTTTATTATCTGTTCATTACTTTCTGAATAATGCAGGGATGTCAACACTGTATTCTCCTGCTGTATGTGATGGAATAATGAGAAGTTCAGTACTATGCACAGTACTATATTGAAATTGACTAACTGGTGATAAAACCAGCTGAATTAAATGTCAAACAAATGCATACTGCGTGTTGAGTTCTGGGCATGAACATTGTGTAATAAGAATGGATATCTGTTAAAAAATCAAGTCCAAAGGATGTATAACTTAAGTGCCCAATCATGATAGCAGAAGGCCATTTGAGTTTTGCGTTAACAACTCAAATGACTCAATAAACCATACATTACTTCAATTTAATACTTTAGATCCAGGTTAGATAACACTAAACTTGAAATCATTTTTACATGCCTATTGCTGAGTCATACTAAAGATTAAATGTAATGTCTTTGTGTACTGTTAATTGCATTTTTTAATCTATGTGATCTGGAACATCTTCTGAAGATCACAAACAGGTGTGGTCAATCATGACTATTATCTTGTGTGGGGCTGTGAAACAAGAAAACTGTCCATTTAAGGGCTGTCACCACTAATTACTTGTGTCTTGTTATAGCTAAGGCTTTAATAAGGACCATTACTAGAATTAAGTGAGAGAAACAGTAGGATCAGTATTTCTGTTTTATTGATGAGAAGATGCAGAGATAATACTGTTTCTCAGTTTGCAACTGTGACTAAATCATGTTTATATTATTTGGGTTGGCGTTGTCTTTCTTTTAGCATTGAGGACAGCGGCTCACTGCATAATACTTAATCAGTTAATTAGTAACTCATGTAACATGAAAAGCATTGCCCACATTATGGCAGGATAACTATTGTCCACATCTGCTGTGGGCTTGACTTAAAAAAAAAAGCATATATGGATGTACATTATGTTTGCAGAGAATTTACATTGCATTGGGCCTCAGCTCCTTTCTGGTGAACTTGTTAAACTAATTAACTAAGTCTGTAAAATGTGATCTCGTTGAAGATTTCTGAACAGTTGTCTATAATGGCAAATCATGAGAGGAATTACAATGCTGTAGGATACACCGATCAGCCATAACATTATGACCACCTGCCTAATATTGTGTAGGTCCCCCTGACCCGTTGAGGCATGGACTCCACTAGACCTCTGAAGGTGTGCTGTGGTATCTGGCACCAAGACGTTAGCAGCAGATCCTTTAAGTCCTGTAAGTTGCGAGGTGTGGCTCCATGGATCGGACTTGTTTGTCCAGCACATCCCACAGATGCTCGATTGGATTGAGATCTGGGGAATTTGGAGGCCAAGTCAACACCTTGAACTCGTAATTCATCAGACCAGGTCACCTTCTTCCATTGCTCCGTGGTCCAGTTCTGATGCTCACGTGCCCATTGTAGGCGCTTTCGGCAGTGGACAGGGGTCAGCATGGGCACCCTGACTGGTCTGCGGCTACGCAGCCCCATACGCAACAAACTGCGATGCACTGTGTGTTCTGACACCTTTCTATCAGAACCAGCATTCACTTTTTCAGCAATTTGAGCTACAGTAGCTCGTGTGTTGGATCGGGCCGCCCTTAACCCTGTCACCGGTTCACCACTTTTCCTTCCTTGGACCACTTTTGATAGGTACTGACCACTGCAGACCGGGAACACCCCACAAGAGCTGCAGTTTTGGAGATGCTCTGACCCAGTCGTCTAGCCATCACAATTTGGCCCTTGTCAAAGTCGCTCAGATCCTTACGCTGCCCATTTTTCCTGCTTCTAACACATCAACTTTGAGGACAAAATGTTCACTTGCTGCCTAATATATCCCACTGACAGGTGCCATGATAACGAGATTATCAGTGTTATTCACTTCACCTGTCAGTGGTCATAATGTTATGGTTGATCGGTGTATATTTTAATAGCAGGCAATGGTATCATACCACGCTGGAGAACTGGTAATTAGTGTGATAATGACACACATGCTGCTCAGTAAATGTACCAACATAAAATGTCAAGCGTACAAATGAATACATTGTAAGTATCTGACCTTTATTTTTGTAAACGTTTTTGTCTGCACCTTCTCTATAGGAAATTTAAGTTGTGGACGATCATTCAACATAAACAAGTCTTAAAGATACATGTTTCTTCCACAGATGGCACGATTAAGAAAAATGCCAAGAAATCCGTACCGGTAAGTTTATATATTCATTATTTAATATTCAATGACATTATATTTGTATTATATTGGACTACCTTTAGTTTCCATTGTCAATGCTCAGACAAGTAAGTCAAAGCAAATATATTATTGATTGGTAGAAGGCCATGTTATATACAACTGGCTTAATCCAAGATGTAACAACATTATTTGATCTTAATAGTTCTATAAATGTATACATTTATTTTATTACAGTGGTTATATGATTCCCGATTGATCAGCAGTTATTGTAGCAGTGATTTATGGAGTGTGAGGTGACGACTTGACCTATCTATCCCCTGCTAATGTTTGTTATTTCCCAAGTGAAATCGCTTGAAATCCTCAACCGAAAGATCTATTTCAGTAAATCAGTATGAGTAAACAAAAAGCTCAGCAGAAATGAAAACCAGAGTTACTTTGCTGTATTTGGATTTGGAAGGTTTCAATCCCACATCAATAAATCCATTTAGTTACGTCAACAATGTCTGAATAATGAAGTAAAGAACAAGTTATATCTTTTGTATGTAAACTATGCTTTAATGCTGTAATGATCACTAAACTCTTCTCTTTTTTTCTATTAACCACATTTGTAATACAATAGATTCTTCAAGTTGCACAAAACCACAGCCATGTAGTTCACATAACAGTGAACCACATGAACTACACACTCATATGATTTATTTATTTACAAGGTGTTAGCAGGATTACTAATCCCTGTTGACTATTTGCTCATTACTAAACACAATATCTTTAGACACAGTTTAGACATCCACAGGACTGTTATACCATTAACTCGGACAGCATTTATTAAAGTTTAGATATTTTGAATTTCATGCGCTCACTTTTCATTCAAAATGCACATTTCTTGTTTTAGAAACTGTGTGGGACCAACTATCCCTTGAGCATCGCTTTCATTGTGGTGAATGAGTTCTGTGAACGATTCTCCTACTATGGCATGAAAGGTAACAAGACCATTGTATTTAAATAGTTTTCATGCAGAGTACAAGAACATGAAAAACAATCAGTTGGACCCAATAACTTGGCTGGGTAGTTTGCTGGGGACCCCCACAGCTATTTATGTCATGTCCTCATGTTATTGTCACATGGTTGACCTTTGAAAGACTCAAGAGTTTCAGTTCCTTGTACTGGTGTATGTCAGGATGATGCCCTATTTAGATTTTAAATTGATTGCGGTTGCTGTTATTTGACATCTTGCCATTGCTCCAATATATATGATATACATTTCACAGTGTGTTGAGCAAATATTTACACAGTACTGATATTGTACATGATGTGTTACTGTGCATTGTAATGTAGATGTGTTTAATTGGCCTCACTGGTGCATATAAATAATTTTAAGCCATTTGAGATGTTAAATATAAAAGAATACAAGGCACCTTGATAACTTAAAGCATTAAATGAAGGTTTCGGTTAATTAATTGAAAAATTAAAAAGTTGGATCAGACACCAGTAGGACAGTGGGTCCCCGGGAACAGGGTTGGGAACCACCAATCTAACAGATCTCATCCCAAAAATAATGTAAAGAAACTGAAGCCCCTTTCTTCTCCTCCCCTGCCCCGTCTCCCCTGACCTCTTTCAGCGGTGTTGACTCTGTATTTCCTCAATTATTTGCACTGGAGCGATAACCTGTCCACGGCCGTGTACCATGCCTTCTCCAGCCTCTGCTACTTCACCCCGGTCATCGGCGCCCTCATTGCCGACTCCTGGCTTGGCAAGTTTAGGTAAGGCCGACTCTTAAAGAGTTCCCAATGCCGACGCTCTCTGGATGATGCTTTTTAGCTGGGGAGGGTTGTAAACTTGAATGCTCATGAAAGATTGCCAAAATAACAATGACTATATGGGAATTCCATACCAAGCTGCCATTTGAAACTGAGAAATGCAAAATCACCCCCCAAGAGACTGGCGGTACACTAGGGGTGTTGAAATGTGGATCAATCACAACATGGTCGTTTTTTGCCCCCACAGAACTATCATATACCTTTCTATTGTGTATGTGATTGGACACGTTGTGAAGTCGATTGGTGCCATTCCTGATGTGGGAGACCAGACTATGCACGTGTGAGTAATATCAGTGGTATTCACAACTGTATAAATGAGTATAATAGCCCACCATCCCAAAGGGGTAGCTATGTATCTGTGACACCCAGATATATTAATTGGATATGTCTTGTTTTATAGGGCTTTGTCCTTGGTTGGTCTGGTGCTCATAGCTTTTGGGACTGGAGGCATAAAACCCTGTGTGGCGGCTTTTGGAGGAGACCAGTTTGAAGAGGAACACGTAAGAGTCACAATTTTACATTCTACTTGGAGAATTCTTCGCAAACATTGGTGAAACACGATCCCACAGACGGATGCTTGCTATTCTAATTGTTTAATATCTAAATTTAATTTACTGTTTTCTGTTTTTTTTGTTTGTTTTTTTAACATAGAACTGGCATTTTAATGACATCCATAACTTCAAAAATCTAGTCTTGTGAATAGGTCTTAGTTCTCCTGAATGGGTGCAACATCGCTTTTAAACCATAGATGTGATTCTTTTGTGCGTTTGTTGTCAATCAATCTAATAATTTTTGTGTGTTTCTTTCTTTTGTTACATTTTTGTCTTTACAGCTTGAGGAAAGGAGGAAGTTCTTCTCCATCTTCTACATGTCCATTAATGGGGGAAGTGTGTTATCAACCCTAATAACCCCGATCCTACGAGGTCAGTTTTACTGCGTCCAAAGCCATATCATGAGTTTAAAATCGAATGATAGTTATGATGCTTTTATTATTTATCATGAATTCAGTTATGCAATGCAATACATTCTGTATGTGAATAAACATTGATTGGACATACTCTATCAATAAATACATTCAATCATATTTGTCAATAAAGCAAAATAATTGACATGTACTTTGCTCTCTGTGCAGGTGATGTGCAGTGTTTTGGGGGCGACTGCTATGCCCTTGCCTTCGGCGTCCCAGCTGCCTTGATGATCATTGCCTTGGGTAAGTGCTCTGACAACTGACAGTCACTCAGCTGGGACTCTACGCATCTTGACATGTCTCGGTTTCAGGGGACATCATGCATTGTTTCTGGTTGAAGGGAAAATGGGCAGAGCTGATGTCCAATGATCACTCTAACCGACTGTTCTCAGGAGCTATATATAGTCCTTACAATTGTCTTTTGGGCAGATCTTCAGCTGAATGCTTCCCAGGCTGTACTACTGTACCTTAGTCCTGGAAACCTAGGGAAAGAAATACCAGACTAAATAGGGCTGGAGTGAACGTGCAATATAAGCAATTTTAGATTATGCAATTGACACCATAATTTGATGTTGGATCCCCTGCTTTCTATTTATCCATTTTTTCTTTTCTTTAATCTGTACTTTAGTTGTATTTATTGCCGGCAGCGGGATGTATAAGAAGGATCCCCCTCAAGGAAACATATTACTTCAAGTCTGCAAGTGCATCGGAGTAAGTCGCCATTCTTTTCACATTTTGTTTCACTCTCTAGTGTCAGTCATACCTAGACAGCACAATGCCAAACAAAGGAGATCAGAATGCCTTCCTTACAGAGGTAGTTTCACTGCCTCGATGTTTAGAGCTGAGGAGGGAAGAGTTTAAGACCTTTTCTGTAAAATAAGTTAGTTTGGTTACACAAATCACCAGTACATTGATTGGCATAATATAATTCACTCTTGAATGTCCTCTAATCTGGTTATGAGTTTGAACATCTGTGACACTTGGTATCAGAATGTCACAAAAGCCTCTGAGGCTGTAAAACAAAGGAAGTGTGGAATGATGTTTTTTCTCCTAATCATAGAGCAGCATTCGTGCATTATGTTGATGCCCAAATATTGATGTAGAAATATGTGCGTGTTTGGGAATTGAATGTTAGAAAGGAATACTTCACAAATTGCTAATGCCATTCTTCATTCTGCTTTACAGTTCGCAATAAAGAACCGCTGGAGGAGTTCCAAAAAAGCTGCTAAAAGGGAACATTGGCTCGACTGGGCTGAGGAGAAATACTCTGTAAAAACAAAAAAATATCTTAACCCTCTCTTGTGTATATTGTTTGAAAACTTGCTAACTGAACACATTATCTATATACAGATAGCTCCATAAATATTTGGACAGTGACACAATTGTCATTTTGTCTCTGTATGCCACCACAATGGATTTGAAAGGAAACCATCAATATGTGCTTTAAGTGTAGACTTTCATCTTTAATTTGAGGGTAGTTACATCCAAATTGGGCGAACAGTGTAGGAATTACACACATTTTTATATGTGGTCCCCCCAATTTTAGGGGCTCAAAAGTATTTGGACAAGTCTTAAAGATACATGTTTGGATGCTGGGTTTCTTCCCTGGTGATGCTCTGCCAGGCCTGCACTGCAGCTGTCTTTAGTCCCTGCTTGTTCTTTGGGCGTTTTGCCTTCATCATGAGGATATGATGAATTCCAATTGCATCATCACAGAGTTGAGAAATATTTATTTCCACAGAAACGCAGCATTCATGAGATCAAGATGGTGCTCAGAGTGCTGTTTCTGTATATCCCCCTGCCCATGTTCTGGGCTCTCTTTGATCAGCAGGTAAGCAAATGACACTGAATACCTGTCTATATACTTAAAGTGAATGTCTGGAATGCTCTTCTGTTCTCTCCTCCCTCCCTTTATTATTATTCAGTGGGGATTTACAATTATTACAATATCTTATTATGTTTAAATACAAGTACCCATTTATACAATAGATGTCAAGGTAAAGTACCTTACTCAAGGGTACAACGCCAGTGTCCTCCTCCTGGGATTGAGCCCACAACCCTCCGATGCAGACCCCAGACCCTTATCCGCTTCTCCACACTGCTGCTTCTTCCCTCTGTTCATGAATCTTAATTCTCTGTGGTCTAGGCTTGCTCTGCCGTTTCCTTTTTCTGATTAAATAGAGAAATAAGCCTTTTCAACGTATTTTCAGTCCCTTATCCTGTGCTTCTCTCACGACTCCAAGTAACTTTTGTGATTCACCGAACATTGTACTGAAAATAATAATTCAGTGGATTTGAAAAGGAAAAGGCAGATTAGTAGAACTACAAATACAGAAAAAGTACTAACCCTGATATCCCAATTACATTTTCACACCACTTATTTTCCCCCCATTAAAGTAATGCTTAAAGAAATCTCAAAGACAATCACAAAGAATTAAATGTTTTGCATCATTATTTCTGCATTACAAAGACAAAGTGTTTGGTTGAGTTTCTATGTGCAATAATGACCATATTTACACAAAGAAACAATCCGTTTATTAGAGGTTAGGGCTTTATAGTTAAAAAAGCAAAAAATATACTTAATTGGCTTTAAAAGGAATCAAACCTAATTACATTGCAGAAATTGAGTAGCAAGTCAAGGTATAAGACTTAGTTTAGGTTTACAACGTTACTGTGCACCAATCTGAGAACATTAACAACACTGTGTGGTCAGGGGTAATTCGTCTCTACGATATTTTCCTCACGTTGGTTTTGTCAATGCAACCAAACTACAGCCTCACACAAAATAGAAGGAAGCTACAAGGAAGTGCGTTAACTGGGAATGCAGTGTAGGCCCAGGATCACTGGCACTGTGGGGAAATTCAGTCATTCAGCTGCAAAAAGTTCAGACCATCGAACAGCTGCTGTTTGCATCCAGCGTCTCTGGACCTGTTCCATATGTTAGCATATGTTACGGTAATCATTGCTTATTTTTCTCCAATTAAAGGGATCTCGTTGGACACTCCAGGCTACCAGAATGAATATGGACTTTGTAAGTTTCACTATTAATCTCGGTTCATCAGTTCATCGGTATCTGCATGCATATGTGGGTGACAAGGCCCCCGCTCTGGAGAGGCAATCAAGTTGTCAGACTTTACAAATGTTGATGATTGGGGGGGAGAATCATTAGATTCTTGTTGCACCATATCTGTGAGGCGTCACCCTTGGTGCTTGATGGTCCTCTCCAGTGGAGAAGGTTTATCTGTAGGGCCTTGTTGAACATTTTTCTCAGTGAAAGTTGAGTGAAGTATAGCCATGATGTTGCATTTTCTTAAGACTGTTTTCTTTATTTACAGGGTGGATTTATTTTGAAGCCTGATCAAATGCAGGTATCTCTCTTCACTAATTATCTGGCTGTACATTTATAGGCTGTTTGTAAATGCAAATGTAAAGCACACTTCAAAATTCCTGTTAAGGGGCTAAAATGGCAAATATTCTCTTTTTAAATAACATCCCCCCCATATCAAAGTTGTATATTTTAGATTTTCTGTATCCCAACTAAACCAACTGACACATGCTGCAGATTTGTTTCAGGATTCAATGGGGCATGTGAAAATGTCCCCTAGACATTGCCAATTAACTCTTTGATATAGATTTCCCCATATCCCCTCCTCCCCGCGCCCCCCACGCCTCTGTATCAATCACATGCAGTAGGATCTGGACCCAAAACTCTTTAAGTGGTTAAATCTTTACATTCCTGGTTCTGTGCATTACATTCTAATCTGTGCACTACCTGAAGGAAGAATGGGGATAATACATAAAAATGTTCCTCATCAGTACTAAAATTAATTTCCGTTTATCACAGCCATGAAAGTCTTGCACATTCATCACCTGAAGCTATGATCTCCTTTTTTTGCAAAATTTGTATGATGTAAAGTAATTCCACCTTCTTCTCACCAGATGCTGAACGCTTTATTAATCTTGGTGTTCATACCAATATTTGATATGGGCATTTACCCCCTGATCGGCTTGTGCAAGATTAACTTCACGTGAGTCTAATGTCAACATTACTACTAAACTAATGTTCCTGGCTTTCTCATCCCAGGTTTAACCTATTCTGGAGATATCTGCCTTGACATCAGTTATTGTCCTTTTCTTTAGTAAGGATTTGGTGTATGAGTCAATTGTTTTAGTTTTAGTTTTTTTTTTTGTAATGTCCCCCTGCTGTTTCAAAGAAGAAACAAAAGTGTGTTTATAAACAGATGGATAATAGAATACAAAGGGCTGTCTTGGTGACAAATGTCAATGACTCATATTAAATAATAGATTCATTAATGGTGTGCCAGGCTGTGTGTCAGACTGTGATCTATCTGTGTTTTGCAGGCCTCTTAAAAAAATGGCAACTGGGATGATTTTTGCAGCCTTGGCGTTTGGGGCAGCAACTGTGGTTGAAGTGAATGTAAATGTAAGGTGCTTAATTTTTGTTTGTATACAACAAAATATTCCTCTGATTTGTTTTCATGCTCAAAGCCCTCATTTTCTTCCATGAGAATAAAGCTGCTGAGCTTCAGACGCTCCCTGAGAAATATTGTCGCTGGGAATGTGACCGCTTGGATAATTTACCTAAACACTGAGATGTCCAATAACAAATAATCCAATTCAATCCAATACACAATGCTTTAAGGCCCATTTTTAAATAAAACATTTGAATCCAGATCTCAAATGATTATGAATGTGGAAGAAAAAAGGGAACATAAGAAAAGTGTATATCTAATATCACAAAAACATGCAGATCTATGTGCATTTAATCACCATTGAGAATACACTACTACTATGTTGAATTTGTATTCTGAAGAGCTGTGAAGGTGATGTATGTATGTATGCACATTTGCATTCCTTCAGAAATCTGTTGTTGCGCCTCCAATGGCCCAACAAAGCCTGCTTCAGATCCTGAACTTGGCAGATGACCAAGTCAGAGTATCGCTCCAGGGAACTACCATGACGCTCCTTTCTTTTGAGGTAATCAGAAAAACCTATGGAAGTGGACCTACAAGACCTGAATTATTTCCCATCTATATTGTGAAACTTTCCCAGAATCTTGTGACTGTAGAAAGCTTTAGGCATATTGCAATTCACTGGATAGTGTACTACTGTGGAATAACATGACTTTAACCCACCTATTTGTTGAATAGCCAAAGAAAATAAGAATGAAAGGCTTTGACACAGCCTCTTTGTCTACTGTGAGAATTTCTAACTGGTGCCCGTGCGGCTTGATACAGCTGCACAAAACTGAACAAATTCCAAATTAATGGCAGGATATTATAACCCTGGATCATGTTTTCCAGAACACTTCAGCAAATTAGATACTTCTTGTCAAAGAGGGTCCTCTGGTACCCGAACCAGTACCTAGTAACTGAAAACCCTGGATAACCAGCAATTGTTGGGCCAGTACTACTACTAGTGGTTGGTAGATTTATTTGATTGTCGGTGGGAAATCTTTAGCAGCTGCTGACAAGCAAGCCTTGCATTGGCATCTGTAAAAGTGAAACCGCTGCTCTGTCCTATAGCCTAGCAGTGGTGGGCAAGTGTGGTTTCAGTGCAACTATTGAACCCTGGTTGTCCAAATCCACCCTATTGAGGCAGTGTCATCTCAGTCAAGATGATGATATGGTTTTATGGGGGAAATCCAGCTTTCAGAGAAGCTGGAGCTCCTTCTAAATACTCTAATGCCATTCCACTTCTTCTCTCCAATAGGACCCACCGGAATACCAGAGATGGGATCTGGATGCAAATAACCAAACTATGAAATTTGACCTTTCTTACAAAAATGAACAAACCAATTGTACCTACGTGTTCAATGGAGAAACTGCCTACAGTTTAGTTTTGCACAATGAAGGCCCACGAATTGAATGCAAACTTGTAAGTACAAAATAAAAAAAGGCTGTTTTAATGCGAATCTGAGAGCTGCACCTTATTGAGAATTGTGCACAGAAAAATACAGATCTGATTAACTTCCTTGTAAGAAAATACTGCTTGGCCAATGCTATTTATCTTGCTTGATACAGTACAAACAATTTGAAGGGGTATTCACCTCATCTCACGTGTCTCTGTATTGTGTTTTTCTTTCTTCTTTTCATAGACAGAGGACAATATTCAGAAATCGGACAAGGGCCATGCAACCATAAGGTGAGTAATTCTCCATCCATGGCTATTTTAAGAAACACCAGCTTTAAACGATGACTGCCAGCTTATCACATACTACACAAGTATATGAAAGTCCACAGATACTCTTGCTATAATATTTTAACCCATGTTGGCTGTGTTCAACAAGTTCTTGTGTATGAAAGAAAATAAATTCCTAAGGAGTAACTTTATTTTCTTGGATAAAATGAAATGTTTGCTGTGAGAATTTAAAACCAATTAGATGAAAGACGCCTCCATATCTACACTGTATTCTTTATTTCCCCCCAGATTCATTAATGCACACACAGAAGACATGACTATTACAGTGGGCTCAGAACATTTTAACACAACGGGAAACTTCAGCATCTCCCAGATTAAGACTGTAGAGCGAGGATTGTGAGTAGACCAGCTGTCATCTCTTCTCATGACTTCTACATGCCTTGTATTCCTCAAGGGCATGTTTGAGCCCACTGTTTTGTTTCGTTTCTCTTCTTTTCTTCTTTTCCCACTTGGAGTCCACTTAATACAACATTTTGTGCTACACACCAAAACTTTTCCTCCTGCGCTATCCATTATAATCTTAATACTGGAGCCTAAGTGGGCCCTGTTGTTGACTTCTGGGTAGGATTTATTTTACGTTGTAGGCTAATTCATTGCTGTATTTGTATTAATTGAAGATTTGGATATTTAAGAAAATAAATCATGTAAAAAAAACAACAACAACAACTCGATACAAAATAGGAAAATACTAAAAGCTTCCCCGAGCTTTGTTTTGCTAAGGGATTTAAATGAGAAGGTAGGAAAGGTCTACAGGTTATTTTTAGTTTTTTTTTAGAGAGCATTAGTCAGAGTAAATTTGTAAATCATTTGAATACATAATGCTTTAAGTGATCAAATTAGGGTTACATTTCAGTCTAGTGTGTTAACTGAACTGGGATCAGATTTCCACAGGCCTTGTGTGGATTTTTGGTTGGTGTTGGTGTTTTGGGGTTGTTAAGTCCTTAAATGGGGTGGGTAACCTTGTCAAGGACTTTTCTATTGTGCCTTATGTCTTTCCATTTGGCAAACAATGCAGTATCACAGTTCAGAATAATAATTTAGTTGTTAGGTTAATTTATTGTCCCTTTTATCTTCCATTTCATTGATTGTACAAGACAGGACTGTTCTGCCAGCTCAACGGCTTGCAAAACAATAATGGGAGCCTTGCATTCATCCCTGATATGTGTGACAATGCTGGAGCCCAAGACCTTACTCTCTCACTTCCCAGTTCTTTACTATGCATATCTTTTTATTTGGTTATATATAATCCCTTAATTATTTTATTTGCCTTGTTCGTTGTATTACTTATTTGTCCTACAGGTACAGTGATGTAAAGTGCACAATTGCGCAGACTGACTATAGTATAGACGTGGGGCTCCTCGACTTTGGTGCCACATACACAATCGTCATCACTGAGGTAAGGGCCAAGGTCTTCTCATTACAGACACCCCAGGCCTGTTTGTGGACACCAGCGCTCAAGAGTGGATGTGATCTGGGGTGAAACAATCAGAAGGGAGTGTTTAGGGGGGCCTTTGTGATGTTTGAAGAACAGCCCTGTTATCTGCTGGAAGAGCGGATATTAGGTTATGCAAATTTCTTTTTTTTTAAATGTAAGCAAATATCCCTGTGAATATACAGTCCTATTTACTTTCTCTTCATCAGGTTTCTGGCAATAAAGTGACTTTTAAAAAGATAGAGGATGTTCAGGCTAACAATGTGCACATAGCCTTTCAAATCCCGCAGTACGTGCTGCTGACCGCAGGAGAGGTGATGTTCTCCATCACTGGCTTGGAGTTCTCCTATTCTCAGGTATCTGCTATGGAACATTCACTCCGTTCTAAGTACTGGTATATTCTTATATATAATCTCAGGGTTCAAACCACCTTTGCAAAAAAATATAATATACAATTAACTGAGAAATTAAAAGCTATTAGGCCCATAGTGATAAAACTTTAATGTCATGTTCTGTTTACCTTCTGTTTTTTATGTAAGGGATGAAAACTATCTGTCAACAAGTTAATATTTGCACAGAAAAAAGATTGTAAGCAATAGCAAATGATTGTTTTCTGCCAACAGTCCCCTGCCAACATGAAGTCTGTGCTCCAAGCTGGCTGGCTTCTGACCGTGGCCTTTGGAAACGTGATTGTGCTGATTGTCGCTGAAGGTGCTGGTCTGGAACAGGTAGGACTTCAGTGTCCACAGTGGACGTGTATTAGGAGACTCTGCTTCACTGGGAAACTGGAGAGCTCTAAATTATCAACAAAGCATGAATGTCTAGGAAGAAATAAATCATTAAAATAAATTGGTTTACATCCTTTATAAGACATAGAAATGTACAGTTTGTGAATGCATTTCTATCATTATTATTAATACTGATTATTTATTTATGTTGTGTTATGTTATGTCTTTCTTATGTTTTGTGCCTTCATGTGAGCTAAACACAATTTTCCAATTTATCTATCTATTTAAGGGACAGTAACGCTTTATTATCATCACTCCAATGGGTTACACATGTACATTCTCTCTGTTAAAGAAAGAGAGGCTGCATCCCCTGATTGTGGGTTGTGGTCTGTGGCTGGTGATCACTCTTTGGCACCAATGGCAACATCTCAAACCATGCAAAACCTGTTCATTGTCTTTCATTTCAGTGGTCAGAGTTCCTGCTGTTCGCCGTCCTCCTTGTGGCAGTCTCTATTATTTTCTCCATCATGGCTCATTTCTACAAGTATGTGGACCCGGAACAGTTGGACCTGCTGGGCAAAGAAGAGCGCGAGGAAGACAATGACCTGAAGACGAACGAGAACTTGGTGCCATTGGATGGGAACGTGGTCGCCAAAACCACGAAAATGTAGCCATATCAGTTCAAAGGATTAAAAAAGGCAATCTCTTCAAATCGCCCAATACGTTTACTTTAAAGAATATAAACCTTCCTTCCCTTAGGACATTTTTCTCTATGACTGAGTGGGATTTTAAACTGCAGTTCAGGCTACAGGACTGCTACAGATGCCATGCACAGGTGGTTTAAAGAATATGTGCTCAAGTGTTGTTTTGTGTGTGCCCATCATCAGTATTGTAAGTGGAATACTGTACTGTCACCACAGTTTTGATTAAAACGTTTTAATTTTGAACCAATGAAAAGTGACGAAAAGGCGTCTGTCTTTATGCTGGATTGCCAGATACTGTATACCATGTTACATTGGAGAGTTACAGTTTTAGTGTACCATTCATACAGCACTAGTCAAAGGTATTTTTATAGTCTGTCAACCAGGGGCGGATCATCCAAAGTCTGTGAACATTAAGTGCTTAAATCTGACATTTATTAACGTTCTTATTATTATCCACAGCAAATGTGCATTTTATACAATGCTCATTTTATGCCTCTTCTCCTGCTTTTGGAAGGCAACGCCCCTCCTATGACTGCTCGCAGAATTGTAGTTTAGGTTTGAGCTGCTCCTATTAATCCCATTTGGGGCGATGAATGTAATGCCCCATACACAGTTACCACCTGGACACACTACATATTGCTATATTTATATGTCTATAAACCTCCATTCAACCCCAGCAGAGCATCTGAGTTGGAGAAGGGACAAGCAAGGAGGGTGAAAGAGAGAGAAACAAACAAAAGTAGATGATACACCGGCTTATGAACCCCTGGTTTGGCAACAACCCCTGACCGAATTTGACCCTGATTGTGAGAGAACCCGACTCGGTAAAACAAACTTCTAGCTTATGGACTGTGACTATTCTTCTGGATTTGAGATTTGGACAGTTTTGCTGTTTTGTCTTGTGGCGGCCATTTTGATTAGCAGTTGATGTCTACCACCAAATCTTGAATGATTAAAGATCAAGTAGTTGGTCCAGATCAGCCTAATATGACCATAGATCAACAAACCATGGACATGGGAAATTGTTCAAGCGGACATTATTTAGAACACAGCACGATAAAAAGCCCCGGTATTTTGTGGGGAGTGTTTGAAGTAAACATATGGTGTTGTGTGACGAATATGGACTCATGCATTTATTTCTAAGCAGCATATAGGGCACAAAATAATACATTTTCATGACTTTTTCTACTTACACACAGTCAAATCCCCAGCTCCTTAAATCCACAGAATGTTTTCCATATGCACTCTAACTTCTAGCAGTGTTGATTTTGTACACAAAGTTACATGTAAAGTGAACCTTTAATATGCAACAGCATTCAAATCTTCAACTGAGAAGAAAACATTTTGTGATTGACATGACTGAGTCTGGCTGATATACAAATAAGGCTGATTTGCAAGCTCACTGGAGCATCTTTCCACCTCACCTAGGTAGTATATTATAATTATGATGTATTTTTCACTTTCATAAACCCCTATTGTGTACATTGATTTTTTGCAACACACACACTTCTATACTTCATTATAAAGTACATCATCATCATTGTCAGCCTTTGTCAATTCACTGTCAGATGTCATTTTGATCTACAGCATCTCCTTTCTAGGTGTGTGCATAATATATATATATACACACACACACACACACACACACACACACACCTTCTGGAGTCTTTAACAGAGGAATAATTTATAGTCTATATACTTTATAGTCATTATATTCCTGTTCTCACTATGACTAGTTGAGCTCCTTGGCTGAGGTTTCATGACCAAAACAGTTAATGTCTCAGACAGATACATCACACTACATATAATTATGAGTCCATAATTATGTGTCTTTCTTTATTTTGTCAATTACATGTGAGCATTGTGCATCTGCATAAAGTCTTGCCCAGGCATGTGTTCAGTGAAGCATCAAATGAAACCAAATCAGGGCAGGGCCGTCCGCACGTCCACAGGCAGCGCATCCTCGGTTGCGGCCATTTCACTGCACTGCTTTACCTGAGGAAGAAGACATGCTCCTCCTGATTTTCTACGGTAACCTTCTCATCATTAGTGGCTGTCGTAATGTGGACAAAGAGGGGACAGAGGCAAACTTTAAATGTATTAATGCAGGACTGAATTTCCCAAATAGACTTTGATATTAAATGAGGATTGCAACAAAGCAAATGCCATTGAGTTGACTGGAAAAGTTTACGATTAAAACAAATACAAATAATTATTATATAGATAACAGAGCACTATTTATTGCCTGATGATTTATGATGTTTAGTCTTATTTAGTTGTGCACAGTGGCAGTAAAGTTTAAGTTTGAAGGATTCTTCTTACAAGGGTTTGACCGAAAATAATTATGAGATAATATGTTGTCCTACATGTCAGTATTGCTGTTTAATGTGTGTAGTTTGAACTTTTACATTTTTAAACTTTTAAAACTTTTAAAATAATTAAGAATGTAATCATGTATGAAACTGGGAAAGCTGGATCTGCTCTTTTTTTTTTTTACTAACAAAGCTCTACATTTTCCATTTAGTGCTCAATACAGTGTCTCTGGGACTCGGCGGCTGGACATACCATTTAGTAGACATAGTTGGTGACTGGTATGATGCCCAAATATATTGCAGACATCATTTCACAGACCTGGCTATAATTCACACTGAAGAGGATGCAGAGATTGTTAATGCTTTAATAAGTTTTGATAATGTATACCCTTGGGTGGGAATGTATAAAAATTTTGATGGAAATTGGCAATGGATGGATGGGACTCTGTTCATCCCAGATGTTTTGGGTAATGCGTCTTATTATTATGATAACTACGACTGTGCCCATGTGGCACCACATTACAAATTAAAATGGGCGACAGATGAGTGTATATTCACAAATCGGCCAGCTGTTTGTTATAAAGGTAAATATATTTAATATATACATTTGTAAGTTTAGAAGCACTGTAGTTCCTTGAATTGAAATCTCTTTAACTGTTTCAATTCTATTTTATAACTTTTTATTCTATAACTTTCATATTTATGAAATTTTTATAAATGAAATATTTATCATGCTATCAACACAATTTCCTAGATATTTTCAAAATTGCATCCCTGTGTTATCCCATTTGCTGTGACAACACTGCCTTTGACCTTTTCCGTTTCTTTGTAAGAAAACACGACTGCACAAACCACCACAATCTCTTCGACTGGAGGCGACCACAACACACCAGCTGGGCGGACATACAATTTAGTACAGAACGATGGTGACTGGTATGAAAGCCGGACATATTGCAGAACATGGTTCACAGACCTGGCTATAATTCGCACTGAAGAGGATGCACAAACTGTTAATGCTCTATTAAAAATGTATAATGTATTCGCTTGGGTGGGAATGTATCAAAATATGTATGGAAAGTGGCAATGGATGGATGGGACTCTATTCACCCCAGATGTTTTGGGTAATGCTACATATCATTATTACGATAATGAATACTGTGCCTATGTGGCACCATCTACCAAATTAATATGGGGGACAGATGATTGTACATACATATATCGGTCAACTCTTTGTTATGAAGGTAAATATATTTTATATATACATATATATTTGCAAGGTTAGAAGCACTGTACAAACTGTTTTGATTTTCGTTGAAATAACTTTAGTTTAAAAAATATATATTTCATGACTATCAACACCATTTCCTACATATTTTGTGCTATCCCATTTTCTGTGTAAACTGAAAATTTGATTTAAAGAAACAAAACAGCACTGCCTTTGACACTTTCTGTTTCTTTGTAAGAAAACAAGGCTGCAGAAAACACCACAATCTCTTCGACTGGAGGCGACAAAAACACACCAGCTGTGCAGCTCAGCAGCTCGCCTCTGGCCTCCACTGCCGCGATTGCACCACTTACTACACAACACCCGCAGACAAACGCACTGCAGAGCTCAGGTATGGGACATCGGTTGAGTTTACCTGCATCTCTCTCTCTCTCTCTCTCTCTCTCTCTCTCTCTATATATATATATATATATATATATATATATATATATATATATACATACATATGTATGCTTAGAAAGGTTAGAAGCACTGTAGTTCTTTGAATTTAAACCTCTTTAACAAACTGTTTTGATTTTCTTTGCATTATGTTTTATTTTAAAAAACGACTATCATCACAATTTCCTAGATATTTTCAAAATTGCATGCCAGTACTATCCCATTTTTTATCCCATTTGATGTGAAAACTGAGCTTGATAAAACCTGGATAAACAACAACATTGCCATTTTTCATTTATTTGTAAGAAAACAAGACTGCAGAAACCACTACAATCTCTTCGACCAGAGGTGACCATAACACACTAGCTGTGCAGCTCGGCAGCTCGCCTCTGGCCTCCACTGCCGCGATTGCACCACTTACTACACAACACCCGCAGACAAACGCACTGCAGGGCTCAGGTATGGGACATCGGTTGAGTTTACCTGCATCTCTCTCACTTTGCACATCGAGGTCACTATTGTCTCTCACTGCCCTTCACTCTCCTGTCTCTTTATCGAGGGGATAGTGAAATGGCAATGCTGAGCTGAGCCTTTCTGTCATTCTGTACAGCGACAAAGAAAGTGATTGTGAGGGTCAACCTGGAAGCCCTGAAGGAGGTGGACTTTAAAGACCCAAGAGTGCGAGACCCTGTTTTAGCTCAGGTAGGTAAAACCAGGTAAACAGGGTTTCCAAATTGTGTGCACATCTACACAAACATAAACACAAACACTGAAATTGAAATTTTACCAACTGATACCGTTGATATGCGTTGCTGTTCCAGATTATAAAGCTGCTCTCCAAGCACGGCCCAATGACAGACTCCACTGTCGGCTGGGTGGAGCGGGTGGGAGGGATTGTTCACAGGAGAACGGAGTGCTGAAGCCGGAAGATGGAAACAAAATGATACCTACAGGTTATACCAATGGACTGCCTTGCTCTTCTAGACAACTAAGCATGCAAAATATCCACCATCAAGGTCCTTAAACAATTATATATAAGTATCTATTTAAAAATAAAATTAAAATGTAAAATCTGCAAGAAATGTTATTTGTGGAAGCTATTTAACTGTTGTGACTACATCTAAGACATACTGTGTTTTTCTTCCTTTGATTCAAGATTTTATGTAAGATTTTTTATTCACTCACTTTAATACGTTTTACGTCAATTAGCAACATGATAAAATCTGCATAGTTTCCAAGGATTGTTTTTCCTAAAGTACTACGGAAGCATATTAGGGCCACGTAGGGAGTGGGGTTTTTCTCTCAATGAGGTGGTACGCGGGGGGGGTTACATTCTGAGAAAAAATAATTTCTGAGATTCCAAGTTAATTATAACTGGGGCTTCTTTATAATCAAATGATCACATGAATTCTTGAATTAAGTTATATATTGGAATTGGATTTAGTAATAATGAAATTCTTTGCCTGTTGGCACAAAATCACCATATTATTACAAGTATTCGAACATTGAGGAGTACTAACTAAACTAACGAACTAAAAACAAAATCTGACTTTTTTTTCTCATACTATACTTTTCTGGCCCTAATACGCTTCTGTACAATTTACATTACATACATGTTATTATCATTTTAAAACTATATGTCAATTAAAATTACCTGTAAAGGATTTTACTAGAAAAGTACATCCTTTCCCTATCCTATAATATGTAACTACAGCAAATTCTCAAGAATATCTTAACATGGCTTCTAACAGCTTTAAAATGAATGAATACACTAGCATTCCTCAATAAAGTGTGTCTCTTAACATAAACTGCTAGTTGTGTGGCTTTTTTCTTTTAGTGAACTAAACGTCATTCTGCAAATATAGTCTGGAAATATAAAAGCTTTGTCTTTCACCTAAGGTTAAAAAGTAATTATTGCATTGAGAAAATATTACAATCAATTTAAATAGCTTAGGAGGGGATTTACAAGGGGCAAAGACCAGAGTATCTAGATCCGACACACTCCAAAACACTGCAACAATCACCCCGGGGGCAGGAAGGCTATCATCGTGGACTGCGCTATAAAGATCTGGAGCCCACAAGCAAGTAGTACAACGACACCAAAAAGAAACACAGTGCCATGGCTTTATTCCTCTGAGGCGTGTCTGACAATCACTAGCTGCAAAATTCAGATTCATGGCTTTGGCTTTCTGGGGGGTTTCATACAGAGTGGAGAGGAAAATAGGATTCTGCTACATTACTGAGAGGAAAACCCCCAAAATTATAAATAGTAGAGAAAGAAGCTCATGTTCCTATCAATAACTAGAACAATACTTCTGGAAACTACAAACTCACCAGGTTTTTATGTAATTTATTTTTAGTCATACTATCCTGCTAGGCATTGAGGCTTCTGCTGTGATTTATGTTGCAAGACATCCATATTCCTGGAGTACAGTGATATCCACAAAAGTCGAATCGTGTTTATACAGTGAAGGAAAAATGTATTTGATCCCCTGATGATTTTGTACGTTTGCCCACTGACAAAGAAATGATCAGTCTATACTTTTAATGGTAGGTGTATTTTAACAGTGAGAGACAGAATAACAACAAAAAAATCCAGAAAAACGCATTTCAAAAAAGTTGATTGATTAACATTGATTTGCATGTTAATGAGGGAAATAAGTATTTGACCCCTTCGACTTAGTACTTGGTGGCAAAACCCTTGTTGGCAATCACAGAGGTCAGACGTTTCTTGTAGTTGGCCACCAGGTTTGCACACATCTCAGGAGGGATTTTGTCCCACTCCTCTTTGCAGATGCTCTCCAAGTCATTAAGGTTTCAAGGCTGACGTTTGGCAACTCGAACCTTCAGCTCCCTCCACAGATTTTCTATGGGATTAAGGTCTGGAGACTGGCTAGGCCACTCCAGGACCTTAATGTGCTTCTTCTTGAGCCACTGCTTTGTTGCCTTGGCTGTGTGTTTTGGGTCATTGTCATGCTGGAAAACCCATCCACGACCCATTTTCAATGCCCTGGCTGAGGGAAGGAGGTTCTCACCCAAGATTTGATGGTACATGGCCCTGTCCATTGTCCCTTTGATGCGGTGCAGTTGTCCCGTCCCCTTAACAGAAAAACACCCCCAAAGCATAATGTTTGACGGTGGGGGTGGTGTTCTTGGGGTCATTCCTCCTCCTCCAAACACGGCGAGTTGAGTTGATGCTAAAGAGGTCGATTTTGGTCTCATCTGACCACAACACTTTCACCCAGTTCTCCTCTGAATCATTCAATTTTAATTCGAAGCATTCTAATCTATTGGATATGTTCTTAAAATGTCTTTCAATAACCAATTTAATATAACATGGTGTGCTTGTATGATTGAAATGTAAATACTATTATTCAGCTACCGCTAAGTAAATGCAGCAGAAATAATTAAGTTAACAACTTAAGCCAGTAAAGACATCAAAAATCAAAACAATGCTGTACCATTATGTTGTCCATGTATGCTCACCACTGTGTATTCTCTGGTATGAGCATGCGCGATGCTGTTAAGTTTGACAGCCCTTTGAATGAAGAAGCACAAAGTATTAAACTATTTATTTATTTTGTGCTGGCCATCGGGGGGGGGCAGGGGGGCATCCAGTATTTTCGAATATCAAAGGTGGCAACCCTACAACCCTAGAATCTACGGTACTGAAGTTTAGAGTTTCGAAAGAGAAGCAATAGAGAAGATCAAGTTCTTCAACTTTTATTGCTGAGCACAACTAATGATCTTGTACATATAACACTTTTCATGTAATTGCTGGGCAAATATTTTAAATAAATACAGTAACATCAAAACAGTAGAAGATCTGTGAAAAAGAGCAACCCCATGTATATAAGATACAAGACTATGAGTTGAGGAAAACTAAATGGGAGGTAAGAAATACAAGACTGAAAGGAAAACAAAGAAATATATACTGTTATACGGACTGTGTAAACTCATTCTCCCCAAACCTACCTTGCATTGCTGGCGAGACGCGGCCCCTCTGGTGTCGGCGGCACTCCGGATTCCAGACCTGGGCAGCAGTGAGAAAGAGAGACAAACAGTACAAGGGTGAGAAAGGGACTGGAATAAGAGACCCCAGTGCATGAGTGCAGAGGAGCAAACTTACCGGCTGACTCCACTATTGACTGGGTGGAGCGGGAGGGAGAGATTGTTTATAGGAGAAGGGAGTGAGGTAGCCGGAAAATGGAAAAGACATGAAACCTACAGGTTATACCAAAGTACTGCCTTGCTCTTCTAGACCACCAAGTACATAACATATCCACTATCCAGGTCTTAAAACAAATTCTATATAAGTATCTTTTTAATTTTATAATAATTACATATTTATTATAAAATTAAATAGATACTTATATTTAACATGCAAGAAATGAAAAGATGGCATGCGCAGGTGGTTTAAAGAGTATGTGCCCAAGAGTTTCCGAAGTGTTTCTTTTTGTGTACCCCTCTTCCTTGTAAGTGAAATACTGTACTGTCACAGCAGTGTTGATTTAAACGTTTTAATTTTGAACTAATGAAAAGTGAAGAGAAGTCTGTCTTTACAGATACTGTACACCACGTTACATTGGTGAGTTACAGTTCTAGTGTGCTATTCATACAGCACTAGTCATCCACTAGGGGAGCTGGGGTGCCACCCCACCAAGCTGAACAATAAACAAACAAAAAGCATAACAACATCTGTGAACATTCAAGTGCTCAATTCTGACATTTGTTATTTTCCACAGTAAATGTGCATTTTATGGTAGAAAAAAGTATTTATGCCAAATCGCTGTTTATGCTTATTTTATGCCTCTTCTCCTGCTTCCGGGAGGCAGCACCCCTCCTGTAACCGCCCATAAGCATGCACAGTTATGATTTAGGCCAGAATTGTAGCTTAGGTTTGAGATGTTCCTATTAATCCCATTTGGGGTGGAGAATTTAACGCCCCATAGACAGTAACCACCAGGACTCACTAGATATTGCTATATTTATATTTATATAAACCTCCATGCAACCCCAGAAGAGCATCTCAGTATCCACTTGAGAAGGACAAGGAGGGCAAAAGAGAGATACAAATGAAAGTAGACAAATACACCGGTTTTTGAACTCCCAGTTTGGCAACAACCCCTGACCAAACTTAACCCTGATTGTGTAAGAACCCGACTCTGTAAAACAAACTTCTGGCTTCTGGACTGTGACTATTCTTCTGTGTATTTATAAGGAAAAAGGGAACCATGAGACCGGGAACTGTGCAGCATGAACATGTCACTCTACCTAGTTAATTACCTCGCTCTGCACCTACATAGAAGATACATCTACCACCGCCTTAACAGAAACCCCCCCACCTCTTAATTTCTTTTTAACAAATTCAATCTATTTGGGAGCTTACAGTAAAGTCTGGGCGAGTTACAACCAAACGTTGTTGTACATGAATCTGCATTTACATTTTCTTCATTTGAAACAATCACAGGCATTTGCATTTCAGAGTTTCATACACTTTCATCATTTCCAACATTTTCAGTGTTACATTCAATTGACTCTGCGGATCCAGAAACAACCTCATCATCATACAATACAGTGTTTCCTTAATTTCCTTCAAAGTCAGATATATCCTTCTCTTTTACAGCCCACATTTGATCAATGTGCCTCTTCACCAGTTTGCCTACTACTAAAACTTGTACGTTACTGGACCTAATACCTTCTCGATGATCCCGTTTAGCCATTTGTTTCCTCCTCAAACCAGCATGTGTTGTCCAAGTAACAGAGACCTGAGTGTGGAGCTAGAATTTGAATTCTGCAACTCCATTTGTTTGTGTTGTTTATTCTGCATGTGTTTTGATGTGTCTCAGCAATGAGAAATGCGTGTGAAGCTGTCTCTTGAAAAACAACTCTGCTGGAGTTTTCATTGTTGTCGACTGTGGGGTTGATTTGGACACCAAATGAGCACGGTGGGTCGTATGGCCTCCTCTCGTTTTGCAAACTTTCTTATATTTCTTCGTATGTATGCTAACAGAAAATTATCAACTCGGCATTGTACAGACAAGCCAGGTTTGTTGCTTTTCTCAAAAGCTCATTTAAAGGTTTGCACCAATCTTTCTGCTGCTCTGTTAGAAGCCGGATGGTACATAGCTGAGTAAGTATGTTTAATGACATTTAGCGTGAGAAACTGTTGAAACTCCTCAGACATAAATTGAGGCCCATTTTCTGAGACAATTTCCTCCAGCATCCCGTAAGCAGCATATTTCTTTTGCTGAGGTGGTATAGAATATGCACTGATAACCGCCAGAAAGGTATGTTTGTCTTTTGTGGCGAAATCAATATGTAGCATTTGCCATGGACTACTAGCCCACTTCCACGGGTGGCAAGGTACTACAGTTTCTGTTACCCAAGCACATTTCACATTCCTTATATTGAGTTTCTATCGCTGCATCTAAGCTTGGCCACCAAAAGGAACTGCGAGCTAAGACCCTCTGATATTTGACATTTTACATTTACAAATTTGAAGTTCCTGTAGTAATTTAGAAGGCCCAGGAATGATCTGAGTTCTGGCACATTCTTGGGAACTGGTGTATCACAATAGGACTAATTCCCTGTGCATTTATTTCGTGCCCAAGATATTTGAGTCCTTAAAAAAAAACACATTTAGTTTCTTTAAGCCGTATACCATGACTTTCAAGCCTAGACAGCACTCTTTCCAGCATTTCCAGGCGTTCCTTGTCAGTTTTTCCCATTATTAGGATGTCGTCCAAATAACAGATGAACCCTTCCATCCCCTGTAAGATCTGATCCATAATTTGCTGAAAAACAGCTGGGGCACTAGCTACTCCATAAGGTAGATGGTTATACTTAAACAATCCCAGTGGTGTCTTGATTGTTAAATAACGTTGAACTTTCGTTCAGTTCCACTTGCTGGTAAGCTTGGGAGAGGTCTAACCATGGGTTTACGATAACCTTGTAATCCCCACAAATGCATACACTACCATCCCACACATGAAAGGAGCAGCCCATTCACTGAAGTCAAGCCTTGAAATGATACCCTGTTTCTCCAGCTGGTTCCAAAGCATATGGTACTGGTCACGCTTTATAGCAATTTGGTGTGACATCCTTTGCCATACTCAAACTAGCTTTAACCCCAGTCACAAACCCAATTTCAGGGTTGAAAACAGACTGGTACTTACTGGTACTTTCTCCAGTCTAGTTTCAGCTTGCTGAGCCAGTCTCTGCCCCACAACGCAGGGTTATTTCCTTTTGAAACTACCAGAGCCAATTTAAAGATTTCTTCTCAGTATGTCACACTTACATTTATTTTACACAGCACCTCTAATGTTTAATCTGTGTATTTCTTTAGCACACAGTCTATTTCCATTCTTACAACTACACTATTACTTTTACGTTTACACATTAAGGTTGGTAACACTTTACAATAAGGTACCATAATTCCTCAAATAATATATGAGTACCATTGGATTTAAACATTAATACATCATGAATCATCTGACTTCTGATGTTGAGCACATGAACCTGCACTTGCCCTAACCCTAACCCTTAACATAAAACCTAGCCCTAACCCTGTTTTACATGTGATTAACATAAGAACTTAGACGAAGTACATGACATATTCATGTGTTCATCCTGTGGTATTCATATATTAATTAATGAGGAATCATGGTACCTTATTGTAAAGTGTGACCGTAAGGTTTCTTAAAATCCTTGCTTGAATTTACAGTGTACAATTCAACATAGCAGTCAGACTCACAATAACTGTCCTCAGACGGTCACAGATCACCCAGTTTCAATTGGATTTATTTGCAAATAGGCTTGTTTTGTTCAAACAACCTAACAATTAATCCAGTATATATTATTTAATGTTGTATCAAACACAGAAGTGTTCAGATCCAAGTATGCATAATTATTATGCACTAGTACACCATAAACAGAGTCTTCCATCTTGACATTTTATGCTCTCTACAGGAGAGCCTCTACTGAGAGTCTCAGCTTTCATGGAATACAAAACACTTGGCAAACAACACAACAGTGAAGAGTACACATGGGATTAAAGACAAGCAGACGAATTTGGTGCCCATTTAAGGGTACCATAGGGGTTTGTCAGCTTAAGGGGTTACATTTTGTTAAACAAAACGATCACATTATCTCCATACATCTCCAATTGTTTATTTGTTCTATGCTTTAATTTCAGAGTACACTGAGACATTAAACTGCATAAATTCCAATAAATTCCAAAAACGGGAAAAGTTAGGTGTTCGAAAAATTTTGACTGGTTGTGTATATGGCACAAAATAATATATTTTCATGACTTTTTCTACTGAAACTTAAACAAATCCCCAGATTGGGAAATCCACAGGATGCTTTCCATATGCACTCTAACTTTTAGCAGTGTTGATTTTGTACACAAAGTTACCTGTAAAGTGAACATTTAACATGGAACAGCATTCAAATCTTCACTTGAGAAGAAAACATTTTGTCATTGACATGACTGAGTCTGGGCGAGATACAAAGAAGGCTGATTTGCAAGCTCACTGGAGCATCTTTCCACCTCACCTTGGAACTTTATTATTATTATTATTATTATTATTATTATGTATTCTTCACATTAGTAAACCACTATTGTGTACAACATACACACTGCTGTTATAATACACTTCATTATAAAATGCATCATCATCATCATCGTCAGCCTTTGTCGATTCACTGTTGGATGAAGGTCTCCCCAAAAATATCTATTCGTTCTGATCTACAGCATCTCTTTTCTTGGTGTGTGTGTGTATATACACACATACACACAACTTCTGGAGTCTTTAACAGAGGAATATTTTATAGTCTATATACTTTATAGTCATTCTATAAAGTAACTCTAGTTGAGTTACAATGGAAGAGTTGATAAGAGCCACTGATACTTTCTCTATGATTGCCTGTAGTTCAAATTACCACTTTGCATGAAACGTGTCAATACTTGTTACTGGATGTCTAATGTTGTCAATTACGTGTGAGCATTTTGCATCTGCTAATGTCTTCCCCAGGCATGCGTTCGGTTAAGCATCAAATGAAACCAAATCAGGGCAGGGCCGTCCACACGTCCACAGGCAGCGCATCCTCCGCTCCGGCCATTTCACTGCACTACTTGACCTGGGGAAGAAGACATGCTCCTCCTGATTTTCTACGGTAACCTTCTCATCGTTAGTGGCTGTCGTAGTGTGGACAAAGAGGGGACAGAGGCAAACTATACATTTATTAATGGGGGACTGAATTTCCCAAATAAACTTGGATATTAAATGAGGATATGTTTAACAAGAAATAAATACAGCAAATATTATATAGATTACAGAGCAGTATTTATTTAGTTGAGCACAGTGGTAGGAAAGTTTAAGTTTAAAGGATTCGTCTTAAAGGGATTTGACCGAACACTTCAGTATTATGTATGTTGTATTACGTATTATAAAAGCAATAATGTATAAAATTGGGGAATGGCTCTATTCACTTACTAACAAAGCTCTACATTTTCCATTTAGTGTTCAATACAGTGTCTCCTGGACTCAGTGGTCAGACATACACCTTAGCAATGATCGAGGGTACCTGGAGTGAATCCCAGACATTTTGCAGAACTCATTTCACAGACCTGTCTACAATTCGCACTGAAGAGGATGCACAAACTGTTAATGGTTTATTAAGTATCAATGATGTATCCGCTTGGGTGGCAATGTATAAAAACGAGAATGGAAAGTGGCAATGGACTGATGGGACCCTGTTCATCCCAGATATTTTGGGTAATGCTTCATATTATAACGAAAATGAGAACTGCGCCTATGTGGAACCATCTGATAACTTAAAATGGGGGACAGGTAACTGTACACACGTTGCTCGTCCAGCTCTTTGTATTGATGGTAAATATGTTTTGTATATATGTATATATTTTTTTTTTATATATGTATATATATCCACACATACATTTGGAAAGGTTAGAAGCACTGTAGTTATTTGATTTGAAATCTCTTTAACTATCTCTTTTGATTTTCTTTGCATTATATTTTATGTTAAATACGACTATCATCACAATTTCCTAGATATTTTCAAAATTGCATGCCAGTACTATCCCATTTTTTATCCCATTTGATGTGAAAACTGAGCTTGATAAAACCTTGATAAACAACAACACTGCCATTGACCTTTTCCTTTTCTTTGTAAGAAAACAAGACTGCAGAAAACACCACAATCTCTTCGACTGGAGGCGACAACAACACACTAGCTGTGCAACTCGGCAGCTCGCCTCTGGCCTCCACTGCCGCGATTGCACCACTTACTACACAACACCCGCAGACAAACGCACTGCAGAGCTCAGGTATGGGACATCGGTTGAGTTTACCTGCATCTCTCACACTTTGCACATCGAGGTCACTATTGTCTCTCACTGCCCTTCAATCTCCTGTCTCTTTATCGAGGGGATAGTGAAATGGCAAAGCTGAGCTGAGCCTTTCTGTCATTCTGTACAGCGACAAAGAAAGTGATTGTGAGGGTCAACCTGGAAGCCCTGAAGGAGGTGGACTTTAAAGACCCAAGAGTGCGAGACCCTGTTTTAGCTCAGGTAGGTAAAACCAGGTAAACAGGGTTTCCAAATTGTGTGCACATCTACACAAACATAAACACACACACAAAAGGAGAAATGGGAAAACAAAGCTGGTGAAAGACCTGACCTGCAACTATCAACTACACTAAAGAGCAGATTCTCATAAAGCAATTTAAACGGCTAATTTTGGTTTTGAAATTCTGATACCATTTCCCTTTTACAAATACAGCCGACTCAATATTAAATGCGTTGCTGTTCCAGATTATAAAGCTGCTCTCCAAGCACGGCCCAATGACAGACTCCACTGTCGGCTGGGTGGAGCGGGTGGGAGAGATTGTTTACAGGAGAACGGAGTGCTGAAGCCGGAAGATGGAAACAACACGAAACCTACAGGTTATACCAACGGACTGCCTTGTTCAAAATAACGCACAAAATATCCACCATCAAAGTCTTAAAAATATTATGTATCAGTATCTACTGAATATTGAAAATATAAAATCTGCAAAAAGTTTTTTGTGGAAGTCTTTCTTACTTCGATTCAAGTTGGGATTTTTAATTAACTCATGTTAATATGTTTTATGTTAAGTCGATTAGATTGATAGTACTATGGAAGCATGTTTTTTTTCCAATGAGATGGTGTGTGTGGGGGTTATAATCTGAGAAAAAAGTCAGAATTTCTGAGATTCCAAGTTAATATTACAATCATGATTATTATTATGATATTATGATACAATTATGATATTATTTATATAATTAAGTTATATTTTGGAACAACCATATTATTACAAGTATTTGAACTGTTGTACCAAACTCAGATATTCTGACTCTTTTCTTAGAATATAACCCACTGCGCACTGTTTAGAGTTTTCTTCTTACAAATGTTGTTACCAGTTTAATTACTGTTGTGTTCATTTTGATTACCTTACATACAATTTATTATGATTTTAAAACGATATTTTTATTAAAGTGAGTACATCCTTTCCCTTTTTAGTTATTCCTATAATATGTAACTACAGCAAATACTCAAAAATATCTTAAAGTGGCTTCTAACAGCTTTAAATTGCATGAATACTCTAGGATTCCTCAATAAAGTGTATTTTTACATGAACTACTAGTTTTTCTTTTTTCTTTTAGTGAACTGAACGTCATTCTGCAAATATAGTCTGGAAATATAAAAGTTTTATGTCTATTCACCTGAGTTTAAAAAGTAAATATTGCATTGAGAGAAGAGAAAATATTACAATCACTGTAAATGGCTTAGTTTGAGGATTTAAAAGAGCCACAGACCAGAGTATCTAGATCCGACACACTCCAAAACACTGCAACAATCACCCCGGGGGCAGGAAGGCTATCATCGTGGACTGCGCTATAAAGATCTGGAGCCCACAAGCAAGTAGTACGATGACGCCAAAAAGAAACACAGTAAAAACTCCTGCCATAGCTTTATTCCTCTGAGGCATGTCTGATTCTGTTTCATGGCTTCAGCTATCTAGGGTTTTTACATACGAGGGAACAGGATGGAGAGGAAAATATTATTCTACTTCATTACTGAGAGGAAATCCCCAAAAAGAAGTATTGAAAATTATAAATAGTAAAGAAAGAAGCTCATGTTCCTATCAATAGCCAGACCAATACTGCTGGAAACTGCAAACTCACCAGGTTTTAATGGAATTTATTTGTTGTCATGCTATCCTGCCAGGCATTGAGGCTTCTACTGTGATTTATGTTGCAAGACATCCATATTACTGGAGTACAGTGATATTGACAAAAGTCGAATCGTGTTTATATATAAATGTATTCATCGTAACTTGTCTGTCATATTATGGGATCACAGGCTAATACACAGTATGCATCTCTCAGCTCTCTACTATAGATATATTTTTCTTTGTTTATGTGCCTTATTAGTTTAGTTTTATTTATTTACTTGGTTTATGGTTTCCTTATTTTGCACTGATTGATTTATTGCATGGTATTCCTTCACTATTACTTGATTTTATTGGTTAATTCACTTTGATTATTGTTTTTCACCAGTGAATTTGATGGGGTGGTATCCTTTTCTTATGAGGATAGTGCCCCAAGTGGTCCAAAAGCCAGCTGCAGACCCAGTGGTGGCCCCATAGGTAGGAGGGCCATGGTATGAGGAGGTGCCAAATCCCGCTCCGGTTCAGGGAGAAGCAGTCTGAAGGTCCAAAAGAGTGAACCTAGGAGTAAGACCTCAGTGGTTTAGGGAGTGAGCGCAAGACAAAACCAAATTATCCTGTTGAGATCCTGCAAAATGCCCCATGAACAAGCAGGAACTAAAGACAGCTGCAGTACAGGCCTGGCAGAGCATCACCAGGGAAGAAACCAGCATCTGGTGATGTCTATGGGTTCCAGACTTCAGGCAGTCATTGTCTGCAAAGGATTTGCAACTAAGTATTGAAACTAACAATTTAATTCATGATTATGTTACTTTGTCAAAAGACTTTTGAGGCCCTAAAATTGGGGGGACCACATATAAAAACGGGTGTAATTCCTCCACCGTTCACCCAATTCGGATGTAACTACCCTCAAATTAAAGATGAAAGTCTACACTTAAAGCACATTTCCTTTCAAATCAATTGTGGTGACGTACAGAGACAAAATGATGACAATTGTGTCACTGTCCAAATGTGTATGGACCTAACTGTATATGGACTGTGTAAGCTCATTCTCCCCAAACCTACCTTGCAGTGCTGGCAAGACACGGTCCCTCTGGTGTGGGCGGTGCTCTGGACTCCGGACCTGGGCAGCAGTGGGAGAGACAAGCGGTACAAGGGTGAGAAAGGGATGTGGAATAAGGGACCCCAGTGTACGATTGCAGAGAAGCAAACTTACTGGTTGTGGTGTGTGCCTTTCTCCTGAGCCCTTTTTCTTGGTGTCTCTCTCGTTCCTGGCTGATGGCTGCCAGAGAGCCACACAAAGGGACCTACAGTGGCAGCTTGAGACTGGGCTCTGGAGGAGGAATATTGGAACTGCTTCGTATTCGTTGAACTCAAGACATTTAAGGACTGTGAAGTACTTTTCTTTCCTTTATTGCGATTTGTTTATTGATTTAGGGGCTTTAGATTAGAGATGCTTAGAATAGTTTTAGAGCAGTTTTGTACCGTTTCGATATATTAGCTTAGGATTTTAGGATAGTTTTATTAGATATGTATGTTCATGCAGTTTTAGTTTTTGGTAGAATTTTAACTGATTTCTTCCTCAATTTCATTAAAGGCATTTTAGCAGTTAATATGATAAATATTCAGCCCCTCGGAAGTGCCCAAACTATTAGACTCCGTGCCCTGCTAGTTTGACGGTAAATTTTTGCTGTGTGATATTTGCTGATGTATATTTGTGTAATAAATACCTTTGACATTCATTTGGAGTCTGTGGTGCATGTTCTGAGATCAAGCCCAGGCTGCGCGGCATAGATGGTGGTAGCGAGTTCACCTTCTTGCCAATATACAAATTTCGATATTGTTCTTTGCCTTGTTCATTGTATGACTTGTATTTGTCCTACTGGTACAGTGATGTAAAGTCCACAATTGCGCAGACTGAGTACAACATGGACGTAGGGCTCCTTGACTTTGGTGTCTCATATACAATCGTCAGCACTGGGGTAAGGACCAAGGGCTTCTCATTACAGACACCCCAGGCCTGTTTGTGGACACCAGCGCTGAAGAGAGGATCTGGGGTGAAACATTCAGAAGGCAGAGTTTCGAGGGGTCTTCATGATACGTTTTGAAGAACAGCCCTATTATCTGCTGGAAGAGGTTGTATTAGGTTCTGCAAATTAAAAAACTTAAAACGAAATGTAAGCAAATATCCACGTGACACGTCTTGAAAATACAGTCCTATTTCCTGAAACAATCTGCATCTGCTAAAGTCTTGCCCAGGCATGTGTTCAGTGAAGCATCAAATGAAACCAAATCAGGGCAGGGCCGTCCGCACGTCCACAGGCAGCGCATCCTCGGTTGCGGCCATTTCACTGCACTGCTTTACCTGAGGAAGAAGACATGCTCCTCCTGATTTTCTACGGTAACCTTTAATTTGATTGGAAAAAGCATATATCTTAAAGTAAATACAGCACATATTATATAGATAACAGAGCAGAATTTGTTGCCTGCTAATTTATGATGTTTAGTCTTATTTAGTTGGGCACAGTGGCAGTAAAGTTTAAGTTTGAAGGACTCTTCGTACAGGGGTTTGACCGAACATAATTATGAGATATGTTGTTCTACATGTCAGTATTGCTGTTTAATGTATGTAGTTTGATCTTTTAAAATAATTAAGAATGTAACATGTATGAAACTGGGTAAGCTGGCTCTGCTCTTTCCACTCACTAACAAAGCTCTACATTTTCCATTTAGTGCTCAATACAGTGTCTCCAGGACTCGGTTGCCGGACATACTATTTAGTAGACAGACGTGGTGACTGGTATGAAAGCCAGACATATTGCAGAAATCATTTCACAGACCTAGCTATAATTCGGACTGAAGAGGATGCACAAACTGTTAATGGTTTATTAAGTATCAATAAAGTATACCCTTGGGTGGGAATGTATAAAACTTCTGATGGAAAGTGGCAATGGACGGATGGGACCCTGTTCACCCCAGATGTTTTGGGTAATGCTTCTTATTATAATGAAAATTACTACTGTGCCTACGTGGCACCATCTCACAAATTAAGATGGGAGACAGACGATTGTACACACAAAAATCAGCTTCCTCTTTGTTATAAAGGTAAATATATTTATATATATAACATTTTAAGAACAATAGTGCTTCTAACCTTACAAACGTAAGTAAGGTTGATTTTTAATATCTTTAACAAACTGTTTTGATTTTCCTTGCAATATATTTTAATTAAAAAAACTAGTTATCTCATGACTATCAACACCATTTCCTAGATATTTTCTAAATTGCGTCCCTGTGCTATCCCATTTTCAATCCCATTTGCTGTGAAAACTGAAAGCTTGATTTAAAAAACAACAACACTGCATTGACCTTTTCCATTTCTTTGTAACAAAACCCAACTGCAGAAACCACCACAATCTCTTCGGCCGTAGGCGACAACACAAAAGCTGTGCAGCTCGGCAGCTCGCCTCTGGCCTCCACTGCCGCGATTGCACCACTTACTACACAACACCCGCAGACAAACGCACTGCAGAGCTCAGGTATGGGACATCGGTTGAGTTTACCTGCATCTCTCACACTTTGCACATCGAGGTCACTATTGTCTCTCACTGCCCTTCACTCTCCTGTCTCTTTATCGAGGGGATAGTGAAATGGCAATGCTGAGCTGAGCCTTTCTGTCATTCTGTACAGCGACAAAGAAAGTGATTGTGAGGGTCAACCTGGAAGCCCTGAAGGAGGTGGACTTTAAAGACCCCAGAGTGCGAAACTCTCTTTTAGCTCAGGTAGGTAAAACCAGGTAAATAGGGTTTCCAAATTGTGTGCACATCTACACAAATATAAACACACACACAGAAGGAGAAATGGGAAAACAAAGCTGGTGAAAGACCTGACCTGCAACTATCAACTACACTAAAGAGCAGTTTCTCATAAAGCAGTTTATATGGCAAATCTTCATATTGAAATTCTACCTACTGATACCATTTCCCTTTTACAAATACAGCCGACTCAATATTAAATGCGTTGCTGTTCCAGATTATAAAGCTGCTCTCCAAGCACGGCCCAATGACAGACTCCACTGTCGGCTGGGTGGAGCGGGAGGGAGAGATTGTTCACAGGAGAACGGAGTGCTGAAGATGGAAGATGGAAACGACACGAAACTTACAGGTTATACCAACGGACTGCCTTGCTCTTCTAGACAACCAAGTGCACAAAATATCCATCCTCAAGGTCCTTAAACAATTATATACTCAGAGGTATCTTTTGAATATTATGATAGAGATGTAAAACCTGCAAGAAATGCTTTTTGTGGAAGCTATTTAATTATTGCCTGACTTTGATTCAAGTTAACAACAAAAATAATTTGATCAAAAACTGCAGTTTCCAAATATATTTTTTTCCTAAATAGATTGAATTATTGTTTTACTTGATCTGTACTAAATAATAGTAGATACTTTTGAGAGTTTTTCTTCTTCCAAACGTTACTACCGCTTGAATACCTTACTGTTCATTTTGATTACTTTCATACATTATATTATGATTTTTAAAACTATATATTTATTAAAGTGACCTGCAATGAAAACTGCTAGAAAAGTACATCCTTTCCATTACAGTAAATACTTACACATATCTTAACATGGCTTCTAACAGCTTTAAGATGCATGAATACACTTGAATTTCTCAATAAAGTGTCTCTTAACATAAACTGCTAGTTGCGTCTTTTTTCTGGTAGTGAACTAAACTTTACTCTGCAGCTTTATATGTCTTTCACCTGAGTTTAAAAAGTAAATATTGCATTGAGAGGGGAGTCAATATTACAACCAGTGTAAATGGCTTTGTTTGAGGATTTACAAGGGACAAAGACCAGAGTATCTAGATCCGACACACTCCAAAACACTGCAACAATCACCCCGGGGGCAGGAAGGCTATCATCGTGGACTGCGCTATAAAGATCTGGAGCCCACAAGCAAGTTGTATGACGACGCCAAAAAGAAACACCGTAAAAACTCCTGCCATGGCTTTATTCCTCTGAGGCGTGTCTGACAATCACTAGCTGCAAAATTATTTTTCATTGCTTTGGCTTTCTGGGGGTTTTCACGCCAGGGAACAGGATGGAGAGGAAAATATGATTCTGCTACATTACTGAGAGGAAACCCCTCCAAAATAAGTACTGAAAATAATAAATATTAGTTCCTATCAATAACTAGAACAATACTTCTCGAAACTGCAAACTCATCAGGTTATGATGTAATCCTATCCTGCCAGGCGTTGAGGCTTCTACTGTGATTTATGTTGCAAGATATCCATATTACTGGAGTACAGTGATTTTCACCAAAAGTCGAATCGTGTTTATATACAAATGTATTCATCCTAACTTGGCATGTTGTGGAATCACAGACCAATATACAGTTCGCCTCTTTCAGCTAATTTCTATAAACTCATCAGCATTTATTTTGATCACTGGTCACGTGCACAGTAAAAAATACATATTTACATATTAAATCAAATTATATCAAACACCCACAGCTGAAAATCATTCAATATTTTTGGAACAGTAAACTGAACATATTTCTCAGTGCTTGTGTGTGCATTGTGAAAATGTTTGCACTGGAGCAAAACCTTCCTCTACAACCCCCCATCATTGAGCACTTTGTTTTTCCATCAAGATCTTGGTGGCCAAAGCAATGACATCTGGGTGCACCAGGCAATCCAGTAGATCATTGGTAGAGATTGTGGGACAGCCGGCACAGCTGCCCACATGCTTCCCGTTATTGAGAGTAGTTGACTCCTGTCTCTCCGGTGTGCTTTGGCAACAAGTTTCCCCACAACAAACACGGTTGAGTTCATGTCTGAGCTTGCTGGGAGGAGAGTGTTCACAGCTGGAGGTCTTTGCCTTCCCAGACTCAGACTGTGGGAGCTGCCCACTGGGAATTTGAGGCACAGCAAGAAGATCGGGTCCAAAGGGAAGGCTGGAAGGACAGTCCGCATCTCCATCTCTGTCGGCAGGTTGGGCCTCGGGGGGATGTCCTCTGCAATCCCGTTTCCCCAGCCGCGCGACTGTCGAGCCCATCCTGGTGGCCGTAGGTTCATGGCAGGGACGTCTTGGCCTTCTGAGGCACGACTGCATGGCGAGATTTAGGTACCGTAGGTTTTCTTCGTGTGACGTGATTTCGGCCTTAAACAGGTGAATACAAAATTAAATACGAGATCTAGTGCTTAATGCATTTGTTTACGTCTCCTGAGGAACTTCTGACTATTCTCAGAGTGGCTTCCTCTTTCAAGAAGGATGCCCTCAACCCCACCCCCACCATTGATTAGTGCCAGTTCTTTTTATTATTTTCCTCTAGACTTCCTGTATTTACAGTGCGCTCAGACTTCTGCTTTTGTTGTCACATACTGTGAAATGGAAAAACTCTATAAGCAGTGAGAAGGCCAAGCTTATCTAAACAGTGTCACAATCCAGCATTATGTCTGCAATCTTTGTGGACAACCTTATTGGTAAATTCCCCTGTAGTATATGTTCAATTGTTGTGCTCTGTCAGAACGAGCCTCACCTCGGTGGGGTTCAGCCAGAGATCGGTGTTGTCGGGGCCAGGGGCCGACTTCAGGGCGCACACGATGGTTCGAGTCAGGGCCTCACTGACGCGCACCTCGTCATCGACGTCCTGTAGCATAGCGAAAACAGAGGCGTCAATCAACAGATTTCCTCGTTTTCCAGATTCATTTTTCACACACAAAAGTGTGATTTTTTTTTAAACAGATCTTTACATTAGTTATTTGGTAGTAGAAATGCGGAGGCGTCAGACAATCCTTCCGTCAAACAAAAGAGGGAAACACTGAGAACATTTTCCTACAGGAAGAGTGGAGGGGAAAGGAAGATAAATAATAAATAAAAACTGAACAATTTCAATTGAATTGCAATTTCAAGTTGCCTAAATGTATGACTCTATGGGTTTTATTTCTAAAACTGCATAGACACTTTAGTCTTACGTGAATCATTCTATACAATCTTCTGCATTATTTATTTCCACCAGAAAATGTCATGTTCCATTGTATTGCTATATGCAATTCAGAAGTCATAAATCACCGTGACAGGTCTATCTTGATTCCAAGGCAGAGCAGTCTTTTATCATTACCATTCACTTACACACCTCATTTGCAGATATCAATACTTTCTCCAGCAAATACTTACAAGTGGAGCCCTGAACATTATGCAATCCAGAGAGAGCGCTGAGACGCACAGAAGACAGAACTCACTCAAAATCAAGAGGGCTGACGGGGGTAAGGCATTCGATTTCACAGAGAGATAATATCACTGAGGTGGTTTGAGACACAGCGCTCTCACCAGTTCCATCCAGGAGTTGATGCTGACGGTGATGGGATCGACAGACTCCACATAGTGCCACCAGTGTCTCGGAACAAACAGGACCTGGATCATGACAAGATCAAATCATTCATAAAATAAAACTATATAAAGTGCTATACACATTTGAGTATCAAATAAGTGTAATTCAACAACACAAATTAAACTTCCCAGATCTCCAATGTCAACAGTGAACACAGGACAGAAAACTGAAGGGCACATAGGAAAGCCACAAGTGAGATAAAAGAATTCCACGAGATAGTCAAAAGAATGGTATTTCCTGAAGTTTCTCATTGTCTTGTGTCTTTACAATCTGGTGTAAAATATCCCCAAATGAGCACACAAGGGAGAGTGGAAAGATTGTCTTTTTGTCTTCAGTTCCTCAAAGGTTTTAATGGAAACAGACATTTGTTGCCCAGGTGTCGATTTCTATACAGAGGGAAATCAATAATAGCAACAAGATCACGAGTGATAACTCTCTCACGGGTATGTTTCTCTACAAACTGCTCAGGCAGCCTGCTAAAGACACTGGAACACAAAACACATAAAAACTAGGCCTATTATTATATGAAGCATGTGGTGCAATCTCTGTTGAATGTCCCGAGTCCTTCGCTTGGCAGACACATTGAAGAAAATAAAGCAGGAGCTGGAGTTTGGCATTTCATCTCTTTATGTGGTAGACCGAATATCTAATAATCAAAGTTTTCACATATAAATATGTATACAAAGAATTTATGAAGAAGGAGCTTGAAGGCAGGGATATGTCAATTATCCACAGTTCTGGTGTCAGGAATGAAAATCATATCACAAAGTAGAGACATACATAAAGCTGCTTTCATCTCATCATGCAAATCACCCACTTGACTCAAATAGATATGTTATCTAGGGGTTTTGTGTATCGCTGGACCGGTGTTGGGAGCCATTGTGTACAGGAATGTTTGACAGAACCTTCACTTTTTTACAATGATATAAAATAAGTGTCCAGTAGGTGGCAATGATGACATTTTGAAAAAGAAAAAAAAAACAAAAAACTGGGATCCTGCCTATGATAAATTCGCTGTGATGGAAACACCTTTTTGTTTTTACAGAGCAGGAAAGGCATGGCATCATTATTTCATCGACATCCATTTTGCTTTAACAGCATTCCGAACATCCATCTACAAAATATTATTATTACTTTTGGGAAGAGGCAGTTGACATTTCAGCACTAATGCAGTTGAAAGATGAGAGATTACAACTGAAAAATAGCACCACTTCCAAAATACATTTATATGCATCTTTTACAGTTCATATATTTGATAAGTTCTAAGTGTTAATGTTATTGTGGCTGTCCAGTATTTGTTTAAAAGAAAAACATGTTGGTCTGCCCTTTAAAGATCTAAATTCCTATAGTAAATATACAGGTGTACAGAAGGAGTTTAAACATAACATTGTTATTAATATACATGTAAAACCCTGGACTTATTTTTATTTTATACTAGACTACTCTATACTATTAAACCTTTAACGAGAAATCAATTAACTATCTGAACAAATAACTGAACACTTTGTGAGGGTGACATTGAGATTTCACTAGCAAACTAGTGGCATTACAAAGTCTCATTCTGTTGCTTAAAAAAACAGGCCTTACTGTGCTTTGTGAATTACATCCCTAAATTTCACAGATGTGCTTGCAGGAAATAAGTTAATGTATGCTACCAGTGTGTGTAACTCACAGCACGAAATAGCACTGGGGGAATGGTTATTCAAGTACAGCCTATTCACAGTAAATCAAAAAGAATCTAATATTAAATCAAGCTGCATATGAATTAATTTAAGATTAGTGCTCTCAATAAAGAAGACAGGACCAACATCATGAGATGTTACTGTTCAATCCAAATGTCATTACTTTTCACAGTTTATACTCCATTGAATTTGAAAAATGAAAATGCAGAATGGCAAATGTAACGATGCAAACTTGATTTACATAATGTGGCTAAAATTGATAAAGCAAGAAAGAAACTCTTACCCTACCTAAACTTTTTTCCCTTTCATTTAGATTACGGCCATTTTTAAGAATGTGCTTGTATTTAAATTACATTTACAGTGGTACATTAAAAAAATATATTTGAAAAGAATAAGTTACTTTGATTCGGCTATTTGGACACCCATTGGAGCAGAGCTGATGTCTGTCATCAACTCGTTTGCATAGTGTTGGCCTCAGAACCGCCCCACCAATATCTTTAGATTGAAATGCATCATGTGCAATATATCAAGCGGAAAACCCCTCCAAATTCAGACTTACAATTCAATGTTATTTTTGCATGATTTCCTTTCACCTTTTTGCAACAGATACTTAAAACATGTGTAGCTGACAGGTGCAAACAAATATCATTAACTATTCTGCAGAGTGCGATACTGGGGTCCGGTTTCCCCTGCGGAAAGGAGATTAAAATGTGACTCATCCAATTTTCCTTCTGGGTGCCAATTATTTTATTTTCAGAAGTCCTCTAAAGCAGACTAATTAAATCAAGAAAAGGCCATTTGAGCTTCCATGCTCCCCCCCACACAGTTTTTTTTCTTCCATTTAAATGATTTTTCTAACTGAAATCGCCCATTAATGTGTGAATGTTTTGTTTATATTAGGGACAAAACTGTGCAGCGTGGCTGAAAAGACAGCCTGCTAATGCACTGATCAAAGTGTACGTTATAAGTGCTCCATTTCAGCTCCAGGATTTGCCTGCCAGGTAGAGATAATTTGCATTTGAACTAAAGAGCATTTGGTTTAATTTGCATAAAATAAAAAGGCAAGCGTTCCTAGATCATCTGCAGCCTAACCAAGATCAATAGTAATTGCCTTGTCACAGCATGGTCTTTGAGAGAGCAAGCAGTCTCTCTGCAAGCTGCTAAAGCATTAAGGGGAAAATTACACCGTATAAAATAAAGGGTCTGAACACCTGTTTTTAGCATATTAATACACCTTCATTGGTGATGTTGAAAACATTTCTATGTTTTGTCTATAAACTCACAATAACCCCTAAGGATCATAGAGTTGCTAATTTACCAAGTGTCACAAACACTTTCCCCAGTTATTCGGCCTTCCTAGCATTCAAAGAATACACCATTTTATCAACAATGTCCGTGGTATATATTTAAATATCCCAAAGTTATTTGTTTTGGGTCACTAAAGTCACGCATCGTCAAAGGATCGGACTGAAGAGGAGTAAACAACAATATACTGCCTCAATTTCAGCCTGAAGTGTTCACAGCAGATGTTTACCGAAGACAAGCACTTTTGAGAGTATTTTCACATTTCTAGTTGAGGCTCAAGATTTGAGAATGAGTGCACAAGTGGAAACAAACTAATTATCAGTACCATAAGCTACTGAACCCATGGACTGGGCTGATAACCTTTGTCTGAATGAGGATGTTAAAAATCGAGTGGCATGCAAACGAAGCAAGCATCCGCCTGGCAGGTCGTGCACTTTAATCTTAAAATGAGGTTTGCATCACGGTAAGGAGCTGAAAAGTACAATATGACTTCTTTGACCTTGCACTGCGTCGTCTGGCGGCATTTTCCACAAACATAAATAGTGAAGCCGGCCTCCTTCACCTCCATTTAAAGTGTCAGATCAGATGAGTGCACACGAAAGACTTTTTCAAAGTTACGGCTGCAATGTTGCCGGGTCATTAGCTCATTCTACTGCGCTTCAATCTGATCCTTACTAAAGGACAGTATTAGTTCACAGGGCATTATGCTCATAGGTACATTCGTCCCCCAACTTCTAGCAGGAATAATCTGATTAAAGCATAAGGAAAACATCAAAGTTTGATTGGGTACCATCCTTTTATACAACATCTTTTTATACCTCTGCATTCATAATACATATTTCTGAAGACAATGTCAAGCTAAAAGGCAAAAATGAGATGAATACATCAGCTATGGCATAGTGGAAGGCTGCAGCCACTAACCTAGGGACAATAGGGCTTTGAGGTAATCAGTATGGATATCTGTCAGGAAGCCATTCTGCGTATAAAAACATTCAAATGCTCCAGATTTAGGGATGTGAAGAGTTTTGACACAATTCACTTTTTAACACATACCTTTGAGATCTTCTTTTGGATGTATAAACCTTCATGAATAATTTTCTATAACAATCTATTATTAAGTGAGTTTTTCAATGTAATTTGAAGGGCAGAGCACTTTATTAATGAAGAATACCAATACTCTGTCAGGGAAGGTTTGTTCTTGTGTGACAAATATCTAGTTCTCTGATGTGCTTCTTTAAACATCATATTTCCCCTAACGAAAATGTGATTCCCTCACCTTTTCTAGAGATATATTAAATAATAATGCATTTCTCTGCTTTAATGGAACATCTGACAAGAAGAAGGTGTGTTTTAACTGTTTAACTAGGTGCAGGATGTAGCACCTTAAATAAGAAGTGCAGACCCATACCTGTCCCGGGAGCAGTGTGACCATGTGCATTCTCGTGCTAGCAAAAGCAGGAAACTGAGTGAAGTCAGGGTTGACCACGTTGACTTTGCTGAACACGCTAGACTCCTCGTAGGGTATTCTAGTGGGATACAGGCTGTGTGTGTCTTCAGGTGGAAACAGATACCATCTTTTCCTGAAGAGAAACAGTGGATTACTGTGAGAATGTGATTTAAGTGGCACAAAGGAACAAACATCTGACTGTTCAAATTATGTTCTCCTTGAAACCGACCCTGTCTGTCCTACCATCGCTGAGAGATACCTGGTCTTACTGGGAGTTGTCTTTCACATCTGACAGCATGATATATAAGATATTACTGAGATGTCTTCCAGAAGGGGTCAAAAGACACAGTAACAAAGAGGAGACATCTTAAAGAAGTAGGACTAATCTCCATCCTATGATAAAGTCAAACAGGATGTTGCTTATGGAAAGAAAAGGCACACAAGTATGGAAATTCTAGAAATACATACTATTTTGTAATAGCCTCTTGTTCTTTAAGCCAGAGTCAGTCTTTGTTATGTATAATATTATATGTTATTGTCTACCCTGAAGAAAAGTAAGGAGGGACAAAATTAAATGGATGAATTTTGTAGACTGGAGAGATATGCATTTCACAGAAAGATTAAAGCTCTTCTATTCAATGGACTCTTTGTCTCATTTACCTTCCCTCTGACAAGTGCTGAACAGAAATTGCTTTCTTTCCCTCAGCACATAAATGAAAATGAACACATTCCCTTCGTGTGTCTTGGCCCCTTGGAATTAAATGAGGCTCCTTATGATCTAAGCTGGTTTCTAAAGTCTTCAATTCCTGCACCCAATGGCCCATTACGTGTCACAAAATGCTCACATCGTGGATTTATCACTTCCATCTCAGGACTTTTCTTTACTTCAATCTGTATTAATGTTTGTAATTGTATTCTTCTTCCCCCTATATCTTGGTGCCTCTATGGAGAACAAAATCAATTTCAGTGTATATCACATCTCTCAATCCAGTCGAAAAGAGGACAATAAAAACATCTGGTATTGTACTGCACATACCGCGTGCAAATGCTTAACACTTTGAAATACCTACCGTCCTTGCACCTGAAGCACTAGATTACAGCCGTACGAGTCCAGGTGGCAAGGTGTATTAGCCCCCCCGGTGCCAATCCACAGGGTGCTCTCTCTCCCATCTCTGCCCGGGAATCCAAAGTCTTGCCACCTGATATCCTGTTGAACACACAGAGGAGACGCAACCATGGCCCTGGGTGAGTACACAAATGTCCTTGGCATTTATTTACTGATTGTAATTGTGCATTTGAAATGTGTTGGTCTGGCATGCTTCTTGAGGTATATTTTGTATTTTATTTCATGGTACATACTCGAATATATTTAATTAGGCAACCAAATCCCACATTGCCTTTGATCAAATCAGGAATGCACAATTTCCAGCCTCCAGGCAGGGCCTCAGGATTGTCTGGTTATCGTTCTGCCCCAGATCTTACTGAACTAAAGCACCTGTTACTTACATAAGAATATAAGAAGAACATAAGAAAGTTTAGAAACGAGAGGAGGGCATTCGACCCATCATGCTCGTTTGGTGTCCATTAATATCTAAGTGATCCAAGGATCCTATCCAGTCTATTTTTAAATGTTCCCAAACTTTCAGCTTCTACCACATCGCTGGGGAGTTTGTTCAGATTGTGACGCCTCTCTGTGTAAAGAAGTGTCTCCTGTTTTCCGTTTTGAATGCCTTGAAGCCCAATTTCCATTTGTGTCCACGGGTGCGTGTGTCCCTGCTGATCTGGAAAAGCTCCTCTGGTTTGATGTGGTCGATGCCTTTCATGATTTTGAAGACTTGGATCAAGTCCCCACGTAGTCTCCTCTGTTCCAGGGTGAAAAGGTTCAGTTCCTCAGTCTCTCCGAGTAGGACTTTCCCTTCAGACCTGGAATAAGTCTGGTTGCTCTCCTCTGAACTGCCTCTAGAGCAGCGATATCTTTCTTGAAGTGTGGAGCCCAGAACTGTCCACAGTATCCAGATGAGCTCTAACTAGTGCATTGTACAGTCTGAACATTACTGCCCTTGTTTTAAATTCTACACTTTTGACAATATACCCTAGCATTCTGATTGCCTTTTTTATTATTTCCCCACATTGCTTGGATGGAGAAAGTGAGGAGTCCACATAGACTCCTAGATCTTTCTCATGCGTTACTTCATCTATATCTGTACCTCCCATAGTGTAATTATAGTGGACATTTTTGTTACCTGCATGTATTACCTTGCACTTGTCCACATTGAATTTCATCTGCCAGGTGTTGGCCCACAACTGAATATTATCTAAGTCCCTCTGAATAGCCTCTGGAGCCTGAACTCCACTAACAACCTCACTCCAGTTAGAAGCAACTCCTCTAATTGACACCCTGTTTCCTATTCATCAACCAGTTCATAATCCATCTACTTACATTACCCTGAATGCCTACAGCTTCCAATCTGAGGATCAGTCTTTGGTGTGGAACCTTATCAAAAGCTTTTTGGAAATCTAAGTATATCATATCATATGCTTTCACCTGATCTACAGCTGCAGTTGCATGTTCACAGGTATAACATGCAACAGGTATAAATCAGCTGCCAACTGAAAGGTTTATCTATATCCTGCAGAAATCTGGCACTCAAGGACTGGAGTTGTCCATCCCTTGTCTAAAAACTAACATATTTTCTGGGATTGTTCAATAATGGCTTAGATTCACTGAAGAAGAACACAAAAGACGGGTTCTCTGAAATTGTATGGGATATTTGACTTCAGATTACTCTTCTTTCTTCTTTTTATTTACTGTCCCTTTACTGTAGCACTCAAGGCTAAAATACTGATATTCCTTTAGCAATCCAAAGTAATGCATCTGGTATCCATGAAGGCAATTTCCTGCTTACCACACTGGAACAGAAGAACGGATGAGAAACTGAACGTTCAGAATTCAGACACATTTTAAGAGAATATACTGTCCTCAGCTATATCTCTAATGACGGGAGCACTATAAATGTTACACAAAAGACAAAATATATCATCTGAAGTGCTTTATTCCGGGCCTATTTTTAGTGGATAGCAATTGAATACTTGAGTTAAGGCAGTTATCAATTTAGATATGATCTTGTATGCCAAAATGTTTCTGACTAACCCGACTAACCAATGATAAAATAATAAACCTGTGGCTTCAATAACAGAAATCTCATGGTTTTTAGTGCTGTCATTAGTGGAACAGTAAACACTGGCTTCTTAAAGAATTGTTGAATACTAATCCGTGTGTGTGTGTGTGTGTGTGTTGGTCTGGAAAAAGGCATCTGAGAAAAATGGAAAGTCACTCAAAAGAAAAGTGTGTGTTCTAACAGCAAGCAAATGGTATTACAGTACTGCATATTGTCCTGCAAAATGTACAAATCATCACTAACCATTCAGAATTAATGTACTGGAATACTATTTAAGGGGAAAACAAGTTTTTCTTGTTCAGTATACCTGAAACTTTATATTCTAGCATATCGCCCTAGCTGCCCTTGTAACAGTGACTATGTCAAGCCATTTGCCATTTACAAAAACATTGCAATATATTATTGACTTTTAATGCTTGAAGTCATGATTTAGATGGGCGTTTTAAATGCATTTTTTGTATCGCTGGAGAGCACTCCACCTGCGTCAATCAGAAGAAATGGGGCTTGATTTACAAAATATAATTGCAGCCATTTCAAATATCATCAAATCAAACTACATCCACTCAAGCTTTTCCTTATTTCACTTTAACCTAGCTGCAAATTGAAATTTCCAAACATATCACTTGATTGTGGCTTTCTTTGCCAGAGGCCTCTTGCATCTACTCAGTGAAGAGCCGTCATCAAGAATTGGGTCTGGAATTTACACTTGGCAGGAGGGTCTAAGTTTTGATTTATTTAGGCCTAGATTACATTTTTTTATTTAAGTCATGTCCTTTTTTTAAAACAGAACAAAGTTCTGATACATAGTACTTTTTATTTTTGTTTGATAAAGAAAATAAAAAATAGATGGTTGTTGTAAACTTTTGATTACTGGTAGTTACTGTATATATTTGCCCTTGTGCTGTCAGTCCTATTGTCAGATGGTTTGAAAAATAAAAAAGCACAGAGATGCTGCTCAGCACCCTGGATAATGAAATCATTACTATATTCAGGCAACTGTAAATGATAAACAGTGCCATCTTCAAATTCAACAACTTCTAAATGGCACTATTAATCATTTAAAAAAGCCCTACCCATCTGCTTGTCATAATCTCCCTTGTTTTAGCAGAACTGTCAACAAAGATGAGCAACCAATAAGCATTTATTATTTTTTTAAGCATAAGCTAAGCAGGTAAGGCAAAAAGAAAAGCTTTTGAGCATTTTTTTTTTGTACGCTCTGACATGTTTCAAGACCTAAACTAATATAGAGGAAAAAAGCTGACTGTCTTACAGATACATCCTGGGGTTGATGTAAAAAATAGTGTGGAAATTTTGCATAACCATCTGCCAGGAATCCACAACATAATGATTGATTTTAGGCTTAGAAAAACTGAGAAAAGTGCCACTAGACCTATTCTTGGGCTAATGGAGAAGTTAAATTAAATATTAAAGGCTTTTAAGATAGCCGTGCTAAAAGCTGGCCATCGAGTGGCAAAATCGTGTAAGTTATACGTTTCCTTAAGTAAGCAAAGTGTGAAAACAAGATGTTAAAAAATACCAATTACACAAATAATCAGTTTAATCAAGTGGTTAAGGTAGAACAAAACAGGCAAAATGACACAAAGTCTGGATGAGATCTTATTCAATGGTGAAGCAGACAACATGAAGCTCAGTCACTTCATGAGACTTTCTAGAGAAATAACGTGCACATGGAAAAATTTGAGGTAGTAGACTAAAACGATAAACATTTCTATTTACAGAATGGTAGCCATGCACTAAAAATGTCTAACATATACACCCACATCACATTTTGTGCTATCCCTTTGGGGATATATCAAATGATTGCAAATAAATCATTTTAAAAAACATTTGCCACTACTAGGGAGAAATTATATCTAAAACAGGTTACATTAAGAAATTATAGGAGCTGATTAATGGTGAAGGGAAATTGGAAAGTTTTGCATCTTTGCCTCCATCCCACCCTTGAGGGATCAGCTATTAAAGGTAAGCGGGTCGTCATGCTTCTCCATGCCCGTCCAATCCCTGGCCTCTCAGACAGACTGCCAGAAATGGAAATCTGCCTGTCAGAGTGTTTCTCTGATCTAAGCCAGTGTCGAGTACAAAGTGGAGCAGAGCAGTGCAGCTTGCACATTGGAAATTAAAATCACCTCTTTAATTAAATGGATGAATTGCAGGGGTAGATCAAAATTGATCTCAACGGCCTCTGATGAATTACTGGCAAGTGTACACGTGTATAAAATATCGGTAGCATCGGTTGAAATCCTTTTGAGTTTAATCCGTATCTGATCTTTAACAGAACAGAAAACTAACACTGCAGAGATAAGTGTGGGAAACTCAGCATTGGAGAGCGTAGTATGCAATTCACAAGAGTCCTGGAACGGACAGCACATCAGAAGAGGAGGAAAAGGCCGACAGGACCATTAAGACTGTTGTGTTTTATATATAACAAAAAAATAAGACAAAAAAGTACCTCAAACATGGATGATTTATCTTCCAAAAGCACTGCAATATACTTGTAGTCAGCATAAGCCCAGTATTCAGAGAACGGGTAGTCAGAGAAAGGTGTGGGTGGAGAGGCAGTCTGGCCAGTCGTCCAGGATACAAATTCTGTCAACTTGGCCTCTACATACGAGCACTGAGTCTCAAATAACGGGGCTAGAAAAACAATGGAAACGTTATGAAAACATATGATGCGATTTAGACTACATGAAGCACAGGGGGAATGCTAGTTTATCTTAGTTATTGGTCAAGATTAAATTAAAATGATTAACCACAAACCAAATGCAACTTCCAAGGTCCACTAATGTGGTTTCTTATGACACATGGCAGAACTACAGTATGCCACTCATATTTCTAATAAAGCAATATTGCAGGTACCTGAGTACTGGTAGTGGAGTAAAGGAAAGCTTCCCCCAAAGTGGGACATATCTGCACTATTTACAATGAGGGAAAAAAGTATCCCCTGATGATTTTGTACGTTTGCCCACTGACAAAGAAATGATCAGTCTATAATTTTAATGGTAGTGTATTTTAACAGTGAGAGACAGAATAACAACAAAAAAATCCAGAAAAACACATTTCAAAAAAGTTATAAATTGATTTGCATGTAAATGAGGGAAATAAGTACCTTCAGCTCCCTCCACAGATTTTCTATGGGATTAAGGTCTGGAGACTGGCTAGGCCACTCCAGGACCTTAATGTGCTTCTTCTTGAGCCACTCCTTTGTTGCCTTGGCTGTGTGTTTTGGGTCATTGTCATGCTGGAATACCCATCCACGACCCATTTTCAATGCCCTGGCTGAGGGAAGGAGGTTCTCACCCAAGATTTGACGGTACATGGCCCGTCCATCGTCCCTTTGATGCGGTGCAGTTGTCCTGTCCCCTTAGCAGAAAAACACCCCCAAAGCATAATGTTTCCACCTCCATGATTGACGGTGGGGATGGTGTTCTTGGGGTCATTCCTCCTCCTCCAAACATGGCGAGTTGAGTTGATGCCAAAGAGCTCGATTTTGGTCTCATCTGACCACAACACTTTCACCCAGTTCTCCTCTGAATCATTCAGATGTTCATTGGCAAACGTCAGACGGGCCTGTACATGTGCTTTCTTGAGCAGGGGGACCTTGCGGGCGCTGCAGGATTTCAGTCCTTCACGGCGTAGTGTGTTACCAATTGTTTTCTTGGTGACTATGGTCCCAGCTGCCTTGAGATCATTAACAAGATCCTCCCGTGTAGTTCTGGGCTGATTCCTCACCGTTCTCATGATCATTGAAACTCCACGAGGTGAGATCTTGCATGGAGCCCCAGACCGAGGGAGACTGACAGTTGTTTTGTGTTTCTTCCATTTGCGAATAATCGCACCAACTGTTGTCACCTTCTCACCAAGCTGCTTGGCGATGGTCTTGTAGCCCATTCCAGCCTTGTGTAGGTCTACAATCTTGTCCCTGACATCCTTGGACAGCTCTGGAATCTGATTGATTGATTGTGTCTTTTATACAGATAACGAGCTGAGATTAGGAGCTCTCCCTTTAAGAGAGTGCTCCTAATCTCAGCTCGTTACCTGTATAAAAGACACCTGGGAGCCAGAAATCTTGCTGATTGATAGGGAATCAAATACTTATTTCACTCATTAACATGCAAATCAATTTATAACTTTTTTGAAATGTGTTTTTCTGGATTTTCCGTGTTGTTATTCTGTCTCTCACTGTTAAAATACATTTAAAATGATAGACTGATCATTTCTTTGTCAGTGGGCAAACGTACAAAATCAGCAGGGGATCAAATACTTTTTTCCCTCACTGTAACTGTAAGAATCCTTTTCTCTATTATTCTTACTAAAAATTAAATAGTTAACTACCTAAATAAAAATGAGGATAGTGATACAAATCTCACAAGTGCTGTTACCAAAAACGTTTTTTAAAAAAAGGGAATCTTCGAAACAGATCGGCATAAAAGAGAATTTCCCCAATGATTCAGTGATGTAATCGGTGATTGCTTTAAAGCACACTGGGATAACAACAGACATATTTAACTTTATTATTATTATTATTATTATTATTATTATTATTATTATTATTATTATTATTTATTAGCAGATGCCCTTATCCAGGACGACTTACAAAACATAAGAGGACTATAAAAGTGCAATACAGTCTAGAATTACAGATCAAAGCATAGTACAAATTACAAGTCCAAAATTACATAAATGCATAAGAGAATGGTGAGATTGCATGATACTTAAACTCTTTTAACTATACATGCGCATTTATTTAGTGTCCCTGACAGACCATCCTCAAGTTGACTCTCATATTATAATTCAGCTGCAATAGCATGGTCTGGGCAGATGCCTTCTTTGGCCTTACATATTCACACTATGATTGTACATTTTACAGTGTTTAGACAAAAGGCTTTTGTGCCACACTTTTTCCACAAACTGAAAACTTGCTACAGGTTCATACCTTTGTCCTCTTGTCTTCTGCCAATCCGAAATTTGATTGGTTTATCGTCAAGGATATGTGACAGATATTCCACACTCCACTGTAATCCTGGCCAATCGGACACCATATTACAAAAGACTGCCGGCTGCTTCAATGCCTCCATGATCCCTCTCGCCTCTCCAGGAGTGTAAGGCTTGGGAGCCATGTCTGTAGGGGACACAGGAGCTGTTATTACCATAGGCTATGCTAACTTAACTGCTACATCTTACTGCACAGTACATATTTACTGCCAGTGCTTTAGCAGGAGATTAATTACTTTATATACAAGGATAGCCTACAGTATGCAAATGTAATTATATTTTTAATCAAGGTATTTGCGACCATTGCCTTTGTTTTATTGCAATTCCAGGTCAATAGAAACTGTGTTGGATTCACAGAAAAATACAATCAATACCCAGTCTGTCAATATGTCTCCAGTCTGATTATAATCTTACAATCTACTGACATTGTGAAGCTCTCATGACGTCATCGATGAAGGACAGGAACATAAGCAATAACAATGACATGTGTTTGTAATGCGTTGCAAACTTTACATTCAAGAACAGGCGCTTTCTTTGCAGTGCCACACAACACTGTTTTGGGTATTCATTACGTTTGACTAGTATTTACATGTTTAATTAGTTATTTTTGTTTAAAAACGGCTCAGTCTTTGGGGACTATTCATCCAATGCAGTGATGAAGAAAAAGTTATTTAAAAATCGATATGTTTGCAATCGACAAGACAATCGATTCTGAACGTGCAAGTCTGAAATGAAAGTGATTATCGATTCTGTTTGTTGCAAAAACAAGATAACCCGTTCTTCCCATTCTCGAGTCCTGATCAAATGTCCAAGCACCAGTGGCCCACGTTGTTACTTTGGATAGTTAAATTAATCTGTATTTATAAAATATGTTTGAATATAATGTACATACATACCGCTGTTGGTTTTCTAAGGGTCGCTAGAAAGCAAATTCCCTTCTGTAAAGAGTCATGATGTACATTTCAAAGCTTCGAAATTAAATGTAATTCGTGTTAACATCGTCCCTCATTCCTTCGGATTGTTGAGTGGAAAGTTAGCGGTCGCGGAGAATACACGTCACAAAATAATGTAACTGAGAACATTTCCATTCCGTATACTATTGATACAACTACATTGTCAACAAACACGCAGAAATACGATCCCCCAAGGACTGAAGTCCTGCGTGGCGACACACCGGGGGGATTATCGTTGTCTCCTCAGTCACACATCCTGTAAACAAAACCCACGTGAGAAGAAGCGCCGCATTCAACCTCAGCGCGCCGGGAAACAGCGTCCATTTTGGCTCCGAGCGAGATTCGAGATAAGCGCGTCTATGGATGACTCGGATCCATCATGGAGCTCTCTGGGATGCAGTTTCCCCGTCGCGGCCGGCCAGTTCCCTCTCCCCTGTGCACATGCGCGCAGGAGCTTCCCAGTTGTATATTGTTTTGGTTTCTTGGAGCAGCTGACATTGCCCCAAGTGCAGGGACGAGCCGAGCCGAAGTTTGGTCCATCTCCTGGGGAAGCAAGGCAGACCTTCACAACCAAACACACTCGCCGGCAAATGAAATGGGTGCCGGTCCGAGCTCGGAAGGCGAAAGGGAACCACTTTTAGCCCCGGCGCAGACGGAGAGGTTGCCACAGCCAGTCTACAGCAGGGTGTACAGCAGAAGATGGCTGGTGCTGGCTATCTTCTCCATGCTGGGGTTCATGCAGGGCATGGTGTGGAATACGTGGGGTCCCATCCAGAACTCCGTCAAGCATGCCTACGGGTTCACGGCCATCGACATCGCCATGCTGGTGCTGTGGGGCCCCATCGGATTCATCCCCTGGTTGCTGTTTATGTGGCTGATGGATAAAAAGGGTAAGACTGGCTTTGTTTGTCTCAGCTGACTGACAATGGATGGGGCTCGTTTTAGGTGTGCTTTGATCTAGCCCTTTTTTACAGGAAATATTAAAATGGGAAATGTAGGCTTAGGCACATGATTACTGGGCAGCTATCTTTGCACTGCTGTATGCTCACATATTTGGATAATTGATATTAAATTGTGTTACTGGTGCTTTGGGAGTAGGCCAGGGTGTTCACTGTTGTGATTTCCTGCTACACTACTTTTTAAAAGGGGGTTACATAGACAGCAAGGTACACATTATTGACATTGAACTTTTTAATTGCCCTTGGATGTCTAAATTAATTGCATTTGGGCTCTCCAATGCATTATTTTAATAGGGGTGTTTTCCAAGATGACAAATAAACTTGAGAGCTGGAGACAAAATGAAGTTGAAAACTAAAACCCCACCTCAACAACACATGTCTAGCCCCCGAAAATCTCATCTTGAAGTTGCATAAAGATGCAGGACTTGACAAGTGTGGTGCCATTGCTGCCTGCTGCTCGCCAAGGTCTTCAATGAGTCTTTTTCAGACAACAGAATAGATACATTGTGTAGAACATCAGTGACCTTGTAATTAAGTAACCAGGTTGGTAGGTTTTAAGAGATTAAGTTTCATTGACCTAATTTTATTGAATTAGACCTATGCAATGCAAACTTTTTTCAATGTCTAGCTGTTTTCAGACGCACTCATGAATGGCAACTTGTTGGCTGCTTTTTGAAGATAGAATCAAGTGGCTAAAGTGAAAGGCGTATTTTGTTCATGTGGAAAGTATTTTTGTTTGACATGCTGGAGGAAAACATCTATTGATTTCTCCACGCAGAGCAGCATTTTGATTATAGGTCACACTACAAGTTCATGATCCTAAAGTGGACACTTGATATTCACACCTAGCTTTTGTGTGCACAATTTACCTTGTCATATTTTGTGTTATGAATTATTTGCTAGTGTGTGTACTTCTTTGCAAGTGTACCACATGAACTGACTTTAGTTATGTAATCTACCAAGTCATTTAGAGTTATTGCCTTCCCCAAATTATGATTGACGTAACTAAATATACTTCTCCATGGTATCACTTTCCTTTCCTATACCTCACTGTGTTTTTACTACAGTCTCCTCTTTAAAGGGTTTTATTTGCAAAATTGGAAAGTAACTGTTTGGTACAAGGGAAAGTCACTCTGTTTTATGTTACCTTCCTGAAATGGTCACACAATGTAATTTAAAGAATAGAAATCTTGTCCGCTATGGGTTGTCTAACAGGAATTACAGTATACAGTGGTGCTTCCTCTTGAGTCACTTTTTGACTAGAATTCGGCCGGGTTCCTGTAAAACAGCTGTTTCGCAGCCTCAGTTTGCAGAGTCTTCATTAGCTATCAAATTGTACCTTTAACATGTGTTTTTTAAAATGGAAAAACTGCAGATGTCAGGGTGGTTCCTTTGAGTTGCTCACAGTATGTGCATCGATACAAAAATACAATACATTTTTGTCTTGTGCAATATAGACACACTACTGCAGGCTTACAAACCACAAAACCACCACCAGTTAGCTTGTGACTCATATGATCAGTACCTGAGATACATCGCATGACAAGTTAGTTACTTGATTGTATTCTGCGGTTTGCTGCCGTGTTAAACGATAAGAAGTTACAATGTGTATTAACAGAAGGGGGCACAGTCCACAATTTGCCAGTCTGACCCTTCAACAGATTCATAGTAAGTTTGCATTGGCATAAATTAATGTGTGCTATGTTGTGTGTGTTACATAAATCAGTTAATTTTTCTATTGCCTTTTCCTGTTTGCTATGATTGTGTAATCTTTAAGACCACATAAGCACTAGGAAATTCATTTCCAGCACCAGAAACTAATTTGAAACACTTCGGCGTGGTCACTGGTGCCTTTAAACTGTACACATTCCTTAGAAACTGATGACCTTTGGAATGAAAGTCAAACATGTCCCAGAGCTGAACAGCTCTCTCACTCATTCTTACAATGCACCCCCATCGCATCACAACAGCTGAATTTCCAATAAAGTAAACACTCAGTGTCAGAGGATAGACCTACGCACTGCTGACTCAAAACTAAAAAAGTAGTTTTATTCTTCTATTGACATCCTTTCTTTTTGACTTGGAAACCTGCTTTCTCCACGTCTTCATTGAGGTTGACAGACCAGAGGAAAATTGGCAATTTTCACAACATACTCTGGTAATAGAATTGTAGGCAATAGCAGATGCCTTCTAGAGGGGGAAAAAAACAGTGCTTTGTATGCTATTCTTTTTTTTCATTCATGTGATGAGACTTCCCTTTCTTATTTCATTATTAAGCAACTTGAAAGCTTGGGATTTCCACATGTCATTTAACCACAAAGAAGAAGAAAAAGCTTAATGCTGAGTCTTGTATTGTGAAATGAATTATTAAATAAATTAGAGATTATGAGCTTTTTAAAAGTCTTTGAAATCTGAGCTCTGAGCTTTGGCACTTAAAGCTCGGTAAAGCTTGCAAGGGGCTTGCTTAGCAAGAAATATCCATCTTCCCGATTGTATTTTATTGTGTGTAGCTGGGGCTAAGGACCGACTTCGCTGATTCTGCACCTGCAAAGATAGTTTTTCATATAAAATGTACTGTAAATAATTGTGTATCGTTGACATAAATTATTTCTCATTTTCTGCCCCTGCAAAGAAATTATCAAGCCTGTACACTATCTCTGCATGAAATGTTTTTTCTTAATACGCTTACTGTAAATTACTTATCCATCCGTGTGTGTGTGGATCTGTGGAGGTGGAAGCCATAGAATTGGGTTTGTTTTAGTGATTGCTTGCTAGATGCCTCATGGTGTTCTGTACCAGTGTTTTCTTTAATGCGTATGCATGATGCCTCATTCTTCTGTAGGCACTCACATTCACATTTTGTGAACCATTGACTTTTCACACAGCCCACACGCTAAGGTGTCTGACCACAAATACCACAGGAAAGAAAAATAAGCCGCCAGCAAGTTTGTGCATTAGAATATGTTTATATTCAGTAAATTACTGTATGAATATCTTCCCATTCCTGGTTGAGCATATTGTCTAGAGAAAAATAAACACAAATACATAATTATTGTACATTAATCTGTAGCAGTGTACACTTTTTAAATGTAGTAAAAAAGATGCATTAGTTGGATACAAAGACTTTTGCTGTCTGATTGGTGTTCATTGGATTAGAAGTAACACAATTTTCAAGTTCCAGAAGGTTTCCAAACAACCCATCATTTCCCACAGTTCTCCGCTTTGTCTTCACACAAGAGTGGGCTTTCTCTGTGCAAAATATCCAGATACTGTGTGGTATGACATCCAGGAGAAATAATCTAAAGAAATAGCAACTTGGGTTGTGTAATTGTAAAATTACATTGTTAAAGCACAATGCAATGTATGATGTCAGCACTTTCAGGTTTTACAGACGTTGTATAGCTATGTTTTAAAGCTACATTTATAGTGCAGGAATGCAAAAAAAACAAAAAAACATGGTGCATACAGTACATTTTAAAAGTTAAGTCTTTGATCCTTGATCTCTGAAAATCAATGAATGAATGTTTTTTTAGATTTAAAGATACCTTATTTATGAGGCCTAAACACATAAACATCACCCATATACTGACACAGCAACACCACATGGGGAAGGTAAAAGTATGCTATGACAGAATATATATGACTTAAACAGGAAGCCATGACTCAACTGTTCCTGTTGTGGAAACTGAGTTATTTAACATCAACTTTTACAACATTTGCACATTTTTTATGAAATATTTTTTTCACATGAACAAAAAAGTAATTAAATCCTGCATTACTAGTCGTTTCCTGGAACTTGGGTAACATAAGAGGAAATGTTTTTGCAGGAGTTATGGTGCATTTACAGGAAGAAAAACTCTATTCACTTTATACTAAGTGTCAGTTGATTTTTTTGTAACCCCCAAGAAATGTATTCAGAGCACGAAATGTGTGTCCCGTCACTATGTCCATTTTCCTGATCATTGCAACAACAACAGACAAACAACCCAATCCCACCAAAAACAGGAATGTTTGAAAGTTAAAAAAAAAAAGGTTTTAGCCCAGGGTAGTTCTAGCCCTGGTCAATTTTTCACTTCAGGTTGAGCTTGGCGAAGGGAGAATATAAGGATGACCTCTGCTTTGGTCTGTACTGTGCTTCAACCATTAGCAGACAGAGAGTGATACTTACAGGAAATGTATATAAGGGTATAGGCTACAATTGATCAATTTATTATAAATAAACAAGCAATGAATACATTGATTCAAAGAATATTACCAAAACGGTAAAGGCCTAATTTACAAATGCTTTGCTCCAGTCCAGAATGTAATTTTTCAAATTGACAGTAAGTAGTACACTACGCGAATAACCAGTTGTAAGAAAGATGCATGCCTGGAATCACAGACAAGTGTAAACATCTAATCAAATGAAGCCTTTTAGGATTATTGTAACTGTATTTTTGGCCCTGATTAAAAGAATACAGAAAAATAATAACTTTATCTTGGAAATGTAGGCCACACAACTGTATATCTTCTTTAAATGGCTTTTTCTAATGAAATTAAAACGGGGAAATGTGATTTATCTCAGCACCGCACCTTGTAATTCTGTTGAATGGATCTCATCTGTTGGATTTAATCTGTTCTGTTTCTGCTGTCAAACCACCATGTCAAGCCATTAAATCAGCTGAACGCCATGTTTGTTTCTGCAGGTCTGCGGGTGTCGTTGCTGCTCTCTGCCTTCCTCATGGTGGTTGGCACAGCTATGAGGAGCATCCCCCTCCACGACCTGACAGTGAAGAAATGGTAAAGAAATAGCATCTGCCTTATTTTTCTGGCTGACCATCAAGGACCGTCTTGCCTCAGTTATTTTCACTTTTTTACAAGGTGTACAATATTAAGTTAGAGGTAAATATGTTTGTGTTTCAGAACAGTTGATGTTTTGCATGTCTGTGGAAGTCAATAAGGAAGGCCATACTGATGTAGTGTGTGTACAGTAAGGTTTCTGTGAGTGCTGAACCTTGCTAGCTTTTTAATATTCTAATTTAAACTAATGTTGTACAGATGTTTCATTCTGTAGGGTTTAGCCATATTTCCATATAGCTTTAGGCCGGGCAATGTTTATGTTCTGAAGCACATCAAAGACTTGAATCCACTCTAGAAACAACTCAAACAAACTGAAAAACACATTCATCTTTTTGTGGAGATGTGCATTTTTTGTATTTGATAGGAAGACCGCTTCCACTGAGGTTATTTCAATGACTTTCAAATGCAAAAGTAATTTCATTAAGTTCTCCACTGTTAAGCTGCGGTATATTTCACATTAAGCTGCTCCATGGTTTCTATTCTAATGGTTTAAAACTACATTACAAGATATCAATTGTGCAGTAAAAAGGAAAATCAGATTCTTTTAATGAGGTTTTAAACTCATGCCCTCTATTTTATGGGATGTTAGCTTTTCTGCTCTTTTTTTTCTCATAGAATCGTCGAGAACCCGTCGGAATTAAAACAAACTGCAATAGTTTGTCTGCTAAACCTCACAAATGTGTGGTATTTCTTCACATTGTGTCTATATTCTAAGTAACAAATGAATTACATGGAGAAGCGGTCATTTTCAGATTTAGACCAAAACGAACTCTTGGTGCACCACAGAAAAAGGGGAAACTTTTATTTTTATCCCCCATTTAGTTTCGCTGTTGTCCACTGTGATTTCCAGTCGGTCTTTCCTGTAAACCGTTCAGTTGCAATCTCAATCAGATTGTTATCACAATGAACTAGCTTTTGCAAGGCGTGTTTGCAAACACTACACAACAGATGGCCTCTTTATCTCTGTCTCTGAGTAATAAATCATCCGGTATTATCCTATTCTTCTCAGGCTTGTGACACTTTCTAATTTTTACTCAGTCAGAGTTATATTCCAAAACTAACGGCTTTTCCTAATGAGGCAAAGAACTCCCAAGAAATGAGGAAGTATACTTTGTACAGTTGGGTGTGTCTTTATAATTATAATTTTAAATGCACCAGCAAGTTACTGAGTATCATTATTGTGTTACTTTCAAAATCTTATTGCATCTTTTTTTTTTTATTGTATGGTTGTACACATTTAAGTTTAAGTTCTGCTTCCACAGCAATAAGATACGGAGAACACAGCAAACCGAGCAAAGCAGTTCAGGTGCTATGATAATATTAAACATAATTTCATGATGTCCGTGAGAAACGTTTTTAATTTTCATGAAGGTTGAGCACAAATCAAACTGCAGTTTCTCAAGCATCCAGGCGGTGTCGCCACCTGCCTTAGCTGTGACAGTAGTGTCACCCTGAATGAAACCATAATTAACAAGAGAACATAATGCATGTTGCCTGTTTTGACTTAATCTATAAATATTGCTCATGCTTTTTTGGTGAAGCATGTCCCAAACCCTCACTCAGACCTAGCAGAACTATGAACTCAGTATCACAGGATTTATGAAGTAAGTTAAAAGCGCAAATTATATATAGTAGACCTCTTCAGGAAGTTAGTAAACTCATAATATTGCCATAATTTACCAAAACGAATCTTGATTTATAATTTATAGAACCAAACTGTGTTTCATTCTTCCCATTTTATTTATTAGGGTTTTAGCTATTCTTAATGATGTGTTATAACGTGATGAAGTGTCTTTATTTAGATGCTGCCGGCACAAGACATGTTGAATAGTTTACAATAAACCCTGCGCCGTGACACGACGGTCTAACGGGGCGTAACTTTCGGGAATTAAATCACTGACTTGGTGATGAAACAAAGTATGACTGCACGGTCCTAGGTTTTGATTTGAGATATTTGCCAGAGCTTTGTTGACAAAATCCCAGAGGGGTAGAGTTAAAGTCATTACTGTCACTTTGCAGTCAAAGCACTCCCTTCTCAGCCCTGAGCCCTGACAGAATCACTATGGGTCCAATCTAGAGACTGAGAGAGTCCGCATCAAGCCCTGACAGGAGAAGGCTGCTCTTCAGAAAAACAAATCTCTAGTACACAAAACAAATTATTTATATATAAATAACGTGGCGAGTTATTTTTGGGCAACATAATTTTTCTTGGCAAATAAGTCTGTTGGGGTTCATTGTTTCATCCTTCTTAATGGGTTTGCGTCATGTTTATTTTTATTTTTATATATATATAGCGTGAATATGCATTTGTATTTCCAGCAGCTCTGTCTTCACTGCAGTAGGGCAGTTATAATTGTGTACCAGTTAGGGTGTAAAATGTGTTCCTTGTTACTTTTATTTTCATGAAAGCCATATAAGTGTTTTTCTCACTTTCATTGGAAAGCACCCTGATGAAAAAGGCCCTGTGTACTGCTAAACCTGGGAAGTAAGAAGGCCTGCAAAAGCAAAGTTCATAATCACTGACCTGTATAATACAGCTTTATTGTCTGATTTTAGGTCACAATTCAATTACTCTAGGTTTTGCAGGGTTGATCAACATTTGGTCTAAATACAATTAACTATCACTATTATATTCAAGGGGTTCATTTTTTATTTAATTGTATCCCTGTGCAAGATCAAGACCTAGGTGTTCTGTTTTCTGCAATCTGTTTGACTTCATTTCTGATTTATATTTTCAATGTGCATAGCATTTGGCAATGACTAGCACTGCTGTCAACCCAAGCTCAGTAACATATTGCATTCATTCATTATTATGAGTACACTTTCAGATATTGGCTTCCAATCTGGCCAAGGCCAATACTTTTTGACTCTTCTTTATTACACATTATGGCACCTGTATGAAGTTTATTTCTCCTTATACTATGATCAAGATGGATATTTACTGTATTTTGTAAGCAGTACCATTCCCCAACTACCTGGATTGTCCTTAGCGTTTGATTTTCCTTTAAATCTGCAGTCTGTCAGTGTCAGTGTTTAAGCTAAAGACTTCATCAATAACTACAGATCGTGTTGCTCTCACTAGACTTTCAGAAATCACTTGCATAAAACAGATTGACAATTGGTAAGAGTGAGAAGTCTAAATAACCGGCGTTGTCCTTTATTTGAGTATAGGCACTATTACAGATTCAATTATCTGCTAAAGGAAACCACATTAAAACAGTGTCCCAGCCAAACAGCCGACGCTCCCCCTCGACACGGGGGCTCGAGCTCAGCCTGAACAATCGTGCATCGTGGGTCTCTCATTATTTTACTAATCAGCTTTAGCTTTGACATAAATAAAAATGTTACACTGAATAAATTCCCTCTGAAATGCTCCATCTATCTAGGCAGAAAAGCCCATCAGGGGATCAGAATCTAATCACAGCGAGGCAGTCAAAGGAAAAGAAAAACAATTCTTTAAGGTGATCCGCAGAGAGTTTGCAGCAATGCACACATCTGTCCCTCTAGTAAATGAGATCGGTAATCTTCTGCAGTGGGATGGCTTCGGCTCAGCCTTTATCGCGTTGGCTGCTATGATAGTTTTGTACAGATGCAACTACTCTGTGATTTCCTTTAGGAGAGGAGGTCGCTGACCAGTGCTCCAGACTGGACGCTGCGGTCCTGGTCACACAGATTGTGAAAAATCAACAGTCAACAGAGATAAGAATAGAACCGTCCTCAATCATTGGTTTAAAGGAAAAATAAAGCACACCACTTCCCCTTTTGAATGACCACATTGATTAAAATATATCCTGACATCATTGATATATCAGAGCAAAGCTAAATGTGGGCAGGATATTTTGGTCTGTAATAAAATTGGATTACACATTGAGTCCCCTTTTATGTTTTTCCTATCAGGCTTCCAGCTGATTAACAGCTACATAATTATCAACAGTGTTCATTTGTTTGAGCATCACTTTGGTTTCAATCTAACCTGCTTGATAATTCAGAGAAAAAGAGGTGATGCATATACTTTCACCATAATATGTAGATTTTCTAGTTCCAGATGAGTGAGTAACTGGTGTATCTTGCACAAATACATGTTTAGGACATATGAATATCAAGCTATTGAATATCGAACACTAAGGCATTGTGTATTTTATTGTGCCACATGTGGACCCCAAAGGTCTTTTTTACTGAGAACAGAGTAAACCTTATATTTGTAGTTAGGCTCCATAACTTAACTCCTGCCAAAGTTTTCTAATAGAATGAATCATACATGACAGAAAAGAGAAAAATCAAATTAAACCCCTCGGGGCCGAGCTCAGAGTGCTGTTCCCTGCTTTTTGAAATCTGTTCCTACGTTTTTTTTTCCTCTCACTGTGAAATAGATTGTGCATGCCAAGCTAATTTTCGGTAGGTGGGTTTCAGCTAGTAGTTCAGAGGCAAATTTGGTGAAAACGAAATGCCGTGGAGCAGATGTACGGACGGATTGTGCCTGTTTAAAGCGTGGTAAAGCGGCTGCGAACGAGTGTGAAGTGCCGGATGACAATGGGGCTTGTGTTCTTTTAATCAGTTCCTCCTATGCTGGGAGACTTGGTCTTGGCAGGCTTTCAGAAGAAGTGGTGCCGAAACTGTTGCAACTCTTTCTCTTAGGCACCACACACATGAAAGTCTGATTTTAACTAATACGAATTGCATATAGTTTGGAATGTTATAGTTCTACAAGTTTATTTTTTATGTCAATGGTTTTTAATTTTGTACAATTGTTATTTATTATATTATTTATTTATATATCCATCTCTCAGGCCATTATACATCATGTATTATATGTTTTGTAGACATTCAAAACCAATTAGTGTCATGGAGAGTTTGTAAATACAGTGTACGAATAAATTATAGGAGTTTGTATCTTTTGTATTTGTAAACAAATGTAAATTCAGTGTAGACCGATGATGTTAGACAATGTTTATTATATGGGTTTGAAAGCTAAAACAAGTTTAGAACTTTACTATTTAAAAAAAAATAACCATTAATTTACTCTTTATTCTACCATCCTTTTAATCTGCAGGTTAATTCATGGAGGTCAACTACTGAATGGTTTAGCCGGTCCAACTATAATGAGTGCTCCCCCCCTCCTCTCCACAACATGGTTTGCCCCGGATCAGAGGGCCACCGCCACTGCCGTCGCCTCCCTGGTCAACTACCTGGGGGCAGCGGGCTCCTTTCTGATTGGACCACTAGTTGTACCAGCACCCAATGAGACGCAGCCATTACATGTGGGAGCCGACCGGACCACGGACCATATAAGGGAACGACTCCAGATTGTACTGTATGCAGGTACCTTCTAATAACAGGGTCTCTCAAATATTTATTCTTAAAAAGCTTCAGATATTCCCGATTTACTTGAAGCACGATCTACAATTCTTAAACAATACCAGACTGTAAATTCTCGACAACATTCACCACCTTGTTCCATTAAAAAATGCTGAGCAACGTTTGGGCTGTTCTGGTTAACTGGCTCAGAAAATTAAAACACTTTAAAAAAATAAATAAAATAAAATTCAATAATAGATTAAGGTGCTGATATTGTTTAACCTAAAGGATCTCCGATTTAATTCCTTACGCAGAGAACAGAGAGACAGAATCCTGATCTAAAGACTTTAGAGGTCAGAATGAAATTAATTTTCGCACAATACAGCGGTCTGTAGTCTGAATTAAATTTCTTGATGCGTTGCTTGTGAAATTCTTATCGCATACCTACAGAACTGATCAAAACTCTAGTGGAATAGAAGCGGTTTGCTTTATTTATTTATTTTGTCTGAGAGTCGAAATACTGCTGCCAAAAAGAAATGTGTGTGATGGATCCAGTTAAACAATTTACTGAAAGTATTAATATTGATATTTGTGTAAGAACAACTAAAAATGTTGACGCCATTCCAATTCTGCAGTAGAAATGCAGCCAACAGAAAACCCGAGGAGACTGCATATCTAATTGGAAGGAAGGTCTTAGTGATGATATTTCACAACCTTTAGCCTCTGTGCCTGATCAGTATTATGTTTTGTGTTTTTATAGTGTGTTTTCTAAGAACCTCTAATGAAAGTTGTGTTTACGGTACAGAAAGCTCAGTGTGAACCCTTTCAATGACCCGCTCTCGTGCGGCTTTCCCACTTCAGCGTGACAGATAATTGGCTAAACGTGATGGGTATTTGTATGTCTCTGATTTGCAGAGTTTGCCATGATTGTGGTCCTGTTCGTTGCTGTGCTGGTGTATTTCCCTTCTCGACCCCCTCTTCCTCCCAGCGTGGCGGCGGCCAGCCAGAGACTGGGTTACAGGAGCAGCATATGCCGACTGCTCAGGTACCATTCTCGCCACCCCCCCACTCCCCAACTCCCAGAAGGTTTGATTTTTGCTCCCACCTTCAAGGCCTACCATTATAGGTATCATTTATACCTGACTGTCAGATTCTATCCAGCTTTAGGCACTGATTGTCACTTTAACACCTTAGCATTGATCAGTTGTGAAAAAGGGCCCCAGCTTCCCATTGGCAGTTAAATTGTCACTTTACAACCTAAGCAGTGATCAGTTGTGAAGGTTCACCATATAATACGTTTGCCAGGTAGTTTTCCCATCATCCCCCACCTTTCTTTGCTTTGTAATTTCGTTCCCACTGTTTTATATGAAGGATTACCTGAAATCTGACAGCTTTATGTTATGTCTACCATTCCAAAATTTTACCTTGGTATTGTGCTGAATGTGTTGGGTAATACGTTGCCACAGACGACATTTCAATTGGTGCTTTGTATATACACCAATCAGCCATAACATTATGACCACCTGCCTAATATTGTGTAGGTCCCCCTTTTGCCTCCAAAACAGCCCTGACACATCGAGGCATGGACTCCACTAGACCTCTGAAGGTGTGCTGTGGTATCTGGCACCAAGACTTTAGCAGCAGATCTTTAAGTCCTGTAAGTTGCTCCGTGGTCCAGTTCTAATGCTCACAAGCCCATTGTTGGCGCTTTCGGCAGTGGACAGGGGTCAGCATGGGCACCCTGACTGGTCTGTGGCTACGCAGCCCCATACGCAACAAACTGCGATGCACTGTGTGTTCTGACACCTTTCTATCAGAACCAGCATTCACTTTTTCAGCAATTTGAGCTACAGTAGCTCGTGTGTTGGATCGGACCACAAGGGCCAGCCTTCGCTCCCCACGTGCATCAATGAGCCTTGGCCGCCCATGACCCTATCGCCGGTTCACCGCTTTTCCTTCCTTGGAGCACTTTTGATAGGTACTGACCACTGCAGACCGGGAACAGCCCACAAGAGCTGCAGTTTTGGAGATGCTCTGACCCAGTCGCCTAGCCATCACAATGTGGCCCTTGTCAAAGTCGCTCAGATCCTTACGCTGCCCATTTTTCCTGCTTCTAACACATCAACTTTGAGGACAAAATGTTCTGCTGTCTAATATATCCCACTGACAGGTGCCATGATAACGAGATTATCAGTGTTATTCACTTCATCTGTCAGTGGTCATGATGTTATGGCTGATGTGTGTGTGTGTGTATATATATATATATATATATATATACACACAGAACAGGAATTACATTGAAATAGGTGGACATATTTTCAGCTCATCTTCTCTTTTTTTTTTTTTTACTATGCATTAGTTATGTATTAAAGGAATCTTTATCGTCTCAGAAAGTATATTGCTAAGAATCATGGCAGCAATAGTCTTTTATAGTCTGAATCTAACTTTATATACCTTTTATACAGCAGACTGACAGGTTCTAGGGTTAATGGTAAAGGAGGCCTGGTTTACACATGTGTGTTTCCTTTTCATTTGGGTTAAACATACTAAGACAAAATGATGTTTACCACGATAAAGCAGAATGAAAATTTTACAGTGGCCAAAAAAAGCTTTGATTTCCACTTCTGTCACTCAACGACATTCAGGGCCACTTCCATGTTCTGGACTGCCCTGAACTAATCTCTGCAGCCATCATTTCAGAACATTTTCCACATCTGTCTGGCAAGCTCAACGGCACAGTATTGTGTTGCTTCAAGGAAAGAGCTTCCAAAAAAAACACCACAACAACACAGAAAACCCACCAGCAGGACCTGCTATCCTATAGAGAATGTAATGCTATCTGGTGTCCTACTGATAAGCAGCTTCCCAAAAGAGCAGTCTTATTGTATTAGTCTGATTCAAAGGACACAAAGTGCTTCTGAGAGAGATTCCTGCCACACAGAGTGTCGGGCATTATCACAACAAGCAAAACAAACTCCGCTAACAGCCGCAACGCTGGGGTGTGTTTGCTAATGTACTCCCACTGCGATAACCTGCAAATCCCTTCCCTGATTTGCAGGTAGTGCACAGATCTGGGTTATATAATGCCACACTGTCATTCACTGGGAAGTTTTGAGTTGGTAATCATAAAATGAAGAGAAATATTTTTTTCTGCATCAAAAACATCCCACAAGAGACAGTTTTTTCCTTTTCAAGACATTACTAGCAATCTTTCATTAGTTTTTCTTTATGGTGCATAGCAATGTAATGTGGCTGTCTTTATATTTATTGGTTCAGCCCGAAGTGATCAGACATCTGATTAATAACAAACAAATCCTCTCTCTGATATGCGTGGGGCACAGCACGTTGCAGAATCTGCTTCCTGATGCATTGAGCAGTAGTCAGAACTGCCAAGGACAAATGGCACTTAGCTGATGATGCTGCTGGCTTCGTGGCTCTCTGGAATATTTTACAAAATCCTGCTTACTTATATACTGTAATATAAACAAGACCTCATCTAGAAAGGTGCATAGATATTGATTTCACACTGCAGCAAGGTTAATGAAAAGGTTGCAGGCAGGGAAATGTACTCCATCAATGTGCTTATACAGGAGCTTGCGACCGTCCAAGCCAAAAGCATGAAAAGACGCCAACAGGCCCTGCCGCAGCAAGAATAAGAAAATGTGAAATTCAATACGTACTTATGTCAACATAATCTTTTACAACCGATAGAAACATTATTTGTTCGCTAAACAGTAGGAGTCTATCAGAAATTGATTTGTTGTTTTTTTCCAGAGAAATGAAACGTGAACACTCAGCAGGTGGCTGGTTCATGGCTTGATGATAAATAAATGATACCCCCCCCAAGCCCCAAATTAGGGTGATGTTACAGCATCTGTCAGTTTTTAATTATTATTAATTGTTTCTTTTGTGGAAAGTCATTTTCCTCAATAATATCAGCAAGCCATGACTTCAGTGAAGCGTTTCAGTGGAAGCCTGTCGTGACTGTAATAGGTCCAGGACTAATTGGACGTTTGGCATGATTTGGAGAAACCAAAACGAAACGTCTTCCGTTTGCACACAACCAACGGTCAATTGTGTTCCGGTGGCAGCCGAAAGCACGGTAATGTGGCTTCAAAGTTGTTTACAGAGCAAAATGCAACACTGTGCATCCAGTGAGTTTGATGCACCCATTTTTCAGGGCTCTGGATCTAATTTAAAAGTATATTGATTCAAAAAGTTGGTGTTTTATTCAGTATGATGCAGTGAGAAATGAAAATATATGAATTGCTTCTGTGTTGTTTTTTTTTTTTTGGCTGAACTTTTTGTGTGCCTATTTCCTGACACATTATTGTTGAAGAACGTTCAAATAAAACATCTCTAACATCTCTTCATTTTATAGATTTTACCCATCAGCCCGTGGGAGGATGTACCATGTGTTGTCTGTTTGACTCATAGTGAGGAATTTGCAACCTAGGTTTAATCCACAAAAATAAATGACTCGGATATGTAAATGAATCCTTGTTGTTTATAGTATATATAGGTAGGTATATAAGACTGCCAGACTGTTGTTCTTTTGTTCCTTTTGTTCCTACCATATAGGGTTGTTGGAACCAAAACAAAGATATGGCAGCATGCAGAGACTAAACCTCACATCTCTGTTACTGTTCTTGTGTTGCAGTATATTGAGCTGTCAATCCTGATTGTGGCTGCCTTACATTTCCTGTGGATGTATCTGTTATTTCATGTTGTAGAATAATTCCTGTACCATTTTTTTTAATGAGCACCACATCAGTATTCTAAAGGAAATTAATACATTATGTGCAGGCTTATTTTCAAGTCTACTTCTGTCAGTTTGTTTATTTTCTTTTTGATGGAATAATAACTAATAATTGCAGAAATAATATTAATCGGCAGTAGACCCGGTGTGTATTGTATATCATTTCAGAATAATAAGTAGTTTTTCAGTCTAGTATGTGTAGAATAATTAGCCGCATCATTAGCATATATATTTTAACGTCTTGGGAAGTTGTAGTGCTGTGATTTGGAGAATTAGTAATCAATGCAGATGTAGAACAAGAAACGAGGAATAGGTGGAAATTAGCAACAGGACTATCAATGAGTCTGAATAGGGGTTGGATAGTCCAGATCTCGAGGGAAACTCTCGTCATGTCTTCTCGACACTGGAACAGCAGGAAAACTACCTGTTTATTGCTGCTAATGTTACAGGCTCCAGCAGTCTAATCCTTTATTAATTTCCCTCTGTAAAATTCTCACCTGCATTCCTGTTCCTTAATGTAACGCTAATCTAGAGCTAGCAAATTCTCACTCCCATCTGTAATAATCAGCTTAAAGCCACCGAGCCCGTCTCCGTACTCTTGCGACTCCCCTTAATGCTCTGATGGTGAGAAAAAGTACTTGTATTTCAAATTAGGTTTCATTAGACTAAGGCATTACCTTGGGCACGGCTGCTTTTCACTTCACCGGCAATTCGTGTAAGGGCGACGCTGTCAGTGCGAGGGTAGTGTGCCCTTCGGTGACATTTGTATTTATTTGGAAATGTTGCTTAGCAAGACATGGCCTGTTGGAGTGAATCCACCTTGTTGAGTAGGAGCTGCCTGGAGACCACACTATATTCAGTCAATGCATTTGTTCATTGCATTCACTGTTGGCGTTTAAATAATCTTGCCAGTGGTACAATGTGTGGGACAGCGACGCATTTTTAAAACGTCTGCCATGCCCGGTATTTTAATTCTTAACATTTCATTTTTTTTCATTGTGAATGACAGGGTTGATTATAAATAGCTGAAAACCCATTTTAATGTAGTATTTTTGTAAAAACTAGTGATTTAATTATTCCAATATAATTTTCATTCCTCCTCCTATAAAGTAGTAGGTACAGTGAATTTAAAAGATGTAAAAGAAGATGTGAAGGAAACTGTAGTGTAGCACCTTCATAATTATTTATCAAAGTGCGCACAATGTTTGTACATTTGTTAGTTAGTTGTTAAGGAAAAAAATTAATATAATTGTCTTAAAAAATAGGGTATTTGAGAATTGCAAAGATGTCTCTTTATGGGTGAAAGGTTGGTTCATTGTTACCTGTGTGGATTTATAAACGGGAAGAAATGTTATTTTTCTCTGTCTTTCTGTTACAAAACACTTTTAACTACTCGTCACTAGACCAACCTTGCATGAAACTCTCACTGATCTAGTGTGAAAATGCCACTCACCGACTACAAAGCCACTGTGTGTAGCTTGCAGTGTGTGTGCGCGAATGCATTGACAGTGTGATAGTTAAGAGTACAGCGCTGTCTCCGGTCTCCACTTGACAATGACCTTGACGCATCAGTCTTTGCTCAGTTAACGGAACCAGATCTTTATTATGCCTTAGCTTGGAGAGCTGTTAGGAAGTAATTCTTTTTTTTTCCTTTTAAAGAATGTAGAAGAATGCTAATGACACGGCAGTAAAGAAAATAGACATCTAACCAAGAAATGTCACTTTGTCTTATCAGCAACATTCGCTTCCTTATGATTGCGCTGGCGTACTCCGTGCCAACGGGGGTAGTGGCTGGATGGTCAGGAGTGCTTGACATGATCTTAACTCCTGCAAAAGTGAGCCAGGTAAGCAGTGATAAAAACCCATATATAATGTATCTGTTACCAAGTCATCTGTTCCCTTTTAAGACCTCACTGTGTGGTGGTATATGTTTGCCCTCCTGTTAACACTGGTTTCAAATTAAAAAGGCACAAAACCATTGAAAAATCTTTTGCATCTTAGAACACAGATTTGTCCCATGATCCTTTGCATTGTGATTGTTGGAGGTTAATTAGTTCATTGAGGCCCTTGTTCTTTATTTTGCCCTGAATTTAGTACGGTGTGGGAAAGTGTTCTCCGAAAGTTAGCGACAGTAAAAACTCCATCAGATAAACCCTATTTGGTCTCATTTCCCATTAGTGTTATCAGAATTGTAAAGTAGCGTGAAATGAAGAGGAAACTGAAGTAGAACATTTAAAAACATATTTGAAGAGTAGAGACAACATTGTCTTAGACTGAAAATAAGGTCTATCGAGAAGCTCTGAATTTGCCTTTTACATTTCGGACAGATGCTGACAGTAAGGGTAGAATACACAACCCAATGAACTAAATTGCTTTTTTAAATTGCTGTAACCATGGATTGTAGGAATTGGGGTGCTGTGGAAAGTCTGAATTAGCTTCCCATTGAAAAATAAACAAAGTGTTGTTAAGAAATGAACATTTACCCAATAAAGTGTTACACCTGTTTGTTATTTGATATATAATGATCATGTTGTTAATATTTTGTCATTCAAACATACTGCTTGGTAACTTATTATCTAGGCAGAGCATTTACCGTTTTACTTAAATCATGGAAAAATACAAATATAGCTCTTTTTGTTGTTGTTGTTGGTTGAGCGTATGGGCTATCTCTAAAAACTGGGAAACCTGGTTATAATCCATCTGCTTATACCAACATCCTACACATTGTGCACAGCCGGTATTTTATGTTGTTGTCAGAAAGCACTTGTGTATTACATTTTTTTTTTTTTTCTCAAGAGTTTCTTTTATAACTTTTTGACCTTTAAACAAAATGCTCGAATACACCATAACTTGATTAGACATTAATAGAGAATCTCTTTAAGGTCTTGCCCTTATGGCATTTTAAACATTTTATACAGCATACATTCTGCTGGCCTCTTCGATGCCTCTGACACTGAAATATCATTAAGAGGCCGCTTCTGTTCTTTACTGTTTACATTAATTTGCTGTCAAGACTGCCCTGCCACTTCAAAGTCAAGAAGGGAAAAGGCGAAAATCTGAATAAACTATTGATTTGCATGGATGTTTTTCAGGCGTCGAAAATGAAAACATAACCACAGATATGTAACTGCTGGTTTATTCCTGTCAGTGTTTCATGTCAAGGTATCCCCCCTGGTTACGTATGACAACTGCACATATGGCACTCTGTCACTGCCTAAGTAGTGTCATCGATTGTTGCCAATTATGTGAATATCTGACACATTATGTCCATTAGAGTTTACATCAAGGGAAATGCAACCGTTTAAACTCACAAACAAAGCACTTTTACATACAGAACAGCATCTGTATACTGTTAAATACTAATGTATATCATTCCCTGCTGGCTATGGTGTGAAAAATGTATGTGCCACCAGTAAAATATTGAATTGCGAATTGAGACAGTTTGCTGTGACAGAAGACGGGCAGTTTTTCAGATTTTGACAATTATCTGTAATTTAACCTTGTCGCGGTGCAAAGCGTGTTGTTGTGAGACCAAACAGTAATAGCTACCAGTCAGTACCTGTTGTGTGGAGTTGGTATCCCAGCTTTGTCAGTGATCTTTCTTCAGCCCTGAAAAACATATTACAAAAAAAGCTTTTAGGGAATCAATATATATATATAAAAAAACATGCTTTTTGCAGATGTCTTTTTATTTAATGCAATGTTTTGCCTCTCTTTCTTCCATGTTGAGTAACTTCTCTTGATACATGAACTATTCATCTTTTAAATGTCAAGAGGATTGCGTGACCTACTGCGATGCCTGATTTTTTTGTTTTTTTGTTATGTTTTGTGATAGATTTTCCTTTCCCATCTCATCTAAGATCGCATGGGAACCTGAGCTGCACAACTTGCATACTTTGAATTTTTATCAGCAGCCACTTAGTGTCTCGGCATGTTGCAGATACATCACTTGGCACCGCACATCTTTTATAACTCATGTTTCCTCATCATGTCCTCTTGATTTGTATCATCCTGCCCCTGGATTTAAAGATGTAAATCGCTGGGTGTTCATCAGTCAATGATTGGGCAAATTGCGCGAGGATGAGAGCTCTTTTGATGGACAATTAGAATGACAATGGCATATATTCATAAGTCATCAGGACCGTTTGCCAACAGCTTGGCAAGTATGTCTCCAAATGAGAACTTGTTATGGAAGATAAAAAAATGAAATATTTATTGTAGGACAAAAAGACTTCTGGAGAAATGAATACACCATTTTGTAATGCATCATAGAAAAGCACACTTCACAGGCAAATATCACTCTGTTCCTAGGGACATGTTGGATTGTCTTGAATAGAGGAGATAAGCTTGCTAAAGAGTGACACAGGTATGGGTAGTACTGAGTGACTATAATTCATGTAGATTAAATTAGTCTTTTGCAGAGCTCATCAGATATTTGCACTTGTCTTTCTTTAATGTTTGGCACTCCTGACTTTTGTCTGCGTGTTTCTATGAGGTGCTTCAAAGTGAGGGACTGATTAAGTGCTTTATAGACAAATGTTCGGTTCTAATGTGTAATCCTATAAAAAAATATTCTTGTAATGTGTTCGGTTTTGGTGCCAGAGAGCTTTATCTCTGAGCAGCGGCATCTGGGAACCAAACTTCTCGACAGAAGGCAGGAGAGTCGCTGAACATATGAGAGTCATTATTGCCGATCTCTGCTGCCGGGTGAATATAATACTCTGACAAAGAAAAACACCATATCTTCAGATACAGGGACTCCTGTTTAAACCAATTTAGAAAATTGCACTTAACTGTGGTAGAGATCTCTATTGCCAGAGTGTTTTACTTTTGGTTTAAATCAAGGATCACGTTGGTGAAATAAACATGCCAGGACAATACTGACAACTGTATTTAACTTTTTATGATATATTTTTATTTATAGACATTGTATTAAAGTGGACAATAAAACTGTACACGCTACCCCTCTGTGTTAGTGCTTTTTTATACAGGGATTTGTGTCGTCGCTTCAGAATGACTTTCAAATGGTAAATTGGCCCGAGGATCAAATTGAAATTGTGTAATTCTATCTTTTCTAAAGGCAACCTTTATTGATTAAACATGACTGAAAACTAGTCGATATGCAGTGAATTAATATATATTAGGTTTCATTTAAGCAATAAATACGAGTGAGAAAGGTGAGGACTAACCTTGAGGAGGATCTTCATGGCGCTGTTGTTCCTTGACTCGAGTGAAGCTGAAAAACATGTTTCGGTATAATTTAATTAGGTACCTAGAGTTGCAGTTCCTTGAGGATGGTTTTGGGATTAAGTATATCCTTGTATTTTAGTGTCCCTTCACTACACTCCTGTATATAAATGTATGCATTATTGTCTTGACTGAGAATGTTTGTATACATTTTGTGTATTGCTGTTCCATAGGTTTCTGAAGATGTTACATTGATAAGTGTAAGGGACTTCCTTTTAAAAAGTTTTCCAATTTCTGTCCAGACCCCTACTGTGTCATTCAGAAAAACTATGAGAATAAAAATAGTTATTATTACTTGGAGATAGTGTTTGATTTCTGAGCAACAACTAACAAGTATATTTCTGCACTCTACATACAGTGTGATGACTTCCTATAGGTGTGGTTGCATTTGAGAAATATCCAGTACAAAATAAAAATAACCATTCTTGTGTTTTCAGGTGGATGCTGGCTGGATTGGATTTTGGTCCATTGTTGGAGGCTGTGTGGTTGGAATAGCAATGGCAAGGTCAGTAGTCAACAAACCCAAGCTCTTTCTCCTCTGTCCATGTTCACAACAGGACCCCAGTGATGTGACAGGAGTGAATTTGTGATTCTGAAAACAGTGCAAACAAGGGTTCCTCCTGTTGCTTGAACTAACTTTCTGTGAGTGTATCTGTAAAGTATATGACTTTCTTAAGACTGGGCCCACTTGGATTAAAGCTCATTTTGTTCTGGTTTTCTATAGTCCATTAATTTTTTTAAAGACAGTGAAGTCCAGTTTAACTCTTCTTGAACTCTTGCCACAGTGAAAATAAGAAGGAACCATCCATTTCATAACACTGTAATGAATTCACTCAAAGCACTTCAATCAAACCTTCCCAGCAATCAAATGAGCAGATTAAATTTCAATGCTAATTTATAAATGCCCTGTTGATTTCATATGTATGTTAAGCATGTAAGTGCAAATCAAATATTTATGAATTGATCAGGTTAATGTGTAGCTTTTTTGCAAATTAAGAATTTTCATTCTCCAAATGTGTCGGATATATTGTATTTATGTAAAAGGGACCATAGGATAAGTATTTTGCCTGACTGGGGACGAAAAGCATATGCAGATTCCTTATCTTGAAAAGTTTGTGTTTATTCTGAAAAATGAACTTAACAGCAACCAAAACATGTTCAATTGAATTTGGGTCATGGCTGTTTATTTTAATTTTATTTTAATGTATCCATGGTCCCCATTTCGTCAGGGATAGTATTCAAAGAAAATGCTTGTTTATGTGATGGACGTCAAGACGTCAAGGAATTAATCACCTCTATATTTATTGTGTACATCTGCCCAATGTCAGCATTAAATCTGACAATTCTTACACCGATAAACACCCCCTCCCTTCCCACTACATACTAGACTGGAGGATTTAAACAGTGAGGTTGAATTGATAGCATTTTATTTCCGTTTGAGTCCTTTGCAAGTTACTCAGCTAATGCACAGCTCACTCAGTTAAATTTATTTTCATACTAAAATGGCACATATTTCAGCAAACTTCCCTTGACAAGCCCGAAGAGGATAAAATGCTAATAGCCCCTGCATGTCTTTCACACTGAGAGATGGATAGATCGTTATATACTGTTAGTTTTAAACTGTGGAGTCCGCAAAATGAAGGATTTGTCACTTTTGATAGATGGAGGTTTATTGTTGGGCCTGTTCAGCACTTCTCAGCCAGGGGTGAATCAATGACGTCTCTTACTTTAATCTGCTGAAAGTTGTAATTAGGAAAATTAGATAATAATTCTTGTTAAATGTGATGGCTTGATGAATCAATATGTCATTTAGGGAGTCCTGTAAGGTAAGAAGCCAAATATTTTTGTTGTGGACTGAGGCATGGGACCATAATTTTCACTACATAAAATGTGCAGCACGTTGCTTGGGAGACACGTCTAAGGTAAATACGTTTAAGCTCTCTGGACAACTGCCTCTCTTTTTGTATGACCTATAAGTGTAATTTGTCAGGTTGCTCACGCTTGATTGGTTTCTCGGTCACGTCTATGTAAACACAGTGAAAGTGATGAGAGTTAGAGAACTGATGAACAGCCAACTTGTGTGGAGTAATATCTTTGTTTGCCATGCTGCGGCACACCTGCAGTTCAACAGATGTCTTCGTCTCATTGCGTCTCACTTCTTAGCGAGTTTATTAGTAACTATTTGTCCACCTGTGTGATTTTTTTTTAATTAACCGCATAGAGAAGAACTTATTACCTTTGATTTGAATTACAATAAAGGCACAGTAATTAATAAATGCAAGTTATTACAGCCCCTGTAATCTGAGGACAAATTATGCCTGGCAAGACACTGTAATCTATTAGGAAAATGTGCAATTTCCATATTTTTATTGCAGTGACATAACAATATATTCATTTACAGTTTCCCCAGCACTAATAATGACTGTCATTCTTGTCACAGACCGTTTGCCGCACTTAGATTTTGAGAAAGTTTGGTCCGTAATCAGCTTTCAGAAGAATTGAAAAACCTGCAGGTTTTATACAAATAGCTGTGCAATCTCTCCATTAACAGCACATTTATGGGAGCAACTAGAGGTGTAATTGTCACAGTGTTTGTGAGTAATTTTAAGTAAATCATTCTTGTCTAATCCCAATTATCTCCAAATCTTGTTTTTACATTTAAACTTTATTATTTCTGCTGGTGTTTACATATTTCACAGTGGAAGTGGGGTGAAGGACTGTAGGATTAAAGTTGCACAGAATAAGCTTAGTCACAGGCCTGATCTTTGGGTTAGATTATAACATATTGATGTCTTTGGCTACAAATAGCTTCCGCAAATGTGTCGAACAGATTATTGTGGAGCCTCTCTCTCTCTACGAAGAGCCGTAACAGATGGGTTGCCTGGCTAAAATGGTGAGAGATTTAGGCAGGCTCGGTGGCACAGTAGATTTAGCACCCTCTCAGTGAAAAATATCTTGCGGGTTTTCATTTAGCTCCTTACAGAGAATTGTGATGCTTATTCGAAGGCCTCTATTAATCCTGTGATCGCTCTTAAGTGGCACTGGGATGGTGTCTTATACAGTTTAAAGGACTGGAACTTTTTGTGTGAAATGGATTGTGTAGAATTTAAAAATGTTAATAACTGGTTTAGTGTATATATATATATATATATATATATATATATATATATATATATATATATAATATATAATATGTATATATATATATATATATATTATATATAATATGTATGTAATCATTCTTTGCAAGACTAACTTGCATTTAATGTTACTGAGCAAATGAATTACGAGTAAGCAATTAACTCCTGTATCAGTGTAGTTCCCTTTATAATGAAATGGGAATTCGAGTGATAATTTAGTGTCAGGCAGTTTGATGAGTTTCACTGACACACTTACAGAGCATACAACATCTCAATTGAGATAAAGAAATGAATAAAACAAATGGCATAGCTATTGGACAAAAGTAGGTTTACAATTCTTTGCATCGCTGCAGCTATTGAAGTAAAATTCATTCAGTGCTGTTGTGATGGGGCTTGGGAGAGTATATAGGCAACAAGAAAGCCAGAATATTCTTCAGTGAAAGGTCACTCTTAAATGCCACAAACCCAGTGCATGAGAACTTGCATCTTAATTTAATAATCAAAGTGTTACAGACTGCAACGTCTCACTGTTCACAGTTGTAACAGGCAAGCTACTTTGGCGGGAACAACACTAGAAGAAGTAAAACAACCACAAACCCTGCAAGGTGGTGTAAAATGCATTGTATTTCTTCCATACAGAGCAGTTACACTTTTAGAGAGTTGCGAATAATGTACCCATCTTTATCTTTGACTTTGCAGAATACCGAATACTTTCATTGAAAACGCTTGATAAACAGTTGCAAGTGGGAGCGCTGTGGAGCTACTGCATGTGTAATACCACTCGCTGAATCAGTTCAAATAGGCTGGAGTACATCTGACAGCCACTAATGTGAACATAAACGCGATAACAATGCAATACCTTGCTGCTATTGGAGGTAAATTATGATGAACATGATTTTTTTTGCACTAAAAACAACTAGAGCAAATTCACCTTCAAGAAAGCTTGACAAGTTATTTTATGCGGTCTCGTCGCTCAGCATATTAAGCGTCTGTATTGCTGTGGGAAATTAGAGTCTGCCCGGGGGAATTCTTGCAGCTATTATTTGTTTTATGTTGTTGTTGTTATGACAAATAAAGGCAACGGCTCATTTTGCGTAATCTGTGTGACAGAACTGATGGCTCATTTGGACTGTTTTCCCTCTCTCCTGTGTCTCAGGTTTGCGGACTCCATCAGGGGCATGCTCAAACTCATACTGCTGCTGATGCTGGCCGGAGCCACTCTGGCCTCTACCTGGTTCACCCTCACCTGTCTGACCAGTGTCACCCATCTCCCCTCCACTGCAGGTATGTCCAGAGAGGTAATTGGGGCTGAGTTGAGCTTAAAACGCAGAGTAACTCTTTCGTTCGAACCCCCTTTCTTCCTGAGAATGTGCTAACACGGTAGCACAGATCTAGAAGTATATTGGAACTGCTACAAATGTATATCCCTTATAATTAGTACATGCTATTCTTTGCATAGATATGTCACAGTTGAAAGATACTTCTCTCTGTTTATACACACAGATCCCAGCCCCTTAATATTCAACCCGACATACCTGAGCAACCAGAGATAGACTCGCGCAATGCACGTGTCCTCGGAGACCTGCATCGCTAGCCCATCTGTTCTTGTTTTGTTTGGTTTGCACTGATTCGAGCAGGGTGGCGAGAGATTTTTGTAACAGCGTTCGGTTCTGTCGGCTCCAGACCACCTCAAACGTCGATAGTGTGCCGTCAGCCGAGGGTACCTTTGCCAACCCCAGCCCACCCAAAATCACCATTAGCAGCTCTTATTCACAGTCATCAAGTGGCACGGCCTGGATCTGACCCAGTAATCTCCAGGCTATAGGAATCACATGCCACACCAGGTGCAATTTTCTGCTGGATAATCCGCTGGGGACCCCCATGATGTTCTTTTCTTACTGGTGGGCTGTACTTTCTGGCGAGGCTATGGACTGTAACACGTTTTCTTGTTTTTTTTTTATCGAAGATTATAATAGTGTCTTAATTTGGCTCACAAGCTTTTGGTTTACAGATGCTTTTGGTTTACAAGATTACAGATATTTTATTTGAAGGCAGAATTTATTCATATTGCTTACATTAGCAGAACTAAAAAAAAGGAAATTGTATTGTTCGTATTCCTCCTCTGCATTTAATTTGGACAGTTTCTAGTCCTTCAGGGAAATGATTTCCTCTCAATTTCCTGTGTTGTTGAGTGGGTTGTGGTAGTGTAATCTTATTTGTGAATATTTGACTGTCCATGGGAAAGAGAAGGACATGCCAAAATCAGTGGAACAGGCTGATCATTTGACTCATTTACAAATTTATTTGACTTAACTGAACACTGAAACAGTTAAACACTTAGATTTTGAATTCTCTCTCATGACATTATTCCTCTTCTTAAAATGCACGTTGCTCTCCGATACATTTCTCTTGAAAAAAATACTCTCTGGAGATCATATAAGAAGTTTTCCTTCTTTATCTTGACTAAACTTTAAAAGTGAAAGCTACAGCCTTTGAAAATTGCATTTAAAAAAAAAAAACATCGTGGTATATCAACCTTGTCACAAGTGTCTAATCGTGTAGAGCGATCCATTTTTCAGAGTTCCCGACTCCAGCGGATCCAATTGATTAAAGATGTGTTGGCTAATAGTCCGAGTCCTTTTAAGCAAACCCAAAAAAAAGCCCAGTGTAAAGAAACTACACAAAAGTAGAAACCAATCTAAAACATGACGTAGTGTTTGTGTCTTTAATACTTCCTGATTTGTTTCCCTTCCATTTCCACAGCTACCTTATATACCTCCTGTATCCTCATTGGGATCTTCCTGAACAGCAGCGTCCCCATCTTCTATGAGCTCCTGATAGAGACCGTTTACCCCGTCCCGGAGGGCATCACCTGTGGGGTGGTCACTTTCTTAAGCAACCTCTTCATGGGGGGCCTACTGTTCGTCTTAACGTTTTATTTCAAAGGTAAGCGAACAAACGTCTGTCGGCATGTCTTCTCCGTCATTCCAGAAAACTGTGTACGTGTCTCAATATCTGAACCCAAAAGTATCAGCAACTAAACACCGGTCTAATATGGCAAATACTAGGTTTCCAAAATAATAACGAACAAGATAAACTAAATAAAATATGTTTAAATATCAACTTTGTTTCATATCCACAGGGTAGCTAACTGTATCAATCCTGTTCTGTTTATTTTGTGGTAAACTGACATATTCAAGCTGTTACTTTTACTCTCTTCTGTTTTGCTCGAATCCCCCAGCTGTGTTTGTGTTCAGAGTGACAACACTGAGCCGTTCAGCCCAGGATCTTTGGCTTTTGCAGTCATTTTAATACATCGCCTCCTGCTTACAAAGATGGAGATGAATTACAGCTTAAGATGGTTTGAAAAAAGACAATGCTGCATGCTCTAATCAGCTTTCTGTCAAGCCACAGAACCTAAATATCTGGGTCTACGATCTTAGTACAGTTATCTTAGATAACCGGGATACTAATTCTGTCTCAATATGATCAGAGAACATTGTCGTCATAAAGTTTTTTTATTTTTAATAATCAAATTTCATTTAACTTATTTGCCGGATTACACAATCTTTTGGTTTGAAAATATGTTTTTCCCTTCAATGAGGCAGCACTAAATTTTAATAATCTCAATAATACTCTTGTTATGTGTGTACAACATGTTTTAACATTAATAAAACCATTGAAGTCTTAAAGACGCATGTAAACTCACACACGTTCATCTCAGTGGATGGTTGGCAGAATTGTTGAACTGGCGATACTGGAAACTACCCAGAAACATCTCTGGCAGGTTTTCAGTTTTACTTTGGGCCACGAAGAAGATTAAAATGAGATGAGTGAGCTTAGCAGAGCTTAGTCTCGGATTTGAAATCTGATTTTGTAACAGGCTTGGAAGCACTTTGTTCTGCTCTCTGAGTCACTTTTTCTCTGTAGTCGTTTCTCTCTTTCTCTCTCTCTATTTCTTCAGAAAATTACTTTGCCTAATTAAGACTGAGCAGTAATGAAAAGAAGAATTCCCCTTTAACGCCTTATCGAGTAAAGTTAGAACGTTGCACAGGCAGGGACGATCTTCCCATATTCGGCTGAAAGCAGTTCGGGAGGAGAGTATTCCTGCAGCGCCGGTTGACAAGTACATCCACTGTAGAATGATGTGCCTCTCAGCACATCTTATCAAGACATGGCTGAGACCCCGCCATCTGAGCGAGGAGCTGAGCATGTCACCGTTGACCTTGGCATTGTTCGCGCTCCTGCGATGTGAAAGGTCCTGTGTTCCTCTCTGCTAATCCTTCCGCCCGACATGATTGAAACCGAGCTTCGGCGCTAACCTGACACGGGCTCTTGAGTGAGCACGAAATAATTCCCCTGAATTCCTGCACCAACTAGTAGTCTATGTGGGGAAAACATCCTAGGAGGTAAGATTCGTTGAACAGATCATTGTTGTGTGCCAGCCTGCTCCTTTGACCCTTGACCTGTCAAGAATGGAGGTCTTTGTAGTCTGGGAGCAGAGGTCAGCCTTGTATACACAGACCCTGAAAGATTGAAAACTGGACACTGGCTATTTAGCTCCTGTTAGTCTTCCTGAAAGAGATGTGGCTCCGATGCCCTTTAAGACACAATAGTCCAGTGTCATCTCTTGCAGGGTAATGGCGCAGCTGTTTTAATTGTTGAATATGCCGTTAACACATGTTTTCATCGTGGAGGAAAATTAAGAGATCTGCATAACAAAGGTGCTTGTATCGGCTCGGCCGATGGGGATGCCAGGATATAATGAGCTCTATTACTCAGCTACCTCTAGCAATCCTATGCCATTGGACACCATGATGCAGGACTCCGATATGTCCAGATTGAACTATAGAAATAATCCTGAGGGAAATAATTATTCTCGTTCAATTTGCAGATGCATTGACTACTATTAATATGGCCTGCTTGAGTCTGGGAGTTGTATTCCTTTTGTTAAAATTTCAGTGCCGGTTTCTTTTTGTGTTGCCTTGCAGTTAAGAAGTTATAAAAATAAGTTGGTTGATCGATTATTTGATAGCACAATAAATAATATTACTAGTGGTAGCAGAAGGAGATTGACCTGACTCCGAACAAAGAAAAAAAATACTATCCAGAGATAGATCCTCTAAATAGGCAAAATAAAATGAATCGGCGGAGCTACAGAATATAGCCTACAGCCCCGCCAGCTAACCTGAAGGAGGCGCTCTGTTAATGCACAGGATACGGTCTTAGTGGCTGCGAAAGCACACGTTCTTTGTGAGACAATTAATTTCTTATCCTCACACACCTATACCCTATGTGTCCTTCAGTATAATCGCCAGAATCTGATCTTTGGTTTTCAGCTTTTAAAAGAATTAATCAGAACAGAATTAGGGGCTTGGTGCCAAGACCCGTGTAATACATTCATTCATTCTTTCTTTCATCCCTGTGTTTGTTTATTTGTTTATAATCCTGGTGCCCAATTCCTGTGGCGCTGAGCAGAGTTGGTGATCGTAAATTAAAAAGCCGACATCTCGCTTCATTTTAATCGAGCTCTTCAAGGTGACCCGCTATCGGTGAAAAGCAGAGAGAGATGAAACACTGACAGGCAGGGAGGCAAATTTAAAAACTGCGCTGGATTGGATAGGACTATATACTATTTTAACACATTACCTTTCTGTACAAGATATTAAGTGATCTGTGATCTGTGATCATAAGAGTTCAAATGGTTTAGTTTATCTGGCTTTTTTTTTTTTTAAACCTTGAGGTGTATTTGGTATTTATTTTACTCCCTATTGAAAGAAAACAGAAAAATGTAGCTTCATACATTGTCCCTTGTTACAGTAAAATGACTGTAATGCTTGTTTTTCTGAACTTGCTTTAATCCTGTGCATGATATATATATTTCTCAGGGAACATTCACTATAATGTTGTGTGGAAATGTCAAGGAAAAGCGCAGAAATCACAAATGCCTAGTGCAAAAGGAGAATTGCATACTGAAAAAATGTTTTAATTTGAGTCTCTTGTTATGTCTGAGTTTTCACATGCACATTTTCTTTATTTTTAACTTTCCCTTTCGAAAGGAAATGTTTGATGTTTGATATTAAGCAGAGCCTAAAAAGTTACTTCAATGTGAAGGTTAAATTGGCGATAATTACGAATAATTAAAGCAATAAACTAACTGCTTTAGTTACCCGACCTCTCACCTCTGAGGACCTGCAAGAAAAGCTTCTACCATACACTTTACACAAGCTTAATAAGAGCCATTAGAGTTAATGTATTTATGTGTCTAACTGCATCAAATCCTCGCCACATTGATGATGTTTCTTCAGGCTGCATGCTTTGTCCTCAAGAAGGCAGGCATAATAAAATATAGTTTTTATATTGTCACTCTAGAGACAGCCCTTTCATAACTCTAGGGTACTTTTTGAATAAATTGGAAATTTAAATGGTAATGCCTCAAAGACACTTACAATTGATTCTTAAAACGTATTCACAGTTTGATGGTGTACAACGAAAAACATGCGAACAATTTCCAGTGACAGCTATGCAACTTGGCAAGTGACAAGTAAAAAATAATTTGTCGGATACGATTATTTGTTTGAAAAGACGAGAGACAACCGTGGAGACATTTGTTAGCAACATTTAAGATTTCATGATGTAAATGATTTTGTAATTGCTAAGACACATTTCCCCCACCCCCCCAATTGGATAGCTGCACTACACTACAGTCTTAGTTCTTGTTACATGCCTTGGACGAATTATTTTAGAGATCTATAAAATCTCAAAACTATTCCCCTGTGGCGGCTGATTGAATCTTAAACAGGATGATGCATGCTTAAAAAGGTTTAAACCCTTGGAGTCTAATTTGCAAGTTTCTTTTTTTGTTGTTCTCTTGACCCCAGCATCCCAAGTTCCTGCTGGAGCCGTTATTCAACTTTAGCCTCCATGAATTATGGATTTCCACCGGCAGCATGGCGGGCAAACTTTTAATCTGATCACCTAGGCATGGGGCACACGAGGCGGTGTTTAGTATTCTGTGGCAACACCGGGCCCAGTCACGTCTGAATCTCCATTTAAATTGATGCGATTCGAGCACACGTAAGGCAGAGACAAAGCACCAAGATAAACAGAACTCCATTAACCCGCTTTCACGCTTTAAAATGCTGAATGGATTATTGAACGTTGATTAATGGTTCGGATTTTGAGCTATCATAATGCAAGTCCTCCTTGGCTGTGATTAATAAATGTGAATTCGGGGACCCGTTGGAGGATTTCATTTCACTCGCCAGCCGTGTAAAAGTAGATTTTTAGGTCTGCACTGTATGTATGAACTTGCAAATTGGCTAAAACCACATGCAGTGTTTTTTATATTGCATTGCATGCTGCATGAGTCTGCGCTTCCCCCGCTTCGAGAGAGGAAAAAAAGACTTGATTAATTACTGCCCTGGATTATTGGATCCGAAGTTTAAAATAGTTTAAATATAATTGGGATGTCTTGCTTGAGAGGCCGCAGGTCAGAATATTTGACCTGTGCTCGCATTCCGTATTCCACCCTTTCTTTGAAAGACTATATATATATTTTTTTTATTATTAATAGACATTTTTTAGAACTTCAAAGCTACTATGAGTACTTCCACAATTGCGTTTTGAAAAACATGACATGCCTCTGTTCTCTCATTTTGTTTGTAGTTGTCAGGGCACATTTAGTTTGTTTACTTACTCATATTCTGCTTGCAAAATGTCAATAACTCCCCTGATGTCTCTTCCACTTTCGTACAGGCAGCCCACAGTGTGATGGATGGCATATCACTGACAGAATGTCAGTCTTTTACTGTTCTTCACCAACTGTAAATTTGAAACCCCAAGATTATCCATAGGCAAATCCTTACTTAATGAAATCATACAAATCATAACAAAAAAATTGAAGGATTCCTCATCACCCCATAGCCTCAGTAGGGATCAAGGGTGACTGTGGATATCTTTCTATTTCATCAGAGTTACTCTGCAAAGATCTCCTGACAGAATTGTTAGTTCTCTTCTGCATTGAATTCCCATGTACTCATATCTATACACGTGGAATCTGTAAAAAGAGCCGTCTGTCTCGCATTAGTTCCCTTTCCTTCGTTCGTGTGTTCGGTTCACATGAATCTACTTGAATGTGCAGTCCATCACTGCACACATCAACAAGATGTTGCCTATAGGGAATGAATCAAGATTAGACATCATAGATCAAACATTACCCTGCAATACATATTTTTTTTGTGCATCAGACATAATACAGAACCTGTATACTTTTCTTCTGGGTTTCATTAGACATTAACAGTGCAGTACCTGACTTTAACTATTACATGGCTCTATTCCATGAAGAAAGTTGTAAAGGAGATTTAAATTAAAGCATTGATATCTGTGAAAGAAGTGTATAAACATGCCGAGCGTCCTAAAATGTCTTCTTGGTAAATGGTAACCTCTCTTTGGAGCACTGTTAGGTGTGGAAATGTCTGCTCAGACTATGACTTTACAGGGAGTCGCTTCTGCATAGGGCTTGTTTGTCATCTGTGCGGCTCCATGTGCTATCCATCTAAACCTCTTGTCAGTGCATGTGTTTGCACTGTGTTGGTGCCTCTGTAAACAGGGCCAGGCCCGGGTCAACTGGTCTTCCAAACACTGTGAGAGGCACTAAAACACACGAGCGATTGCAGCACCTGAGGCCGCAGCGCAAATGCATTCTTTTTTTATAAAGCGCGGGGCAAGCTAAATGTATTAATTAAGTTCAATCTGGCATCCCTGTTGCTGTACAGTAAGCAGCCTGTGGGTAAAGAAGAGCATAAATCTGTTTTGCCTTCAGGTCTGCTATTAAGTAAATTGCAGCCACCATACAGCTATCTTTAATTCTGCTTCCCGACGGGTTTTTAGGGATATTTGGCATGCATCCTTATGTACATGACTGCGTGCCTGAGCTACAATAAACGAGAGCTCAAAGCAATTAAAGGTGGCTTTTACAGCGTAAGAAAGAGTTGACCACGCTTCGTTATTGCAGCTGGATTTCGTAAGAACACATTGACTCTGATTATTGGTGCATGATTTAAATAAGGATAAAGACTTAGATTTTTTTATTTTGTATTGCTAGATGCACTTAATAAAATAAAGCCGTTATTCCTTTCCGTTCTGAAAAACAAAAACAAAAAAAGGAATTTGTTGGTTTACAGCACGTTGGCATTTAAAACATCTTGCCATGAAAGGCAGCGTGGCCTTCTGTAGGTCAGCTTGCCTGAGGTATTTCAGGAGATTCCTTCCATATTAGAGCCCAAATTGCAGTAAAACTGGCTCAACACTGTGGGTTTGCAAATTATGACGTGTTCTTCTTTGCTGGTGTTTTTCAGAGCTATCCTGGTTAAACTGGTGTCTGACGGGCTCCTGTCTCTTCAGCCTCCTCCTCATCCTCTTCTTCAGGGAATCCTACGACCGGCTCTATCTGGATGTCTTCGTCTCTGTGTGACTATATGTTTTTAAAAAAACTGGACATTTTTAAATTGAGAACTTTTGCTTGGAATTGCACAACGAAGAAAAGGAAAAGAGAAGAGAAGGTACACACATACACACAGAAAAAGTTTCCACTGAACTGAATTTTATCGTCATTTTTGTTCCTAAAGATCTACTGTTGAAATCCTCATAAATATTTGTTTTATTTAACTGTGGCCATTGCAAGCACCTGAATACTGACTTTGAAAATGTATGTTTACTACTTCATTTATACTAACTACAGATATGAACGTAGCATTTCCCAGTGTTTTACTGGACCTTTGTGTTTTCATTCGTAGGTTTTTTTAATTGTATACCTATACGGTTATCCGTAATGGCATGAGGGAAACCACAAACTGTTTACACTTACTTGTTTCCAGGAAAATGGCTCTTGGTCACACAACAAATCCACCTGCAACCTTATTTCACTGTTTTGTCACTGTGATTAGGATGAATGGAGTCAGTACAAAATGGATCACTTGCACTAACTACAGAAGAGCAGTTTACTAACAAGGGGCTGCCTATGGTTTTGCTGTCACTTAAGTTCATGGTTATGTAAGGTAATTGATAATGTTTAACTGGGACTGAGGACAATGTCGGTCAGTAGGAAGAGGGTGGCAAGTTCACTCCCCAGGGTGTGCAGTCTCTTGGGAATGTGTTCACTGAGAGACCATCCTTTGCGCAGGTCCACGCGGCCCACTTATCTCCTGACTGTTGGTTCATGCAGTGCTGTAATGTTCGATTTCGTAGATTAAGTCAAACAAACATCGCTGACTAGATTCCGTTGTTGATGAGACCCAGACCCAGGGGTGTCCATTTATTGATAAATATGACCGGTTTGGTAGTTTGGAACATTATCGACTACGCAAATCATTGAAGACAGGGATACAAATTGCTCTTCTTCGACAATATAGTTATTGTAAATCGGTTTTATAGATCAATATGCATTATTCCGTTTACTCTCTGCAGTCAATTTATCTACTAAAAATATAGGGGGGGAGCGGGGTTAATGTTGGTAAACTGGAAATTCCACTCACACATTTATTATTTCTAGGGTAGTCACAAATTAAATAAAGTGCATGCATAGTTTAGACAAGATTAACAACATATTTTGGGTCTCACTGTTATTTTATGGAATATTGCCTGAAAAATAAATAAATGAATACATTTGATATATATATACACACATACATATATTTAATGTGTGTGTGAATGGAATGTGTGTGTGTGTGTGTATATATATATATATATATATATATATATATATACACACTATAAAATAAATGTTGACCTATAGAGGAAATATAAAGTCAAGCTATTATTACAGTGTGTTTTATGTTCATATTAAGTGTTTCCTTAATGTGATTTAAAGTGCACACCTGCAGGATTGTTTGAATCGTGCTTATTATTGGAAGAATAGACGAAGTCGGTTTCCAAGGCAATGCACATTTCCTGCTCACAGTTGGACGCACACTTCTATATTCTAACTCCAGCCCCACACACTGTTTCAGCTCCAACATCACTGGGGTGGGGTGGGGTGGGGGGGGTGGTCGTCCTGGCACAAAGCTGGGTCAGAGTTATTAGAGCTTATTACAGTCTGAAGAATAAAGGCATTGTGCGTTTGAGAAACACAACATGTTGGTGAAGCTGCTAATGCGGGCAGTAGATTAAATTTAAGCTGGCAGGGATTTCAAGGACAAAGGTCCCCCTGCAATTGATAGGAGCAGCCTTCGCCAGATTCAGTCAAGAGTTGATACTGACAATGTCATATGATTAGATTATTCTGGACGCTATTCCCGACTCGCACTTTAGAGAGAGAACCGCTGAGTTGATTAAGCGCCGAAGCCGCTGGGATGTTTCCCGCGCGCCGCTGCCTCGTTCTGTCACAGAGCGCCGGTTAAGAGCCGGGTCTTTCATTGCTCCCGGATATAAGTGTGGGATATGGCTCGGCAGTACTGAAGATAATTGTGGAGGGTGTAATATTGCACACATTTAGGTGCTCAGCCATTTTTAACCTTTCTCTTATCTTGTAGGAGTCTTTATTTTGTCCAATATTGCCTTAATGTTGACCTGTGTATTTATTCTTGATACGGTGATAAAGTTGCTGTAAATGTAGTCTGGTCGTGTCATTATTTGTCCATCGTTGCTGTGGCAGTGAGGATTGAGATGGGGTGACAAGGCACTGAGACGACTCTCTCGGTGTTGAGGCAGGTTTTCTCCCCTTTGCTTGGGAGACATGATTCTCAATCTGATTTAAAATTAATGCAATGTAAATAAAGGAGATTTACAGCATTAAAAATTGTCGGTTTGTCTTTGGCTGTATTAGAGCAGGCAGGTCCTTTATAATAGGTTTGACAAAGCGTTTTAAATTAATATTTCCTTGCAGCCAAACGGCAAATAAGGGAAGAATCAGCATAAACTACTGACTATTCACCTGTGTATCATCCTTCTGAAAGCACTATAGAATACATGTTCTTTCTTTATTTTACTCCAAAGCTTGCCTACCAAAATGGCAGGATGTCTTTCATTTTTGTAACACTAGTTTTTGTGTGTGTGTGTGAGTTTGTTTGTATATTTATATTTCCTATCTTACTTTTTTCCTCAGAAGCTGTTTTGCAAAAAAAAAAAAAAAAAAACCTAAAAAAACTCAAACACTACCCAATTCTGTGCCTCTCTGTGGCTCCAGATCTTACGTAATGATACGAACCGTAAAACAATGACTGGGTTCAACTTCCCTTAAACCCCGAAGTACAATAAACAGTCACTTTCCAGCTGCAGATGATCTCATGAATAATTTGCAATCATTTATTTTCCTTATAGTGCCAATATGCACATGTGTCTCCTGCATATACGGACGCATTAATCTTATTTACAGCTGAGCTCACTGGCCTATTCTTTGAGCTCCATTGTTTACAAGGAAAGCAGTTCTATCAGAGAGGGAGAGAATTGATAGTTTTGGGTGCAGAGTGAACCGATTCCCTCAGGAATAACGGGAGTACCTCGGGCACTAATTGAGGTTGTTATGATGTTGGTCCCTCATGTAAGCCTTAACCCTGACTCTAATATTGTTATAGCTGTGTTTAACAGCAGAACTTGGATGAAGTGTGTAAGGTATTCATGGGTTAGACCTGTGATACTCAGACATCAATTCATTTAATTTCTTTCTGCCCAAGCTGAGGAAAAATCTACATGTGATTTGACTTTCTCCAGTTACATGATTGTTAAATGAAAGGATTGAACAAATCAAGCTCTCTCTGTGAGTCTGGCTTTACTTGGGGCAATACTCTGAGGTGTGGAAACAATCCATGGCAATTTGTATGATCTTACAACCTCAGAAAAGACCAACTGTGTGTGTCTGTTGAATGCTGACTATAAGGGTAATGCTTGGATTTCTCAAAATTAAAAGCTTCATGTTAAAAATCGATTTAAGCTAATGAATGCACAGAGAAAATGTATATTTGAATGAATGGGCATTATTCAAGCTTTCTTATTCAAATAAGAGTATACAAATCAACATTAATTATGGCTATATAGACTTTAATCAATGTAGCTATTTCTCAAGTAAACTGCACAACTGTTGAGGAATAGATTTATAAAAAGTGGTGAACCTGAATTATTTTCAGCCATGACAAGACTAGTTGTTATCCCTGATAAACTTGTGTAATAAGTTTTGTCAGTACTATATTCTAGCAAAATAAGGGTTTATTTGAGAGTCTATCTGAAGCAATAGTTGTCATTTGGTGACAAGTAATTGCATTGTGGGAATTCCATTTTGCTTTGTTTCCTGTAAAATTACTTTCGGCTCCTGCCCTGTGTCGACAGTCATGTGCGGATACAGGACCTTGCTGTAAATCAGTTTGGCCTGCAGGCCAATAGACATTTTTACGTGTAATTTTTTTCCTTTCTACTTTCAATCTTAAATCCTTTCCTCTTGAGTAAATAAATGAAAGCCAAGGGCTAAAGAAACTGTCAGACTCCTTGAAAGCTTGGGTCTTCACCTGGAAATATAATTGTATTGTATTATTAAACCAACAATTTCCTCCCAGACACTTAATTTTATAAAATAATCTTTATATTATCTGTACAACAAGAGATTTCCATAATAACCTGATATTGTCTTCATCCTCGTATTCGGGACTCTCAATACAGCGCAGAGCAGGAGAGGAAGAAGGCTGGTTGGTGGCTGCCCAGCTCCCAAAATGCATTAGTGTAGAAACCACAGGCGAGGGCAGCATTGAGAGATGGGCAGAGGTGGCTGGACAAGGAATTAGGGATGAACACTTCCAGGATGGGTTCTCTGGGGTAGCTCATACAATGGTAATTGCCAGTTCTGTTTTTAAACCTTCCAATTACTTGCGTTTTCTATCCAAAATCTTTCAAGAAAATACTTTAAATCGTGCAAACCGTGAAGGACAGTTTCCTTTTTGATAAATTGAAAATTCATTATGTGTCTCTTCTGTTACTCATAGGAGTTGCACATAGAGAGGCGTCGAAAGGAAAGTTGATCCAAAGTCTCGCTGTGCCGGAGTGAGCGCTGTCTCTTGAACTGCGTCCAGGTGACACATCCCGCCCTTTTATCACTCGCACGGGGCACGTTTCATTAGCGCCGTATAATGTAAAACGGGGAAAGGCAAAGAAAAAAGGCTGGCAGCTGATTTCGGTTCAGTCACATAGCTCTAATTCAGGGAGACATTTTGTAACTAAACCTATATGTCCTGAGACTTAAAGTAATTATTATAACCAGGGAAGCGGAAATGCACTTGTCAGGAGACCAGCGCGGTCTTTGATCACGCTCCGAGTTGCGGTTTAAATTGCAGTATACCTCTGCTCCACCCAGCCTCTACTGATAATGAAAGAAGTTTTACATTAGCTTTAGTCTGAGCATTGCTGTGGCATCATCTGTGTTTTGCATTCTTTCTTTTTACGAAGTTGAAATGAGATTTTAAAAATGAATTTTTAAAAAGTTTCCTTTTGAATATTTCATTTCTCTTCCGTGTAGGGGAATGGCAACCCCTCGTCACCTCGTACACTGTGATGATTGTTGTAACTTTGCCTCCGAATCATACTAAACACCTGTTTCAAAAGATCAGCAGTGAATTACAATGCTCAGAAGATTCATTTATTGGAAATGGTAAAAAGCCAGTATTTCGATTGATATAACTACAACCATACTGAGTTGCAAACTTGGGTTGTTGTCACAGCTCAAACCCACAGCCAGAGCAGTCTGGAGTGTAAACACATACATAGAAAAGGACAATGAATGTACAAGTGCGCAGCGAGACACTGATGGGATTTCTCACCGCGCCTCTTGTGATTATGGAAAGCGGCCTTTATATTGTTTTATGCACACGACTGCGATGAACCTCCAGAGCCGGATCAATGCGCTCTTATCAATTTCTCTAATGATTCCGCTGTCAAATACTTCATTGTGCTGACGGATAGGGTCGCAATCCTCAGTAACCCGTGGCTTTCCAGAAGAATACCGTTTTGAGCCGCTTTCCCGAGTTTCTGCTCCCGACAAAGGGTTCAGCTCATATCTGTGCCCCTTGGGCGGAATTGGATTTTGATTAGAACTGGGAAGTGGGATATGACATTGTTAGCGCTGTGATAAGCCCGTCTGGCTTATTTACAGATTTACAGCTACAGAAGGGATACGGCTGTAATACCAGAGTGGGTTTTTGCAGTCATTTCCCTAGTTAAATACTCATGAAATGTATTCCGAGTCAATGGGCAGGCGTCTGAGTTTTCCCTTTGTTGTTAGAGGTAGTTTTTTGTCACATTATTGTATATGCAAGCAAGCCAACAAACTTGTCTCCCGAAGCTGTTGCTTGTCCGTTAGCGCCTGGTCTTTCCCACCTTCTTTTAATTGAGGCGGCCAGTTTGGCTTGCATATTCGCGGAGGCTGTCAGAAGAGATTGAATCGCAGGAGATAATTGTACGGCATTGTGGGTTGCAGGTTTTCATTCCCACACATACTCGAGTGGTCCATTCAAATGTAGTTCAATCAAGATTCTCAGACTCTTTTATGCCAACTGATTGTGTGTGATGTTTAATAAAATATTTACCGACACGCCGCTAAAGGACAGCACGATAAAATATGCACAAACAGATCTGCGTGTCCCGCGGCCGACGGAAATGATTTATTGTCGATGTGTGGATCATTACGGCTGACCCCAGCGCCTTACACTTGAACTGCTTCAGAAGATGCTGCTGGGAAAGTCAATTAATATGCCACTGTTTGATAGTTAAAAAGTATAATCGCTTATATAAATCATAAATAGTGGGTTTTGAGTGATAGTTCCCTAGGTGAATATTATATCATTCACAGTTTGATCTGGTTTCATTTCTTTCTTCTTGTCTGTCCTATATGAATGTTGTCTAATATGATATTATGCTCCATGTTACCCACTTTTCTTCAATCTGGGCAGATAATGAGTTTGCAGGAACAGCAGCTCAGCAACGTGACAAATTTCTAATCCTGCTATTGTAGCCCCTTATTTCACTCATATTAAACCAGTGTATTATTTTATTGCCCAAAAGCATGCTTTCTGGCCCAGCTTATCTTTGCCAATCGCTCCTCGCTTGAGGGAAGGTCTTTGAAAAGGCTGCTCCAATAAAAACATATTTTCTGCCAATAAGAGGAGCAGCAAAAGAGTTTGAAACAGAATTCATATACTGAATTGGAATTTACTAACGGGGGGAAAAGAGCACAGAGCGAGCGATGCCATCTCCTCCTGTGACTCCCGAGCTGCAACACTGTGCCCGCTTCAAGGGGATGTGTCAGTCGGTGTCAACTGTTATTGCAGTTTTTCATAATTACGGATATTGTAACAGTGACATTTTTAATAGTAGGAAGACAGGTTTGCTTCAGCTACAATCACGGCTGCATCTGTTCCTGTCCTGTTGGTTTTATTGACTTTTATTAAATTTCAGCTTCTGGTCAGATTCAGAACCAGTATATCCCTACATAGTGTTTAGCATGTTCACAACATTTACTGAAACCACTAATATGTTCAACTTGATCTTGCGCAGTTCGTACATGTAACACAACCCGTAGAAAAAGTTCAGCCAAGAGACTTATTTCCCCCTTCTTTCTTTTTTGGTAAAATGCTGGCCCAGACTCGCTGTAAAATCACTGACAATCTCCTGCATTGTGGAAGTAACAGAGGAGAAATGACCCCGTTACGCAGCGAGGCCAACGACCTGAAGCACAGATCCCCCCCGGAAAATAATTTATGGCAGCTGTTGGGAAATAGATTACTTTTTATTTTATGTTTAAATTAAACACAACACACAGCTGAGCTCATTAAAATAACACTACGGGGAAAGTGTGTATTTTAATTGTATGGTCCATAACACCATAAACTTTCGGAGCCTTTCTAAATAAAGCTCCCATAGTGTCTTCCATTACAATCCCATCTCAGACTGTTGTGCCAGTGCCATTATAGACCACAAAGTTCCTGTTTTGCGCACATCTATTGTACATACTTTTATTGCCTAACAAACGATTTATATTGAACATGCCTTGTTGTTATTGGAAGAAAAAAACATATCTGTTCTGTATGTCTAAGACTATAAATGATGTGTATTTTCATTGGACGTCTCTCAAACAAATGTAATGTATATAGTGTGACCCTGATATATTATTCTTTGTTATTACAAGAATGGTCTGATTAACCACCAAAAAAGGTTCCTCACGCTAGAACAATCACAATGTCTCCCTGCATAATAAATTGAACTGTACAGAGTATGTTTACAGTGACTGAATATATTCCTTATACAAAACGATTGTGCCTGCATCATTTATAAATTTATGGTTGGTGTTGTTGTGTTTATATTCAAAAACTAAGAAAAATGTATTGGACATCAGGCTATTACTTAGGGAATTATACACACGAAAGAACATGTGGTTTCTGGGACAGCTGCAAATCAAAAATACAAATTAAGACGCACATGACAGGAAAATTGTATAAAAGCCTAGGACATAAATAGACTATGTAGGCTGCCAGTGTTTGTGTCGTACGGACAGTAAGTTAAAAGCCGTATTTTTAAAAGTTTGATGTGCCTTTTTTTTCTTCTTCATTTTTCTGTGCTTAGCATTAGTGCCTTTTGCGGAAACATGGATGTAAATTTCAGGCTGAATAAAGGAACCCAACACATTCAATATACCTTTAAATAGGACTGAAGGTGTGTTATAAATTATTCAGCTGCATTTTGCTAGAAAACTACAAAGGCAAATGTGTTGTGGAATGACTTGTGCAGTAATGCGTTAACCCTCTATCGAGCTGCGATTCTCAACTTTTCCATCCGGGAGAAGGTTTTCATTTTGGTGACCTGAATTACACTTCAGTCATGTGTTCGCTATGACTGAAATTGTGTTTATTTGAAATCAGTGTGCTGTGTTTTGTCATACAGTATTATTTGATGCTCATACTAAAGATCACAGTGTGCATATTTAGGATGAAATATACGCTGCTACACAGAGCAATTAAACTTTTCTCCGCTCTGTTTTCTGTCAACTGTTGAGCATCAATTATAGGAGAGCAGAAAACGTCTCCAAAAGGCATAATCGTGTGCATTCATCCATTTTTGCTTCTTCTATGACACTAAACTGCAACGACTGCCATGACTGGAAATTAGAAGGCTTGCTTCCTCTGTATCTCTCCATGAGATGAACTTGTTGGGCCTCGGCAGGTCATTCTTGGCATTTCAGCTGATGCGTTTGTGTTCCTATCGCTCGCTTAAACACGGTTAAACTCTGGGTTCCACCTGGTCTAATTTGTCAACAGCTTAGCATTCCCATTCTTTAGACAAAAAGTTTGATATGAATTTCCATACGCCTCTATGTTCAGCCCCCTCTTCGCTCTCCTTGTTTTTCACTTCAGGTGCCACCAGCTGTGCTCAGCTTTTGAAACTTTTCTGAAGATGCAAACTCCTCTCAATTTCCACTCCAGTTCCCAGTCCTTTCTGTGCAGGAAACGTTTTATGAGTGCCATTTATCTTTCTTACAGTCTGTGACAGGCAACAAATATCTTATTGAGGGATAAATTACACAAAACCTCAATACAGAGCGGATGCTTCCAGCAGTAATTTGCGATCAATTACTGTATTTTGTTGCAATAGGTCATTCTCCAACGTTTTTACCAGTCAAATTCTAGATGTTAGACTTTATTTAATGTTATACGTGTGTAAATATACATATATACACTGTATAATACTATTATACATATATACACTGCATAATGGAATACTTTTACACATATATGTGCATTATGCATCACAATACACATTTGTTTTTCCAGCTGCCCCACCGTTTTTGGATCCGCAGCAAAACCGAATATAAATCAGCCGTACAGGGTCACCGGCTGGGGGATAGAGATGATAAATGGGAGCGTCAGACGGCCTCCACTGGGGGTCCTTCACAGCCGACAGGGAGACAGATCCTCTTCTGAAACCGCATATTGAAATCCCATCACTTCCCCCGTCTCTGCAGTTTGAATTGATTCAATCCTGTTTGGTGTTTTAATTCGGTTTCATTAAAGGGAATCTTTGAATGTGACGCACTGCACGTCAATGGGAAATTAGGAAATCCACAATGAGAATGAGTGCAAGGAAATAATCATTTACACTACTGTACATTTTACACACACACAACTACAACATTACAATGATCAGATCATTGCTTTCAAACTTCCAAACCTTTATCATATACATTTTTTTCATGTGCAACTTCATGGTACACAAAACCAAGGGTCAGCGCAAAATATTTCAAAATTGTGCTGTCGGGGATTGCTACAGAAAACAAAGCCGGTTGTTCTCAACTCTCCAGGCCAGCCAATGCCTCTGACAGCTCTAGCTGCGGGGGAGGAAGGCCAGGTGCCATGGTTTGAGTAGTGTACTACACAGGAGACCCAAGCTTCTTTATTTATTTACTTGATATCGACTTAAAGGGCTTGTGTTCAGTACTGGTGGCAGGAGTCCCTGAGAGAACCGGGCGGTGGTTTGCTGGTCCTTATCTCAGCCTCCCGTGTGAATGTGGATCTCTGGCAAACAGTCAGCTGGCACCTCCACGCCAGCTGGGGTCCTGCCAATCTGTCAGCAAACACAAGTGATTGTCGTTTCCAATGCTCTACAGAGCACACCGCGCCTGCATTGAAACAACTCCACAATGCATCCGAGATAAGTCTTCAGGAGAGAGGAAGACATTCCTCTTCTGCACAGGCATACGCTTCTTTGATCTCTGAACAGTGGACAAAAAAAAAAAAAAAAGAACCGCACTGCACTGGCTCTCAGAATCGCATCATTTTAATTTTTTTTTTTTGCAGCCATCTGTTGTAAACAGCATGATCCTTCCAGGAGAATCTGTTAGTTAATGGGAAATCATCTTATAACAAATAAGGCAGGTTGACTATTGTAATTCTTAAATCACTCTCGCCAAGTCACACGCTTACTCTCCCGACTGCCAGCGATCTTCGGTGACACGGATTCTGTTGCCATTTGCAGGAATTTGTGTCGGAGCCCCCCCCCCGGCGTGCCATGGTTATTTCTCTGTATTGGTTAATTGTTCCATCAAAAAGACATCTGACAATTCCTGACCCCTCAGCTGGCTGGTTGGGCACCCCTCCAGTTTTTGTGTTTAATGTTTAACAATACCGTTTCTTCATCCCCCATGGGCTGGTTTCTTTTTTTCCCCATTTCAAGGACTGTGTTATTGACATTTGCGATTCACTCAGGTCCTTCGGCGGGCGAAGACCAGAGGAACGGGTCTGCGTTTCCTTAATCCGGTACCAGTCGCCTGCGAGGACCAATTCACTTGCATGTTGTAGTTTTTTTTTTTTTCTTTCGCGTATTTGGTTTGTGGAATGTGTTGTGCAATGTTCATCTTGGCAATTGCTTTCCTTTTCTTTCCAGGACGCTGCTGAATTTACATTTTCACCACAGAGAGCGAGAGAAAAGACTTTTCCCAAAAGGATCAGTCTATTTTCAAATTTTGCTTAAACATATAATATAAAAAAGTTGTGCTTCATCTCCTCTGAATCAGATACAAATGCTGACAGTTTGGGTTCGCATGACTTTAAATCAGAGGAGGATTTGGAGATAGGACTGCTCAGATCTGTGTCAAGGATCCAGATGAACTGCACACAACAAACACACAACATTACACAATCACTTCTGAAGGGTTTTTAAAGTCTATACACAGTTTAAAGAGATGGTTTGTAGTTTTAACAACCTTTCTTGCGTCTGTAAAACCTTTTTCTCATCACAAACGGACAGCACCAGCAACTTCGATGCTCATCATCACAACTGGCTGCCATTTTTCTATGGATTTGGTCCATGTAGAAAGTGTATTGTGGCCTTTTGTCCTGTAGGAGTTTGATCCAAACTAAAAATCAAGATACCAGGCATGCTGGAGCTGGGCTCAATCAGCATGAATATATCATGGACAGAAATGTTGATTTTGTGCATCGATGATTTGACTATCAAACTGCATCAACACAACGACCGCTGCACCCAGTAAGAGTAGTACAAAGACCGCACACTGCTTAGACTGGCTTATCCTGCATCTTTCGTTGGGAGGTACCGCAGAAGAATTAAGGCGTAACGTTTGAGTTGGCATCAAGGTTCTGTTTTATTATTCTTTACAATGTACAATATACAAAAATATAGAGTACCAAAAATTCACAGTGTCTAAAGGCAGTGATTACAGTCTAGATCACATATCTAACAGTACCACCAGATCAATTGCATAGGAGGGCACAACGCCTTCAGTATGGAGTTCAACAATACAACACGAGCACAGAATCAACTTCTTCTGCATCTATAGATTTCTCTCTCTCTATAGATAGATTAGTTTATGTTTGTGTGTATTTAAATACCATGAGGTTGTGATAAGGCAGACTATGATCCAGGACACCTGTACAACGACAGGCTTTATTCCACCTCTGGCAACAATATATGCAATTTCTAAAACACTGCTTGTAATTCTGAGAAAATGTATTATGAATTTGTAGCTTTAGCTTCCAGTTTTCCATTAAACTCTTGAGCCTCTGGGCTTAACGAAAGAGAGAGGATTTTTGATGGGCCATCACCAAGATTTGATTAAAAAAATAAAAATACGCCACACAGAACAGGTCTGTAACATTTGTCTGCGCTGCAGGGGCTTTGCGTGTAAGTGCCTCTGTAAAATAGTAACAATGAACGACCATTAAAAATATGAGGGATGGACGTGGAATTATGCATGTTCTGTTTGCATTGATGTGTTGGTTGTTTTCTACTCTAAAGTAGTTTGTTTCAGCATTATTTGCCAGTGTAGGTGAAAATACCTTTAAAATGTGATCATAAAAGCCTTCAATAAATACAAATAAGAAAAAGAAAATGTTTTTTTTAATGAGAATGATGCTAGCCTGGTGTCTGACTGAAGATACCAATCTGAGCAGCCTGTGATTTAGACTTGCATGGAAGTGTTGATGAACTCCATCCTTCACAATCTCTATGGTTGGTATTTACATAACTTCTGCGCTTTGTACAACTATAAGGCATTTAAAACAGTGTTAGCTATACAATATACATTTACATTAGACTAACTATAAAGTTCATTAAGTTGTCATCAAACAGCTTCTCCTATGTACAAATATAACTGCACATGATTCTCTTTTTTACGTTCTTCTTCAAGCGCAGGTTAAATGAAAACGTTCGCCGGTTTCTGCATTCGTTTCACAAGCATGAGAGGAGGACTGCGGCCGTCTGAAATGCCCCGACAGCCCCATTCCCTGTACAAACAGATTTTCTTTTCCAGTCAATGATATTTACTCCTCAGAGTTTTTGTTTTCTTGACACACAATATGGCAAGATGTAGTGCATAAACAATTCACGTACAGATGCAGTTGCGTTTCAATAGAAAGTGACAAGAAAGCATTCCCCTCGTTTTACTTTGTCTCTCCAGGATTGCAGAGTAAATCCTAGACTCGAAATATGTTACATGTATCACATGTTGTTATGTACTTTCCATATGTGGAAGAAAAAGCTCCCCATCCTCTCCCCAGCAAACACACACAAAGACGACACCTTAAAGCCCGCTCTCCGTGCGCACCGTATCCTGCAAGGAGTTTAGCACGGTGTCGAGCGAGGGATGAATTGTGCTCTGCAATGATTAATAGAGGGATGAAAGAATGGATCCAACATCGATTTCAAATGGACTGATTAAATACTGCTATATATGCATGCTACTAGATTTGATGCATCTTTATTATCCCAAAATTACTTCAATTTCAAATATTCATAGACTTTTGTAAAATTATTCTCTTTCTAAATCTGGCAAGTCCAGTTTTATAACAGATCTGACACCAGCAGCTCTTCAGACTCCCCCGGCTGCCCGTCACATCCTTAAATTACGCAGCTCACGGTCTCCATGTTGACTCAACACTTAAGTGACCCAGCCACTCATACATGCCACAGTGCATTCTGGGAAAAAGTCGTGGCATTAGAAATGTATCCTGTTCTAGATAATCGTACTGTTGAATTCAATGAAGGGTTGGAGCAGCATTTTAAATTCATTATTAATGACCAATCATGGTTTCTTAACAAATCGCCACAACAAACCACAATAAATAGGTTCTATTTGTTAATAAAATATATATTTTGTGACTGCAATCATCACCTGCTTTTTCAATTAACACTGCATTTAAACTGAATGTCTTTCATCAGTGATATTTAATTGTGCCGTGTCATTTAAGGCAGAGATCTCAAACATGGAAGCTCAGTCTTCTAGGTATTATTGCAGCCAGGCTCCCAGTAACTTAATGGTCTAATTAGCAGATTAATTGGATTAATTAAATACTTCTCTACAGGCTGCAAATTATGTTATAGGTAGTGTACCTTGAGTCTGAATCTTTTAAGCCTTTAAATAATGTTATATGTCTAAGTGATAAAATAAGTAGGTTAATTAAGTAATTGAGAGCTCGTAAACTGAAAAACACTGTGGGTTTGAGACTCCTTTTTGAAGGGACTCGGCAGCAGCATGTAGACTGCCTACAAAGAAAAAAGAAAAGATAAATGCAAGAGAGAGCTGCACGTACAGAGAGGGAATAATGGCGTATTCCTGTGATATACTTTCTAATCCGCAGAAAGCCAAGCATGTAACGGAGGTGCCACCTGAACGATGACTGCAGCGAAACCAGTATAACCAACAACGTGACAAGGCAAGCGAACACATTAGCTTATTTCCATTATAGTACCTCAGAATTCAGCTCGCTGGAAGACTATTATTTCTCACGCTATACCTGTTGTAATCAGGCAAGTACCCTTTAAATGTAATGAGCTTCTAAGTAGACAAAATGCCTTCCCGAGGAACTAGTATAGCTCATAGCACGAGTTCATTACCCTTGGAACAAACCACAAACCTGGGGAGTAGATCCACTGAAAACAAAGAAGGATTAATATTGATTTTCATTCCTTTTTTGCAAGTACTGTAGCGTGGAATACCATTACATACTAGACTCATTATATAGTAATGGCTTTTTATGCTTTAGTGTATTAGTTTTTAAAGAGAAGCTACTTTTACCCATATTAAGAGAGCAGGGTTAACCAGATTTCACACAGACAGGGTCAGGTTATGGAAATGCATCCCAAACGTTGCTTCAAGGACACTTACAGCGTCGATAAAACACTCCCTGGTTATCGGGTTTCCTCTTCAGTCCAACGACCAGGTCTTGAAATTTAAATTAGAGGTTCTTCAAGGAGATGGCAACATCTAATTCCACCGCTGCCGGTTTGACAGTCAGACTGTGGCGTAAATCACTCGCTCGCTGGAGAACATCATTGCTGTTTTTAAAAAGTGCGTCCTTAAAAGCGAGACGTCCACAACAAGCGAGAGAAACAAAAATAAAAATGTCCTTTATCCCTAACGAGGGTTTGACAGTAGAAGGTGAACCGAGAGCAGTTTCTCCGAGACTTTGCGCAGTGTCTTGTGCCGGGAGCAGCGAAGTCGTTTCACAGAAAGTCAGCTGGGAAGCAGTCTCTTGACGCAAATAGGTTTGTTCGATTAGGGAGAGGAAAAGAATAAGTCTGTCTGTCTGTATATATATATATATATATATATATATATATATATATATAGATAGATTAAGGTCCAGCTGCAGCCATGATTGTGTCTCAGCTGTTGGTGTAGGTTCTGCCCGGAGATGAGTCCGGCCTGTAGTCATACTTGTTCAGAGTGGGGGGGTAATACGTGGTTGTGTAAACATTGGTCTGCTGTAAAGGCGAGTGGAAAAAGTTGGTCCTTTCATCCGGAATCAAATTGTTCTTGTTCAGCGTCTGCAACGTATCAGAGAGACAGAAGGACAATGTCATTTAAAACAGAATTTGTTCTACAACCTCCTAAGCAACCTAAACAATATAGAGATCTCAAGCCCTCTCGGCTGTTTCTCATTAAAACCGCTGCTAAGTGCCTTCGGTCCTGGCGATGACAGCACGGACACCAAGAGACGGCACTGTGTGGACTTTTACATTTAAATATCCTGTCAGGATTAGTCAGTTCTGTTGGAAATTAGATTTCACTTGTTTGCAATCAATTGGTTTCTTCTGTCCTCATGGTCCTCATTAGACACATCAGTATTTAATCTTCTGTGTTCTCCGTCATGACATGCTTTCAGAGACTGACTCACGCTCTCAAGAGTACACTCGACAGACGCACCCAGAGAGAGTGGCTGAACACCACAGCCTTTTCTCCGCCTAAGCGGTTTCAGCTGCACCGTTAAAGCTTGGCTCGGTGCGTCCTGCGAGCCGCCGCTGAACACGTCATACCCATGCAGGACGCGGCGGCAAAACACAGACTAGAGCCCATAATTTCGGCCAACTCGAGGGAGCTGGGTGTCAAAGGAAGGACAAAGACTGGGAAACAGAAATCACCGAACCAGACGTCTGCTGATTAGATATGCAACGGTTTCTCTGTGACAGCTGGAGATGTCAGGCAACAGGCTGCCATTGAACACACCTAATGGATGCCATTAATAAAAAGATTGACTGAATGCCAGCATCTAAACTGTGCGGATTGGACGACACAGGGTACGGGGAGAAGTCTGATGGCAGTGTCTGGAAACTAGTTTATTTGATTTTCTGCAAAGGAAATCTCATATGAAGTTACACCTAAGCTAGATGTTTACCATAGCACTAAATAAATACATTTATACATCAGTCAGTCAATCAATGAACATGAAGCTCAGACCACGTCCCCTGCTACCCAACCCTGTTCCCTACCTTAAACTCCATTGGAGTGTACTTCTCATTCTTTGGCGTGGTGTTCCCCTTGTAGTTCAGATGGTTTGGAGTCGTCGGGTGGATCACCGCGGACTCCTGGGTCTGCTTCTGAAACTTCTGGCAGTACGCGTAGATCAGGAACGTCAGGAGACTGGCACCGAAGAAACAGGAGACTCCGGTGGCTATGAGATGAACGAGGCTGAAACCTTGACAGAGAGAGAGAGAGAAAGGAAATTATAAACCAAACACGTTGCATAATATCGATATATCCAATTTGTGTGCTGCTTTTCAGCACAGTTCCTTACATTTCCACTGCCCTCTTTCTTGTTGTTTGCCAATGGGCTTTTTAAAATCTACTTTACTATAGATTTCCAATTCCAGGCTCGGTTAATGAGAAGTGTTGTCAGAACAGGAGCTCTGGGCCACACAGGGGCCGCACTGACGGGAGGATGTGATTGTGGGCTCTGCAGGAGGCGCCTGCTTTCCCGAGGAAACACACACATAATGAGCCCGTCATCTCGGCGCTCATCCGCTGGAAGGCACAGGAAATTGTCTTCAGCCCTTCAGCCTGTTCTTGCAGTGGTAAGTCACACCTAGCATAATTAAAATCCTAATTACTACCTGCCTTTTTTGTATCAGTTATTATCAGAGTCCATGTTCGACTTGAGATACATATGAAAATGGAAGTTCATTAAAAAGGGGGCTTGAATTGGGTCTCTCTTGATAATATGAAAATATCTTCTCTTTGTATAAGGTACTATACTGGTCATTAAAGGGCAACCACTACCCATAATTGTGTACATTTCATTGAGTTTGATCATTACTGCATACCTTCACCAGTTTAACAGTAATCAGAAAATGACTTTCTTCCATTTAGCACCAAATGGATGAATCAGTAACTACTGGCATGTATACATTTAAAAACATTAAACAGATTGGATGTTCAGTAATACTAAAAATACATATTTGTCCTCCTGCAGGATGCGGTTTGTTGTAATAACACTACTTCACTAATAAATCTCATGTCTGTAGTACACTTAGGTGCACATGTTCCCTGTCAATTTGGCTTGAACATTTACTTCAAAAGAGACATTTGTATTTCCTTTGATCGCCCCTTTCTTACGGTTTTGCCCAGTAGGATAAATAGTAGAAATTTGTTTGATATGGACAGACAGACAGACAGACAGACAGACAATACATTGGGTTATATGACTAATGTTGCTCATACACATACAGGGCAGTGCAGGAAGCTTCGACGCAGTGACATCCATGCTGATTCCAGTCGTATTTACAAGTGACAAAACGGATAAGAATAAACTTTGAAAAGCAAAGAAACATCTCAGGTAGTTTATCCCACTGATCTCCCTTTGATCGCTGCCAGAACAGAAAACCTGGCGCTGTGCGGAGCTACATGTACCTGTCAGCACGCGGGCACAGATGAGAGCTAAACACGAGAGAGGACACGGAGGAATGAAAACACGAGACAGGGAACGAGGTGGGGGGGGGATATGTAGGATGTGGTTAATCCATTTACCTCCACACTGCAGGTCCTTGTCAAAACTGGAGGCTGGCAGGATCACTGTGGCGTCGATACAGGAGAGAACAAACTGTGTTATTGTTCTTGTAAAACACACATGCCATATTTCAAACTCACTTCAGTGCCTTTCCTTGACTACAGTCAATTGAGTTGTACATTTCTTTTTAAATACTAGCCATGATCCATCTCTTGTCTTGTGAAAGTCTTTAGGGTTTTAGAACACTGGGAATTTGGAAGGTTGGGACATTTTGCCCTTAAACCCCCCAATCCAAATAAACGGTCTTTGAAACCCCCCATCTCTTCCTAAGCTGGCTTGGAAAGATTCCTTTGTAAGTCATAAGGGAGGAAGGAGGGAAATTGTTGTACGTGTCAATTTTTTTCCGCTCTCGAATTGCCGTTTCAGCTCCACTACAAAAGACAAGCGGCTCACACCGGTGAGGCAATTAAGGCAGCGGGGGCATCGTTATCTCCCCGTGACATTGGGTCTGGCTCCGGAGGAGGGCTGGAGAACTTTCCTATAAATTGAAATTCCTACCTCTGATTGGAAAGGGATTTTTAATTAACAGACAAGGATATCTAATAATTGATCGGGAGCTCACAGCCTCCATCCCCTTTCATGCAGTTCACCTTTTAACTTTCTTTGCAGGTTCGTGGTTGTCTTTTTTCCCCCCCAACCAAAAATAAAAATAAAACCCCATATCAGACTGCTCTTATCCTCCCATAATTTACAACATCGCACCACTATTTGATTCCCTTTGAGCAACTTAGATCTGAAAAGAATAAAATATGGGCTTCAATTTGTTTTTGTGAACTAAATACACCTTGGTGGCGCGCCCAGTTACCTGGGATCTCGTTGTAGAGGCACTCCCTGTGCTCGGTGGCGTTGCCCAGGCACTCGGCCAGGCCCGGGCTCTGGACCTCGCAGTAGCGGCTCCGTGTCTGCAGGCCGTCTTCACTGCAGAGAGCCCACTCTGACCAGTCCGACCAGCCGCCTGCAACGAGCACGAAGGGTCAGAGATCCACGGAGGAAGAGCACTGACCGATATGAAGTACGGAGGCAGATCTCCAACTGTGTCTACAACTGGGACTAAGAGGATCGCCAGGTCAGCCCAGGGCCTGGGGTCAGGGGTCAAAGGTCAAAGTACTGTCTGCACTACATGGAAAAGGGACAATACTGTACAGGCATGGTTTATATCTCTATTTTGTTTATTACTCAATCCTGTTGGGATCTGGTCCACAAGTTATTAGTAAGCAGCGAGGGTAGTGATTTTTCCTGCTTTCATTTCATGTGTACAGTTAATCATTTATTTGCCAAATGCTTTTGCTAATTGATGTGTGAGGAACCCAGGGTAATTGCTCTATAAAGTTCAATTTATCGTTGTCTCCGGAATAAAAGAAACCGAATTAATTAAAGAGGTAGAGAAGGAGAGAAGAGAGAAGGGTGTTGGGGACGAAAGAAACAAACCATCAAACAACCCACAAAATGGCTTTGATGTACCATTACTGCAGCCACCTTTTCAAATCACTTGAGGACAAAAACATCCTTTAAATTCTTAATAAAATGTTTTACAAGTACTTTTCAGACGCACGCCGAGTTAGGCTACAGGTCATTTTAATCCGAAGTGCTGCGTCTGACTGATGTACTGTCCGTCGTTAAGTGTACTCAGTGATGACAAGAACATTGGACATTAGCATATACACAGTCAATCACGTTGTGTTGCTAACAGGTAGTTTGAAATCTGAGGAAGCATTAACCTGATGAAAATAGATCTGCATTAGAATGAAATGCAAAAATACCTCGCCCTTTGCATCTGATTAAGACTTGAAAAGAATTTCCACATGAATAATAGGTCTTGTAAAGGAACTGGCTGTCAGGTGGCTTTTAGTGCCTCGCTTTTAAAGCCGATCACAATACAACATATCAAATCCACACTAAGACAAATGAGATGGAGATTAAAGACCAGAAAAAGGGAGATCTGCTCAATTATAGTGTAGTGTGCACAGCTAGCTATATTTTCATCAAGTTTGTTGGTTTGGATTTTTATATCACCCTGGACGTGCGTTTTATTTTAATATTTCCTTTGCATTCGGTAGAAGGAAGAAAAAGAAAAGTCATTTTGGGAAACAGTCTTCTGCAAAAATTGACTGAACAGAAGAGTGAGACGGATCCCTGTTGTTCGTTCAATGACATGATCTAACGCAGCACACTAATTCGCTTGCAAATGCGTCCTGCAGTGATTTATTATGGATTGATTGGTGGTACCAAACTTTCTTTTGAAAATCCTTTCCAATTAGCTCGCTGCGGAGGACCAGGGACCCGAAGCGTTCATGCATTTGAAACACAGTGCCTACATTATAGTCTCTGGATCCTGCTGGCAGGGCAATTAAACGTGCCCACCATTTAAGACCCCTCTCACAACACAAGACACAATACATATATAATACACACACAAAAAACACTCCTCTTAGTGGGTTAAATATATATTCCAGCTAAATGGGTCATGGTCTCTGTGTCAGTCTGAAAATGGACAGGTTATATTTCCCTACATGCACCACAAAAGGAGAGAAGCTATTAGACTGGGAACAAAGGTATAGATTTATAATAGATCGATGAATATGGGTGATAAAAGTCCTCTAGGACAATAGCTCAGTTTACCATGATCACTAACAAAGGGATTATATACATTTAAAGGTTATAGCGTCCCCCCTTACCTTCGCAGGAGTGGGTGTTGCAGAGTGCCTCCTCGGTGTGCAGGCCCAGGCAGATGTCCCCCCCGTTGGCGGGAGACGGGTTGGTGCAGGTGCGAGTGCGCTGGTAGTGCCCCCCGCCACACGTGACCGAACACTGGGACCATGAAGACCAGCAGGACCAGGCCCCCTTCACTGGACACACAGACGCAGGAGACAGATGGACAGCAGGGTCACCCACGGGGCTCGACACGACACACACCTGTGCGGTTGTGATGCCACCTGAGAAACATCTGCACCACCTGGCATTGTATACGGCACAGGACATTTGTACCCTGAATATACCCTCTCAACACAGAAACATGCTGAGCTATGGGTAATCAATGTTAATAGTCTCACTTAGCACTCCACATCATTCATATTTACACATCTAAAAGGAACCAGACAAAGTGCACACAGTTAAACTACTCAAAATGCTCGATATCCAGCAAAAGACTGACCTCCAACACGAAGGATGTCTTCAGAAACCTGGTGGACTATGATTTGCTTCTGTTACTGTTCCGTCCCTGTTCATTTTACCCTTCTGCTCGGTTTTATAAAAAGTACCGTTTTATTTTGTAATTTTATTTCTGCAGCTTGCCAAAGGAACCTCAGTGGGCCCAGACAGATGCTTACAGATTGCCTGTACAGAAATACGATCGGAAATGATGTTGGAGAACCGAGTTTACACAAACCAAAATACACTCCTGGGGACTGTGACTCCAACCGCGGCACCTGCATCGAGGTGTGCGTTAGCGGCAGCTCGGCATCTGACAGAGTCCCCCCGACTCCCACACATGCAATAGACGTAAGAGCCGGGCAATGAGAGCTGATCAGACAGCTGTAAGCACTACAATTAAGTGCAAGCTGAAGTGGTATATATTCAAGAGTACATCTGGGAAGATTCTGTGATGTGATATTAAAAAGACTTCCAGAAGTCACTGAAGTGAACCAGTGTAGAGATGAAAATTATAATTGGTGTTTTAATAAAAAACGAGGGGACGAATCATTTGTCTTCAGGTGGTACTATATTTTACCATTTAACATATCCATTTGTTTCTAATCAACTGTAATCAAATCAAACTCACAGTAGGACACTTTTTTGCTTAGAAAAAACAAATCAAAAACATGTCAATAGTTGTAATCCAAATTACCTGAATTGTTTACCGATGGAGGCAACATGTGTTTGCAAATGTCTTGTAGATAAAGAGTTCAGCTAGCAAACAAGCAAAGGAAAGACAAACAGCAACTAGCAACTAATAATCCAATAAGACAGATGGGGTATTTAAATATCTCTATCTGATAATGGGTTGAATTGCACTTGATAAAGCGACATATACCTGTTCTCCAAAAGATGCCTTTCAGAGACAAGGTTAAAGGAACACAACCTCTTTGGTCTTGAACAGAAATCCTGAAATTTAACCCAAGGTCCACCACCTAGAAACAGCTGCCAGAACTGAGCTATTAAATTACTAACAAAAATTTTAAAGTCCATCTCTCCTGAAAGTTACACATTCCAGAGAGTTCTTGTGGAAAACACAAGTCAATGATGGTGCCTGAGGTTCCAGTCGAGGCGCGAAGGAGCTGCTTACCGGCGCAGGGCTGGGGGTTGCAGTCCTGGTACTCCAGTGCCGATCCCGCGCAGGCCAGGCTGCCGCTCTTGGGATCAGGGCCGGCACAGGTGCGTCTGCGGGTGCGGAAGCCCTTCTCGCAGTCCTGGGAACAGGAGGACCAGCTCTCCCAGGATGCCCAGCCGGTGCCCGGTGCTCGGGCCAGGGGCCGCCCGCTCCTCAGCAGGTCCTCGACCAGCGCTGTGAACCCAACACAAGCCCATGTCAAACACCTGGATGAAGTTGACAACAGTTTTACAGGAAGACACACTGAGCCTAATTTATCAATCTCCCTATTCTATTTGGAACTCTTTTGTGGAATGTTTTATGTGGGGGGGGGGGGGGTTACATATGTTTTTATATATATATATATATATATATATATATATATATAAAAAAATAATATATATAATATATATTATGACTTTATTCACTACTGTGGCACCAAAGCTTAAATGAACATAAAATGAATGTATATAATGCTGGAGCAGGAATACAAATGTAGAGAAAATCTTAAAATAACTCAAAATAACACCCATGAGAATGTGTGCACGCTTGTAGAATTCACACAGACTAAAAAGCCAACCGATGCCCTAGAACAGATGTCTAATCTAGAGCCATGCATAGCAATAGCAAAATATAACCAAACATGTTCAAAATCAACCACTTTATTTCACTATTGGAAAAGGCCTCCAGTCAGAAATGTTGAATCTGCATTTTAGAAATAATGACCAATATCCTTGTGTCACTAATTGACAACTTTCAAATGAGTTTTAATCCAACAGTAATCTTAACACACTTATGTTCAGTCAATGATACAAAGTAAGTATTTGCTCTCGTTTAGCAAAACAGTGAGTAGATCAATGTCAAGCAAAGTGCAACACAAGTACAGGGTTTTATTTTTCCTGTGACACCAAACCCTCCTGTTGTTCAGTGATTTGTGGTGTAACAGTTGAGGAGAGTGCAATATTTCATCTGTGAGACAGAATATGCATGCCGCTCTCACAAGTGAAAGCTCCCGTCCCCTCGCTTCCTAAATCCCCGTCTCACACTGTTCATCACACATGAGGAGGCACACTCCCCAAACTGTTGACAGTGAAAAACAGCATTAGCCTCTGCATCGATTAGCTGTAAAGCCCGAATCAAGAAAGTGCTCGGCTGTGACCCAACAACCCCAGAGACCTTTAACCAAACATAACATATCCGAGAGCCAGAACATCTGTGGCAGAATCAACAAGAAGTGATTCAGACGCAATACACGGAAATCCCTGATATAAACGTGTGCTGTTCTAGACAGTTTTGATCTGTAAGAATTTGTAACCGACCTTGTGATAAGAGTGCATCTCGAACAAAGAACATCTTATAATTCAAAAAAAGAACAACTGGCAATTCAGCAAACTTTCACTCAGGATATTTGAAACTTTTTCCATTCACCCTCATCCGCGGCACTTGATCCGATCGTATCAGGAGCGAGGCACAAACACTCACTGTCCGTCTCGCAGGCCGAGGAGCCGTCGTTGGGGCAGAAGCGTGTTTCCACTTTGCGTTTGCCGAACTGCAGCTCGTGGGGGTCGGGCAGCTGCGCCCGGCAGGTGTAGCGGACCCTCTGCTCCTGCCGCGCCCCGCCCTGAGTGATGTTCACCGGCATCCATGGGGTCCAGGGTGTGTTTCGCCTCACTTCGGGGCAAGACTCCAGGTTACAGGCTTTGTACTCCTGCAGCCAGGGGAAAAGATGACAACTCAAGCACAACTGAAGTCCTTCTCTGCTGCGTTGTTGAAGGCCACAAGGTATTAAAATTCTCCCTTTATTACTACAGGGTGGCCCTTATATTCACTCAAACTTGCAAACAAATCTATAAATCTATATGTACATTTAGGAAACAAGCAACACACAAACATTAAGTTAGAGACACTTTTCTTATTTGTGTGTTTGTTTTGCTCCAAATATTCACCTCGTCTCTGAGGTCAAAACTCTTTGGCCTATCTTCTAAACGTCTGCCACCCACCCCCACCTCAACACACACTTCTCTAAGAGCTCATGTGATAAGCAGAAGTGCCCCCACACTGTCTCCCAGGGTGTTGCCTGACGGAGGGCAGGATATTGGACCAGCGGACGGTGGTGAATGGACAGAAACACATACCAAAGGACACCCCGGGCAGCTGTTTCCATTTTCACAGTTGCGGACCCTGGAGTGGACCCCCCCGCCACACTCCGAACTGCACTTAGTCCAGGACCCCCACGGAGACCAGAATATGGGTAGCGGACACTGACTGTTCTCATTGCAGAACCTGCCACAAATGAGGAGACACAATGAAAATGAAAAAGCAAGCCGCATCAGAACACAAACTCAACGAATGCCTTTCAGGTGTTACTAATGGGTACGGACTAATACCGAATACCCTCCATCGTACCCAATCAGACAGCTGGCATTTACACAGCTGTCCGACACTGATGGAACGGAGTTTTCGGCCAGGCGAAACCCAGGGGAATTTGGGAGACAGTAAGACAAATGGACAAGACCATACCCAGTCAAAAGAGTTTAAAAAGCTATTAAAGAGTCAGGCTAAATTCATCAAGGCTAAGACGGAGCAAATGAGAAAGAAACACTCAATGGGTTCAGTTTTAAATATCTCCACAATAGCCATATTGATTACTCTCAGTGCTCGCCTCGGAACGGCTTAATTTAAAGAGCGCACCGACAAGAGGGGGGGAAAAAAGCATGATAATGAATGAGGACAAGAGACCTTTGAAGGACAAAGTAACCGAAACTCATGCACTTCTATTCACAGCTATTTTAAAAAACTGGTGTTTTACAGACGGGTTCAGTGCGCCTCTCTAAACGCAGACCCAGGAGTAGCAGAGAACGCGGTTGTAAAAAAAAGTGGTGCTCAGAGACTTCCTATCCAGGCCGTCTCTGTGACACGGAGGGCTCTCTGCCTCACCTTTCCTCGCGACTCTGCCCTACACACACTCTGCCCCCGTGCCGCGGGGAGGGGTTATTACAGGAGCGCTGGCGGACCTGGAACCCTATTCCACAGGACGTACTGCACTGGGCCCAGGAGGACCAGGGCGTCCAGCCACCATTCCTGCACGACACAAGGACATTGAAATCAGATGAAGGAATCACAGACACAGAACCGCTGCATTGAGGGAAAATCATAAATACATGCATATATACATACATACATAAACAAAGAGATGAATAAATTAAATAAAACGATTGTTCCGTCCCCTCCCACGTCCCAAAGCCCTGGCTGCTCTAGATTGTCCTGTAGTCTGAGTGAAGTGATTATCGATAATGGATGAATAAATAAAATAAAATGTATGATGTTCAAAGGATTTTTTTTATTTATTTAATGATAATTGGCATCATACTGTGAGAAACCATCAATACAATACAGAACAAAACATGATTGTGTTCAGGTCTCGGAAGCTGGCCAAGAGTCTGTGTTGCTGTTGACGTTCTTATTTAACTCTGCTCTGTGAACACTGCAATGTAAGGCAAAACCTGGGAGTTTTTAGTTTTTTTTTTTTTAAACACAAACACATCTAATTGCTACATCCTGTAAAACAATTCAATTCCAGCACCCTTTTTAATCTCGCACAGCTATGCATTGAATACAATGAACCTATCCATTCCCACAAAGCTTCAGAGGAGAATTCTCAATCATTATAATTGGGTAATGCCTTCAAAACACAGATGGCGGTGCAACTAGCCCTTGGTGTGGAGGAAAAATGTAGTTTTGCTTCCCTCCCCCTCCCCACCTCCTTTGTGGAATATCTTAACACTTTCACAAGATGCTGGGAGGTAAAAGCATTGACAAAGATGGTGTTATTTAACTCCCAGCAGTGGTGAATTAGCATGCCAACACTATCTGCATGGCAGTTTAGTCCCAATGGATAACATATCCTTGGCATATCTTCACACTATTGTGAATGATGGCTTCCTTTGGCTAGATTGTTGGACAACTTTGTAATCTGTGACGTGTACCAAGGACCACTGCAGTTCAGGTTCAGACTGCTTTCAATTATGACCCAAGTCCGATTCAGCGAGGTCTGGGAGGTTCGTTTAAACTTCAAGGTTGTTATATAAACCAACTTTGGCTCAGGGGTTCGTCTGGCACAAAGGCAGTGACAGTGTTGCGCGATCCCTGGCATGTTTGACGAGAGGAGGGAATAAAGGAGGTCACAGCAGCATGCGAGTCCCTCACTCCCGACTTCAAAAACGCTTTTTAAAAAGGACTCCCCTCGGACCTGAAGTTTCAGCGCACGTCAGAGAAGGTGAGGGTTGCTTCTTGTGAGAGGACCCCATGGCGCTCTCAGGCAGTAGCCTGGCACACGCTTCTCTCAAAACAAACACAGCCGGGACGAAGCCTTTTTGTTGTTCACTTTTTATACTCTTCACACAATTAATACTATTTGAGGTAAATGTTTTCTAAGTACTGCTGTGCGTGAAAAGGACTACATAACTAATTTAGTAAGCTATTATTACACCAATTATTAAATATACATGCTACCCAGGCAACGTTTTTGGAACAATTGTTTCACTAAATTCGGATAAGAAAACCCAAACCTCCTTCTCACTCTGACCAGTTTTTTGCAGCAAATCTAGATGCACACACAGCAACTGGATTTGCGCGTTACCTGGAGCAGTTGGCCACCTCAATGGTCGGCCCCTCGCAGGTGCGGCCCCCACAGAGAGGGCCTGGGCTGTCACAGGACCGCGAGCGGCACATGCATGTTCCAGTAGTGTCGCCATCGTCGTGATCGCAGGATTGCCAGGAAGACCAAGGTCCAAAGGCACCACTGACCGTCAAGTTCCTCACCTGTGAGCACGAATTCAGAGGAAAGTCAAGCAGGTGGGGAGAGGAATCACATCAAACCAAGGCATGAACCTTGAAAATGCAATTGTACAAAAGATGGAGAAATATGCTTCATATAACGAGTGGGTGCAATAAACGCAGAGGCCGGGCACTTACCGGGCACTCTGTGATGTTCTGGGTCCACTGGCTCATGTTGGAGCTGTCCTCAATCGTCGTGCAGCGCTTTTGCTTGCTGTCCCAGCCGCAGTACGGGTCTCTGGCATCCAGGCACAAGCTGCAGGTAAACAGAGAAGACGTTAATTGCAGAGAGGCTGGCATCCTCTTGGCCGACTAATTAAGCAATCCTTTACGACTTGTCTCATGTGCCTGTTTGCTTAGACTAAAAGCAAACTGCCTCGGTTAAATCTTGTAATAATATGGGAGGAGAAAAAACGACCAGGTAAACAAATAATCATGTAATCCCCAAGACAAATGTTGTACTGTGAAACATGCCTCTCAGCGGCAAAATACTGTTTTCCCCTTGAAATCATTGTCTAATTGAAGAGTAATTCTTTTAAAACAATTAATGAAATTAAGTGGTCTGAGCGAATCCTGGTGGTGCTTTGCAAGAACACGGGGCGCTTAAATGCGTGTCTTTTTTCCAGCATGTTTGTTCACTTCAACGGCGGCTCATGTTTTCCAGTGAGGTTGTGAAAATTAATCATGTTGGCAGCACATAATGGTAAATAAAACTCATTTCAAAGAATGTGTAAAAGAACAACTAATCCAGTTTGTGGTGGAAAGAACCACAGGTCACATTAAAAGACCACCTCTGGACCCAGTGACTGGTCTCTCAGTAAGGGTTTTACTAGGTTGGCTGAAGATACCAAGTAGTGTGAACACAATCCTTTCATTATAATTCAAAAACCACAAGAACCCGAATCTCATCCCAAGGTGATTCTTCTTGATGTCACGAAAGACATTGAAAGACACGCTGTCTAGCCCCGACACCGGCACTGTGATCTTAACCTCAGCAGCACCCACCCGTCACCACCGGAGGATCCCGCTCACAAAGACGACGAGGTGTCACTCGGCCCCGGCTGTCCTTCCCAATGAAAACGGAGACTTTTCAATTTGTCAGGGGGAAGAAGTCATAATAAGGCATCCATCAAAATCTGGACAGGGCTCTCTCGTTATGATGGCTCCACGCCAAGCACACTTAGGCTCTAATAAAAACAATTACGCTGTCTTAGGGACTTGGGGGAATACGAGGCAGCCATGCGTATCACCTCTGGTTAAAGGAGCAGTGTTATAAATAATCGTAATGGGGCAGGAGGAGGATTTTAAGGCTGCCGGTAAGCACAGCCCGTGGGTGAGGGATCAAGCGTGATGGCTGACACTGATCGGGTTTTGACACTTGACAGTGAAGGCTGGCGGTGTAACCCGAGTGGAGCAGTAAGCATTGTTCAATTAGCGCCTGCGTTCTGACTCCCGCTTCTCTTACCACCAAACTCTGCTTCTGTCGGGTTCGTTTAACACTGAAGTCGTAAATCCGTGGGGATGTTTAATATTAATGTTGCCGACACTGTGGTACCATTGTGCGTTTCATACGGGCAATCAATTTTAAACAGCCTCATAATTACATTTTAGCTGCTGAAGCCTTTGATTTGCAAATGTTTTCTGCCTCTCTCTTGGGACTAGGCCGTAGCAGGGTATACAAATACTGTGGATTAAACTTGGTTTGAAACAGCCGCAAACTACAACACTTTAAATTGCATATAATTACATTCCTGTGTCCTTAAGGGGACACACAACACCAGATATAAAAGACTTGGATCGTACATATATAGAATGATCTTTTAGGAAAAACTCAGTCAAGCAACGGAGACCAATATAGACAGATTGCTCTCTTACAAAAAAGCCAATGTTTCTCGATATGTCTCCATCATTTCCTATGTGTGTCCACACCAAGAGAGAGAGAACCCTACAACCTTGACCTCCAAACAAACGCGCTCACCCCCAAAGTCCGCCTGCATCCCGTTAATTAAAGCACAGAAACCTTCTCCCATGAACTGTCAGCCATAAAGTCAACCATCCATGTAAGCTCTTAAGACTATGGAAATACCAACACGAAAGCACAGCCGAGAGGAATGCTGAGTTGACATTTTGATGTGGATGCATGGCAGGCCCATTTTGAGAGCGCAGGGTTATTATAGGCTCGAGTAGTATAAACATTAGCGGTGTAATGCGAAAGTCCAGACCAATTCCACTCTGATATTAACTATTTGGTGACCTTGTGGAAAGCTTTCAAGTTCAAATTCCTGCTTGTATTTCCTATACCGAAGACCCACAAAGACCCTAAAATACATTGTTATAGTACGGATACTCAAAGCATTACTCAGTTTTGATGTTAATTTGGGACACTTAGTATTGCTTCCTTTTCACAATGTACAGTAACAAGTCATTGGAAATGACACGTGGAGAAGGGACTTTAACACTTCAGAGAGAGTGCTTCGGTAATGTCATGTGAGCGACGTGGAATCGGGATCGATAGGTGACCTCTGACGGCATTATCAACTTGCCATTCAGACTAATCAGGGCTCATTAAAGAGAGACTCATTAACGGCATCCTGTGCGATGCGCATCACTCGCAGCCTGCAACAGCAAGGAAAGACAATAAAGAAATCGCAGCGGTTCCCCTAACAAGGACAGACGCAAGATTTCAAGCTGTCCGAAGGCATTAGCGTGCTTCCCAATAGATCTTAAAACTGTGAACAGGAACTCATTCTGGGGGCAGCCTTTTATTTAATTAGTGGGATTACAATAGCACTCGTAAAAGCAACTTCAGCGACCGTTCTTTCATCCTTCACAGCCCTTTAATATGAATAACCATATTGCAATTCCTGTCGCAAGCGAGCCAGAAACACTCTCCTGTCACACAGTCCCAACACGGCCGGCCTCGGAGCGTCTGTAACCCGATGGATGTGTCAATGCAAACGTCTTTCAGAGTCAACCTCTCAACCTGCGGCTGCAGCAGCAAAACGTCACGTTCAGAAGAATTGATCCTCATAAATCTAACATGATCAGGGCTGGCTATAATGCATGGTAATCAGGTTTTTTTAAATCCAATTAGCACCAAGACGTATTGAGAACATCTCCTGTTAACTTGTTTCACAAAGGAAACCTGGTGGCAGACGGCCAAGTCATACCAACAGCCTCGTCATTTTTCCCCCCTTGAACTGAAGGGCATGGATTTTGATGCGTTGAGGAACTTGCAAGCGACAAGCAAAAAGTTGCGCGTTGGAGTGTGTGCTGATGCTGGGGACATCAGAGACAATCTAATCAGAAAGTTTCATTAGCAGCATAAAAATAAAACTTTTAGTAAGTTTTTACTGTCTTTGCGGCACAACAGAAATACAACCAAACCCTCGAAGTAATGAATCAAACCTCAGATAGAAATTGCTTTAATTCCGGGGCTCAGCCAGAGGAAACCAACATAAAAATCAAAGCACTCTGCTGTTCGTAATAAACACTTTCAGAGTTTCTGATTACCTTTTTTTCCGAGCACCAACGCCGGCTCTAGAACAGTGATTTCCGACTGCGCTGCCTTTAGCACCCCATTGACAAACCGGCCACAACAACATGTTATAAATTGTAACAGTCAGGAGGGCCTCTTCCAAAATGAGAAGTTTTCCCTGCTAGGCAATACTATCCCAATTTCTTCCCTAATCTTTTGACACTCTTCAAGCTTTGAGGTGGAAACAAATTGAGAGAAAAGTCCACGGTTTCAACACTCCTGGAGGCTCGGGCTGCAAATTGCATACGTACAATTTCTAGTAATTGGTCTCAAAATCCTTCAGCTGTATAACTTTAACCAATGGGCACAAAAGAGAAAGAAGCCCAGCAAGAGTTTTTACAAATATTCCTGTTCTCAATAATATAAGAGTTAATCTATTTAGTTACATAAACTGCCAGGAATTATATAACTGAATGGTAACAAAAATTATAAAATGTCTATGTTTCAAGAGAGATGTCATATTAGATGGATAATTTATTGGAAAACACTAAAGATACCTTTCAAGGGACAAACTAATTGTGGTTTTCTGGAGAGGAAACGAGGCTTGTTACACTTTTTATAACCGTCTGCTACAACAACTTTGTAGTTAATCTCCAACCACAGCAACAAACCTCCATATCCATCACAATGAAATAATGTGATCAGCCTTTTCTGACAGCTACATTTCAGCACTTCACTTGCTTGTCCCAAAGCCTTAGGATCTCACTAACTCCGCAAGACCAAAGCCGTACCTTTTCAACAGCAGGATCATATAAAGATTTTTTTTCTCCCCAAACTGCATTACCTTCTGAATTAATGTTAGATGAAGTTGATAGATGTTTAAAAAAGCTTCACTGGCATTCTGTTCTCCGAAAACAAATTGCAGTAGGAGCAAAGTAAATTAGTTTCTCAACGGAAAACTGAAGGCTAAGCTCTTAGGGACTTAGCGGAAGTTGAGATTTAAGAGGTCAAATGTAATTACAACAAAGCAGAACCAGATTTACAATAAACGGAGAGACATTTTACATAAAAGTAATTCATAAACGTTTCCCGTTTCGTGAAACATTCGAGCTTTTTAAGATAAACGGAAACTTAATTTGTATTACATTACCAACACAGGACACGTTTGATTCTCCAACATATTGTGTGAAGTGTTTAAAAATGAGTTTATAAGATCTCCTCTTTGTATGCATCATGAATATAGTAGGCTTCCAAATAAAACTAAATGACTGCATGAAATTCTGAAGCTGCGTTTCTTCAATCAGATTTTTTCTCCGATGTAGGCATCTGTAATTCTGTTCAGAAGCAGAACTGCACACAGTTGGAGTAAAACTGCATTAAAGCCCCCTCTATAACAAATATCGCTGACCATGAACAGCTACCACCATTCATACCAGCAGCACTGATCTTATTTATTTCCAGAGGGAAGCGTTTTCTGGAGCAAGCAAAGTATTTTTAGACGGGAATCAAATGGAAAAAGCTCCATAGACAAATCTGGACTGTGAGAGATTGAAATGAATTGAAGCAGCTTTCTGCAGACTCCACATACAAAATAACTAAAACATGCAATATACTTTGCGAAGAAGTCAAGACACACCCACACACACACGTGCGCACATACATTATATATATATATATATATATATATATTAATAAGAAGTTATCAGAGGATCATAATTGACTGTGGTTATGGGAGAAGGTTTAATAAAAAAAAAAGGGGGTGAATTGAATGTAACTAAACACACACAGAAATAGGAGCCCAGACTCAAGAAAGTCTATTAAATATTTTCAATTATGACTGACGAAAGTAAAACGTGGAGTTGGTAACAGTAAGGTTTGGTGGTGGTGTGCGTCTGTCCATAAACAGAAGAAATTTACTTCACTAACAAATTGTACATAATTAAAGGAACAGCATCACTCAAATTGTCAAGAACTACTTCTTCAAGAACACAAAAACACTTCAAGAAAACAGGATCTGAAATGGATGCTCTCCCCCCCTCGTCCCCTGACCTTAACCCCATTAAACACTTAAGGGCCGAGCCCGAACGCAGAGTGAAACAAAACCCAGAGGGCAAATATCCTAATCTATCACTGGGAGATATTTCAGATGAAATGGACACTGTTCAAATGGTTCAACGGCACATTAGAGGAGATAACTGATAACAGATTATTTAAATGAGAAAACAAATATCTAATCTATAGCAATATACACAGACACACGACAATGAAAGTGCTCTTTAAAACAAATGCTAAAGATCATTAACTACACCAGATTTTGAAATTTAAACTTAAAGTAACAAAAGTTTGCAGTTAAAAGGAGTGCTATAGTTTATATCCTACTGTGGAGAGAGGGGGGAAGTGACAAAACGAAACAAAAAAGTTACACAGACAAAAACATTATTTCCATTGAGAGAATGTTTACATGAGGGGACCTCGTGAAATCTCTATGATTTACATTTTGATTGTCTGGCCGCATGATCGGGAGAGCGGAGGGGAGCCTAGAGGATGTTGTTTCATTCAATTTAAGAAGAGGAGAAGGAAAAAAAGGTTCTACGCTGAGATCGGCTCCTGAGGTGATTATTGTGCAGAATGGCCATCTGGTTAGGAGCAAGGCTGTGTTTAATAGAGACACACAAAAGGCCCATGCAGAGGGGGTTTATTTAATTCATAATTAGGCACAGCTGGGTACCGCCGTCCCTACTGACAGAAACATTTACAAACTTTAATTGAATGCACAAAATAGCGAGAATGAAGAGTTTACAGAGGTGATGGTGCCCAGGTGTCCGTTCCGATTGTCTCAGACCTGCAGTTACCTAGAGTTGTATCGGAGTTATTTATGATATAGTAGGATATACTGACCTTCAGCCAATCAGATCATGAAAACAAAGACTTGAAAATAACTCGGTGGCCCCTATCATTTAAACAAAGCATGTATATTTAAATACATAAGAAAGTATATTAACTAGTTAGAAAATAAGACTAAAATTCACAATTTTATAAAGATGGTGAAGATGTTTATTATTTTGACTTGGGGGTTTTTTGTGCGAAAACCTAGACTGCTTGATTTTTTTCTGCAACTTCCTCTCGTTTGATTCAGAAACCTGATGCATACTAATGCCAAGTGTTTCAGGGTATCTTTGAAATGTTGAATATTCATGGTCCTTTCTTTCTTTCCCCTGCTGTCAGGTTTGCTTGTTGGAGTGTAGCCTGCCAGTTGACAATATGCAAATCCCTTATCTTCTCACCGGAGAGGGAAGGGAACTCAACCTTTACCTTTAGCTGCAGATTCAGCACAACGCGATTAAGATGTCATATTATCCCCCGCCCCGGCTGGAGGTGGGGAACAACCTCACTGTACTCTGTGGGTCACGGAGAGGCACCGAGGGAGAGCGATTACGCCGTTGGACCCACGGTTTCTTTATTGGCAGTATTACAAACTACCCTGCACTTTACACAACACCACCACCAAAACAAAAACAGATGTTCGCAGAGACACAGCAAAATTAAGGGTGCAGATCCCAGACTGTTTTTCTCTCATTAATGTTCTTTCAACCTCACATTGACGTTGGGTTCCGTATACGTATAGGATGAAACCGATTATTAATTGTAATGGTTTCATTCAGGTCATGCAACAGTCCGGTTCAGTACTAATACTAAAACACGCCCCATGCAAACCGTTCCCCTTCGAGCCCCTCGGAGCCCCAAGAGCTTAAAGCAGAGCTCAAGCCCTGTACATCTCCCTGCCCTGCCTCGGTAGAGCCAGGACCTGATTTCACATTCCCACATCCTCGTGGTGCGTCTGCCCACATGGGGGTGGGGGGAGGAAGCTGATTCAGCAGAGGGGGCGTCCTACAGAGACAGGACTGGGACACTCAGAAGGGACAGCTGACAAGGCACTCTCCTCTGACATTGCCCAAATTAAGCCTGACTTGTATTCACAGCTCCCCTGTGTGACCTCGTCTCTCTGCGAGTGGGTTAATGGACCAGGCCTTGAGGTGCCATTAACCGCAACACAAAAGCACATGTCTACAAGCATTCTTTCATCTCAGTCACTGTATAATATGAATATAAAGCAGAGCCAAAAGAATCATGAGCACGAGTAAATAAAATCAGTGTTCACTCACTTCTCGTTTTTGTAGGTAGAACATCTCTCCAGGGGTATCTTCAACACCTTGTCGTTCAGGCCCACGAAAAGCGACCTATCACTGTGAAGGATCTGAAGGTCTAGGATTGGCTCCCTCGAGCCGGGGGGGAGGAGCTGCAGTTCTTCCAGGTAACATCCTCGCAGGTTCTTATTGGCTGTGGAGAGGGCCTTCAGGATAGTGCCGTACTCTGATTGGGTGAGAGAGGCAATGCTGTGACCTCGCCGGTTTCAAAATCACAAGGGCCGAATATGGATTTGGCTCGTGCCCTTCCCGCCGTACCTGTTCCGATGTACATGACGTGGTAGAGCGTGTCCCTGCCCTGCACAATGTCCACCACCAGCTTGGAGAAGCGGATGTTGTCCTGCATCACGAGGGGGTCGACGGAGACGGGCTGCACCACGTCATTCATCAGGAACAAGCGCTGGGCGTCCTGCAGACTGCGCTCCGTCAGGTTCTCGTTGGCCGAGCTGTCATTGATTGTGCCACACTGGGAGGTGAAAGGAGAGGTAGTCAAGGCTCGGTACAATGTGACTACAGTTTTGCTTGTAGCCTATATTGAAATACGGTAGACAATGAAAATGAAACTTAGTATATTATGGAGTCACCACACTTTTGTCCAAATCAATAAGGTCCGCAATTGTTAGTCTATATCTACTTTGCAGGATACTGTCCATTACTTTAGAATGCTCCCAACCCTCAACAGTTTGTTTTTTAATATTCATGATATTTATTCGTTGGGCACTGGAGGAAGGCTGCCACCTGCTGGCTGGCTGGGAACTACAGTCTCAAAAGCCAAAGAAATGCACAAAGCCTACCTGAAAGTTGGGAATGGGATTGGGGGTTGGCAGCCATGTCGAGCGCGGGTTCTCCTGATAGCGGAACGGCCCATTAAAAGCCTGGGTAATGGCGCTCAGATTGAACGCACAAACCGCTGAAGCTGCAATGCTGTTCCTGCATATAAAAAAAAAGAAAAATTACAAACCTGGAAAGCGGTCACAGAACTGTCAGTGCCCAAAAGGTATAAATAAATGAACAGCGTAGTACACAGGTTATCTCAGTTCTGGAGAAAGTAATTCATATATCCTGTATCCTGGTTCAGGGCTATCTCTGCAATGCACATCTGTACAGTGCAGCCTGGTGTTCGGAGACATGGCCGTGTTTTCCTCAGGGTCTCTCAGAGTATGATAGGGGAATTATATCTAAAGAATTCACCTGGTGGGACTTGTATATATGTATTTTATATATCCTGTACATTATATATCCTGCAATATATTATATACAATATTGTGATTTTGTTGCAATGGCAACTTGTTTATAAATATATGTATATATTTATTATAGAAAATGCAGAAATCTATGGTTGTATATGCACATATGTACAAACACACACGCACAATATTAAGTCTCCCCACCCCCCACCCCCCTTTTAAAATTAATGAACGTTAATTTATTTTATGCAAAAGTGGCATATTCTTATAAATTAAATCCAATATGTTAATTGAAGTAATATAAATGAGAGTGTCTGGAATTGAGTTGCCCTTTACAGATAGAAAGTGTCTCTGGCCTCTTGCCCACAGGATTAATGAGAATCACCTTATAGCAGCTTAAAGTGATTGGACTGTGTGTGTGCAGCGCAGGAACATTTGAGAGGGAGAGGAAAAGGAGGACGAGCAGTATTTATGCTCAGACGAGAAGTCTGGCAAGTTGAAATGTTGAACTTTTAGCCCACCTTGGTCCTGCCCTCCAATATCAGTAAAAAGCTTTTTAATGTCCTACAACCTTGCAAAGCAGTGAAGTTCTGCAAACTCCAGGCATGAACGCCGTTTTACTGGATAAAACCAGGCGGACGCCACAGACCTCCAAACTAATGAGATCCACACATGCGGTTGCCACAAAACCCACAAGCAAATTACTTGTTTATATGTGTGTTTTACAATCCTACATTCAGCTGAAGGCTTTTTCAAAGGATTTGGTCTCAGTCACTGCCAGCCTGGGATTATGTTCCATCAAGCAATTGGCCGGGCGGTAAAACTATGCCTGAGAAACCCAATGCTAAGCGTGCGCTACACCAGCACAGTGAAAATGCGAAAAACCCAACTTGCATAGGTTTTCACACCATTTGTGTATTTGTATTTGTTCAACAGACTTCTGTGCTGATAAATAAAGGCAGAATCATTGCCCATCGAGTAACAGGATACAAGCCTTTGACCTCTAAATGCAAAAATTACTGATTACCATTCATGATTGTAAATATATAGTATAGTAAATATATATCTATATCTAAATAGTCTGTGCACGCACGCATTAGCATCTATTAAAGAATGCTTTGTTTTTTACCCCTGTTGTTAGTCTGTGTATTTGTGCTGCTTTGTTAACTATGAACATTTTAAACTGGAACCAAAGAACAAAGATAACTAAGATCAAGCATTATCAGAACTAATATCTATGAACTACTTTGCTTATTTCGATGAAATATTTAGTTAAATCAATCCTCTAGCCACCTCAGGTCTTTGAGTGCTCTGTTTACAAAGCTTTGAATGCTGTGCTCTACGTCTCTCAGGTCTTCTCTAAGATGGCTTTGTACCAGATCCCCTTTGAAATCGTCTGTGCTCGCATAATTCTAGTGTCAGGACAGGACCCTTTTAGCGGTCCCGTCCACATCTTTTATTAAACAGGGTCTACAGAAATGGAAACACTTGCACACACAAAAGAAAAGCCTGGGACTACAAAGCCTTGCTTCTTTGCACAGGCTACATCTGGGCAAAGAAAGAATAATGAGAATTAGATTCTGTTCACCTTCCAATCTCCAAGATCGTCTTATTTTCATTGCCTGAATAAATGGCCTTAAGTGGAACAAGGTTAAAGCCTAATTCAGTAACATACTGTACGGCATTGTTCCAGTGGCTATAAAATAATTTGCACTGGGTTATCTGTGTGAAGAGTTCTGCCCTGCATAAATAAATCCTGCCAGCACCGATGACAAAGCAAATTTCTTTGCCCCCCTGCATAACAAAGCAATCTTTTGCCCAGCAGTGCATCAATTTACTTTACAAATGTCACAGGCTGAAGGCTGTTACTCGGCTGTCCCTTACTTTGCCGTATCTCAAGTTCACAGAGTACTTGAAGGAAGGGAGAGGTTAATCTCAAACTAAGCCTTCATTAGCTCCCTGTTGGCCAGTTGAGTCCTGCTGACACTCAGCTTGGCTCCAGTCAGTCGTCCATGCAATCTTCCAAAGTCCTCCAAACGTTAAGTCAGAGGAAGGGTGTAGCCCGTCTCTTTAATGAAATAAAACACTGAAGCGCAAGTGCAATGAAACCCAAGCAGTGAAATATCAAATAAGGTCTCCAGAACACAGTGTTCTTAAAGAAAGAGAAAATGTACCCTTTCCTCTGTATGTAGTTACTAACTTGCAGTTCAACCCCCCAGCGTTGTTTTTACGCCAGTCTTTAAACTGTAAACAGCCTGGGCAGTGATAAGGCCAAAAATTGAAATTAATCTGAGTCTTTCAGCCCCTCAGGGTATTTTCCTCCACAGCAAAACAAAAGCAGTCAGAAGCCTGAAACTGAAAGACAGACGTGAACTAAAACAAGTAAAAAGGATGCACCCACAGATGTGCTTAATCTATAATGTCACCATATGCAAACTCAGTGCTCTTTTATCTCTGCCTTTCACATTTTATTGAATGCTGACAATGCCCAAACACCAACGAAAGCTGCTCCTGACGTTGCAAACCCACTCAACACCCCCAGGAGCCACGCGGAGAGGGGAAACCAAGTGCTTGGGCTGACTAAGGAAACTACTGTGCATCACACACATACTCATTTACATACACTTGCTGCAGTACATCAGCAGTAATATCAGAAGCAGAGAAAATAAAAAATGGATGTCCAAGTATGAAATCATTACTCCGCTATTCTATTTCAAATCCAACCTAAAAAAAAAAATGGAAGAGAAATATAAAAGCTATGCCACGGAGATCCCCCAGGCTGTAATCAGGACTCTCGGCCTTTCCAGCGCCCGGGGTTGAGACACCAGTGAGAGCAGCAGTTAATTAACAGGATGGGTCGGCCCCATTTAGGTTCTCACAACTCAGCCTTGTCTCACAAAAAACACACACAACCACTGCCAAGTCTTTGAACAACATCTCTGGGACGAACGCAACTTTGGTGATCTATTTCCCCGGGGAACGTTATGGAAGGTGCTCAATTTATTTCAGGCAGTTACTGGAGATGCTGTACTTTATGATTACATTAACATTTTCTATTACTCCACACTCTCACCTTGGGTAAAGCAACAGTTATTTTATAAAGTCCCCCATGGCACAATGAGGCAGGATCCCCCGAGAGCAAATGCTGAGCAACTGCCGTTCCAGGTAAAAAGGTGAAAAAATATAGTACAAGCACATTTGAAGGCTGAAAATAGAAACGTACATTTAAAGCAGCTTTGTCTTCTACATTTTTTCTAAGCTGCTGTTTAGACAACATTTTAGAAAAACAAAGTGTATTGAATTTCTTCATCTTCACTGCCTCAAGACTTTTTGCCTGCTCTAAAGCTGTGTTGAGATTAAATATGGCCCTGGGTTATTGCCTCCTCATTTGAAGTGGTTGATGAAAGAACAGCCGTTTCATTTCCTTGAGCAAAAACTTAGGATACACTTATGGATACGCAAATTCTCCTCTTTTCAATAAAGCCTGATTGCAGCTGAAGGGAGCTGGGATCAGACCTGCCGCGTTGCAGTCTGAACAGTAAAATGCATTTGCTTGGACGAATTATGCATGGAAAGGCCTGCAACCTTATGGACTACCATAGTGTTTTCCTTCCCAACCTCTCTCAAGCGCCTCTCAGCAAACAAACATCCAAATAAATAAATACATCAAACAAAGTCGGTCCACAAATCTTTCCAGCGTCTCACTAACACACATGACAAGGCTGTTTGTTTACTAGATCTTATGTTTTCTTTGGAAGAAAATAAAAATAACCCAAGGGTGAAATACTCAATAAGATTGGCTTATCATACAATTTTTAGCTCTAAACACCCCTAGTGATCTTCAAGAAGAAATAACCAGTTTGCAGAAAGCCACATTCAGACATTATTATAGGAATAAAAGGTGGGAAAAAAACAACAACACCCTCAAGGGGTCATTTGCAATAAAACCACATGAAAACTATGAACGGTAATGAAACACACAGTGCTAATACAATAGAAAGCAAAGTAATGTGGAACAATGATACAGTGCCAATGTGATGACTCCAGAAACCCAGATGTCCAGCTCATAGTTCAATTAATTATTAGGCCTTCCAAACGTGCGACTTACACATTAGTGGTGAAGATGCCGTAGATGAGGTCCTGCTCAGGGAGGTAGAAGGTGCTCTGCAGCTCGTTGTAATAGAAAGGGATCTCCCCGGAGCGCGAGCAGTTCAGCCTGGCCTTCATGAACGTGGTCCAGGTGTCCTCCAGCAGGAAGCGCCCCCCGATGTCGTTCTTGCACACGCGCGCCACCCTCGAGTACACCGTCTTGCCACAGTCGTGCTCCACGGCGTTCTCCCTCAGGAAGAAATAGGTGAACAGCCCAACGTCGTAGGCAGAAATGAAGTTTGGTTCTGAAACGAGGTGAAATGGATACACTAACACACATATATAGTGACACACACACACAGAGCTAAAACAGTGAATGTGAAATCTCTGACTGCATATTCAATCATCCCACTCACTTCTATGGAGTTACCTCAGAAACTGACTAAATCTAGAACCAACACGATTCATATCATCTGGCATCTTGTGATTCAACTCGATTGCTCAATGCAAGGCACTCACTCAAAGAACTACAGATACTTTCAAGGGACACATAAGAGACATTCCTAAATTTAACCAGAGATTAAAAAAAGAGAATAAGCTTTTGAAATGAGAAAACTGAAGTGTCTGACCTTTAAACATCCACACTCCTCGCTAGATAACCTTAGCACTCCACAGTTAAAACCCAAATTCAAACAGAGATGAAAAACAAAACAAAAACCAATCAAGACAAAAAAAAAAAAAATCTAAAACACAGAATCCTTCAGCAAAGCAGTTTTTTTGTTTGTTTACTTGGAGAGAGGCAGGCTGTCTGAGATCCCTACAAACCAACACTCCCATTAAATACACTTCAAGTATACATCTTTAAGCTCTTATATATCCAAATAATAAAGTTTTCCTTGCTGCAATGAAACATTGTTCAGCCTACAAACAGCTGTCAGCTTTAGTTTATGAGTTACAAGGGAGTAGCAGTTCTTTTTATTAGCAAGAAGTCAGAAGTATAAAAAAAAAAAAACTATGCCTTGGGTTCATTCCAGCAATGGCAAAGTGAGCCCTGAAACCCCCTCTAAAAGAGAAGGACTGCAGACTCTACCTTTATCTGAAAGCACTTGCTTTATTCATGTCAGCGTCAGCTCTTGCGGACAAGAACTACACAAACAGAAGGTCATTTGATATACTCGGCCAAACACAAACATCTTCAGCATATTCAAATCATATAGTTGGGTTCTTATTGTAGGCAGCGTTTGTGCTATCGATACAACCAAGTGCCTTTGATTTATTGAGCGTTAGAAGGAGAGAGAAGATGACGCACTGTAGAAGTAAAATACTGGAGAAATTGAGGTGTTACAGACAAAAGAACGCTTATTAAGCAAGCGCCCCGAACACAATCTCGGCAGAGGAAACCCTTTAAAAGCCGCACTGTAATTTCAACTGATATGCACAGGACTAAAATGCACTGTAATCATGCTGATGAGCATCTTAAGTGCCTAGACATCTGTCTGAGATTCCCTGAATATCGCAGCTTAAAGTCAGTTGCAACTCATGTGAAATGAGCGATGGATTTGTCTCGGACTTCAGATGAGGAAAGGGTTATATATGTGTTATAAAACAGTGTTATTCTGTATCTTAAACAGGAAGACTAATTAAAACTATTTGGGAAGTAAACAGAATGATTCATTAAAAAAAAAATATATATATATATATATATATATATAGATCGTATTTCTTTCTAATTGTGTTTTGTGTTATATTATTGATGACCCTGGCTACAGGTTGAAATAAAAACTTTGCTACAGCAACTCAGTGATTATTTGCGTCTTTCAAGGACACCATCTTATTCCCTGTAGATCACAGTGAGGTGTTTGGACAAGGAGACAGAACAATGCGTTTGGAGAAGCAGTGATTATCTCAACGTGGCACTGCAACACACGGTTAATGTAAATCCCCGGATAGGCGAGTTTCATACCGTTTAGCCATTTGGAGTTGTACTGTGCCGTACGGAGGGGGGGCATGTTCCCCAGACTGCGGTAGATGACAGGGTCTCTCCCCGAGAAGTCGATGACGGTCGCAGCGTACAGCTCTCCCCGGGCCGTCACCACCGCGGTGGAGTTGTGCCGAGGGTCGTACGGGCAGCGGGCCACCCCGTTCACCTTGTCAATCACTCGGCTCATGTTCCCGACCTGGGAAGGAGAGACACAGGAGTTTCATTCTGCCCCACACCTGAGAACGAATTCTGATGTCTCCTGCTCTGTGGGCAAATTTAAATACACAAACATCAAATGGTTTCCTAACCCAGTGAGTTCCTGCAGTGCGCTGAAGCCGTGCGACCGGATGATGCTTCTATATTTCACACTTTTCTCCCCCCATCATCTGGCCTTTGTTGGATATGATCAAGCATATAAATATTCCTGCACCGCTGTGTGGAAAATGAATAGAAATATAACTTGCTTGTTTTTTATTTGGCATCAAAAACCCTCCGCACGTACTGAAAACTATGCATCCCTTGCCAGTGTGAACCCGTAGGAGAGCAGACAGGAGTACTGGTGTGATGCATAGATTTGATCAGAGGAGATTTATTGGGAGAGGACTCTTATATGAAAGCCCCAATGGCTGGCTCTCGGCCTTCGGGACCTGCTACTAAACTTTGACTGCTGTGACACGTAAGGGTCGACTGGAGACTCCTCTGCCCTCATGCTAAGGTCAGGTCAATGATGAATGAAATACCATACCTGTCGAGTCGTGCAGACCGGTAGAAACGCATTCGTGCCACAGGTGAAAACTTTCTTGGCATTGATGAGCAGCACCCGGATGTAATTCTGGCACTCCACCTGTGAAAAAGTAATGTGTTGACGTGGTGAGGAGATTGCAGTCGGCGGGTCAGATTTATTGCCGTAAGTCACGGGCATACAGAATGACAAACGGGAGGCCGTGACAGCATCGCAGGCCTTTTTCAGTTTGCAGCAGGGGGTGGTGGATAGACAATAACTCTACCTGAGGGATTTATGACGACCACAGGGGAATTTCAATTTATTGTGAAGCTGATTCTAAAGCCTAAATACACACGCTGTAAATTAAGTATCATCAGGAAGAGGGGAGGGGGGGTTATATTCTATCTTGCTGAAATAAATGTGTCCGTCACATCCGTTTATGGTTAATTTATGTATAAGTGTCGAGCAGATACAAACTGGCCCTGACAGAAAGGCTAAGTGTCCTCAGGCACTATACTACTGGAATCCCGTCTCACAGACTAGGAAAACAAATGCTAACAATGCGTCTCGATCAACGAAGTGAATATTAAACTTCCCAGGAATGCTGGGATGCATCTCGGTGCCAAAACAACACGTTCTACGTTTAATATAACTGTACAAAACGTTCCGTCTGAGCACGTCGAATCCCTGTAGATTTGACAATCTGCTGATCCAATTTGCCTCCTTAATCCGAAATCTGTGTTTTGGGCGAATTTAAATATTCACGGAGATCCGTCAGACTTGAGCAGCTCAAAGTTACCTCTGTCTTCCCTTTGCTTTGACAGGACCTCCTGGTGTCTTCGTCTGGGCCCCACTCCGTTGCCTGGGAAACCGAAATAAACCAAGAAAATGTGATGCATTCTGAATCGAATTGCCACTTACTTTCCACTGATAACTGACAGCAATTAATACCGCCGACAAAACTGCGGCAAAGCTGTGAGCACAGAGAAAATAAATAAATAAAACCGGATCACACCATATGGGCAACGTAACCTACCGTTATTTTTGTTTGTTTACCATACTAACAAGATGATATGTGGGCCAGTAGCTTACAGGGTGAGGTAACTAGACAGGGAATCAGATTTAATTTGCATGTTAATACAACGTCCTTTTCTCATTCAAGTGGAGCAATGCAACCCCCCCTACACACACACACACACACAATTATATTCATTTTGAGCACCATCTCCCACACCAAGTTGATAAATACCTTCGCTGTATGCAATGAGGCAGATATTTTGGCTAAGGAACTTTCCTTTAATGCACAGCTCCCATGAGTTTCAGTTTGGTCTCACGGGCATCTTTCAGTGCGTGTCTGGGGATGCCCTGAAGGCGTGTAAAGCAGTCCGTTTTACTCTCACGGGAAGACCCAATGGTTGGCAGGGGCCTGTTTTCTGTGCCGTACCAGTCTCTGGCTCAGCTAGGAGTGCTTGACTTAATGGCTTAACATTCACCAGAGACTGCCATTCGCCTCTCAATGCAATATGGAAACATGCCACCCCTCGCACTGACAGGGCCCAGATTGGTTCATGATTACAAAAATGGAGTTGGATAGGAATGAAAGCATATGAGAGGATGAAAACGACAGATTGATTAAGGGAGAGGAGGGAAATCTATACATTGTTTTGAACACATTTTAAAGCCATTAGTGACCTACGTAGAATACTGTTCTCCCTAAGGGCTCTGTGAGAGAGGGACCCTACTCAATTAACCTCATTCAACAGAAGATAAACACAGAAGAAAACAAGATGAGGCAATTACAGCCAAAGCTGGAGCCATATTTATACTGGACTTAATTAGCTCACAGTAGAGGATTAAACTGAATTCAAATGAAAGTGCTTCTATTTAAATGGCAGAAAAATCCAATTCAATGCAAGGTTTCTTCAAATATATGACCGAATTCCTCAGGAACAAATTGTATTTGCGATTACCTAATTACCCACGCTAAGAAGCACGGGTAGACAAGTTTATGTGCACAAGCAAACTTTTCATTAATAGATAAATTATCCAATAACGGGATCTATTGTTGTTTGTGCCAGTCACAGAATTATCAACTTCAAAGAGAACAAATAGCTTAAAATTTGCGATTTAAAAAAACAAAACCGGTTGTCCTTCAAAGGATAACCCTGTAGGACTGCCCCGTCCGAGCATTTTTCCAAATCTTTACCCCGATTCAATAGGAGTATAATCCTGCAAGAATTCAAAACTGCAAAATGATGGCCATCTCCAGAAGATGCAACTCAGACCAGCCTCCATGTTTACATTCCTCTGTGTGTAACAGTGCGAGACCTGCCACACGCACAAGAGAAACTACATAAAGGGTCGAAAATGAAAACACACTTGTCTTCAGCAATTCAGCTCGGGACAAAAACATCTGACGTGGAATGATAGTCACACAATATAGAGCTGTAGGTTTAAGTGCTGTTTTATGAATTAATTTTATCGTCTGTAGTGGGAATAGCTGACACTGGTAAGAAGGTTAGAACGGAGACCAATAAATTCTCATTGACAAGCATAATAAAAGCAAGGCAAGGAGCTCTTTTTCCTTCTCTGTGAAATTTCCCAATTGTAATTCAAAAAGACGTTTAAATCTTAATCCCCCCCCGCCATTTATTTATTTGACAATCTCACGAGCTGCTATTGCAAATGTAAAAGAAGTTATATTGTACACTTTTTTAAATAAGTGCAACAGTGATTCAAGATGCTTTTTTGTGGATGATACAAACACAACTGTCCTCTCACAACATGCCGGTCAAAAATCTGTAGTTTTCGAGCAACACTGTTTGTGATGCAAAAAAGAAACAGCTAGCAGAAATGATTACAATCTGATTACACAGAAGCCTGTTTTCAATAAAGTTAATTTCATAAGCACAATAATCTTTTTTTTTTTTTTTTTTTTTTTAATAATACAAGGCGGTTTTCACTGCACCCTACAGTTTAATTTCATCCAATTACATGATGCATTTCTGAACGACCCCATTATAATTTCACTTCACCCTCTGAAACCTAACTTTTTTGTTGTGCGATAACATCTTTCCAGTATTTTTTCTTCAAAGCACTTACGCTTTAAAAAAAGAATAAAAGTTTCTATTCATATATTTACCGGAATTAGGTACAGAAATGTTTTCGTCTGATAAAGAATATATGTAAATGAAAGTCCTACATAATGAACGCACCGCAATATCACTTTTTCAATTAGCAGTACTACTGAAGCATAACAAAGGATTCTTTACACGTGTGGATAAAGATCGGCGTACCCTTTACACATAATGAGAAAAATTAAGTGTGACGAATAATTTGGAAAAACATACTTTTCATGCATACTAAAGGCACAACAACACAAGCCCAACTTCTTTGAAAAACACAAAGCCCACGCTACATGTTTCACGGAGCACACAAATATTTGGCCATCACGATGCACAACAATTTTATTTAAAAGTCAAACAGAAAGCACTTCCAAGCTGTCAGTTTAACACTTGCCTATAGATTTTATTTCATTTTTTTGGGCTCTATCCCAGACACATCCCCACCCTGTCCCCACACGCACCACTCCCCCCTGCATTTTGTTTTTAATGATCTCCCTATGAATTTGCATAATATCATTGTGCTCAAATGCAACTGCTGATTAAGGTGCAATAGGTCCGCCTCCCGGCAGCAGAAAAACAATTTATCCCTGTGGCCCCTTTCAAGGTCCCCACACTTCAATAGGCCGCCTGGCCCCTCCCCCTTTCGTCCTTTAACCAAGTCCCCTATTCACAGCGCCAGTTCCCTCCATTCAGCGCTCCCTTGATAGATGTGACAGGACTCTCAATGGCCCTCCTCTTTGTCCCGACACACTGATCCCTAAGTAAGGGGGCTCTAAAACTTTCTACCGTTTTTTTTCTCTCTCACTCCAGCAATGGACTGGCTGATTTTAAAATAGAATCAATTTACCATGGCTGTACTCCCCTCCGCTGCCACAGAATTTAATGACAACGTTCACTCTCTCTTCAGTTTATTCTATCTGGGGCTCGATCACGCTTTGAAGTCACACAGCTGTCCTGAAGTGCACGATATGCTACAGAAACCGTAAGGGAGGAAAAACAACAGGGTGGGCATCTTGTAAAGCAGTGGGTACCTATTTACTGTAATTGCAGTGCTGGCTGAATGATCAATGGTTCCTTATTACACTGCCGTCAATGATCATCCCCAAGGTAAACGCTTTTAATCAGCAAGTCAGACGACTGTTGAGAAAGAAGAGTGACCCGAGCCATGGCCGATAGTCTGTCCTGTGGGCGGTGCTGAGGTTTTTAAGCTGCCATTAAGGGAAGCTTGGTTAAAAGGGTGACCATAAAAACACCACCTCATTTCAGATCGCTGTACTTAAACATTTATCTTCAAATGGTGGGTTCTGACTCTGATCACAGAAAGACGGTTGAAAGGTGCCCAACGGAAAACTGAAATCTGAAGTCATCAAAACAAAGACCTCTCGCCAGAATACAACAAACAAGGACGTCGCTCTGATGAGCACATACAAAAAAAAACTGTCACCATGAAGGGGACTCCACAGAAAAAAGGAAATTGAACAAAGTCGAAAGCAGATTCACAGGGACAGGGTTAAGACGGCCCGTGGTATTTAATTACAGCCCCCCTCCCTAGTCTCCGAACTACCCTCTTCACTTCCATATGAAAGACTTCAAGAACCAGCTCACTGGCGATTGATCTTATCAGACTCCTTCCAAATTATATCCCGCTTTATTTATACCGAGTAGAGACCACAGCCAATTAAAAAAAAAAAAAAAAACTGGAAAAACAATAAAAAGGCTTTGGACCCTCACTCAGGAGAAATTAAATATCACACTCTTAGTAGCGGTTTCAGCTTCATGCCGACATGTTTTACACTTCTCGCATACAGTTCATCAAAGACAGTTTTGATACTGTAAAAAAAAACGTATCTTGGGACTTTAAGGGACTGATTAGCACTAGTCTTGGACAACCCAATCTTGTTATTTAAAAAAAAAAACCTTCTTCATGATGAAGCTTCTACAGTTCAGAAGTCAAGTTTTCTTCAGCAGTGACCTCTGACATCTGAAACTGCTTTCTCAAAGTTGCACGCAAGACTTTTCTGGTTTTCGTTACAGGACTTAGATTTTTTTAGTTTTTCCCTAGCCGATTAAAGTCCATAGTGTTCAGAGCCAAGCGTGTCAGTGCCTGCAAAAGACATACTTGCTTTTCAGTTCTGTCCATTAAAAGGCGTGGTGTGGGGGAAGGGGGAAGGAGAGAGAAAAAGTTAGACTATTGAATGCTCTAGTCCCACATTTTAACTCAGCAGGCAGAGAGAACGGGTTGAAGTCAGCAACAAACTGGCTTTGAAACAATTTGCAGTGAGAAGCTGTTACACATTTTATAAGAATCTTTTTGAAATCACACAGCTAAAGACCACAGTACAGTGCATTTAAAAAAAGGATCTTCCAGTCATATGTAACAATACCATAGTAAGACAGAGTGCTATGTGGGGCACAAAACAGCAGCAGTCGCCATACAACAATTATTTTAGACTGATTGAAAGAAAACGTGTGGAAAGCCCTTTCTTCGGCATGATTACAACACTGGCAGGAATAGAGTGTCTTTGAAACCATAAAATAATCTTGTAGGTAGTCTTACCTCGCAGACACAGAAGCCTGCCCATTTGATCGTTGGGATAATGGCAGTAAAATTGATGTTCTGGAGAGAAAGGCTAGCTATTTGTAATTGTAAGTGTTGTGAATGACTTTGCAGAAGAATGGGCCTTATCTGGGTATTTATTGGAACAAACAAATGAGGAGCATTAACATTCTTTGTTTGGCGCGAGGGGGGGGTATAAAAATGAAAGCATGTGTCAGGAGAACAGACAAAACGAAAGCTTTTGTAAGAACCACAAAAACAAATGTTAGAACCCTGATTTGTTGTTTTCACGCAAGTCGAAATTGTGAAGGGTTGTTACCTAGGCCGGACAGAAAAGGTTTAGTGCCAAATTATGGAGAGAAAGCGGCAGACAAAAATTAAAAACACAAAGAGCAGAAAACTACGCCTTTTTGGAGAATTTGAATTGAATGAAAGATCTGAAGCAAACCACTACTAGCATCTGTCAGTTTTATATCGATTTGTGTAAAACTGTAAACTACAGGATTTTGTTGGCATAATTCCTCCCCCGTTCACCAGGAGTCCCGTGTACAATGCCCTTCCCAATAGTCATTCAGAGTCCTCACGATAATTCACGTCTGGGTCGCACTGCACAACACATAGTGCCACTTTTTAAACAGTCTCTCAAATCTCACCAGGGAACACTGGGAATTCCTGTAACTATGTGTTTAAGAGCTGAAAATGGAAAGGATTTAGCAACCGAGACAAAACCAGCCCCCACCCCAATCCCCTCGCATGGACTAAGAGGCGACACAAGGGCAGAGGCATCCAAAGAAAGATTTCAGTATGAATAGGTCCGTCTTCGCTCCATTGTGAAGTATTGAGCTTCAAAACAATGTTCGCACATCCTTCTGGGACTGTTACTGGAATATTTACGCATTGTTGAACAAATAAACAAATGCATACATACATACATACATACATACATCCATCAACCAAGTACTTCCAATAGCACTTTGCTGAATATTTCCATTCTCGGACAGGAGTCCAGGGAGATCATTTTATGGGAACAAATTCACAAAGCTTAAATATTTCAGAGAGAGTTTGCAAGATGTTGTCGTCTGTGGTAAGAGCTGCCCACACCATCTGACAGGCGGACAGATTCATCACAATGTTGTTTGTATTTTTCAAACTCTGTAGCAGATTCCTTGTAGGAAATTTGGCCAAGATCACTCCTATCACACAAACACTAAACCGGCTGTTTACATTCCAGGATCTGAGTGCTTCAGTGTTATCAGAGTCAAGCACTCAACTGACTATAACCCCCGCACACACGCATATGCACACAAATGTGCATACATACACACACACCTTGCACTCTGCCAGCTTAGCCAAGCTTCACCAACCAAGTGTCAACTCTTGACAGCGAGCCGGGCTCCCTCTCACTCTCCGTCTCCTCCACTTTGTAAACAGAGAGGTTAAATACGGGCTTTTAGCAATGAGACCAACAGCCAAAATTATATAGTTTACAAAGACCATGATATCACATAATGAATGGATCTCAATATCTCATTAAGAGCACGGATTTGAAATTCATCCTTGAAGGGAATAAACAAATAATGGTTTTACCAATACCAAAGTTATACATAAAACCATTCTTCAAAGTCCCTCCCTTGCAAATATGAATATAAAAGGTTAAACACTTTACTTATTCAGCAGTTCAGTTCAAGGCTACAGTGAGATCTTGATTAACATGGAAACCAATGAAAAGATGTTTCCTTTATTGTATTACTCTTGACTCTGAAGAGACTAAAATCTTACATTCAATATATTTTTCATATTTATATTGTATACATATATGCCAATAATCTGTGGAGAAGATGGTCCTCAGGCGACTGGCTTAAAGGATAGACCTCTTGTGACTTTTAGTGGATCGGAAATCAAGGGATGAAGACAGCTTAGGTGGGAGGCAGACCATCTCTCGCTCTCCTCCTGACCTCACTGGAGGAAAAAACCAAGACAGGCCCACACACAGACCGGTATCATTACCCAGGCAGACCCAGAGAAGCGGTCTTCACCCTACTGGGGCAACTGCACAAGGAAATCCAGGCATCCTGCAGCCAAGACAAACCTGAATAACTCATCTTAATTGCAATCTCTGAGGCCGAGGCTGCAGCTGAAAACTAATTCAATAATGATCTTACACACCAGGCAAATACTGGTTTATTCTTCGCAGCTGAAACAGTCGTAAACAAGATCACTTTGTCGTTTCAAAAAGAAAGACAAACGTCTGCAATGAACGTAGGGTCATGGAGATAATACGATCTGCAGAAACAAAGGGCCGCACTCCGAGTTGACCTACTAAACCAGAATAGTCTCTAAAGCCTTCTCTTAAAATATTTATTCAGTACAGCCCGGGCCTCCTGAGTTCACTTTTGCTTTATAAGAGTGCTTCTAATGATTTTAAAAACCAGCAATGTGAGAGATTCAGCAAAAAACTGCTGAGCTGAGCGCAGCTGGGTGTCAGCGGCTTTTAGATATTAGCATCCACCCTCATCGCACCTGCTTTGTGTTTTTTTATTCTTTCATGGTGCAGTGAATTGGCACTCATTCATTAACTGAAACGGGAGCTGCACTCTCGGGCACAGCTTTCACGCAGGCAATGCACCAGTCAACCAAGGTCAGCCTTTACCTCACAAAGGAAAAAACGTACGACACGCCCCTATAGACACATGCGTGCGGCTGCTCACACACACACAAACTGATTTCCACATCCACACACTCATTGAGCAAAGATTGACAGGCACACAATCACTGGTAAATCATAAAGACAAGAATTGTGTGAATTAAAATGAGTAGCAAACCTCCAGCTCTCTTAACTACAAGGGTTCAGTGAGGTAATGAAGTGGAGGGGAGACAGAACTACAAGGAAATCTATTCCATTAATTGCTTTCCAAATCTGAATAGGACTACAGGGCAGTAATATAAGATGTCAGATGCAAATGTGCGGAGGTAGTTGTCATTTTAACCGATTCGTGGCAGTATTCCTTCCTTCCTCAAAATAAAAATAATTATTGAAGAGAGACGCATGGCTGCAAATAAACTAGGAAAGAAAGAAAGAAAGGCTGAAAAATACATGAAGTGGAGTGAAAAAAAAAAAAAAAACAGCTGTTCTGGAAGTCTTCTGAGCAAACCGTCCGAGTCAATCGAAGAGACTATTATTCTGCCGAGGCAATACAATTACCTTAATTATCACCAGCTCACTCCATCCAGACATCTCCACCGGAATATTTTAACAACTGGCTCAGTTTTATGGCGATCCCTCTCAGCTGCTTAAGCATTCAGTCGGGCACCCTGTACTATTCCCTCACCAGCAGACACGCTTTCCGATCACTGATTTCGCCCCAGCTACCTTTGCTGATGCTCCAGTTAGCCTAAATTAAGAAAGATGCGTCTGATCCCCCCTCCCCAGTTATAGAGAGAGCGGCCCTGCTTTAGGAGACTGGCATAAAACTCACTTCCGGTTGATAAGATGAGGTTGGCGTGGATGTGGGATTTGGCCGGTGACAGACTGCATACCTCTTCCATTACACAGACCAGAATGGGATATTCCCCAACGGTCACTATAATCTAATTCCCACTCAAACTTCATTGCTAATCTTCCTGTAAATTAAAGCGCCAAGTAGCTGTGCGTTTAAGAAGTGGGGCTGAAAAAGGCACTCATTGTTTAGATTTGATTATGTGTTTCTTGCATTATTACTGCAGCCCTCGTGATTAAAAAGCCAATTAAATCAGTGTGCTTATTAAAAACTGGTATTTATTTATTTTACACTTTAGTTGCTGAGGATGCCCTAATATGCAACTATTTCAACACTTCATTTTGACATGAAGACTCCTCCCCAGACACAAAGTATAAACCTGGAATTATCAAGCCAACATCACGTGCCAACAACACGTTTTATTTATAGATCACATCAATTTAATTCTCGTCCCTCTGGTCCCACAGAAATCGGGAACTGGTTGTCATCTGGAAGGTAAAGATTTCGACAGAACCGTTTCTGACCCCCTAAGGGTGCTGTTGCATTCAGACTCCATATTCCCATGGGTACAGCCAGTAATAACAGACCCATCTAGCTGAAGAGAGACCCTCGGACCATATGGCCCGAGTCTGAGTGGACAGAGGCTCGACAATGGTGAGATCGTGCCCAAAAAGTGAAATCGCAGGTCAGCCTACCTGTAACAGCGACACGTTGCCTAGACTTAATCTGAAGAGGTAATTTCTGGAAAAAGAGAAGAGAGATTAAAGATTATAATATTTATTTCTACACAAATATTCAAATATTCCTATTGACATTGTATGGGCTGATTAAAGAAAAGAAAAAAAAAAACTTGAGCTTTTGTTTGTGAGAGAGTGCGTCTCAGAGGTTCGATATTGCCAAGTTTGATACAATAAGCAGTGCCAGCACTGACTGAGGAAATTGTGCTGTGCAAACTGTAAACTGTTTATTGCTGGTGGAAGCCATAGTTATTTCATGGATACGTGCTGTGCTGAGGAAAGGGGGGGGGTCATCAACTGTCTTCTGGCAGCGATTAAACTGACAGTTTCATCACACAATTAAGTTGTAACTTGTATTTTCAAACTTGTACTAAAGTTCAGCTTAGAGGTTGTCAGTGTTTTTGTTGTTTTTTTGTTTTAGATTTGTGAGCACAAATAAAGCATACATGTATTGGGAAAACTACTGAATGAGTGTCACTCCAGATTTATTTAAGATTACTGCACTGTCCTGATTTTCATATGTGTCATTAAAACCCATTTGCTTAAATTATGCAATTGTGAGCAATTAGTATTATCAATACGACAGTTACAATTGTATGGTTTTATTACCTGGCTCCTACTATCAGTTGATTCCTGGTGATATCTAGAGCCAGCTGGGAATAGTCTTTTACTCCAGGATAAGTGAAATTCGATATCCAGGGAGTCAGAGCTGTGGAGAAAAATAAAAAAGAGAAAAGATAAAGGAAACCATCACAAAGGTTTTTATTTTTAAAGACTAAACAAATGTGTCACCACCATGCATTTTATGTGGAGCAAATGGCGCTGTGCCAGGGCAGTGGTTGGGACTCAATTCTGTCACATGTCTTTAAAAGCGTTCAGTAATGCTGCCAGGGTACACCATGGGTACTGCTTTATTAAGGATTCTTTTCACCAAAGCCTTTGAGCTGCCTGCCTAAAACTATAATCTTGCAGATCTGCCTGAGCACAGCGAGCTCCTATTGAGACACAACAGCATCAGATAAACTGATCTCCTCACCACTCAGCTGGGCTGATGTGCCATAACTCAGGGGGGATATAACAGGAACAACCTATAGCCAAAACGATGCAGGCTGCTCATGTAACACACTGATCCCAATACAGAAGGAGACACGGTCACGATAACGCTTTCAAATCAAGGCGCAGTTCGACATTGTTTCCCCAAATTAAAAATGTAAAATCTCCTGCAAGGCAGACTGCTGTAATCCACGAGCTTATTCTTTTGAAGTAATAAAACAAAAACAACAAAAAAACAATTACATTATACTAAAAGGACCTACTTGATCTTTTTTGACCTGAGCTCGCTTATCTAAATGGATTTCTCTATGTGAAAAAATGGATTTATTATCTTGCAGTGAAGCACACTTCATAGTCAAAGCTGAGGCACAAAACACAGCAGTTACTCCAGAGAAAGGGGGGTGCATTCTGTGATTTATCTTCAAAGTAAAACTAAATGTTCAGAGTGCATTTATATCAACCATAATCAAAGTTGCTGCAATAGGAATAGTTTGTTCCCAATAATGTTTTGGACTAGGTCACTTGCGTAAAAAATGTTCTTCTGGGCTGCAAATCAAAATTCTACATTGAAGAGATTAAAAAAGATCTCCGTGAAAGTTTGCCGGAGGGGAGTTAAGCCTGCTCTTTTAGTTGATGAATGATAATGCATTTGTCATCAATACGGGAACGCTGCAATTATGTATAAGTGACCAGCTATGCTTGAAGATCGGGGGTCCTGCACTGCCTCACAGAGAGTCAAAGGCAATAAATCATAACATTTATGGCTCACACAGACAATTAAAACTGACTTTAGTTTGACTCAACAAAAACTTAATGGCTCCCTTGTGGGTCCAAATATTTACACATTGCTTCTCTCTCAAAAAACAGAAAAAAAAAAAAAAAAATTATATATATATATATATATATATATATATATATAGATCTACCATATAAATTTGAAGTAAACCAACACAGAGCAAAATTCCCTGATGTAAACATCTGACACAGAGAAATGCATGAATTCAATGTTTAACCATGCTGTCATCGCATATCTCATCTGATCTGTCACACAAACATCTGTTTCAAGAACAAATTGAAAATACCGGTCTGCTGTGCAATATATGCAGTGGCACTCGTGTTTCTTTTGATTGAGACTGCCCCCGTTGACAGTGTCGACATTTTGACATGGTTGTGGATTTCTCTTTGTGCGGCTCGTGACCTTACGGAGTGTGGAGTCAATTGCACGGTGGCAAAGTTGCAGAAGATAAAGAATAATTTTTAAGCCACATGCCAAGAGCAGAGAAAGAAAAGCACACACACATACAGACACACACAGAGAAGAGATGTACTTTACAGAATAAACTTCTCAAAATACACCTGAAGCTATAATCAAGGATGTCTTTTATTTTTTGTTATTTTATAAGAAAGCTGAAAGGGCAATACAAATTACAATGTCGTTTCAACGATGTCTTAAGAAAAAAATGTCAAGAAACATCCAAATCCGTCACTTGCTTGTGAGCACTTAAAAAACAGTACAGCTTTCTTTGCTGTCTTTTTGTGTGTGTGGCTACAACAGGGTTTGTGTTTTCAGGAAATTGCGATTCCCAGTGCAGTAGAAAAATTTTACAACTATGTAAAGTTGGCACTTATTTTTATACTATTCAGAGCATGTCATCTTTGGCTTCACATAAAGTTCCATAGAAAAACATTTGTATTACTCATCTTGATTGATCCGACACTAGCGCAGTTAGTGTGGATTGAGTGCTGGTTTCTGGTCTGCAAATGAGTTTCCATGATTCACTGTAAAGTAGTTATCAATACAATCTCAGGCTATAACTTACAAACTTTTTCAGAAGTTCTTAACCTGCCATCGCACTACGGAACAACAGTGCGCAATTCGAAATGCTATCCACATTTATATCCATCTAAGTTCACCTAGCAGCAGAAATAGACTTGCCCCCACCTTCCCCTGAGGGTACGAGATAGAGGTGGGCACGGAGAATGGGTTTTCAGATTTAAGTATGAATTCCTGCTTAGGTGGCACCTAAGCTTAACGCAAACAAGACCCAACCGAGGCATTTGCCACAGCACGGTGACACCTCCTTGTACTAATGGCCGTACTGCGGACACAGTGCTGATTAGCATTCAGTGACTGTGACTAAACTACAGGTAGGTTATTCATGCTGCCACGTTTTTTTTTTTAAAGGATTAAGCTTCTGCCAGATATTCTTTCATCTTCATTTTCATCTCAAAGCGTCGGCCATTTTTCAAGACCATGATGAGGATGTTATCTTATGAAACAGATTGAATATATTTTTTGCTTTATGGAAATTCATTTTTTTTTTTCTGCAATGGATTTCACAGCTGTGGAAAACAGGGTGGCACCTGTTGAAGCACGGCCCAAGCAGGAGTGACACAAATGTAAATCCGGCTTCGGACGCAGAGGAATCGCTGTAGTTTGTCCTGCTGGCGTCTGCTCCTCTCGTCAAATGCACGGACAGAGCAGAGCTGCACACTGCCCTTGCATAGAAATAATAAGGGCTCGGCCGTGTAGAGTAATCCTGCCAATTCGGACAGGGCATAATCTTCCAGTTAAACATTCTGTGCACAATATGGAGCCAGTTACACTTGAAATCGTTTTGCCTGAGTACATAGCAAGGGCATGTATCAAAATGTAAGGCCGAAACTTTTTATTTTTGCTGTTAGTTTGTTCTGCAAAGTCTTGACACCTTTTCCCTGAGGGAGTTCACTGGGACAACCAGACTTTTTCAGCAAAGTTGTTATTTACTTGACAGGTAATGACATACATGATCTATTATTGAAAAGACACCAGGGAAAGAGAGAACCCTGGGTCCACAGGACTGATACAATTTAACAAAAGCAATACTGTTATCGTTGGCCCAATAGACAGAGTAAATTATATGGAGTTCAAACTATAAAAGATCTATCCCTCTATCGGATTTTCCAGCAGCATGAAAATAGCTCTTCTATCTTTCGGTTGAGTTTTCGTTGTTGTTGTTTTTTATAAAACAGTAGCTTTTAGAATGTGTTTTGCAGACCAGACAATCTTCTGCCAATTACAATTTATGACCGCTCTGTAATATAGTACAAGAAGATAGCTGCATGTGGCTCCTTTATTCAGAGACAATTACTGTTATTTCAGTAACACAGGCATAACCGTCTGAAAAGACAAAACGTTTCAACAATAGTGGACACACTGAGCAATAGGACAGCATTCACTCTTGTCTGGGAATGACAAGAGTTAGCTGTGAAATGCCAGTGTTCAGACACCATTAACAACCAAACCTGAGCTTCTTCTACTGCAAGATGACTACTTTCCATTTTGTCTTTATATATATATATATAATTAATTTTTCCTCTGAAGCCTACAAATAATTTTTGCTGGTTCTGTTCAGTTAAAACTCAAATCACTTAGCAGCATCTCGATAAAACAAACAGATGGGTTCTCTACATATTTCAGTTTCCTTGTGTGAGGCCTTTTGAATATGATGCTTTCATATTTACATATTCTGTGCTTTTAATATGCACTTTACAGGTTGCTAAAACTAAATAAGACTTTCTAAATTTGCAGAACAATACTGCAGATTGTGACCTCGGGGGTTGTGTGGTATCCTATGACCACTGATGCAAGCTCAATATTTTGTCTTTTCCCCCACAACTTTGTTATAACTAAGAATTGAGTAGTAGATCAAAAGATGATTGAAGTCAAAGTTATGTCTACCTTGAACAGCAAATCCATGCAGATGGAGATGTTATTGAAGAAATCAAAAGAAGCGGTGCACTATTGAAAGGAAATCATCCCATTTCCCGGAAAAGGAAAGTATTTGCTCAATGCATACTACCAGTACTCACTTATAGCTCCAAAACCTGGTCAATAAATGCAAAAATTATACAGAAACTGGAAACATTGCAAAGGAGCATGGAAGAAGGCATGCTTGGAATAACAAGAGAGAAAAACAAATAAATGGATCCAAGAATAAATAAAAGTGACAGTGAAAATGTAAAAATGGCAATTTGCCAGACACATTCAAAGAAGAACAGACCAAAGATGGACAAAAGAAGCTATAGAATGGATCCCAAGAGATTAAGAAAAGACCTAAAAGTCGACCACATAAAAGATGGGAAGATGAAATACGATGTGTGTGACTTGGAAAAGAAGTCACACCAGAATCTAGAAAGAAGTGGAAACTTATTGGGAAGACCCTCATCAAGCAGCAAATTAATAAAAGCTGATGAAATATAGCTTTATATCTATATCTAAATATTTGTATTTATTATTTGTCTCCTCTTTTTCATATGACCATGTGCCAGGAGTGAGATGGATTTATCAAATGACACAATGACAGGATTAATAGGTGTGCGTTTCCTGCACAGGTGCCCGATCTCTCTAGCGACTAACCAAGTAGCGTGTAGCGCTATTGAAAAGGAAATGCAATTAAATGGGCCATGACAGCACCTGGAAAGCTCCAATCGGTCTTGGCAAGGCTCTGTGCCTTATGGCAGCCTGTCATGCCCATTGGTGCATTCGACACGACGGAAACCCGACCCAGCTGCGGTCAGGACGCCTGGATGGAGGCCGTTGCGCTCCGTCAGGTCTCAGGGTCCTGGATCAAGGACACTGCAGGTAGGAACAGTTCAGAGAGAGAGGAGGCGGCCGTTCTCCCAGGCAATAATGGAATGAACCTGACAGAAAGTCGCTCCTAGATTACCTTTTAATTATACTTGGGAAAACTTGACACTGTACAGCGTAGTTCATTACACCGAGTCCAACAGGGATTCCTACACCAGGATTACAGAGATTTGCCGGATCAGTTGCTAATGACATTCATCAATTGCCTGAGCACTAAATAATAATTTTCAAGGCAAGTACAAAAAAAAAAAAGAATATGGCAAAGTAAGAAAGTTACATTTTGAAAGAACACTCACAACTACACTTCAGACTCTTTCGGCCCACTGCTAATTAGCGGAGGTGTCTTTCCTCACCTTGAAAGGAGACCACGGGGTGCTCTCGTCTGGAGCATTGCTGCTGCTGCTGCCGAGACTCGGTGTAGGGGGAGACTTGCTGGGAGAGAGAGAGATGGACGGACAGGAGGAGCAGTAGACTTGGCGCTGACAGGGAGACGGCCTCCCGCAGTGATACAACCATGGTGAAAGGGCCGTCCAACACTAGCTGCCAAGGTAGGCCTTGGAGAAACACCTGAGGATACAAAAACAAACAGGGGCACTTAAATAAAAAGACACTTTAATCAGGACAGATGAAAAGCACATACCTACAGCCACAGCAAGCTGGCTCTAGTGGTGTACAAGTAGTAAACACATGCTGATGTCTGGAGGACTCCGGTTTACTACAGTAATTAAAATATATGAGACACTGCAAGGAGAAGAAGATCTCACACTACTTGATAGACTGAAGGACAAAAAAAAAGTTTTGAAACAGTTCTGAAATTATATAGTGAAGATGAACCGTAATGGGCTAAAATCAAAGCCGTTCATATTTAAAGACACAGGTACATACTTGAGTGAAGGCAATGCAGGTACTTCAAAGATTCTTAAAGTATTATTACGTTCAAAGGCAACAGTCACTTCAAATTCCCCTAAAATAATTAGTTCTAACTGCCTAGAGCCAAGACAATAGAAGCAGGTCTGGAAATGTAGTGACCCCCCCAAATTGGCAGCTTGGCCTACAGCGCACTCCAATTACTTCAGTCATTATCTACTTATCATTCATAAATATTAAATCATTATTCTCCTCTGGACAGGAGATCATTTAATATAAAAAATTAACTCATTAGGCAGTTGATGTGGATACTAGTTCTACACTCTCACTCCTGATTGAGTCGTTCACCTTTTGCTGCACTTTTGTTTTGATTGGCTCTTCGACAAACTCTGAAATTCTGGGCCTCTCTCGGAAAAGAGAAGGAAAAAAGGTTTTCAAGACCCCGAGGGCTTCTCTCTTTCATCTGTTCAGAGGTTACTGTAACAGTCCCTTGCACACCTCGGCAACGTTCAGAGGACAGTTTGGAAAAGTACTGTGATGATCGGCTTTCATTTAGACGGGGGAGAAAGGAAGAAAAAAAGATCCGTCAGGCCTGGAAATAAGATGGGCTTTCACGCTTGGTCAAGGGATTTCTCTACGATTAAGGCTATAAGGAACAAGTATAGACTTGCAATAAGTTGCCTCACACGCACACAAACGCCACAGAAAACTAAGTTTAAGTTAAATTAAATATGATCGAGACAAATCTTCAAAAGTTGGGGGTAAAGGAGTGGGGCCTCCAAATCCAGTGATGTCCCTATCAACTGAAAAATCAATACGAAATTATCAGCTTGGCCAAGTAGCAAATCGAGCTTGATGCTGAATAATCAATTTCCCCTCGTGTCAGAGACAAACTAATTAGGCACAGGCCCAGCTTATAGACGTTCCTACTCATTAGAAAGTCTGTAACTCGGAGCACACAGGGGAGGCTGGCAGACAGGTCTGTAAGAGCAGTCGTGGCTTTTCATCAGGAGTGTGGTATTGTATCCCCCAAAACGTACTTGAGCCGGACTGCCTACAGTAAGCTCTGTGAGGATCCTGTAATTACGGAATTAGGTGAAAAGTGTCATCTGTGAGAGTGAAGGCTGAGAAGGTGAATAAAGCCAACACTGACCAATTCCTTCATAACAGTAAGGAACCGAGAGAATGTGTTCTTCAGCAGAGCGCGCTCTTATCCTGCGCAATGCCATGACAACCCTGACATTCTTCATTAGCGCCCATTGTGCTCGGTTGGGCTAAACAGTCATCAGCCGAACAATTCAGTTTAATGTTCCACTGTGGCTAAATGGGTAGAAAAGAATATGAAGGGGGGAAAGTATGATATGTACAAAAGAACTCTGGAAGACTAAGCTCCCATCAAAACAATGGTCTTTTTCACATTCTGTTGCGTTACGACCAGAAATTGTGATGCTCTACATGGGATTTTCTTTCCTTTTGATTTACATGACCCACGACACATGTTCAAGGTGGCAGGGGACAAATCAATTAAAAATGAAAACCTGTTAAATCTTCATTAACTAAGTATTCACCCCCTTTGTTACGGCACTCCTAAACAAGTTCAGCTACAACCGATTGCCTTCAGAATCCACATAATAAGTTGAATGGAGTGCATCTGGGTGCAATACAAGTGGGTCACATGATTTCATATTAAATACACTGGTCTCTGTAAGGCCCCATAGGCGGGTAGTGCATTCAAAGCAAAGATACTACCATGTGGAAAGACACAGATCAGGGAAGGGGTATATAAATATTTCCAAAGCATTGAATATCCCTTGGAACACAGTTAAGTCATTCATTAAGAAGTGGGAAGTACACTGCACCACCCAGAATCTGCTCAGAGCAGGCCGTCCCCCGTGTGGAAGAGTGGCAAAAAAGGAAGCTATGGAAAATACCACTTGGAATTGCAAAAGATTCTGTGGTCCGATGAGGCAAAACTATTTGACCAAAATGCAAAAACATTATGTCTGGCGCAAATGCAACACAGCACATCACCCAGGTAACAACATCCCTGCTGTGAAGCACGTGGTGGCATTGTGTTATGGGGATGCTTTGCAGCGGCAGGGACTGGGAAGCTTGTTAGGGTAGATGGCAAAAGCCTGAGCAAAACCTGCTGCAGCCTGTAAAACAACAGAGTGGATGTCCTAAAGTGGCTCAGTCAAAGTCCACACTTGAATCTGATTGAAAATCTTTGGCAAGACTTGAGGATTGCCATCCACCAAAGATCCACACCCAACTTTGACAGGGTTGAACATTTTTGCCAATTTATTGCACAATCCATATGTGCAATCTTGGTAGAGAATTACCTCAAAAGACTCAAAGCTGTGAGAGTCAAAGGTAGTTCTAGCAAATATTGACTCTAGCAGATATTTCAGTTTATTTTATTTTTTTCCTTAACCGTTTCACGATATAAATTCTCTTTCAAGTGTTGAGTAGGTTGTATAAATCAAACGTAAAGAAATCCCATTTAAATGCATCGATTTCAGTAACATAACACAATGTGAAAAACGCCAAGCGGGGTGAATACTTCCTCTATGACAGTACTTTCAATGTGATTGCAAACAGCTTATGAAAGAAGTGATGCAGCTTCACTTATCAACAGGTTCCAGTGAAAGCTAATTCCTGCGGCACACTCCAAAAGGCAAACAAACCCATAGTGAAACACAACCCCCACATCTTCCTCCCCCAAGGAAACAGCAAACCTTCCCAAACACGCATGAGAGTAGGTGGGCTTTATTTACCGCGTTGCATACCAAGAGGCCTACTCTGTATAAATACCATTAAACGAGTAAACAAACAGCTTCATGGCAGCAGGGCTCGGGAATGCACACCAGATGTGTATCCCTTCAGCTGCTTCCAGAGCTGCCCATTTAGCGGGTCATCCGGGCTGGAGACTGCCGACGGAGCATCCCACCGAGTAATACCACACAAGGGCGCTCCGACAGCTGGACAGACCGCTCTCTGTAACCCAGACCCCCCGGCATTACTTTATAGCATGTCACCTCAATAAAATTAATAAACCGTTGGTTGACAATGCTGCATCTATTGAACAAGTTTCTATTTAGTATTGTTTGATGCACTGTCAAATCAAGTGGTTGATTATTTTCTTTCATGTCACAAACACACAAACTGCTTCACATAGACACGCAATGAATATTCTCCAGTCAGGGAAACGACAATAAGTATAGCCTCCAACAAGGGTGTCCAACTCCCTGTCCTGCTGAGCCCCAATTCAGTTAGTTTTATAGGTCAACTATTAAATCAACAACTAAAAACTTGTGAATATGTTCGTTATTGATTAATTAATCAAGTCACGAGTCCAATTAAGCAAAATCAGATCCTTAAGGGCAGAGGGGTATTCAGTAGTTTGTTCCAAATTACTATGTAATAACTGAATTTATCAAAACCACCACTTAACGGATCGGAATGAAGCGTTTCCAAGTGTTTATTAATTGACGATTTAAGGGTGACATCAATCCTGCTGGACTGGGGGCTGTCCAGGTATGGGTTTGGACACCCCTGGCCTACAAAGGAACATGCAGCGATGACTGTTGACGTAGGCAAGCTGAACCTATTTTTCGGTCACCACTGGAGATGCTAACCCCTCATTAAGTCATCATGTTATTAATGAACCAAGCAAGTCTATAATTGAGTGTACATGAATGTGTGTAATCCGGTCCAGTCCTCAGCAGCTCGCCATTCACAGCAGGAACAGGGATATGGCAGGATGTAGTCTTACATTGAGGAGGATAGATGGTGGATGTTAAGCACTGTACTGTTATTGATTTTGGAACCATATGGCACCACTCACACTGTCACACTCACACTGAACACAATACTGGGAGATGTTTTGCCATGTAAAGAGCAAAACATACATTGACACACGGAACTGAAGACTGCTCGTCACACTTTAACAAACCCATTTAGCGTTTCATTTGGCATGAAAGAAACACCTGGTTGTAATCTTTGTTTCGACTCAGAAAGAACCTACGGATTGGGTGCAAAACGTCATAATGTTGCTACCTTGAAGCTAAGAGGAGAGACCAGAAGAGTACTACTGTAGGGTTGTTTCATGATCTCAGTCTTTGTTATCAACCATCTTTCACAGATGATGCAAAAAACATCCAAGTCCGAGTTGCAACATCGTGGATGTGAAGTCAGATTTGGAGAGCATACGGTTCCACGGTCTAGTAAAGTTCATAACTGTGGTATGACATTGCACTGATTTAAGTCTCAAAATATTTCATTCCATATCTGAAAAATTACAAATAAGTCTGTCAGTGGTTAAATTAGGCTAGAAGAACTCACAGGTGAACTTTCATTGCTCTTGGTATGCAACAGGAAGAAAGCTTTGCATTCTTACTTAATAGCATGAACACAATATTCCTCTTGACATGTAAACGTGGAATATGAAGAATTCCGATGCATGAAATCGGAAGGTTAGGAATTCCAACTTCTGATATTCCAAATACTTAAAATACTGCAGTATCAATGCACTGTGTGAAAAAACATGCGGAAAAGAAATGTAGCAACTAAATGCCAAGGTGCGAGCCATCCTTCACAACACCGGTTTATTCCGACATTGTTCTTAGTCCATCTCTGGTTCTTCACGGAGTCACGCACGCAGGGGACAAATAACAGCACAAATGAGTTTAACACAAGGTGCTTTTTTTTTTGTCTAAATAAAAGATTAGGGGGAAAAAGACTGCTTATTATTATATTAATGAGAAAAAGAGGCATTATATTTCTCCACTCATTAAGGGATAAAGAACAGATGTTGCTTCAGATCAACAGCCCATATTCAGAGGCACAGACAACATTTGTTAACGACACGTATTAGATCCCCGTCAAGATTTATGGTTGACTCCAAGTTATATTGAAACTTTTAGATGATATTTAAAATTGTGTTATAAATTATGCATATGGTATTTGTCAAGTATTCATACAAGACAATGATTTCATGCAGCACTGCGTGTTTGCCTGCAGTTTTTTTAATGTTGTGAAGTGAATTAAATTCACTTAATACCATCTTATTACTGCTGAACTCACAAGGTTGCACAATATAAAATAAATAAGTATTTCACCCCAGAGCCTGTAATACAAAACGGATATTCTGAAATGGAACAGGAACCTTTTGATCCCATCTAGCAAATAATCTCCACAGAGTTTAACAGTAGCAAATACAGTTTTACAGAATCTGTTGCACTTGATAGGGCAGACAGGGTCATAAAAACAGAGTAGCACGGTCTTCGCCACTTATTTAATTCTATTCGCTTCTCTGGGTGGTTAAATGTACGACAAGCCTTTCATGCATGTACATATTTAACAAATTATACCACCTAAAATACACCACTCTCTGCAAAAGCCACCCTATGAAAACATCAGCACTATCTGAAAACACCTTTGATTCAAGAGCTTATTTAGATGTCTGCATGTTCTTACGAAACCCTAAGGAACACAATTAATTATAACTTAATGCAAACCTCCTCATCCAAATCTCCTCTGAATCAATTAGATTCAAATTAAATTACTTGGGTCCATCGGGGATTCTTGCCCATAAACAAGACATTTCATATTCTATTAGAAAAGACATTTTAAAGCACAATGGTACATCCTTAGACACTGATTTTCCTCAAAATCTAATTAATTTAAAATCGCCACTTTGGTGCAGAGAGCTGGAGAGACACTTTTTTTTGGGTGCTCAAAATGGATATTTATTTCTGATTGCACAAAGACACTTACCTTCGAGTGGACAGTCTGGGCCGATTAAAACCTCACACCACTCCAGGAAACATGTTAATCAGACCGCTTGTTAAGTGGTCATCACCTTATCATTAATACTGCTGCGATCTGAATACCAACTCACTCACTGTTTCACTTTCACTTGCTCAGAGAGGATTGAGAAGAGGTAGATTTTACAAAAAAAAAAAAATATATATATATATATATATATATATATATATATATATATATATATATAAAATACACTTTAAATACACATCTAAATCAAGTGATTATCCCATTACATAAATAGAAACAGCTACTTCCAAAGCACTGTGTTCCTGCAATTTCCACTAATAAATATGTATACATCAGAAGCAGCCACCTGAATACAATATAACCATAATAATAATGCCATTTATTGATTTTTTTTTTACCTTTCCTGCATTATCTGAAGATCTTTTCCATAAATGTTTTTAGCAGTTCAGTGTAGCCGCTATCCAGACCCCCTTGGACGGAAAGCAACAGAAAACAGGCTCCTCCACAGCCCCTGGGTTCAGACCAGTGTCCCACCCCTCATTCCAGTGAAGACCGGGGGGGACCGGGGGACGTAAAACTCTGCCCCCCCTCCTAACCCCTCCCACCCCTTCTTCCTCCCCTCTACACAAACTCTCCTAATGACCATTAACTTTGCTCCAGCCAGCTATTGACTCCTGCTGCACAGCTATTCACTCTCTCCCCTGCCCGCGTTCAGACAGACATCCTTATATTTACCATGCCTAATTTCTCTGAATAGTTCATCCCACAAAATCTCACTAATGCCTACTCAGGAATAGAGGGATATAATAAAGCTCCTTTCAGCGAGACAGCTATGCAGACATGGGCTACACAACTGTGGCAAAGACAAAATGGGAGACACGCAGGGGGTGATCACAACAAAACAAAACTGAGGCTGGAATGCATGCAAACCATCTTGGAAACCATATTTTGAGCAGCATGCAAACCTGCTAATCAGAAAATGCTACACAGACTGACTTCAATGAATGGTATATTTATGAATAACATGCAAGAACGATTCCCCCCTGCCCCCAAAAAAGACAACAAATATATTGGACTGCAGTGAATCGCAGCACTTCTGAATAAGTCCGGGAATGCGTCTGATTGTGTCCTATAACAAAGTGGAGCTATTTTCATACCTTCAAGGCAAGTTAGCATCTGATCCACTATTATTTTGCAACCATCTACAATTTCAGACTGGAGCTTTCTTTTATTTCTCCAGGTCTGCTTCGCAGCCTTGCCATCCGATATTTGCGGTGTTTAAGGAATAAGAATTAACCTAGAGAAATGTAAACTTTAAAAATGATGGAAAGTTACAAGCAAAAAAATAAACACGTTTGTGCTTGCAACCAAACAGAACAAATGTCTAACATAACTTTGTTTTTATTGTAGCTAGGTTTTTTCCCTTCACTACTCATTTTTACTCCAGTCCTTCCTCCCAAATGTGACTTTTACTTCCAGAAAACACAATCTGGCTGTAATTTGTTTTCGAACATAGACGACTGCTTAGTACCCAATTTTCAGAATACAATTTATAAGTTTAAATGCTCTACAGATATTCTGTGTCTGCGTGTAAAAACTGAACATTGACAACCACTTGTGGACATTTGGTATTTGATCTTTTTGTAATTATTTTACTGATATTACCTTTCTGAAATTCTCGAAGTTGTATTATATTATAATTATAATTATATTATAAGTTCACACAAAATTATGTCTTTAGTTGAACTTTATTCAGTTGTTATTTGTTGTTTTACCTCCTGCATCCATCCAAATGGGGATAAATCTAATCACTCACCACAGAAAGCATGCAGCACTGGAACAAAACCTAATCAAGAGCAAATGTATTTGTATTTGAAATGCTGAATGAAAGTTAACATTAAAAGACAACTTCAGGTTTGTATGCGTGTGTGAAAACTTCCAACCAAGCGGTTACCTCGTAAAAATCCAATCAGCACAGCAATCCAAACAGGTCAGCAATACACCTTGAATAACAACAGCCTTATAGTCAGATTAAATCGCTCTCTCGGCTACTGAGATTGTTGCAAAGTTATTATTTTTTTTTTTAAATAGTCTAACTGCAGAGCTGACGCATTGTAGATGGAAATGCCAATTCTTACAAACACACAGTTCTCAGTAAATTTTCTGCAGATTGTATTCATGTACAGCCATCTCGTTTTTTTTCCAACAATGACTAGTTCACTTTCTCAGGCCATCCAGAACAAAGCAATAGATTGGTCACTCACGACACATACCCGAGAATCTAACGGGCTGCTACTAGCATCGCTGCAGGCATTTTCAATCTGGGTACTGCCAACAACCATTAGGTTTCTCGCACCTCTTCACTTCAAAGGCTTTTTAATAACGGCCTATTTTGCGAGGAAAAAATGAAAAATAAGGTTGCGAATGTTGCGTTTCATGTCCGTTGGCCGTTGTTGTTTTTACATCATTTTACAGAGCGTGGCCGTGCACGTTCAGTACTCTGAACATGTTAATGGCGCACCCCCCCGGCAAAATGAGACAAGGTTTTCACCTCTTTCTTCTCATCAACCATTGCTGTGCAGCTCTATGAAGAGTCGTTCTAAAACTGTGGAATAACACCCATAACTGGAAAGTTGTATCAGCACACCACATAGCTCCTAAGCATCTTTATAACCATGCATACATTCAACACAACATGTAACTGTGATTCTGTTAATAAATACATACATAATGATTTAGTGCTGCAGTAAAAAAAATAAGTGAAGGATAATCTCTTTACACGTATATAAACCTGATGTTTAAACATGTAGGTAACACATTTCTGCGGCAGTTTCCAAGCAGAAAATTGAATTATGAAAATTAGTTTTAAAGGAGGTATAGAAGTATAATGACTAATAACTTCCCCCAGTTTCTTCTACCAGAGGCGTGGAGAGAAAGTATGCATGTCGTTTGTCTTGTAAAGTAGAACAAGAAAAAGAAAAGTTGACCTTTAAAGTAACCACTTAATTTTTTTGATGTTCCAGCACAAAAGGTGCTTAATACAAGACATTACCATCAGTACCCTTGTCTGATACTGTGTTGTGCACAATTGATCCTAATAGGGATGGTGTGTGTGTATGTTAGGGGGGGGGGATACAGCGGTTCGAATACAACATAAATGACATTGGGGCATTCTGTGAGTAACAGAAACAGATACAAAAGAGAAGCCCTGGCAACTGTAGCTCATATATATTAGTTCACTACCAAACAGATTCATTATTCAAAAGAAGTACCATTTCAAAGGTGATTGTTTCTGCCCAGAAGGTTGTGCTAATTAGTTGGTGTACTTATAAGCAAGAGCAGGATATCAAGAACAAAACAACCAAATAATTAATAAAGGAAAGCATTAAAATTAATAATTAGAGCTTCATTACTCTTCGGTAAATCATCTAAAGCCCCCATGTCCTCACACAGCTAATTACAACTGGAAAGCCCAAAGGTGAAGGCCAATAAAAACACTGTCAGTTAGATGTAATAAGCAGGCATGTCTAACACTAACTGTTATTAATCCAGCTTTCCTGCCAGCTACCAAGGCCATGAATCCATCAGCACGGGGTCACTTCCCCAACCTTAAGGGCAAACCTGGAATTGAAACCCCTCAGTCAGCCGAAACAGGCATCATTCGAAACGACTCGGGTAGGCTGGATTTAATCAGCACACCAGAGAAACACCGTCTAATGCCTCCGCAGCTCGTCAACTTCCAGAAGCCCACATTAAACTTGGTAGAAGTGGCTGGCATCAGACTAAATCATCTTGACAATTCAGAGACCGGTCTCTGCCTCTGGATCCCAAGACACCCGCTGAGTGTCCAAATGTCTTTCAAGCAGCTCCGCTTCCTGACTTTTTTCTTTCCCCAAACCTATATCCGTTGCCCTTTCATCATAAAAATTAGGTCCATAATTCCACAGTAGAATCCAACAGCCTCGCGCTCCCCAGATTTACCACCCCCGTCACGTCTTTTCCCAGCGACACAACGACTCGCCTCCTAAATCACAACAGTTAGGGCCATTTGTGTCACCTCTTTGAAGGCGTGTGGCGGCCTGTAACTCAAGCAAGCAGACAGACGCAATGACTTTTTATTGCATTCTCACTGGTACTTGTCTGAAGGTCTTTAATTCTGCCGAAGCCTGTGCAGCCACACTCTTGAAGCGATACCTACGGGGAAATCGACAGGAATTTGTATCCCCAGTTATGACCGATCCATTTGTCAGATTCTCAGCAAGAGTCACACTCTTTAGACCCGAAACATTGGACGTTTGCAAATTAGTGTACATTCTTATGCCGTGGTAGAAATGTGAGCCGCTAAACAAAACCGCAGTGTGGGCCAAGGAACCCAAAATCGGGCAGTGAAGCTGCAAAGACATATTGGCATTGCACCGTGCAGACAGTAGGCGAGATCCATCTAATTATAATGACTGAAGTAATCACCACTGTCACAGAAAGAAACCATTTACTCTATAATAAATAGCCATTTCCTCCCCATCATCACAGTGAGTGTCACACGATCATCTGTTTCACTATCGATGCATATTGTACAGCTCAAACGCTCTACAGTCACTAACAACTACCAGGAGCTGTGATTGAGCTCTACCGTAAAATCAAAGCCTCTCTTTACAATGGTCTCAGGTTCTCTGCAGAGGGAATTGCTGTTCGGTGGAAATGCGCAGCGATAGAGAATTTTAAACGATTGCAGTGGCACGTCAGGGCCGGAGTGAATCGAAGGGGAAAGTGTGCCTCTCTTGGGTTTTTGGTTAATATACAGGGCAAACTAATCATAGTTACACTTTCTGTGTACTGGATTGCAGTCTATTACAAAGGAAAAACACATTAAAGAATAAACAAACTCATTAAAAAAAAGAGGCAGACCGCACCGGGAGTCCTGCCACTGCAGACTGGAAATAAAGTTAATCCCTGGTCTTTAACACATTATTGTTCAGTCCACACACTTCTGGTTATTTCAGTTTTGTATTTCAGATACCAAGATCTTCTCTTTGTGAATCTCCAGGAATTACTCACCTCGATATCTTGAATTATTAACCTTGATATTTGTACACAGACAAAGTGCATGGCTGCTGGTTTTTAATGTTGCTTGATTGTAGCAGGTAGGCGGCGTTTTGACGATTCTAAGCAATTTTGCTTTCTATTTGTCACAACACATTGATCGGTAAAGAGCACCAAGCAAGCTATTTGGATTCTAGTTATGGTCAAGTGATGCAATTTTCACCCGTCCCCAAGTCCTCTTTATTGAATTGCAGTTGAAAACATTCATCACTTTGAGCCAGTATTGTAGTATTAAGGGATTTTAAGTTAAACTTTATTAGAATTACCCAACAGAAAACGAAAGCTGTGGAAAAAGCCTTTGATTTAAAAACAATGATTCTCAAGCAATTCGTTTTTGCTTCCACTGAAATAAATTATCATTCTGTAAAACAAAAGTACTAGACAAGCTTTAACTAACCATGGTCCTTCTGAAGCCTTCTCTTCAGTGCCCACATTTTGAAGTGAACGCAAAAACCTATTACTGACACAGTATTTGAAAAACCCAATTAACTGCTTAGCAATTTATTAGCCTTTATGAGACTCTGAAGATTCTTTGCATTGCCGCTGAGCAGCAGTAAAGGTCAGCTCTTTGGATTTCTCTTCCGATTGATTCATAGCTGGTTCCCTTTCTGAACACCTCTTTTTGATGATAGAGACGGCTGTGATTCCATGTCAAGAAATACACCCTTAATGAGGCAGACATCCTAGTGTCATGGCTAGGATCAGACCCTGCACGTCTCCCCCGGGGTTTCAATCCCTAAGCCTGAGCGCTGATCTGCTGTTCCTAACATTTCTTACGAACAGAAGCCAGCAGTCGTGGGACTGGAGTTTTATTATTAAAAACCTCAAAATCTTTAGCATGCTCTCTATAGAGCACCTCGGGCTGTAAACACTGTGACGAGCTCTTTCAGCAGATCTCGTCTGAACCAACCCTGTTCCTTTTCATTGTATCCGTTTTTGAAGTTTCCACCTGCGGGGGAATGAACATGTTACATGTAATCTTGGGGCCAGAAATGGCTGTACTTTGCAGAGGTACAAGCTGGTATCAGTTAAACCACCGAGCGGAAATCTAGTGAATACTGTGCACAAAAGAAGGCTGCAATTATTTAGATTGAAGAGTTTACCATTAGGAAGACAGGTACATCTCCATATTGGCAATGAGGGGAAGTGATCCATTGCCTCAAGGACACTGAATCCTAAGATGAAAGTTCAAATCATAAAACTTTCTCTTCGACAGCAAAACATATTATAGAATAGGTCCAAAGAGTGAAATATCCTCCATAACACAGTGATTTCTATTGTCACTGCCATCCCTGAAATTAAAAAGACATTATGAACTTGTGCTGAGCTTATTTGAGGTCAGCTGCTTTGCTGTGTAGTTATTTTCCTCTTCCACACACCCAAAATAAAGGGTTGGATGCTGAATTAGTACACTGTGCTGCTTACTCAACCTAAGAGTTTCATACTCCCACATCAATTACTTCTTTTTCGATTGCACTTAGAAATAGGCTGTGTGAAATGTGAGAAGGTTGACATTTGGGTCGCAGCCCCGCTCAAAGATCAGTTCCCATTGCTTAAGATTTGCAAGTTCATTTTCATATATACATTTTCATCGCTCCGTTTTCTCTCTCCCTTTCTCCACCCGTAAGCTGTTCGAGACCTAGTCTGTTCCACTTGCTGCTACCGCTGTGCCAGTCGGTGTGAAATAGTGCTCCTGGAAGCCATGAATATGCAATCCAATCTGCTGCAGCTGTAGCACGAGTCTCCTACCTGCATTAACACTCTTCATCAATACAGTCAAACACCAAGGAGCTCAATACGTCGTGGGCTGCTGCAAAACAAGCCAAGGTCACCGGGGAACATATCCATTTCTTTCTACAGGAATTATTTAATTGCACTTTCGACAGCAGCTAAAAGTATATTAATGCAAAGCTTTGATTAACAGTGTACGGTTCCAGGCAGGCACTTAAGCTACTCCCCCTTCACAAAACTTGACAGCTATCAGAAATAAATATTATATATATATAATTTTAAATCACGACGAAGAAAATAGATCAAAAGAAAAAAAATCCCAAACCACTAGAGAAAGTAGAGGGATTTCTGAAGTATCTTTGGTGGGTTGGAGAGTCCAATTTATAGAGATTCTTCCCTGATTTACCGGATTTAAAACCTATATATCACCATACTATTAGTCACACTCAAGTCTGCTCTCCACCTGGCATTGTGTGGAGCTTGGTTTGATTAGGACTGCTCGATGAAAAAGCCTTCATTTCTATCTTTTTCTCGGAAGGTTGAAGTTGAAAACTCAGAAATCTACTACATGCTGGTGTTTTTTATATCAATCAATCAATTTTTATTTGTATAGCGCCCTTCGCAGGGTAGCCACAGAGCGCTTTACAGACTGGAAAACACACAACAAAGTACAGCAAAATAAAATACATAAATACATGATACATGAAATATCTGGGATATAATTTCCACCTCTGAGCATCTTGCAAAAAACAAAACAAAACGTACAAGGTCCTGCTTTGCCAGATTTCAAATGCTAAACATTCCCAAGCATTGCTTACCGGCACAGGCAATGTTAATTTTTAGACCTGTTAAACAGAGATGCCAGTATTTTATGGAATGGAAGCATTACATTTTGGGACTGAAACATTCCCCAAACTATGTGGAGGACAATCTCTCAGCAGTTGCATTGCATAAAAAGTGTAATATAATAGCACCATTAAATCCAATGAGCTGACAAGCACATTATCTGTTGATTTGCAACACCTTGGGCTTTTATTATGGATACCCGGTGTACACATTCAAAAATGAAAGGGTCAGTAGAAAACAAATCCTGATAAACACCATTATGAATTTGAAAACTGAATGCAATAACTAGGTTTACAATTTTAGTAATTTAGTAAATTTTTCTAATAAAAAATGTAATCTAGAATGCATGTCAGTTGAAACTAAAATAAAATGTAAAATATGTACATCAAGCCCGTATACTGGTTAATTTAATCTACAATTTAGCTACAAGACGGAAAAATCACCACCTCGCATAATTTTGAAGTTCTAGGTCTGAAAACATATTGGCTACGCATGTAAATTAAACATTGCTGTGTACTTTAAATACGGTACAACCAAACATTAACTATAATTGGAACAACATCTGCTTCCCATTTTAATGCAGTTGCGCTACAGTATTAGCGGCCCCCCAATTCTTTAATGCATGACCTCATCTTTATGCCAGTAAATCTGAAAATTAAATATGAACAATACTGTAATCATTTTAAAATAGTGGATTACAAACAGACGTGTAATTAAAACTACCTTCACATTTAGAGTTACAGGAATAATTTGTCAAGTTTCGATACCTTTTTAAATATTGTTGTTGTTGTTGACATAAGCAGTGGTCAATGCACTTGCATCATTTGGTTCTTGGTACTTTTTTTAACCTTTACTAAAATGACTGACCCAAAAAAAAAAAAATGGAATCCAATTTAGCACAGTTATTCCATGTGAATTAAAATGATAGGCATAGGAATAATTGGCCATTCCAGAATCCTGCCTCTTCAATTTAGTCACTAATCCTGGAGATGTCAATATAGACCTTCTTAAATTGCACTGGCAATATATTAGTTCCTTTGCTTACTGTCTAACAGTTATATTAATTGGAGTCCAACCAGCATGGTTATTATATAGACCTGGTGATGACTCCTCTCAATGAGCTCTTATTAGGTAATTTTCTATATACACACACATACAAACTAGCCTATATCTTGACTGTTTTACTAGAGGTGCAGTGAAATACATTTAATTGCCTAATCTAATTGAAAAACTGGATAAGTATTTTATAGTTTTAAGCATTAAATAGGTAGATAATTCTCAACCCCGCCATTCCAAAAATAGTAAAAGATGGTCATACAAAACATCAGAATAATTTGGCACTGTCTCACATTGACTTTATTGACCAATCGCCATCCAATACCACAGTAATTTACAGTGAACAACCCAAGTCCGTGAAGTCAACATACATTACCCCAAAACATTAGTCATGAAATTCAAAATGCAGTTTTAAAAACCAAGAAAAAGAGAACAGAACAGCAAAGAACTCATTATGCTCCTGTATGTAAATGGATGAAGGAGGCGGATGCCTGTAGGCAATTTCAAAGTACATTGATTAGTGGTATTAGGAGATGTAAAAATTAGATGCTCTTGAATGGTTCTGACCCACACACATACGTACATATTCTTTATTTCAGTACTTTAAGGTAAAAATAAAGACTTACAAACTGTCAGAATTACAATATTTTAGGAATCAACTGGAGTATAATGCATTTTCTTAAAGAAAACTCAAAACTGCTGTTTTTTGGCGAAGACATCACATCTTAAGCACTGAACAATTCTTCATAATCAATCCATAATGAGGATTTCAATTTCATCATCATTTTACCTTCTTACAGATGTATTATAAACCAATCTTGGGGACGAAACGAGACTGAAACAATCTGTGGTCCAGGAAAGCCAACACTACTGTAAATCAGATCCATATAAACAAACTACTTTGCACATGCGGGTAATTACTGTGCCTAACAATCCTGCCAGAAACTGAAGAATTCTAATAGGAATTGTGTTAAGCATGAAAATTGCCTCCGGAGACCCAATCACCTAAACTAACATCAATACTAATGCACACTGAGGGGAAAACGAAAGACAAACCAATATTTGACTAATGGAAGAATGCAAAACAAATCTAAAGACGCATATTAGTCATGATATTAATTAATAATATAATAATGTCAACGGAGTACCAAAATAGACTGGTAATTAGATATACATTAGACTTGAAACATGATACTTAGGAAGACAAACTCTTTCCTTTCAAATATTAACCTGGCTATGAACATTGGTGTCAATTTAGCCATGACTAAAATGTTAACACACTCGATGGCACAAATGTAGTACACATGGAAGAGTCCATCAGACCATTTATGGGGAGGAGAAGCAGTTGAAAGAGTCATTAAACCAGATGGATGAACTTCTTTCATATTTAATTTCATATTTTGCTCTCCCTCTAGTTGGCTGGTGATTTATTTTGACGGCATCTTCATTATGCCATTAAAAATTTAAATTATAAAATGGTCTATTTTCCCCCTGCTGTTCCCTTTTCTACAAAAAAAAATGTCTTTCTTCCACAACGAGATGTATTTGGTAGAGGATCGGCTGCTTCTATAATTAGGTAAAAAGATTGACACGCGGTTCTAATCCTTCCAAAATGATTAAGAGGCAACTACATCGGATTATGAAAATAATTGACAGGTTTTTGAAGTCGAGGCCATGTTTCCCACACATCCCGGGGAGGCAGCCGTTCTAACCATCTCCCGAACAATCTGCACTAATGAACTCGATTCAGCTTGTTTTCAATTAAGACATGGCCCTTTCTAACAAGCTGGAACTAAAAGTATTTCTTGTGGTCTGCAGATCCCTCTGCTGCAGGCGCAGACCACAGTATCAATGCTGCCTCTTAGGAACTTTAGGACTCACTGCCAGTGACAGGGTAATGAAGAGAAAATCGTGACAAAAATGTATCCGAAAATATTGTACCCATTACTGAACTGCCAACCTCCCCTTTTACCTTGAGGCCTATTGCCTATTCAGGATTAAAAATAGGTTAAACTTGTAATTTAGGGAAACACAAACTCTCCCCCCCCCACGCACGAATCGTCCAAGGGTGATTTATTATTCCTTTCCAATGTAGGAGCTGAAAGTTATAATTCTACAACCAGGAGAGTGCGGAGCAGCAGAGGAAGCGAAAATAAAGACATAACTGACAAGTTCATGTTAACTAAAGCAAAATCGGATTCAATCATTTTCTTTTTCCAGGCTGGATGTATGAGGATTAAAATCAGGGCTGAACTCCCAGAGAGATTTCCTGCGAACGTCAGCTGCCTCTGAAAGAATGTGTGGCGGCTCCAGAGCAACGTCAGTGGCGCTACGATACAGCCAGGTTCCCAAGGTGGCGGAGACTTATCGTTCTCTACTGCACACACAGCTGCCTGACAAGATCCTTCCAGGTGCACCCTGGGTAGGATGACACTTCTGCCTTCCAGAAGTACTTATTTACTGAAATACTTAAGTGTCATGAAAAATGTGCATCTTTACAAGCATTCAGTCCTTTCAACGTGAATGCAGAATACAAATATACTTAATATAATATATTAACGCAAACTCATCAACCCATTTTGATGTGTACCTGTAGTTATTACCATCTCAGGCATTACACATCATAACACACAATCCAATCCCCATGCTTGTTCATACCGTAGACATCCGACATTATGTATGAGATACTGTGCTTCTAGCATCGCTCTCCCCTAGACAGGATTCGGCAAAAATCATTATTTTGCCCCTGAACTTTTATACTTTCCTAGGACTTGTGCCTTCTAGCAGAGACTTGCCATTTTGGAAAGAGGGAAATTTTGACCTTGATATAAATCGCTCATGTGCAAAGGAGTGCATCGTGGTAAGGAACAGCCAGGGGGCATGCAGTTTGGGGAGGGAGAGGGGGGATGTGATCATCGAGTCAGCAGTAAACAATCTGGCCATAGGCTCTCAAAACTAAAAAGATACAGGCTCTATCACTTTGGCCATCCTATATTTCTTGAGATGTATGTTAATTAAAAACAAAGATGGCCAAGCTTGAGTTGAGGAAATGAATATGCTGAAGACATTGTTTGGGTCTCAAACTGTTGCACAACCAAAAAGACCAGCATATTCCAATAAACTAGAGTTTCACAGTCCTTTCTGTACATCACCATTTACAGACTTTAGCCCTCCACTACTGTTTCTAATTTACTATTGGCTTTGTTTTTATTTTTGTATTGAAGCCCTCTGTGTTTAGAAACCTGATCTATAAAAGACGTTCTACCCCAGTTCCCTTTTAGCCCATTTCTATCCAAACAGCTCTTCTCTGTCACGTTTAAATGGCACAAGATCTTTTAAACACACAGAGCACCTTTCCTCTCACTAACTTCACTCCAAGTTTTGCACAAGCAGCGTTTCTTCCCTTCGCTGACGAGATCAGCACTCCCAACGAGATCAAAGCACCTATCCCAGAAAATATGCTTCCATGCTAGGGTTCTTTCTTCTTTTAATATAAAGATTTACAAACGGTAAGAGGCAGACAATTTTTTTGACATTTTGCTTTCCGGTCAGTTCACATTTAGCTTTTCCAGAGAGCCCGTATAGTGAACAATATTACGCCTCTCTCTTGACAAGGTCAAGGACGACATTGAACAAATTCCCCTTTCAACGACTTTGATATAGTCAGGTAGTGACCCATATAATACAGTCTTTTGATAATCAAACAATAAATACTCTTGACAGCTCTACAAAGCAGACCACAGACATTCACAGGGGGTTGCCTGCTATGATCCCGTTGTAAATAACGATCACTTCTCTCGCTCTGATGTTTGACAGACACAAGATGAGTTCGTTGAAGCACCAGTCTTCCACAATTAGATCTCACTGAACTTAAGCCTTAAATCAGAAGCACACATTTCGCAGAGGCCAGATTAGAAAATGCAGTTCATTTCATAGAATAATTATTCTGAAATCCCCAGAATACCAAAACTTCATCTTTTTGAATTGTATGCCACCGCAACTGATTATATCTAGTATTTTAAGAATAAAAAAAAACTCTCATCTTAAATTATTTAAATGTTCCTTTCTCTCCAACCACATGATAGAGTCAAATAGCAGTTGTTAATTACAGTCTCAAAATAGAATAGAAAGTGAGCAACAGAGATTTTCAAAATCAAAAGATTGCAACTATATGTCCACTTCCAATCAATCTAGTTCCACAGCAGTCAAACGTTGGGCTCCTTGATGCATTGAACAGACCAATGAAATCCTTGTTTGCTTGCTTATGGGTTGGTTTGTATACCTAGACACTGAATGGAATAAATACATCCTCAGACAAAAAACAACTCCTCCACGGCCAAGAATATGGCAAGTTGAGCCCCTGCAAACAACATTAAGTGGAACAGTCAGGGTTTAGTGGCCTGCTAACCCACGATCCCGCTCGCCACAAAAGAAGCCGCAAAACAACTTCACCACTACCCTGTGTGGAGCAGCAAACTCAACCATGGGTCTGACAAGCATCCCAGAGACTTGACGCTAAACAGCCTCCTTGGTCAGGAGACGGAGAACGGGAACACATTTCCCATTGTGACATTCTTCCAATAGGATCCACTCCGTCGATTATTCTTACGAAAATTTAGAAATATTTTGGAGATTCCTCTCTTTGCCATTTTGAAGTTTTTCCTTTCGTTCCTACTGGTTGTTCCTTCTAACTGAATAGCCCTTCTGTGTGACTTGCCAAGTATCTGCCAATGGCCCCTCTCTTTTACAAATGAATAGGCACAGTTTAGCCACATTTAAAGGGACACTAATGTACCATGGCTGGACCACAATGCAACCATGGTAATTTGCCAGGGCTAATGATGCTACTTTAGTCTGGTCAGTGAAAACAGAATCTTAAATAGTCACACAGCTGCAATGTCCTTTTTATGTCTAGAACCTTTCAAATTTTAAAAAGGTTGTTTTTTCACCGCATTGCCGTTGAAAACCAAATATCCGTAAACAACGGTTAAAATGTAGCCATATATTGGTTTCAACTAAACTTACTAAGGGTTTAGAAGTACAAAATATACATACACACACATTAGACAGATAGATAGACATATAAAGAAAGTAAGGTCATTTTAGGAAGGTAATAGAGGAAGATTATATTAAAATGCTATTAACGCAACTTAATTAATACTTCAAGAGGAGATGTGTCTGAGAAACACATTTAATGAATCCAGTATCTCGGTCGGTTTCGATTGGAATGGTTAAACTTGAAAAGAAGGAAACTCTTCAAAGAATTACTGCAAGGCTTTAATCAAAGTGTAGGTGGATTTTGCAAGGAGGAATTAAACTGGATATTCACTCTTACGTGTGATCTTACCCCCTGCAACTATTGCCTGTTTCAAACTGGAACACTTTGGAGAAGGTTCTTCATTTTATCTTATATACATGTATTTTATATCCCCCCAGTCTATCTTTCCATCTCCACTGCATACAGACTAATTATAAAAAAGGAGCGCTTTTGTGTTTTGTTACCGAGGCGTAGAAGCATAGGCAGTGCTCAGAGAATGTAACTTTATAATATACATGGCTATTACAGATGTTAAATGCTTTTAAAAGCAGGTTAGATAATTTAATAGGAGGATTTTCCATTAAATTATCTTGAACTTCATTCTGAATGAAAAGAGAGAGAACTTCCTTTCCACGCAGGGAAATAAAGCAGCTTTTAAATCTAGTACTTCACCCACCATAGAAAATACACTCAGCAAAACATCCCCACAGACGCTCTGAACAAAGGAGAGCCAGCAAACAAAGAGAGCCTTGAAAATGACATTTGTGATGTTAATCAAAATAGTTATGCTTAGACAGAATTGGGGAAAAATACATCCGCTCCGGCGTACAAAGGAGAAAGAATTGATGAGGCATGAGAACTCTTAAACTGTAGACAATGAATGTAAAGCAGGCACAGGGGTTGTTTTTATTCTGAGGGGAGGGAGGCAGGGATTTTCCTAATAAAATAAAAATGAAAAAGATAAAAATCAAAATCAGAGGAAAAAAAAACAAGAACAAAAAAAAAAAAACTTACCAGGACTGCGTCACCAGCATGTCATTTTGGAGGTGAAACTCTGAAGTAATCCTGCAGAAACCTGGCGAGAGACAACGTGAAGACTCTTTTACTCCTCGACAAACTCAACACAGGGCTCAGCAGGATGTGACGGGCCGCGCGAGACACAACTTTCACCCGATAAACAAACCGTTAACTTTGTCAATGAGGAGCGTCTTTAACAATGCGCTCGGGTTTTGTTTCTCTCTTGTCCTGACCCTCCGTTCCTGGTTATAGCTCTTTCTGGTGCCTCATGGTGGTCGCATCACATCCCCTGAAGCTTCAATCAGATAAAACTGCTCATTTCCATCAAGCGGGGCAGTTGAAGAGACGAGCGCCGCGGCCCGTGTCAGACTGATTTACACCACGCTGAAGAGCGATTGCTTCTCAGGCCTCCGTTGCTACATTACAAATGGAGATTTTTTTTTACACTGAGGCTGGCTTTTAAATAGATAAGCATATGGAAAACAAAAGCAATGCCTGGTTTCTTAGGCAACCCTGTTCACAAAACTGGGCGGCTCTGCCTTTCTTGGGATGTTTTTGCTTCTGTATTGATTTTACTTCTTTAAAAAAATCCTGTGTCCTTAAAGGTTTTTATTTAACTAATTTCACTTGCCCACTTTTCAGAGAACTTTTGCTGAGAAAGTATGAAACATTAATAAATAAGTAGTCGTCTTTAACAACTCAGCCAACTGACGGAATAAAAATTCAAAAGATCAGAACATATTTGGGACTTATTTTCCATGATCATTAGGCTCTGCTAAAACCATTGCATTAAGACAACATGCCCTGGAATTGTACTGCCAGTTAATGCATAGGCCTAGTTCAATTAAGAAGGCTTCTGGGTTCATCAGGGTTTATCTTGTGACCAATAACATATTTTAAGAGCATGTCATGTGAAAATAAGTTGTGTATCAATGAGGTCGTGCTCTCACCCAAAACAGATGTATAACCCAGTAACGTACCCCACTTCATAAATAATCAATCACTAGGAATAAGATACGGCAAATGACAGCTAAATTGCTTTTACAACTTATAAGAATGAATATGAAAAGTCAAACAGTGCAGTCCTCTAGGATCTGATACCTAGATACAACAGTTAAGTTCAGAAAATATCCTCTCTGACATCCAGAGAAATTCCCCATGTTTATTTTTGCTTTCTTTGGCACCCAACACTTACCACAGTTTTTCCACATTAATGAGTTGCTGCACACAGCTAGGTTTAGCTTTCCCACAAGGAGCAATTATGCTTACAAAGTTGCATTTAAACCGTGAAAGAAAAACAGAGACCTAGCACATACCCAGAAAGACAACCTGGCGACATGAGGCCGCGAATTAAATCCAGCCCCTTTCCACATATACTGCGTCGATTATAGTGATGTCTGACACGGAGGGCAGTGCACACTCGTGTGAGCGTGTGGGTGTGCCCATGTATGCACAAGTGGGATTAGACTGAGGTTGAAAGACACCTGGTCATTTTTAACACTTAGGACACCTCATACCTTGTAACACGCCCCCCGTCTGCTCTGAAATAAATCATAGTGTCAAACACCTCAGTAACAGGAGGCAAAATTGAAACGTGTTGAGTAGTTTGACAAAACTGAAAACTGACATGTAACGGATTCGTTCTACTCGACTTTAGTTTCTCATAAAATATGGAAAGGCTCCGTCTAAAATGTGCACTTTAAATTCAAATGAAACCCCCAAATTGCAAAACAACGGCAGTAAACCGAACTGCTTGAGGCTTTACTTTGTTCTTAATTAGACATCATAATTCAGAAGAAGCTTTCCAAAGGTTTTCTTCCCAGGCACAAAAAGGACTTTTGTAAATGGGTCTGGCGTGTGAAGATGGCTCATGTGTGGAGGAACAGAAATGTCTAAAAGTGGAGTGCAATGAAAAGGGCAAACGGTGCCCCCCACCTCCTCCTCTCCGAGATACCCAAAAAGAAGTGGAGGTTTTGGTGTCATAAAAATGGCACACGTAATTCAATGCAACCAAGTCATAAAACTAATTATCTATATTAATTTGTATGGAAAACATTATGGGTAAAACATTAGAAACCAGGCTTTGGAAAAGGAACTCAGTGTCTGGGCTTCGTGCACCAAGGTATACATGCTAATCAAACTTTCCAGAGCGCCGTCCGAGTCTACAGTGTAATATCAACCCCCCCAACTCATCTTCAGCTACACCGGCTTTTAATGATAAAGAAAAACAATTTGTCCTAATGCAAGTCAGGGCACATGTCAGATTTCCCCTCAGTTTTGAGAGGGAATAAAGGGTTCCCATTACACGTCCGTCTGAAGAATCCCGAAGTGTCGGACAAGCTTTACACCAGATAAGTCCTACACTGGAGTGTGTCTAATTAAGATTATGGGAAAGCCAGGAAAGCTTCAATCTTCTCTGCAATAGCCGTCTGTCTCTGCCAAGCGAGGAATAACGTCGGGCTTAAAGCTGAACCAATCGTGTGCTCTTTATGATATGACTGAGGTCAAGTAGCATTGAAACAACAATTTGGGAATAGTCAACAATAAAATGTGTCCAGGACAAATGTTAGCCGATTACCTATTTGTTGTTGTAATTAAACTAATCAATCCGAAAATAAGCCTATATAAGAAATACAATTTAAAAAACACAGACCTCCACAGTCATGCATTTATAAAACGGATAAATCAACTTTGTAATAATGAATCCCTTATTTACATTCTTTGAAACGGAGACAAAAACATAAATACTAGTAACAGTGTAATGTTGTTTGACCCTTAACCCCATTAATCTCATTTACTACTTGTGTAGTGGTGTCATGTTTTTTTATTTCAATTAGCACAATTTTCAACAGCACTATGAAATGCTACAAACTAATTAAAAGTGCATTAAAAAAATAAAATGTCCTACTTGGCATAGTAGAGTAACATTAAGATTATAATTTAAAATATTTTTAACATAAATCAGAATGTAAAATCAGTTGTGTATTTTGGCTGGAATTAAAAAGCGACAGACAAAGATTGCATTGCAGCTGACGTTTCTTTAATCATTGCTTTTACGCGATACAACTCCAGGTTATGTCGCTAGAAAGACATGATTCCAGATGTCACTTAAATGATCCTTACTCAGACAATGAATAACCAAGAAGTCATTTCACATAACTGGCACAGGCCTTCCTGGAGAACACTGCAGCAGAATTGTAAATGCCAAATAAACGTTCGGCGACGTGGTGATGATGACATTCCAGTACAACAGGGACAACAACCAGGAAGCCAGCCCAAGTCCCTCTGGCATGAATGCATTACCCCGACTTCATTACACTGCGGTGAGCGAATCCTGGAACAGAAGTGTTGGGGATGTTTTTCTCTTTCCGAGGGAGATTTTTCACAGTAAAAGGGGTCCTATCTCTCCAAGTCATTAGTGTTGGCAGCGCAACGCATTTTTCAGCCCCTGTGAACTTAACTTGCCCTCTTCTTAGCATTCATTTCTCTTGCAGACCCTTCATCAAAACCCACTTGACACCTATGTGCTATACATTCTGCCAGCTAACTCAAACAGTTGGCCACTTAACGAAAAGCTTCTGCCATTTCGAGCTATTGCAACCTTCTGCGAGACAGGACTCAACGGCAATATCGCATTTCCAAATACATCAGACAGATCATCCAAAGAGAAGGTTTGTGATATCTGCACGAGTACAATATATGTACAGCTTAATACATACACAATCAGCCCCCCAACCCACACACCTATTTATGCATATTGAAGTACGTGTTTTCTTCAAACAATTCATACCTCCACCCTCATTCAATGGTTTCACTTAATTAAAATGCAAAGCTGTTATAAACCCTTAAGTATTTCCCTGAAAAGTGAAAAGCTTGAGTTGAAGTATAGAATATTCTACAATTTAATTAATCAATTCTTGTATATTCTCAAATGTACAAGTCTTTTGACCCTGGCTGAAAACTGAAAATCGGCCAGGTGTTTTGCACACCAAAAAGCAGATCTGTGATACCCAAGCTACCGGAGTTTTGTTCTTACTATTATTACCAGCTTTGTAATTCTGCCCCGCCATAAACAGCTAATTATTCTTTGGAGCCAAAAAAATGCACATCAGGTTCTCTGCATTTTTCTAGCTGGAAGGGATCGGATGTTAAGTGATTTTTTTTGTATTATTAAAAAATTTCCATACAACTCCCAGACATGCAGTGCAAAGAGATTTACTCATACTGAGATCATACTAGCTGGCCAGGTGCTTGAAGTTGGATAATCATTTCGAAAAATAATCCTAGGGGTTGGTTAGGTAAAATAAATCTTTTTTAAATGATCCTGCACATGATAAAGAATCTAATCTCAGCTTGCGTGTCAGGTTTGTTTACTTCCTTCCCTACAATTTGGAAGACACAGCCTGGCTTACTTGGGCAATTCCTCCGACTTTTCGACAGAAAATGTCTGTCCTAGGTGAAAGCCGGTCTGCACCGACGTCATCCTGGCGAGTGAGCCAAACCATCTGGACGAACCATAAAACAGAATAACCACTCCTGCTATGTGCTGATTAGGCAGCCGAATTAAAACAGATGAAGTGATTGAAATACATCCAGCCCTGTTTATCCCCACATAAATCAGACCCAGCGCAATCCGGCCTGCAATAAGATGTAGTGTCTCTTGCATTTCTCCTGGAGACTGATCTGCAGAGACAGTTGATTAGAATAATTATTTTTTTGATAAGCAACAACTCTCATAAGCAATAAAACCCTTATTGGAACAAAACACTTGGCATTGTTGCAAACCTTTACTTTACCATCCAATCCCCCCCCGGTTCTTCTCTTATAATTCAATTTCTGAAGCATGGCAAACGCACAAAAAATATGAAGAGTTTTGTTTTTGTTTGCAGGCGTGTTCCTCATCCTTTCTCCCACAGGCGTGCGTAGCGGCCGGGTCCAAACAAAGAATGCGGGGAATTAAAGGACACTTCTACAAAGTACGATCCGCACCCCGAGTATATTCCGAAACAGAGGCTGCCCGTTTCTCACAGCGCCTCACACCAGACAACCGATGCCACAGTAATTACCGCCCCCATTGAGAGTGTCTGGTGGGCGATTTCCAGTGAATGTGGAGGAATTCCTAACTTTGGGATAATGGAGGAGAAACGCCATAAAGTGTGGCGGGAGGGAGGGCTAGGCTCGGTGGGGGAGGGGTGCAGGCAGGGACTCTCGCTTCACACTTGGCTCGTTCAGAGTCAGCGCGATGCCTTCGAAGCACACTTGCCGGATATCAGGACGGACTACTAATCTGACACGTCCTCGGGGGAGCGTTCTGTCTGACCGTCCAGTTTAATTGTGTAACGGATATCACAAGGAGGCTTTTAATGGGTCTCTGGATAAAAAGACCATGGAAGAAAAGGTCCTTCCCTCTTTAAACCTCTCTGTTTCAAGCTCAAAACATACACTGAAACCCGTTCTTAAATGTTTATCACATCTGCACGTACCCTTCGGATGTTCTCCTAACCTCCCACGATAGGACAGCTGTCCTGCTTTGGATGAAGAACTAAATTTAAAACTGACAAGACCAGGGAAAAACTAGGGGGTCACAAAGCCTGCACATAAGTCATCTCTTCTCATCTTGTCTTCAGGTACTGGTTGTCCAGAAGTCCCTGCATTTTTAATATAAGTTTTCCACTGGGATGAGAAAGTTTGAGTTTGGGTGACAAAAAAAGACTGCAAAGAAAGATTGCCTTGGAGGATTGGGAAGGAAGACTTTCCCTTCAGCAATCATCAGAGGAAGAAAACGAGTTAATCTTTTTAGAAGCTGGCCTACAGGGTCATCCATCATTTGCTTGAAAAATAAACTTAATTTGGCCATTCCTCCCCCTTTCCACCACGTCACAGCCCACTACGTGTGAACAGAATACAGACGACTGTAATTTGGACTGGGAGAGAGAGAACAGTGTTCAGACAAAGCAAATTGAGCGATTCTGTATTCGCAACCACAGATTCTAGTGTTGTTCACTTACAGTCTCTTTGAAATTAAAGCACCACAATTAGCTCTGAACTGCAGAGAAAACTGTCAAGTTCAAATTATAAAGTGACTCACAAAAGTAGTCTATTAATTTGGGTTCAAAGGGTCTGGATCCTAAGGGGGAGACGGTGCGCTTACAGTATCTGGGTAGGAGATGGAATTGACTCCAGGCCCAACAATCTGAAAACATTCATTAAAGCTGGGAAGAAATTCTACCATTTAAAAATATATTTAAAAAAAAAAAAAAATGCTATGCTTTAGAAGTCTGTTTAGTTGTGAGGATTACAAATAAATAAAAACTATATTTTAACATAAATCAGTAAACACATAGTTAGGCTACTATTTAAAGTTCCTTAAATGAAACACTACTTTAAAAAAGGTAACAACCAGCTGATTTAGTTATAAAGCTTTGGAATCTGGATTGCACTCCCAGATCAAACTGGTTAAAAACACTTTCAAAAGTGGTGACTTTTTTTGACAGTCCGTAATCTTCCCTGAAAAGACATCTAAATGTATACTAAGGTTGATCGGTTTCCTTAATCATTTCTATAGAATGATACATTTATTACAGTGCTTCTTCAGATAAGTCCTCTTGATCGACTATGTTATTAAACCTAATAATGTAATAATGTAAACATAATGTAATACATACTTATAACCAAAAAGTAGTACAAAACACTAGCTAGTTTCAATACGAATACAAATTCTGGGGTAACAACAGAGGAAAACAGTTAGATACTTTCTTTTTAATGATGGGAAGCCAAAAAACAGAAAGGCAAATGTTTTTTTTCTGCTATGGCTTTTAAAAGCATTCACCTAATCCTTCACAATGTGCCACAGACTTGTAAACACCAGAAAAAGTAGCAATCCACTGGTATGTATCAGTTTCAAAGCAAGTCAAGCAACAAGCTGGTGCAAATTGTATTTGGGGGTTAAACTCTGTGAACAAATATCAAAAAACAAAGTACTTCAAAAGGGAAGTTAAAACTAATATTTGTCCTTGCATTAAGTTTTATACCTCTGTATTAGTACCGGAGGGTCCTTGTTTAGTAATATTGGTAGGAAACGGAGTCTGAACTAAGACACCCCAGTCCCAAGAGTAACTGAACTAGCAAAGTCGCCACAGGCCAAACATCACATATTAACATTTATACACTGACCTGCCCTACTGGGTTTTTAAAGGGCTGACATGTTTCGCTCTGATGAGACTTAACTCTGGAGCAAAAAACAACCAACCACAAGTCTATCATCACAGCAGTTAAGCTACAATATGTAGAAAAACTACCAGTGGACAATTAACAAAGATGAACGACTAAGCAATGAGTAACGACTGAGAACTCGATAGCCCACTGCCACACGCTGAAAAGAAAAGAAAAGAAGAAATGGCGTCATAAGAGTGCACCTTTTAACTACTTAATGAGAATATAGTCTCCTAATCCTCAATTTATTACTACATGTAAAGCCTTTTTTCTTGTTCTTGTTCTGATTAGTATTATTACAGTGTGACTGTGACATTATTATGTCTAAGGTAGCTATAGTATGTAAACGGCTGAATGTATTTCACAAAAAATATTTTATAAGCTAAAACTCAAATGTTTTCCCCTTTCCCTCCCTCAAGCCAGTCCATTCATGGATTAACAAACACCACACAGCGCACCGTCCAGGCCAGCACTATAATTGAGACGTCAGAGGCCAGAGAAAATGACAGACACCAACCATGCAATTACTGAAAAACTAATTTTTCTAAACTCAGCCCTTGATCTGAATACAGACAACCCATCCTGATGAGCAGGCTGTGGATTGGGGAGATCTGGGGTAATACCTGGGCCCAAGGGGGCAAAGGAAGCAGGGAGTTGTTGTTGTTCAGGCTGCAGCAATGCATTTCAGGGAGTATCTTGAATATTTAATATAAAATCCTTAAGGGAATGCTTAATATCATTAGAATTAAACGGTAAAGTCACTGTATATCCCTGGAGGCCCATTCGATTGCAGATATTTCGTATCTAGGTGTATATATAAGATGCATCATCTAAGAACAGAGAGAAAAAAATACATTTAACACAGATGTTTATTAGGTGGAACAGATTCGAAACTTGAAAGTAGGCAGGTGTAGTGATTCCACCGAGGGGATATGCTCCACACGTCAGTATAAAATCAGTATAATAACAGCCCTAAGGTGTGACCTCTTCCAAGTTCTTTAAAACATTTTTTTTTTAAAGCATTAGAATCCAATAGTGTCTTTGAAAGTAACTAACATGATGCTTTTACTGCAGCCATTCCTGTATCATTCCTGTATAATCCTCTCCAATTTAACACTGCACTCTCACTTACTTCACAGTCCCTCTAATTTCCTGACAACAGTAATTATGTCTACATGTATTTAAGGCAGGAAGCAGAGCACAAATGTTGCTCTTTAAATGTGGTGGGCTTCTCACGGTCATTGGGGTCTGAAAAAAGGATGTGTCAGCTTGAGGATTTTGATCACAAATTGTGGTCATTTGTGAATTCAGAATTTGAATAATATATCGGGAGGCAATAATATATATTAGAAATGAGGCATCTCATTCTGAGGCATTATTAAATGCTCTATCTGAAACCGAATCGTTGTGGCACAAAGAGGTATATATCCCATTTAATCACCTTGCAGTCTCACGGTTGTTAAAGCCTGCTGGCCTCCTCTGATGTAGCTAAGCAAGAGAACTTGATTAAGTTTCTTCTTTCTAGCACCGAGTCCAGTCCTGACATTTAAATGGGAAACTGTTAAATGTTCCCAAGCTCCCACATACCATTACTGTTCAATAAATGTCAGGTTTGGAAAGCATGTGAACCTCTGCTACCAGAGCCTTTGACTCTCTGGCTCTCAAGTCCACTTCACAGCATGCAAACCATGGCTTAAGGACTTGTAGCAAGTCGAGAGGTTGCACGGTTTGTTTCTAAGGACACACAAAGCTGCTTTCCCATGAACTTTCTTCCTTGAATATTTCTCCAATTTAAGTAATTAAGCAAACAAATGCCTTTTTGAAGTATTTTTTATATATGTAGATAAACAATGATGGCATTTCCCATTTCTACAGTAATTCCAGTATGATTCATAATCCTCGATTGATGTATCAGGATCCATTTATCCGCACAGTAACCAAGAGTTCAAGTCAGGCCAGCATTCATACAATGTGAAATTCAGGATTTTGGACTATTTCCTTAATAAAATTCCCTTGAAGAATAAGTCTCTATATCTAAAGCTGAATGCAAGCGCAATACAGTGTAATAAACACTGATCACCTATACTTTCTATTCATTATGGGAGATGAGCATTTCTGTAGTCCTCCGATGCATTCAGTCTCCAAAATGTCAAAAGATATTCATTTAAAATCAATCGTTTTTTGTAGATTCTTCCTTCCTTCATTATATTTCAGTAAGGTTTTTCCAGACGGACCCCATACTTTTGGCCAACGGGTTATATATTACTCAGCTGCTTGGAAGTTACAGTCAGCGGGGCCAGCAATCCCTAAAGTCACTTGGCTTGCACTTAAAAGGTTAAAAGTGGTTTCCACCTTTTTGTGCAAGTGTTTAGATACTCAGCCAGTGGGCTAAATCTTTACACCCAATTGCAGCCGGAAATTTGCTACATGTTAAGAGTGCCTGGTTGTTATAATTAGAGGTGGGAGCTACTTTTTGTCCCGCTGCACAAGAGGAGGGGGCAAAACGCCCAGAGGAACCAACAGTTAAAATACTTTGAAAATTAGCCCTTCTTGCAGCGAATCAATGGACCCTTGTATAACGTATAAAACTCTACTGTGAGCTGTGCCTTGTAGCAGAAATATTTACTTAAATACATCAAACATTGTGTTAACCTCGTTCTAATAAGCATGTCAATGTTATACTTTCCCCTCCCAAGGTGTTTACGGACTTCCCCGTGTAGCCCAAATGGACGCTGACAAAGTGAACAAGCACGGCTGTTTCAAAAACCAGAGTAAATGCATTACTGTATTTCAAGGAACAACCACAACATTTTCGAAATGTAGTACAGTTATTCCCATTTCATTTCCTCTTTAAAACCTCAAGCTGTAAAACACAAGCGCAGTTAGCACTTGTGGTTGGCTTTTCGGACCCATTAAAATGATTTATAGACATCATAACCCAAACAGGTTTACAAGTTACAAACCGCAGTCCGAGGGAGAGAAGCAGTCATTGTTTCACCCTGCCAGGTGCGGGTCTTCTCTGAAGGAAATCTTTCTCTTGGCTTCCCTTGGTAGGTGCCAGGGAAATTTAGCAGAGTAATTCTCCTGGACACATAATAAACCCAACAGAAATCCTTTAAATTAAAGATTGAGAAATTACTTGGAAAGAGCTATTAATGTGGAAAATAAAATGTAAAAGTACAGAATGGAGGCTGCAATGCTGACTTGGGCAGAACATGCAGCTTAAGGTTTAACTGTAATGGCATTAAAGGTTTAATTTAGATGTATACTTCAGAATCGCACATATGAAATCTTAAACACTATTTTTACACAGTGTATTTACTGGTTATATTTATCATGCAGAGTTTAAACGTTTTCCCCGGTACCAGCAGGGATTACCGATATTGTTAAATTGATGTTTCGATGCATTTGAAGAATTCATATGATTTCCAACAGTTCCTTAGTAAAGTATCCTTCACTAGAAAAGCACAAACTACCTTTTTGTTTTGAATTATTTACATTCATAATCTACAAGGAGGAGGTATACAGTTCTGTTCAAACCATTGCTCGTGAATTTGACTTTGACACAGCTCTTCAGAGAATGGATTGTAATTCGCCCTGAGCTGGGTCCTTATCGAGGCTCAGCAGTATATATGGGCATCTAAGAGACATAAAACTGTAGTATATCCTGTTATCCAAAACTGCAATAAAGAGCAACATGTAATTTTAAGCGTCAAGCAATTTATATTCCAAAATAATAAAACCCAAAACAGGCAATGCAGAGAAAGTGCTTATAACCGAACTTTGAAATAGCAAATGAAATGTTTCTGAAAAACGTTTCTTCAGTTTCTAATTGTCTCACGGATTGTATAAATGAAGGAATCCAGAGGTTAAAACCTTTCTTTATCACACTTATTAATGCACCACCTAGAATAGATTCTATCTCCCTTTGAAATGTTCTCATTAAGACATTATAGACCTAATTTATCAATACACAAACCATTGGGCAACATCCTGGGTCATTTGTGTCCGTTAGCTTTTTGAAAGGTCTTAATAACATTGTGTGGCTCAGGATAATCCAGAGGGACAGCAGGACTGAATTAAGAAATGCACCAAAGCCAGAAGACACATTTATCATAGCACCACGAACAAGAAAAGCTAAAAAGGCAAAACCTGCCAGCTTGTCGTATGTACTAGTCTCTCATAAAAGTTAACAGAAGACCAAGACTGATTTGTCATATAAGATCATAGGAAAGGTCACAAATTCTTGTAAAGCAGTCAAACGACATCTCTGCCCCCTTCTGATTTTGTGAAATTTCTATAAAAATCTAAGGAAGCAGCAGAGGAAAAGAAAAAAGAAAAAGTTTACATTCCTTGAAGCCATTTAACCTTTAAAACATAACTCTCCCTGATGTCCGATACCAATGTCCCAGTTTTTGTGTTGTGTTTTTGACTGGACATTAATCACTGTCACACTTGTTTCTGTGTGTGTGACGGACCTTTGTACCAGGGAGAAAGCTACTTATCTCCATAGAAACAACCACCAACCTAGCTAAAATGCCCTTTCCGAAAAGGTAGTCGGTACACAAAGCATGTCTGAGTTTGAGAACGAGACTTACATGGCATATACTATTAATTTTGAGCTTGTACTTTAATATTTGTACTTGAATGGATGGAGATGCAGTGCACAACAACAAAAGGTTCACTGTAGAAAATCCCACTGTAAAAGTGTATAGATACTTATATATACACACACACACACACACACACACACATTTTTTAAATGTTTTGTCAACTCATACCGCTTCATGCATCAATTTGCCAGATACTGACATAGAAGAACAAATTATACTAATTGTAATTCCATAACTGATTAACCATTTTGTCCCCCCGTTGCTGGAGCTCTGATGAAAACAGACTCCGCACCACACAGCCGATGTCCCCCAGATACCCCAGCCAGTACCAGTAGAGCGCAAAATTATGGATTAATACAAATGGTCAACAAGCAATCCGTACAGAGGATTTAATTACAAGAGTCACCGAGGAGATGTTCTTTAATGGTCTGTCATTACAGCAATGACGATACAATCAAGAACTACAATCACAAAACAATGGACTTCACACCTTCAGATAATACATTGACTAAAATATCCTTGTGAATGGGAACAGACTAGACCACATGCTCACAGTATGCATTTAACCTTACCTTGAACAGCTACAAATCAATTCTCATTACCAGCCCAGTGCTACAGCAGTATTCCCAAAACAAAACTCCAAACATGCAGTTCATTACTCAAAACGCAATACAAAAATTAAAGACTCATCAGCCAGCTTGACTCATGTTGAAGAAACTACAGGGCAAGGTCAATGAGAAATTCCAGTAAATTACAGTTTGGGTCACTTGAATGTCTTTTAATGTGTTTTTCTGGAAGGGCAATGACTCACAAAATAGGCCGTGCAACTGAACTGTCACACAGTACTGTGTTGTCTTCCTTCTCTGTATCATATTCAATGTCTAGTTTGACTGTTTAATATCCATAACAATGTTTACAACTGGATACAAACTATACCTCACTTACATTTTTAAAAAGGTTTTCTTGTAATAGGTTTATTAATTTATTTTGTATTTATTTTTCTTGGTGCATGACACATCCCACCTCAGTACATGCTGACAGCAACTACTAATATTCAGTTTCACAGCACCCTTCTTCCTCACATCTGAAACACAAAAGACTTCTGAGTATTTTCCTAATTCCAAAACAATTACTTGCATTCTTTTAAGAGCACAAAAAAATGTGAAAAAGGTAAACACAAAACAGGCATTTGTGGAAAAATATACATTGGCAGAGCTAATGGATTCCTCGCAGGCTCTCAAACCTGCGAAAAAGCCTTTATCTGGCAATAATAAGAAAAAGCTAAATCTCACTCTGCCCTTAGAAAACATGCTCGAAGCTCCATCACACAGCTATAATTCTGAGTGCAACTAAGCTGAACAATTTTGCAAGGGCAGAAAATAAGAATGAGTCTTCACCATAAACACCTAATCACAGGATTATTTGCAAGCAAACCATCCAGGAAAATAACGGCTATCCCTCTCTTCTATTCACACAGCTCTTTGCAAGCAGTCGTCCAAACTCAGCAGTCCCTTACTGTACGGGACATCCGCTTATGAATTACCCAATTCTTCAGATCCCAAAGAGCTTTGTTAGCACTTCAGGTTATAAATGTCCCTAGATCACATGCCCACAGTGAGTGAACTTCCAGTTTAACCACAGCAGCCTAGATTAGTGAAAAATTGACACTTCATTATGCAGACTGATGAGCCCCAGCATCAACTTCAACATCTTGTTCCACCAATTTATTATAAACGTACAGAACATGAGAATCGGCCCAACAGGACAGCGCCAGGACCGCAGGGTCTAGATTCATAGCACACCTGTGACGGACAGACAGACTTGTGCAACACCGAGAGCGATATTCACATATTTGGATATAGAGGAGGGAGTTGGGGAATGATGTTTAAACAATGACATAATAAATCCCAGTAATTAAGAAACACTGTATAAAACACATTCTTGCACATAGGAAATTGCTGCCAATGTGCCACACACAGGAAGGAAATGTGTGATACTTAACAATTACTAGTAATTGGTACTAATTATTGCTTAATATATGACATCCTCCAGGGCATCTGAAGTGTTAGTTGACTGTTTTTTTTTCAGTTGATCAAATTAGTTTTTAATGTCATCACAGACATAAATATATATATATATATATATATATATATATATATATATATATATATAATTTTTTTTTAATTATTATTTTTACAAAATGAAATGGTAGAACCAAAAATATGCAAGATTACATTCAATACATTTTTGGGATCTTGCCAGCTACCGAAATTAAAAATGTACAACACTGGATTATACAATATTTTTCATTAAAAAATAACTGTCACATTTGAGAATTTATCTTCAAATAGCTTTTAAAGCTGACCAGTCCTCAAACAATCGTGAACTGAATCGGCCAAGTACCACTTACAGCTCACGCTTCCAATTTGCTACCACAATGACAGCATCACTTTATAACTAAAGAGCAAATTAAACATCTCTGTAGAGACAGCTAATCAAAGGCTGTTAATTGCTAAATCAGTTATAAAATTGTGCAACTAAGTATTCCACTCATTTAATTAAAGCCGTTAATACATTTCTGGGTCACAAGTGACACAAAAGCACACTGTTACGAGACTGCAGCCTGAAAATATTGTGGCTTCGTGTCGTCACCGGCTGGCTTTAAGTGCTGACTGCTGTAATTGGTCTTTGAGCGCCAATGTTTTAAAGCAGTTTATTTACAATTGTTGTAATGTGCTCATTTAACCACTTTGTTGTGCTCTAGTGGAGGGGAAAATAGAGGACACAAATATATAATCTGATTACCTTTTCAACAAACACGCTGGGTCTTTTCAAGGGGTAATGGCTGCTGGTGCGACCCAACCCCATACACTTGTAAAATCTGTTCACACCTACTTCTTTTTAGGAAAATGTTGCAACGCCAAAAACAAAAAGTCAGACGGAAATCCGGTTGTAAATTTCTAAACACGTGCGGTATGAGCATGCTTAAAACAACCTTTAAAAAAACCTCTGACTCGTAGCCTCGGTGATGCCACTGGTGAATAAAGGGGAGAGATCGCATTATTATATGGCGTTCGTCCTGGGACCCCAGCTGCACTGTAGTGCGTCCAGGGCTAAAACTACAGAGGATATTCTGCAAGCCCCTATAGGCCCAGGGCATTAAATCATGAGAAACCACCAAATGTTCCCACCACAGTCGACAATGGTTTTAACATCCATTTCCCAGCCCTTATCCACACGCTTGGCAAATCCATTGAAAGGCCTTTTTTTTCCACTGCTCGTCAGCTACATTTTCCATGCTATCAATGGGAATAGTGTTAAATCCTACAATAGACAAATCAATTCAGGGACACTTTTTCCGCCTTTTCTTTGCTGCATTGATGCTTTGTTATAGAAACCCCAGTACCTTATAAAGGAAGTTTTGAATGTGATGACATCAACTCCAGCAACCCCAACTCCCCCTCACGACAATAGGAGAGAGACAAAACCCAACGATAAGCATAACCTTCAGGGGGAAAATCAATTATTTAAAACATATTTACCATTATATTTTTGGTTTATGTATCAGAGTGAATCTTTATGGCGCCGAACATTGGGAAAGTCTTTTAAACATTAAGCTTTTGGCGAAAGGAGGTCTTATAAGCTTATAAGGCTGTGTTTAATTAAAAACTGCACTTTATGCAATTATACAAAAAATGCATCACAAAATGTTACAATGAAAAATGTTTATTCACTTGTTTTCTCAGAAAGGCAGAAAGCGAGAGAGAGAGAGAGAAAGAGAAAGAAGGAAAACATGTTCAGCACAATCACAGCCAGTGTTAATCGAACTGGTGCTAACCACACAGTTTGGTTATCCATCAAGTTCAAAGACTGAAACGTTCAGGGATGTTCCACCGTATCAACGCACCGAAAGTTAAGGATCGATATAAACATTATGTTCTGGCTGCTCCACACTAACAATCTCAAATGAGAAGGTGGAGAAAACACCACACTGGTCCTTTCTGGAAACACTATAAAGACATACTAGCCTCACAATAACACGATTAGTCAACAAAACAAGCTGAGCTCGGTTCCTCAATAAGCTGACAATCATGTGAAAAGAGGATCTGAATACACTGGGCTGTAACAGCCACCTGTCAACGACAAAAAATAATGCATTTATAATAAATAAATAAATAAATAAACGACGCATAAATATAATAAACACAAAGAGAATTAAGACATTGAACATGAATCACGGAGAGAACATTGCCCCCCCAGGGCAAGGCAACTAAGAAACAACCTGAAACCGATTCAGCTGAAGCCAATGCTGAGTCTCTCAACAAAAGAACATCAAAAAGAAGATATTGGGGAGAGATGGTGTCAAAGGCACAACTGCATTACTGCAAGGCGAACAACGACTGAGGAGGCAACATCAAATACTGTAGGCAAACAAGAAAGAAACGCTATAATCTTTACTACGCAAACAGAGAAAAGACAAAAACAAATCAATCTCTGAAACAAAAGAACGGTTTGAAATGCACCCTACAAACCATCAAGATTGCATTCCTTTTCCTTTAATGCAGGATCCTTCATTGCATCTCTGCATATCTATAAAGACATGGCTTAACATCAGAGAGCTGAAGCAGGAATATTGACAAGTGGCTACTACTTAAAACCTTGTTGAAAAATTGGGTCTAAAAAAAAAAAATCTGCTCCCTTACTGAAGAAGGAAAGCATCAAAAGGTTCCCTTAATGCAACTTCTGTAGTTGCTATTAAGCTGTAACTACCACAGGCACAAGGCGAGTGCCTGGGGACCCTTCAGAGAATTAGGAATTCAGGACTCACACACATTTTTTTTTTTTTTTGGCATTCAACCGCCGGCTGGGAGCGCACAAGAATTTGTTCGTCAAACCTAAATAGCAAATACAAAATTTGGACAAATATTCTGCTCTTTGTAAAGGACATTGTGACATTTTCCCAATTTGCTAGTAAATCAGTCAAAGACGTAACGACTTTGTTTTTACAGCAGGCCAAATAAAGCTGCAATACATCAAAAGCAACATGTACCCGTAATCTGAAAAACAAACAGAAGTTTATTTTCTTTCTTTTTTTTTTTCTTAGAAGCAAGGCGCAAATCAGCAAATATGTCACCCACATTGCACAGGTCCCCTTTCCAAAGAGTACGGGAAATTAATGGGCCCTTCAGACGCCCAACTGGCCATGTGGGAGCAATGGCAGAATACAAAGGAGGAAGAGGGGGTGACCAGCGGAGATCTACCCATCTGTGGCTTCAGAGACCCATGTGGCCGGACAAGCGAGTCGCACACACGTTGTTCTGGACTCGTTTCTGCAATGGAGGTAGCAGACAACAAAGTACATGAGCAGTTTGTTGGCTCGGGATTCTCTAAAAACATGGGCCGTCATGCACCCCCTTTAACAATTTAAAAATAGCATCTGTCACCATGTGTAACATCAATTTTAGCACACTCAACTACACTGGAATTAATCAAGTCAAGTGTGTTTCCAGACAATGCTTTTAATGGAATTACAAAGGGGTTTACATTCTCGATGTATTATCTGGGCTAAACATCTGTTTTTCTGTATTTGCAAGAAAGGAAAAAAAAAAAAAAAGTATCCTGCCTCAAATTCTGATTATGGAAAGTGTACAGTGAATCCAGCCCACTTTCATTGGCAGGTAGAAAGCAGTAATGCGGATGTTCAGTTAAACTAAGAGCAAAGACCAACTGTATCAACTGTAAATTGACAGATGTGTGTGAAGTAAGACATAGGTAGACCTCTAAAATCAAGGTTCTGATACACTCAACATACATGTTTGAGTGTGAAGGCATCTTAGAATCAAAAAATGTATCTTAAAATAGTAATAATAAAAAATAATTACTTTGCATTCCCATTTGAAATCACTAATTAGGCCATCATCAGTGGTCATAGCTACATATGAAGATGTATCTCAATACTAATAGGTTTATTAGCTCGATTTCCCTTCAATCAAACTTAAATTGGGAAGGAGAAAAAGAAGGAAAACAAATGTCTGTTGGCAGTTTGAGTGGCTCCTCTTCTCCAAAATGCAATATTGATTTTAATACCAGCTTTTATCAGGGGACGTGCACAACAACTGCGTAAGCTTTTGAAAAAAATTATCAACGAGATATATATTTATTTATTTTTTTACTCCAAGAGAAGATGACACTTTACAGCCACAAGAATCGTCTTCGCCCGGTATCTCTCTAATGGATTTCCAAGGCACAGCAGGTAGAAAAAAAAGTGGACTAAAGTGCTCTTACAAATAACCAAGATGTAAAAAGAGAATCACAACAAAAAAAGAAATCACAGCAAATGTTTATCAGCCCTAACCCAGCAAGTACAAATAACTGTGCTAATAGAAACTGAAGTGTCATGTCTTGGCCAGATTCAGTCAACTTTAATCAAAACCCAATGGAAACACACTGTGATCCAGTTTTGGAAGCTTAGCGAAGTTACTTATTCATTTGGCAGCCTTTCAAGTCTGACCTGTAAGGGTTTGGAAAAGACAAACAAAGTCTGCCTAACAAGTTTATCTCAGCAGGTATTCGCTGCCATAATTCTGTCCCAATTAGTCTATGAAGATACAGAGTACGGAGGATTAACTTCACTGCAACACGCTATTATAACATGTTTAAATCAGACTGAATCAAAGGATAATTTGGCATAATATCATCATTCATTTTAACCTTCAAAACATCTGGATGGTGGCTGGGCTTTTCAAGAATAGCTCGTACTCTACTTGAAATTGAACTACAATCCTTTGCACGAGGAAAGGATGTTGAGTGTGAAAATCACCCGAACATAAGAGACTTCGGGCGACACCAAACCCGACTGTGATTAAATTTACGGTCACAAGTCGCTTTCTTCTAATTAAAAATCTAAACGTGATAGGTTGCAAGTTTGGCATTTGCAATTCATGGGTAGGACATGGTTGCTTATTGGATACAAAGATTTACCATACAGTTCATGTTTTGTTGAGCTTCTCCAGAGCCAAGGTGAACCCAAAAACAAGATCTGCAACAATCCACGTTTACAGACTTGATTATCATCGATCTATTAGATTTGCTTCCATTCCAAGGGTGACTTCCCGGTGTCTTATATCAACTGCAGAGTGAAAAGGTGCAAAAGCAAAAGTACACACTCCTTTTTTTCAGTTTAACAATTACGTAAGTTAAAATCGGGCCCAGTGTGCAATGGTCTTATCTCTCTAAAATAAATGACATAATTGTGACTCAGTGTTGTATTCACAGCCACTGGTATGAAGGGGTAGTTATAAAATAAAAGGGCTTCCCATTTGAGTAACATGAAGCAGGCAAACCTTGGCTGCAGACCAAAAGAGCGTGACACAGGCCCCTGCACTCCTATAGTCTGAGGACGAGTGAATCAGCGGGGGTTGAATGGCCTCACTCTGACAGTGACCCATACTGGCACAGTTTACAGTCCAGCCAGATGGGAACGAGACAAACTGAATATCACTCAAGTACATTCAACCACCAGCCACCACATTTCTGAGATGTCAGAACAGACTGCAAGCAAACACGGAAGATTAGTTAAAAAAGAGGCTTTAAAAATTGAACGTTTGCATTACTTTGTGTAAGTGATAATGCAATATCAGGCAGGCAACACAATAGCCACATAAATGCATTGCTTTCATTATGTGACAGTTTGATTCATAAGCATTTTTTAAATTCAACACTAAAATTTCTATTTTTCAACCGAAAAACTCAAACATTTAAGCAAAGCGCCAGTGTTTGCCCATACTTCAATGCGAGGGAGCTATAATATGCTACAGTGACATTTACTAGACTAGTATCTATCCCACAAACAGAACAAATGTTTTTCTAAAGACACAATAAAATGTAAAACATTAACTTACTAAGGTTTTAAATCTCAGTATCGTTGAATAAAACCATTTCAGACTATACTACAATGAGAATGTCTGTGGGTTAATAGAACATTAGACCAGAAAGTACAAATTAAGGGATTATCTTTTATTCCGCCACTTAAAAAAGACCCAAAAACTATTGGACGAGGGTGCAGTACTCAGAATAATTTGAGGATTTTAAGGCTCACCTGTCAATCTCAATTTACACAAATGGCGGGCGTCTATTCGTCAGATCTCCCAAGGTCAAACCAGTGGAGGAATTTTGAAACCGTTGGGAAGTTCTAATTCTGTCCCTATTTCATAAGCAGGTTCTGCATCATATTATACCAACTAGCAGTGCTAAATATCTGACATGCATAATGTGCCATAAGGTGTAAATGAAGTCATTCAATTCTAAAAATTGTAATAAAAATATTGATTTGTCAGTAAGGGGGGGAAGTGGTGTACATTGTAGTTGTAAATGGTTTCTGGACAAATCCCCAAAGGCTCTTTAAAAGCTTCTATGTGTTTTTAATAGGCCATAATACATGTCTAATATAGATTTTCTTTATAATGCCTCATTGGCCTCGTATCATGTGTTGACCCTCATTTCATGCAGCAGAAAACATTCATTTGTTTAATCAGGGGTTTCCCCCTGTTGCCAGTCTCTGTGGTGAAGTGGGACAGCTGTGGGATGTAGAGAGGACAAACCTATGCCAAACCGGGCTACCCAAATCAATCGTGAAGGATTCATAAATGAAACAAGGATTTAGGTTGCCAAAACATTATATATACTGACCAAATGTAGGACAATTTATCTATGAGTGAATGTTAATGAACGATACTATTATAAGTATATAAATGGTTCCTACAAAGTCGCAGATAATTGCTGAACCTTATGCACTGCAATACTATAACGTCTTTGCCACTGGATTTTCAGCTAATATCTGCTAGGAAATTATAGTTTTGTAATAAAAATAAATAAATAATAAACCGTTCCATTTATAAAATTATACAGAAATGAGTCAAACGTTCCCCTCATTAAGTTCTTCGTCATAATTTCATGTTTTAGGAGTCCAATACTTCTTGCCTTCGGTTACTGTGCCTACAATAGCACGGTGTTAGGTTTCCTAACACTGCCTCACTTTATAATGCATTTCTGCTTTCAAAGAAATACATGGCAACATACACATACCTCACACATGGCAACGGCAAGTTCCCAGAGTTCACGAAAGCCACGGTTTATAATTACATTAGAGTGGTTAACGCAACCTGAAAAAATGACTTCTCATCCAGCACTCAAAAACTGGTTATAATAGTGGGATTCACTCATCACGGTGGTACATACATTTCACATCATAAGCATGGCATCCTTCATCATATGATTTAAGGAAAGTCAATAAGGTATTGATTAAACAACAGTACTGTGCCAGCGCAAACCATTTTAAACAACCACACAGAGAAGGGAACTCGTAACGTGAAAAATGCAACACTGTGTTACGATGAAATATAAAGGGAAAACTAAAATCATATTAAAACAATTATTCAGTTTTTATCATCAGAAGAATTCAGTTAAACGACCTCAAGGGAAGCAAGAGTCCATAGGCAATGGTTTCACAACGATCATCGAAGTCTTTAAATGTTAATGCGGTCACCCCAGTTTCAACTGTTCACCTCTGTACTTGACCATGACTGCAAAAACAACCAGAAATAATATTCCTGCAGGCCACCAAGGGAACTTAAAAAAAGTCTCTCTCTCAAAATACAGCAGCACAATGTCAGAATCTGCTCATGTGCTTCAGTGTACACATCTACTGCTATTTCAAGATATTTTAAACTCAGTCAGTGTCTCGCTGTTGGCAAGAGGGCTAGAAATGCTGGCTGATACCACTGAGTACTACAATATGGTCAACAAGGGAATCATGTACATATTGAAGAAGAAAAAAAAACGAAAGAATAACAAATTAACACTAGCGATGAATGGATGAATGGAGAGAACCACTTGCTTTACAATTGATAGCACAATTACAATTGGATATGTCATTTTTAATCACACGCTAAAGGTGTCTGCGCTATGGATCACTATAGATGTACAAAAATAATTAAAAGTAATGTTTATGTGACAGTAACAGTCATTGTGGACATTAACTCATTTCTCTGTGTGATCAGTAGAGCATTAAAGTCCCACGTCAGCAGACCTGGTCTTTTTGCGAAGCGGGTTTATCGCTCTACTGGGTGGAGCTGTGTGGTGCGGAGAGCGTCAACCTGCACATGCTAGATTTACAATATTTGTTTTAAGTCTGGTTATTACGTTTCTGCCTAATTAAGTCCCTAATAGCTAAATTGACTGTCATAATTATACATTTAAAGAGAGCTAAAAGCATAGTTGTTTAACACTTGCACTTACAAACAATATAAAAATCATTGAAATGTTTGTCAAGCTGTTTTTTTGGGGGTTTTTTTTAGTATAAGAGAACTAAAAAAATCCACAAGATTAAACGCTCATCTGTATCGGAAATACGTGTATTTAGTTAAGCACTACTCAAAAACAATATTGCAAAGCAGCTGTTTTTTTTTATTATTTATATAACAGATGTGTTGGCAGAGTATGTAAGTGCAGGCTCAGACCAGAGCAATTTAGCAGGTCTCAGGACTTCATAGACTTCTCTTATACATGAATGGACAGCAGCTAAAATATTTCTGCAAACCATAACTAGAGTCCAGGTAAACATCTTGGCATTTTACAAATTGAATTTAGGACTGAAAAAGCAGCCAACAAAATGAAAACGTAAGTTCCCTTCCCCCGTTCTGTCCCCTGATAGATACCTTGAACATGACTATATCAGATGTTGCAAGAGCTCTTCTAGTCTTGAAAGCCTTTGTAAACATGTCTTCTTCGAAAGGTTAGGTTTTATTAAGCAAACATACAGTCTCATTTTAGGCATCTGTTTCAATCTTTTTCTTAAATTGTGATTGAAGGTTTAAAACAAACTGACTTGTTGCCTGGCAATACTATTTTTAAGACCCATTTTGAATTGTTCTTGAAACGAAGGTTGAATGGGTGTTAATGGTCCGCAAGAAATTGTGATAGTTAACATTTTGTTGCCCTACAGCAGGAATGCACAAAATGTTCCTGGAGGACCCCCTGCACTCCTAGTTTGCATCCCATGCGCTCTTAATTACATAATTGAGCCTTATATTGCAGGGTTAGTTCAATTAAGAATCCAATTAAGCAATTAAGATTGCAGTTGGAACAAAAAACAGAAGGCTACTCCACGGGTTTGGATCCCCTGCCCTACAGGATCAAGGTGTTGAAGAGGCAAGGAAGCTGAACACATCTAACAAGTCAACGCCGGGTTCAAATCACTGCTGAACACTGCTGAACACTGCCCTCTACTGATAGATCTCAAATCAAGTTTACATTGTCCAAGTACATCATTCAAGTGGTGCACAAAAACACACATGCACATTTATACAAGGCTTTGAATCGAGCTTGCTCATCAGCTAAAAGTGACTCTTCTAAATCTTAAAGCAAATCAAGTGCTCAGTGTTGATTATATCTCACATCTGAGCGGCACTTTGCGCTGGTCCAGGAGAGCCTTGTTTTCGGTGCCCGCTGAGCTCCCGGCTCCTCAATGAAACCCTTACCCCATCTCCAATCACCCCACAGCTGACAATGTCCCTTCAAATACATTACGGTTTAATGACACTTGCCATGAAGCCATTTACATCTCAGCCGCAACTCAACTTCCCCACAGGTAGTCTGTACTTCAGCAGCACGACTATAGATCGCCCTCTCCAAGGTCTTCAGATGCCATTAACCTTCAGTTCAACCTCAGGTCCACATACAGGCGAGACCGAAATCGCCCTATTGTGTCTGCATTCAACGGCACATCCTGAACAACACCTTGCGGTTGTCTTTGTTAAGATAGTAGACAGAAACCACCCGCACAATGCTTTTGGATGTGGACCCGCACATGATGGCATTGGCCCATAATCACTGTCATCAATCAACCGTCACAGCTGTGATACAAGATACAACTCAGTGTTAGGGGAAAGTAAATGCTGATACCCAGTTAAGCTGCAGTGCTTGACAGACGCATGCACTTAATACGAATAACACAAACATATACATCAACAAAAGTGCATGTGATGCACAATGTGGGAAATAAAACACCGCACACAGACGCGCTTCTCCCGGGTGGAGAGGTTGTTTTCCAGCCCCTGATCCCCAGTGAACTTCTCAAGTACCAGTCCTGCATTAAACATCTTTTTAAAACCTCCGCGACTGACCGTGCGGGGCCGGGGGTTTACAGACGCGGGGCCAGTTTAGCGCAGAAATGTAAAGTTTACAGTGTAAAGTGACAGCAGCCTCTCGGATCCACGGCGGACGTGAGCGGCAAGTCAACGCAGCCGGATAATAAGAGCCGCTCGCCGGCGCCGCCACACGGGCTGCCCGCAAGCATCGCAAGACACAGACCCCAGAGCCACAGCGAAGAAGTGCAAAGCTGCGCAAACCACTCGAAAAATCCGCTCTCTCGTCCCGTGCAGATGAATGGAAACATGCAAATCCTCACCAGCGGTCCCCATCCAGAAGTGCATCCCCAGTGAGCTGCGGTGTGGGTACAAAACTTTATCTACGCCGCATCATAAAAAGACCAATAAAACGCAGAAACGGTGCAACTCTGCGTGTGCACACATGATGTGACATCATAAAGCATCCCGCTTGCACGAATGCACACATCTGCTTCGAGGAATGATTCTTAAAACCGCAAAAAGTTGACTTCAAAGTTCTCCGTTCTGAAAAAGGAAGCAGTCCCGTTCTGATTGGAACGCGGGGGGTGAAAACAATAAGAATTACCTTCTAGAAGTGATCGGCCGCTGTTCGCACGCAGGGTGAGGCGCTCAGCCCGGCTGCAGGTCCGACGCCAGTCCTGCGCGGTGTAGCCACAGTGTGTCAGCCCGTCCGCTGCTGCGCTGCTCCTCTCTCGGCGCGGCCGGGGTGGGCGCAAGTGGCGCAGGCATGGAGGGGGGTGCGAGTGGGGAAACTTGGCCGAGCGTCCACCGAAATGGCCGTGCGCCGCAAATATGTGTGGGAGAGGATCGTTTCAAACCCATGCACAGTACGACTGATTATTGTTGGACGGTCAGGCGAGTTTTCCCGGTTATAGCGTGGTGGTGGAGACCCCGCACCCCTATTTTGTGCGGTCTTCTCGCATCCGTGGAAGTGGTACCTTCACAATTACTTAACTGTTTTGGGTGCTTCGTTACAGAGAATAGAGAAATCACCCGAATACACATATAACGTTGATGTTTACTTATTTATCATACAAAAGGGGCCAGATAATAACTTAAAATGTGTCAAATGGATTAATTAAGAATGCACTAACTTTGTAATTGCAGCCTAACACTATTGTAAGCATGCAATAACAAATGCCATTGGTTTTAAGATTTGTTATGCCATTGAGGAAAAGGGGAGAAACAAAGAACATTTTGAGTAAAAACTAAAATTTACATTTAATCCAGGTACAAACCACTTGTACTCAGCCCATAATCCCTTTAAATGAACCCTTGATGTGTGCATCTAAAGGAAATAAAAAGGTGCTATTTTGTGATACAAATATTTTCTCCAGTCTAAACCCTAGAGCCATGTTCACATCAAATATCTGACATTGTATTGTATAGTACTTTTTGAGATAAACAACTTAGAAGAGTACAAAAGGGAGCAATAAATTCATGGCTGAATTCAAGGCTGCAAAATGTGTTTTTAGAAAATGTCATCTCTGTCCCTAAACCCTCCCTGCTCCATTCTGGCTATTGCAGATGTTGCTGTTGCTGCCTCAGTTGCAATAGTAGCTCAGTGTTATCATTGGGCTGATAACAAGAAATAGCAGTCCTTAGTATTCAAAGCGCATTTCCACAGTCCTGCTTCTGATGGGCTTTTCAACTCATTGTTCACCTTACATTCACCTTTGTCACGAAGTCACAAAGAGAGGCAGAAGCCAGGTGAGGGCACCAGAAGTCTTGCAGAAGCCTTTAAAGAGGCTGTGCTATGATAAATATTTATTGTTTTTGCATTGGTGTATTTTAATTTTGTATTTGCTTCGCCTTCAAGAAATGCTCAGGGAACAATAAAGATACAGATATGAGAGCAACTCTCTGAACAGGTGTATGTTGTCCCAGATAATCAGCTAATTTAAATGCAATAGACATATCGCATTTTGTCTATTCTTAGTCATCTTTTGTGACATTTCTAGAAGTATACCTGTCAGTAATATGCATTGAAAAGAATGGAGACATTGCATTTATTACCTCAGAACTACATAAACGTGGGATTTTGTAAAAGGGAAGTCTGTTGTAAAGGTGACAGTTGTTTTAGTAATGTCATTCAAGAATAGTCAGTGATTTGTCCTTTTGCAACCTTAGATTGGCATAAATATTGTGCATGGAGCTTTCTGGGACAAGTGTCCACATTTTGAGACTCTATACATTTTAGAGAGCATTCTTCAAATAGGAAGATGGTTCAGTTTGTTAGCTTTTCGGTATAATAATAATAATAATAATAATAATAATAATAATAATAATAATAATAATCACCACAATTTTTGTATATATGTATTCATGTTTATAAACAAACATTGTATACTAGTGGTTATGAAACCTATAAAGTCACCCTGGATAAAGGTTTTTGCTAAATAAACACATACATACATACATACATACATACATACATACATACAAACAAACAAATAACGAAACCTTCCCTTAAACGCCCTGCCCATGCAGCTTTAAGTTTCCCAGATCCCAGACGTGTTCATGGTCCACACAACATATGTATACTAATTTACCAAGCCAAACTGCATCAGTGGAAGTGTAGTTCTCTTACACTTAAATCATGATGACTTCCTCATAGTAGCTCCTCGGCGTTGGACTACAAGTCCCGAAAGGCAACGCGCTGTGCAGGGCTGGCCGGTTTCTGCCAGATTGCGCATGCGTATCCAGACGTGGCAGCAGCATCATGGCTACTTGGATTCGCTGCGGTAGTGGGGTGAAAGGAATGAAAATGTATATACTCCTTTTTTTGGTAAGTTTTTGTCTTTTTCGTATGTGAAGAAATGTAGTCTACACAAAACTGTAGGTGTTGCATTAAAATACGATTCAGAAGTGCTTGGCTGGATATGAATGGGATGCATCTTTGTCCTATCAAACCAAAGTTGATGTGCGCTGGTGCAGCTCCAGAAGGTTTGGAAATTGAAAGTTTAACTTATTTAAGAAGCTGGATAGTTATTGTGTAACTAATGATAATTGTGCAATTATTCTTCATGCCAGTCTTGTTTCGTGCATGCATATACGATCAGATTGAATTATTCAAAATTAAAAGGAGATCCATTTCCCTGCTTTCATTCAATCTTATGCATGATTTGTATTCATATAAGGAAGATTCTTTATTATGTTTATGCGTTTGTTGAAATTTCGCTGACGTTGTATAATACAGATGCAAATGTAAAGTCCAGTTTCTGAAAAGGTGTTAAAAGTACAGAGTTTCACGAACAAGATGGTCTTGAATGTAAAGTGCATCCTATCATGAGGTGCATACAATCCATGTCTCAGGTCTGGGCTATAACTTGTGCAGGAGAATCACTGGGGCAGGGCTGGGGTTGTTCACTGGCCATTAATAAAAAGACATACAAACAATGTGTAAGGATTTGATCACCACTTCGACATGCTACTGTAGTTAGAAATGAATGATGTCCATGCAGTTGCAATGTAGTTTTTCTCCCTACAGCTGCTACTACTACTACCACTAGTAATACATTTTTGTAGTGCAAAGATTTGCAATAACAAGTAGTGGATGTCTTTTTGTTTTTCAGCACTTGGAGGTTACAATACAAATATACATAAACTATAGTCATCTTACCATTTACTACTCTTCTTTACAGCTTTCAATCCTTTCCCCTTTTTTTCACGACCTGTTCGATATCCTGCTTCTTATTTGAAGAGCAAACAAAGGTGGCGTTTTGTGTGTCAATAGATCTGCAAATGGGAGCTTTGAGGGACGCTTTCTGCCAGTAAAAGCATATTTTTTTTATCCTTTGCATTTGCAGTGTTACTTGTCAGAGCAATTTAAAAATGAAGTCTTTTAATCTGGATTAAGGACATTATCTTTGTTTTAATGGTGAGAGCTGGTATTCAGCCACATGCCGGCGAATCATCGAATGTCTCAACACAATTCCAGTACACCCTTCATATGACCAGAGTGTAATATCTGAGTTGAGCGATTCAGCAGTTATGAGGTACCTGAGTTTAGTTAATTACTAGTTACTAAATGCTTGAGCAGACTTATCCAGTGTCAGCGTTGGACCCAGGCGGAGTCTTTAATCATGGGTGGATACAATCACATTAGCTCCTGTAATTTGAGTATCATTACATTCTTTGAGTACCTGGATCATGAATTTGAAGATGAGAAAGAAATGTGTCCACAAAGCAGTGAACTTAATACTTATTCACTGCTCCTCGTAAATCTAATAATTGAACATTTATGATATCAGTTATGGACTTTATCAATTAGTTTTTATATATTTATATAGGCTATAATATATTTATCACACAATATAACCTCATTTGCATGACCTAGCCATAGTGTTTATAATACTATTTGTATCACTTAGAGTAACATGTTTGCTGATTTATTGCAGGTGTTTGCATAGGGATTGAAAATATATTTTTCATTGACTCGGTGACACTGACTTCTGCAGTCCATTGGGGATCACACTGAGAAAGAAGAGAGAAAATAAGACACCGCCCCCAAACTATATTTTCTCTGCTTCAGGACTGTTCACAGAATACTCAATATTTGATGATTTTGTTGTAGGCTATGTCTCCAAATTGCTAGTATTTCTGTGGATCCCATTCATTTTGAAGTGTAATATTACCATGCATACTGGTAAATTCATGGAGGTAGCTTAGTAATAACACAAAATTGCCATCCTGCAAAAGCTAATGTATATGTGTGAAGTAAACGGATGGGAAATCAAGGAGGAGTTTATTATTTTACAGGTGACTGGAAAGATTGTAAGAATGAGTACCCTGAGGAGATGGGCATGGCTAGGTCAAGTCCGCCAGTGGGAGGGTGGAGTTCATTCAGCACGTTATCTATGCAAATCACCAGTTTTACAGATACATTGTCAGGAGCAGCCGGGCTCAAACCCCTGATCTTGCAAATGAAAAAAGCAGAAATGGGTTGAATTGCTTTTTCCTCCTCCAGGTTTGTTTTTATGCGTTTATGCTGTGATCACGCATGGCAAATACCAGATGGATGATTATTTTAATGTAAGGAACTGAAAAGACTTTGTGGGAGTAGCTGATTAATTCCACCGGGTTGATACAGAAAGCCTCTAGCAAATTATTTGCTAGAACCGAGTGGTGGGTTGGTAATTTAGGATTTCAGTTTTGAATAAATCCCCCCCATTTATGGGATAAAGACCAATAATCTATATACTGGTAAGGTGCAGTCTGAGGGTCTTTGTAATGTACTGTAAATATTTTGTCTTCTATGTTTTCTAATAGGAATTAGGGTGTATCACGTAATGTTTTCTGTTGTTCTGTGTTGCACCTCTTCTGGGTCAAGGAAATAGTGTAATGCAAGGCAATTATTTTTCTATTTGGGTGACCTTAACATAAACATAATTGTACATTGAGAAAATCAGTGCTATTGTACTCCAGATGAATACTGCATCTAAATGACTGAAACACTTGAAGCCTGATGATATCACATTTTTCTGGTCTTAATGTGAATCCATGGTTAGCTTTACACATCAGGAAAAGGCATGCTTGTTTAAAAGATGTATTAATTGGCTGGGGATGAGACATTTAATACAAAGTCTTGATAGCGTCCAGGTTCTGTTCCTTCTTTTCAGCATCCAGTTCCTCATGTGTGACAACCCAGATTACACCATTTGCAGAAATACATTTCCTCTCAAGGTACCAAATGAACTTTCAGTGCACAACCAAGAGCCAGATTTCTTAATCATGTTGACCTGTGAGATTGTGTGTCCGCACAGATATTGAGCGTAGGCCAAGTAGCTTTCCTGTTGTGAAATGGTCAAAAGTCTTATTCGGTGTACTGTGTTTCAGTATAAGTATCCTATATTTCTTCTTCAGAACACACCAAATGGCAGTGATGTATAAGGGAGCTACAGATATGTTTGAATCCTTCTGTTAAAGACGCTTTCCTGAGCAGGGGTCACATTGTTGGGGAATCTCCAAAATACTAATCTTTTATCTTCAGTAAGACACGTTGTTAATTTTTATCTATTTTTATTGTTGAAATCCTGCATTCTGGGTGAGTGTGATACTGAGGCACGTCTGACATTATCAACTGCTAGATCTTCTAAAATCCAGGTTTTCCAAGGTGAACTTCTATCTCCTGTGTTGGTTTTGAACGTATGTGATTACTTTTATTGAGTCTAGGTCTTTAATTGACTGCTGACAGTTATCAGTGCCGACAGTCAGAATGAGAAGGGGCTGCAATGCTGGCACCTAATAATTTTAATCAACACGTTTGATGAGGGAGATATTAGAAAATAAGAAAATTGGATTTCCACTTGCCTGACAGATTTCATTATTAATTTAGGAGAGAAGGCCTTCTGCATATTGTATTTATTTTAATTCAACTTGTTCATGGATTAAATGTGTGTATATATACATGGGAATAAATAGGCATAAGTTCTCATAAAATAATTTAAAAATGCTATAAATTAAATGTTCTCTTGGGAGTAAATATGTGAGGGAAAACTAAACAGACAACTATTGTAATGTAGATAATTACTGTAGACTAGCATGCATTTCAGCTGTATTATGAACTGGCTTGAATACATTATAAGGGTTTTCCTGAGGATCTCTATATGTGGATCTTCTATTCTGCTCAGAAGGTGAATGTTTTCATTGAACGATTTAAATATCAGCTTAAAGATAGGGCCTTTTCAAGGAGGACTGCAGGTTTCGTTATCCTGGACTGTTTATGTGGAATATAATGGGCTTCACGAGATAAATCATTGCCAGTCGTCTTCGAAACAGTGTCAGTCTGTTTCCCCCTGACTTGCACAGCACTGTATCTGCTCGGGAATCAACTTCATGCACAGCACTCTGGCACGACAGAGATAAGCACTGGAGGGATAGCCTGAGTATACAACCTGCCAATGTAGTCTGATTCCTTTCCATTCTAGGTGACACACTTTTAATTCACTTCTTATCTTAAGCCGGTGTGCTGTCTTTTTTAAATATATATATTTTTCCCCCCCCATTGCTGAAGGCACATTTGTTGTTTGAGGCAACATGGAATTATTGGTCTTCGGGTAGAAAGCCACCTTCGGTGTGTGTAATCAATTTTAAGTTTAAAATATGGATTTGCTTCAGAGTTATGACTTTCTTCAACTAAAAAAAAAAAAAAAAAAAATGTATCTTTCGCAATCAAGATTCTGCATTTTTCATTTTTATTCTTAGTGATAAATCTTTTTTGCTTTCCTCCACAGAGCGCGCTCCCTGCGTTGTTGCTGGCAGTTAAAGTCTCCCCTCTTATAGAGAAAGTCAGCGACCACAAGGACTTCAAAAAACTACTGCGAACAAGAACCAATGTCCTCATCCTGTACACTAAATCAGGTCAGTTACTGTCACCAGTACATAATTTGAAACTACATTTTGAAATTTGCTATACAAAATATTTCCATCACTGTTCTCCTGCTTCATATATGTATGGTTTCGTTTAATCAGATTCTCATGATTATCAAACTGTGGCATATGTTTTATACACCACTACACAGAGAGAAATGTATTTAGAATCCATCAAAACTCTTTAAAGACCATTAGGGATTAAGTTTCCAGTGTCATATTTGCATTATTTCACAGATGACTGAACTGTAACAATCATGCAAAATACATGGTTTATATGATGTTTTGCATAAAACAATTTGCATTCATGCACAAGAAAACATTTCATGGTGCTGTGCTCTTACAATTTGTTTTTTTAATTCATTAAGTTTGCATTAACCTATTGGATAAGATTTGTGTTTTTCAACCACCCAGTTTTGACTGATGGCAAATGTACCCATCTGTAGCGTTCTGGTTTCACAGCCACAAACCTCTGTTTTTCTGCCTGTTAATTTAATTTCCCATCTAGCTTTCTTAAATAGTTCAATTTCCGGCGTCAGTATCACTGTGGCCATTGTCTCCCAGCCGAAGAGTGTCCTATCTGAGGAAATCTAAAACGTGTTTTCCATTAAACTTGTTTTCTGACATGCTTCTAAAGGAGTCTACTGTCAGACTGTTACCAATGAACAGGCCTAAACAAAGACACGAGAAATCCCTTTGCAAATTACAGCACTGTAGCCCTTTCCTTGTGAATGCATGTCATTCAGAGTGGGAAACTTACACCAACAACTGGGTCAGACATGTTGGTACCAACCTGCAGAGTGTCAGCACCCTTGTGAGTTATTCTTGGGGCCAAATAGGAGCATTAAAAATAGAAAATGCATCCTTGAAACCCTATCCTTAGCCTATTTAACAAGTAAAGAAAATAAAAATAGTTCTGCATGTGGCCCACTTAGATTATCAATATTGATTTTAGTTTACAAATAAATTAGTTTTGCCTCAAGCTGAATATTCCACAGTGTTTATTTCAACCTTTGTATTCTCATGTTCTACAGCGTATTTCACAAACACAGTTTTGTAATATAATCTTATCCTAGTCAATCTTTTACATTTTATTGTATATTGTATAGTCAACCATTTCCTTCAAAATGCTTTGTAACTAAACCCTGAAACTGTATCGATAAAACAAATACCGTCGGAAGGAATCTGTAGATCAGGGTGTTTCCACCTATTGGTGACCCACACAAAAAACACTGCTGTTAATCACATTTCAAACACCTGAACACCAGTGTACACACGAGAAGTGGAAACACCCTTTGCACGCTGTGAAAGCTTGTGAGGTAAAGTCCATGCTGTATGGAAGACTGGTTACTCATTTCAGTCATTATGTTTTAGCCACCTCTGGTGATGGTCAGCTAAAACTGCTGTCAGATGTGGCACAAGCTGTGAAGGGCCAGGGTACCATTGCCTGGGTGAACTGTGGGTAAGTGTCCATCCCCTGCATGCTGTAGGCATTTTGTGCAATGAGTTTTATATTGTAACAGGACGACAAAACATTTGATGACTTATTAGAAAAAAATACACAAGTCTACGAGCATACCTTTACAAATTCATACCGATGAAGTGGTGTATGTCTCAAAAGAGCACTGCGTTTTAACTGTGGACAGCCATTAATGTAATGCTAATTAAGTTTTCATTCAGGATAGCAAATCTACTACAGGTTTATGCCTCTAACCAGGCTCTGTTCCAAACTCCAGTCCTCGGTGGGGCAGTCAATGACTGTTAATGGTTTTCAACAAAAAGCAATTCACTCATCTGAAGTCTCCTTGCAAACGTCTCCACGGCAGATAAGTGGAAAATCGGCATTTCCCCTTCAGTGCTTTTATAGGTACAGTCAGGAGTAGATGTATACATGGGTTTGGGAGTACTTTTTCCTCCATTCTCCTGATCTCTGAGATGCCCTTGTGGATGAATGGTCAAAATTCAATATATGTATTTGTTTTTAAGTGATTTACCGAAATCATAACCCGGAGATAGGGTTCTGCAGTTTTCATTTATAATACCACTGTGAATTTGTTTTTCTTTTTTGGTAGTACTTTCCATGAATGTATGCATTTATCAAAATGTACCCCTTCCTACTAACTACCACACAAACAACTTGAGACTGACCTGACATTATTTATTTTTAAAGTTACCACCTTGACATTATTAATAAAAATGCAACACATGAGGTATAATGCAGAGATAAGAAAATCCATTTATGGAAAACTGTTAAGTCAGCAGTTTCATTTTTTTGAAAATAGGGAAGAAGTACCTGTTCAGTTTGTTTAGCAGAATTGAATGCTCATTTTAGCTGGTTAACTATACCCCCAGAGAGAGTGCATCTGAATTGCTGATGTTACATCTGTCTCTGCCACCATTTTTTCCCCCTCTTCTCAAATCTGATCTATTTATTACTTTTTAAATTACAGGCACTGTAAAAACCCTTTGGGTATTTGGTGGCTGCTTTTTGTACAATATGGATGCAGGTTGGCATCGTGGAAGAATTGACAAAATAAAGCTTTGAAGAGCTCAGGGAAGGATTTAGCTTCTGTAGAGATTAATATTAGGAAGGCTGCTCTTTCTAATGAAGACTGATATTTTTAGCAAACCACTCTGATTCACAGATGACACAAATAAGGGGGTAGGGAGAACTCGGGTCAGTCACAAGGGAAACACGTAAGGTTTTTAGTCCAAACCCGTTACTCGGCAGTGACGCGTCAACTACATGAAAATAAATACAAATTATGACATGTGGGCAACATGAAAATGAATTAAAATATCAACTGATACTGAATTTACACAGGCCATCTCTTTTTTGTGTACTTTTCCATGACTTTGTGCAGAAAACGTGGTTAGAAGACAATTGTTACAGATCAAGGAGATTCTTCTGTGAATATTAATTAGACTGGACCTCTTGGTCACAGCTCCGCAGTACCCGGTTGGCCGAGAGAGACATTGGTAACAGTCCAAACCACACAATGAATTAAGCCTGCAGGCACGTGTTCAATCGTTGGGGAAGCTGCTCCGCTAAATGCATTCTCTCTCAGGGGCTGTTAAAGTGCCTTTAAAGGCCCAGGAAACTCCCTGAGCCCAGTCTTGTGTTCTGTCTCGCTGCGGCTCCATTAAGTACTGCTCCATCAGCACCACGATGGAGCTTCAATTCCCAGATTTATGTTGGTTAAGCAGGAGCGAGTTTGTTTACATTAAAGATCCTATTCGGTCATGATCACAACTCAGAACCCAGCACCTCACCGCCATCTTAGATCTTATTTTACCTTACAACACCTTACTAATTTTACAGATCTTCTGCAAAATAATATTCATATGTTCATGGTAATTGTTGCAAATGACTGAGATGGTCTTTATTTCGAAACCTGGATTTGTCACTGGAAAAAAATCTGTTCCTAAGGGCACCATTTTCCTAATTAGTTGAAATTGAGAACAAATTCACCGTGTGTTTCTTTATTATGTCTCTGGGATCTAACACAGTATTGGCAAAGCCTCTCGTTTTTTTTTATTTTTTATTAAATGTTGCTAATGTGATGTAATAGAACAGAAAAAAAGTCACAGATGCATTATTTATACACTGCTACCATCACATGAGGACATATAAACCGAGGTTCAATCAATCAAAATGCATACACACAGGAAATGGAAAGGGGTCACATTGTTGCTTTCCGAATAACTTGAAATAGTGTATGGCAATGTCAACCTTGAGTCGGAGAGAAACTCAGTGGGAGGCAACGCCAGACCCAAATGCATACATTTACTTGGGTTTCGTGTCATAGCTATGGCAATCATAATCCTAAGGATGTGGAATTTATGAAACCTAAATAAAATCCCAAGAATTATCCAAGTATTGTATGCATGCATAACTGTACTTTTCATGTGTAACAATTGCTATTATAGACACCTTACAATTTCTACACCAGTAACTCTTTCTGTGATATACTGGTATGCCATAAATGAAATTGGCTCATTTTTTTGCAGAAAGGGCAGTTAACCTGCCAGCTGGTATTCAGTGCCATAATTGAATTCTGTCTTCCTGAATTTCTATTAACACTGGGCTTAGCCTTCCACTGAATACTTTTTTCACCCCTATTTTTCTTTTTATTTTGAATTTCCATGCTCATTAACACTTGAGGAATGGAGAGTTATGATTATGAAGTGTGAGCTCTGCTGCTGGCGCTTTGTACGCCGTGTCTTCTCGTACAGAATGTATTCTTTAATTAAAGACTCGTTCCCCGGAGACTATGGGACTGTTCTCATCTCGAGATTGCTCGGCGGTGGGTTGAGATTTTGTTTTATTGTATTAGCAATGCACTGTGGTGCCTGGCTCCTTCTCTCAAATGGAAGTAGCAGTGTGTATTGGTAACCTTGCAAACTTTAGAAGTTACTGGCAAGAAGTATCTTAATTAACCACACATTTTTTTATTGCCAAAAAACGCATATTAATGTAAGTCTGTATTTTTGTAGCTGACTTTAAAGCTGTTAACTTTACTTGTGCTGTATATGGGAAGCATGGAGAAATGGGAACGAGACTGAAGCATTCACCTTTTACCTGCAAGGAATTTTCATTGCTAAACTGCAATGGACAGAAAGCATCAAATAGTCTCTTTGAAAAGCTGAAGATTAGAGAGTTCGTTTGGGTTCAGTTTTGCAAAAATGGAAGCACCTGCTGTGTCCTGCTTACAAATGCATCGGATGTGAAAGGTTTCATTTTGAAGCAAGATTGGCTGGAACTGAGATTTGTTCAGTGTGCAAATATAGACAAACCTTTGTGGTATGTTCATAATATTAAAGCTTTGACTGTTTCTATGCATAATGGAATTGCACAACGTTTTGTAAAGTGTATAATATTAATCTTCATGTAGTTGTTATTGGATTGGTCATTTGTTTTCTTCTGCACTGTACTTTCTCTGGGACATCTGAAATCACCACAGTGCTCCAGGCATAAGTGCTTGAAGGCAGATTCTTTATGCATTAGCTTATTGAGACTCTCAGCTGTCTTAAACAATCTTTGTTGTAATTTAAAAAATATGCATTAAAGTTTGCAGGAAAAATGTTTGTTTGTCTCTTACTTTCTTTGATTCACATCCAGCAACAAAAAGTGTTTTTTGTTTTCCTCTCAGTGATTCGGAAGGCAGAAAATTGTGCAAGAAAATGAAAGTGGATCCCAGTTCCAAAAAGGGTGGAGCTGAAATGCTACATTATAAGTAAGTTAAGACCGATGTGATGTTTGTGTAGGTAAAAATGTTGGTTTACGTTTTTATAGTTTTTATTGGCAAGTTTAAATGTTTTGTAATGACCAGTAAACAAAATCACCAGTTCTACTAATGCAGACTGTAACCTTCTGATGTTTCTGTTAAGGGATGGAACCTTTCATACTGAATACAACAGGCCTGAGACATTTAAGGTAATTTACTAAACTTCTCATTATTAACTTATTAAAACAATAACTATGGTGCCCTTCTTTTATCTATTATGATTTGTGAATGTTTAATTGCTCTCTATGTACACATTTTATTAATGGCATTCAACTACATTCAAGGAACAAGTCTACTAATCCACAAATCCCTGCCAAATGTTTGCTACTGTGGTGTCACAAAAAGTGTATTTATTTGTAAGCATTTTATTAATAACCAATTTATCCTTCCTTAAATACACAGCAATAGTATTTATTGAACTGAATTGTGTGTCTTTCTCCATTTAACCATTGTGAAAAAGCTAATTAGTGCTTTAGCCTTTGAGAGGAAACAGTAAGTGGTTTAGAAAATGGCATGTAAGGGGTGAATTAATTACTACTTGTTTGTTCCAACCCCTTTGTAATGTTTTATCATCGATTTCTACAAATTAAGAACATTAATATATGGAATGAAACTGTTAGAAAAAGGATTCCTGCGTCACTTTCCTCTATACTGTTTTATTACAAATGAAAACCCGGTGTATTCAGATGTAATGTATACAATTGTCATGTATTTATAAAGTTTAATGTTATTTTGGTGTTGGAGATTACAGTAAAAATGGCATGCTTTTATGAAATTAGCTCTGAATTTTCTATTATCAACCATGTAATGATTTATAGAGTCCATAATTCATTATAGCTGAATTTTTCGTTTATATTAACTTTTAATATCTGAAGTTCCTCATCAACTTGATATATTTACAGTGGTGTTACATAATCTGCCATCTGTTGCAAATATATATTTTTGGCTTAAGGACAAGTTTTTAGGAATTTATCAGCTTCACGGACCTCGATCAGCACTAATCTTGGACTACTCTACCTCAAATCGCTTCCAAGTTCAAGACTAGTGCTAATCTGGGTCTGTGCAACCAGCCCTGTAATTTTTATAACATCTGCATGATTTGAGTAATTTTTCAATGAAAGCCTTTTTTCTCTGTGACAATAAAAATTTGAAATGTATTATCAAAGTAACAAACCATGTACCACCTTGTTTTTGGCATCGTCCTGTATCCCATTGTGTGAATCAGTGACAGAATGAGTTTTGTTCGATCACTTGCGGCTGCAGTGTAATGAGCCGTTGAGTCTGGGTGCCAGGTTCTCTGCCCTCATTTCCATTTCAAAACTCAACTGTACTGCTCATCTCCTCTAAGAAAATCTGTGCCAGGGCTAATGCATGATCTCGGACTTCATGGATACCTGACAGTGAACCAAATTACTGCCTCATTATGGCACGTTTGGAGCAAATGCATAGTCCACCTCCAGTGCCCAGCTGAGGGTACTTTTGAGGAGAAATGTTCATGCGCCTGCATCTGAAATCAAAGTTCACCGCCGATTTTTATTTAGAGGCGTATATGTACTTGCCAGCTGCACCCGCGACTAGTAAAATAACGAGAGTCTTCTTTAATAAGAGATCTTATTGTTCAGGACAGTAAGATCACAAAAGCTTTGTCACGAAAGCACGTATATTTTTCATGTGCAAATATAAAAGTCCTTGTGATGCTTATGGTTTGCAGGATTTTATTTTTGCAATTATTTATCATTCTATTCTCTCATGTTTTTATTTATGTTGCCCCTTAAACAGTCCATGGTAGCTTTTTTAAAAGATCCGACCGGGGCGCCTCTGTGGGAAGAAAATCCAGAAGCGAAGGATGTTGTTCACCTTGAAAATGAGAAGGTATGTCTTCATGCATCATAAGTGACTGAATAGAATAGAATATTAGTCCAAATGTAATTACTCTTGCCTTACGTTCACAATCCAGTATAATACATGCATTTTAACATAATTGTTGAACCTTTGCTTTACTGTTACTGTACATTTCCTAACAAAACCTATAGTCAAATGGATTTCAAAAGCATCTGTAACATTAATTTCCATAATAATTTATCTAGGAAGTTGTATTGCATATGAAAGGTTTGCATCATTTTGTAAAGATTAATTGCTGCTACAGACTAATTCTTAACATCTCAACAAACGTGCGAAAAAACAGGATAATCCACTTTCAATAAAATGATTTCCGATATTTGAAACCACAAAAGCCACACAATAACAATGTTAAATATATCAGTTTCAACACACACATTCAGCAAATACAGCTCTGGAAAAAATTGAGACCACTTAACATTGATTTCTGAACTTGGAGTGGTTTCTTAATATTTTCCAGAGCTGTATATGAACTGTATAGCTGTATTTTTACATACACACACACTCACTCAGCAGTTACACAAACTGGCCGGCAGTGAGAGAACCTTTCAACGAAGACCGAATTCAGCCACAAAAGAAGTTAATTTTAAATTCTTTTGAAGAACCAACTTGATATTTTTTTTTATCCGGTGGGTGGCATGAAAGTGCCTTTGGTGCAGATCTGATCTTGACACTGAATTTAGAGTTTTTGTTTTAGTGAAGCACAAGCCCATGGAAAAGCTTATCCAAAAGAGAGATTGACTTCTCTCTCCGAAGGGGGCGGAATTGAATAGCGAATTGCGACATTGGCCGTTATATTAAATATAAAATCTACAGTGAACTGTAAATAGAACACTTGAAATAAATAGTTGAGATGTTTTGAGAACCTAGAAAGATTGTGTTCCCTACAGGATGTTTTTAATGCGATACGTTTCTCTGGCTAGTTCTGTGCCAGTACTGAAATTGGCTTGATGTGTCTAAGTATGACCGGATACCCACCGGGTGACTGAATGGTAATCTTACGTAATTAACATGGGCTTTCTCATGACATAGATTGCTCTGTTTTATATACTGCACTATTAGGGCTGCAGTGTTTTTCTTTTGAAGTATTACACAGTCAGGGAAAAAAACAAAATCGGTAATGGTCTAGAATGTGAAGTGATGAACTCAGATTATAATTGCATGCCTGGTTTCAGTTAATGGAGTTTTTTTTTCTCTCCAATTTTTTAAATAAATCAATTTAAATGGTTTTAGCTAATCCTAGATCAGCAGAGGAGAAGTTACTAAGCAGAAAAGTCTTGGAACATTGTGTTACTAGTAGGCCGATTGCTGCGATAGTGAGAATAGTTGGCTGCGTTTTGTCAATTACCGGTTAATTTTCACAGCGACTAACCAAACGTGTGCGTTTTTATTATGCTCCTATCACGGCTGGTCTGGCAGGAGACGGAGCCTCCCATTGTGCCATTTGTTGTGCAGTGAAGTGTTTTGTTACAGCTGTTTGGCTGCGTCTGACCCCGTCAAGGTCATTCTCATCTCATTCGGGTTTTATCTCTTCACTTCAGGATTTCAGGAAACTGCTAAAGAAGGAGGACAGACCCGTTTTAATGATGTTCTATGCACCTTGTAAGTCTATTTTTCCACATTAACTTACTCTACCCAGAATTTGTGTAAATATTTTTAAATTCAGGCTTTTGAAAGGGTTGCCCAATTAACGGCACTGTGGGCAGGAGCCCCATATGATCCTGGCAGAGTGAGAGAGACAGCTGTAGTGGCATTTTCCCAGAAGGCCGTGCATTCTACTTGTCCTTTACCACATCAGCTTCCTATTGGTTTGGAACTTCAGAATCCCTGAGTGTTCCATTGTTGTTGGGTTTTTTTGTGTGTGTGTGTGTGTGAGAATATGTACAAGTAGCCTCCAAATGTATTCATACCTTTGACGAAGAGTAGTTGAAGAGTAAAAATTGATTTAGCCAAACAATGCAGGGGGAGCTGGAGAGGTTTTACATGGAGGAGTGGTTGAGTAGCCTTCCTGCCAAGCAATTAATGAAAACCCAAATTAGCAATTGGGTATTTCAGGCCAAGCAACAAGGAGGCCTTGGATATTGTTTTCATGCTTTGAAATGTGAAAGATGATTGGTAAATTGGGAAGTGATTGTTTTTAAAATGGAAAACCCTCACCAGGATTATGTTTTTTTGTGTGTCATGTTAAGAATCTTTTCACTGTGAAGGAAATAGAAGCTGAAGACGTGAGAAGGATCAAAGCTCTACCGATCTGTATAATCGCATGGACAAGGCGACTTTCAGCTTCATTAACCAGGTTGCACTTTGAGAGGCGAAAGGTTTAATTAAACATTAGTCAGTCATTTCCCAGATTACCTTTTGTTTGATACATGTCCGGTTTTATTGGTGCCAGGGTCCTTTATTTTCAGGGAGAGAGATTTTGTGTCTGCTTTTACTTCACACTGAGTTTTAGTAATTAAAGTGTTTGCAAATTGTTGAGCAGGGAGCTGGTATGAGTGTCTTAAGATGAGTTTCTGCTGAACACCTCTCTGAGATAATTACTTTTCTCTTTTCTCTCTCTTCTGCATACAGGGTGCGGTGTTTGCAAGAGAATGATGCCAGCCTTCCAGCAGGCTGCCACAGAAACAAAGGGTAAATATGTAAGTGAACTTCCTGTTGTTGGTATTGTTTTGTGGTTTATTTATGGGGATTTATTTATTTATTTGGGGGAACTTTTGTAAGGTTTCCATCTTTCTTCCTCTATCTATATACACTAATGGTGTACACATTTTTTTAAATTCTGTTCCCCTCCTTTATAAAAAAAAAAAAAAAAAAAAATCAAATTTTAATTTGACAATGAATGCTGCATCGTTTATTAAATACATTTAAATATATAAAATGAAAAATATCCTGCTCAATATTACGATCGACACATAGTGTAGTGTATTAGCATTAAATATTCAGTCCAAAGGGACAAAAGTAAGTGTGTCTAAATACATAAACCTTTGGAAATGCTTAACCTGTCAGTTTCTTTCTTAGGGACCTTTTAAGTGCAGTGACAGTGTGTGAAATATCTGAAATGAGAGTATTCTTGCTTTCTTCACCCCTAAGTCTCAACGATGGATAACAATAGCCCTGCTTTCTTAATCTCTATAAACTGAATTGAGGTGCTGATTGATAAAAATAATAATAACTACATGGGACTTATAAAGTGTTTTTCAAATGATGAAGCTAAAGTCTCCATTAGCAACAGATGCAGGCACCACACCCGCTTCAAATAAATACAGCCCTCATTTTAGGATTGAGATAATTATTATTTTTGGTGCATATGTACACACTAGGAAAAGATTATTATTTTTTATTTCCTGCTCTTGCTGTCAGATGCCTTTGCCTCAAAAGCTTGGCTGGGCTGACTAAACTGTTTCTGGGCTTGATCAGGCTTTTCTATAGTCAGTTATGGTAAACCCTTTGCTTTAAATAGTTTATTGTATTTTGTCTGTAATATACGCCTATCTTACCTATCTTCTGCACTCTTTTGCAGAAAACCAAGTATTTACTTCTTTTAAATATTTGTATGGCAGTCAAACTGCATCTGTTATAAACCAGAGCACTGATAATTAAAGCACGGCTATATTTAAACATGTTTGGCAGAAAGGATTATAATGGAAAACACTATGATCATTTTTTTTATGACAGCTTTGAATTACTAGCTGCAGGTTGAGCGCTCTAGACCTCTCTGTGAGGTCTATGAACTCGGACAGCGGAGGTGGCGGTTCTGCCCCCTGCTCCGGGTTTCTTTTTCTCACCTGTCCAGCTGTGCTTTGTGGAGGCTGCAGCAGGAGAACCGAACGGGCTCGAGGTTACTGCTTTCTCATAAACACAAGTGCCCACACACCAAGAAAGACCAATTTTCCCCCCCCTGATTACCAATAAGATAGTACCAGTGGGTCAGTGTACATATGCTGCAGGATTATAGGATTAGAACTGGCTCTCTTTAATTAGGAACACACCGTTAAGTCTTTTGGAGGGTGGAGGTCCGGTCTTTCTAATCCCACAACGGCTAATGTGTAACTTTGCTTATCTGATTGTTTTTTTTAACAGTTTTTCTTCTTTTTCAGGTGCTAGCTGGCATGAATGTGCATCCCGCTGAGTTCGATGCATTAAAGCAAGAGTACAGTGTTAAGGGCTACCCGACCTTTTGTTACTTTGAGTAAGTTGTGGTTCTGAGGGATTTGTGTTTATATGCGTCACACATTTATCTGTAGTAGTGATTGTTTGAAGAGGAAAACAGCAATTCCACTAGTTTTAAAGGACATTGCAGTTTCAAAAACAAATATGGTTCATATGTTGTTAGGAGTATATAAGTCTCTGATTTTTTTCTGTTCAATTCTGCAGTTTTAACCACTTTAAGGACTTAAATAGGATAGGATTAGAGTCAGAATGAAGTTTGATACTGTGGTTAGGTCTGAATAAGGGTTCAAGCTGAGGTAAAAACACTTCAGTAGAGACATAGTTTGTGTAATTTTAATTGAAGAAAAGGCTGTTGTTGAAACTGCAAATAGCTGTGCAGTTTCAATGGTAATTTTAATAAGGCGTGACCTTGTGTCTGGAATACATAATCGGTGTTGTAAATGTAGTCGTTTAGAATAGAATTTTACGCAGGAACCTTAAAAAAATGATCTTTACAACAAAGGGCGCTTATTAAGCAAAAAAGGTTTCTGGGAAATTGGATTTATAAAAAATTAATTAGAAAAAATAAATATATGCAAGTCCAAAGAGGCTATTTCACTGAGTAATATCTGTTAGGGTCTTCCTCAGGAGAACGATTACATTTCTTCTCATCCGAGCCGGTAAAAAGTTCACGCAGCATGGTGAGCTCTTATGTCTCCGTTAAATCGGACGTGGGACGCTCACGGATCCTGAAAGGCAACAGCGCAGCATTTCCGAAGTGCTCTCCAAAGTGTAATGAAGCTGCCTTGAACATATTGTGGGATCTGCTATTGACATGTCAGGCAACTAGCACTTCATTTAAAAGTTCTTTATTTCACCCTGGGTTTTAATCACAAAAGGGCTAATTAAATTCCAGTCCATCTGTGCAGTGGGAACACGGAAAGCAAACATCAAGAAAAGACAAAAGCCTCCCTGAGATGTCTTATTACATTACACGAAAACCTGGGCACACAGTTGAATTATTTTCTCGTTTAATTAAATACAAAACGAATAAGTGCCTGACTCCTGAGTCACACATCCGGTAAGAGCAGTACGCCAGAGTGCGTGGTGTGTCCCCAAACCTGCATGTCGCCATTTCCCAGGGTGGCCAAGATCCTCTGGGGGTGAGGATTAGAAGCTGAAAATGTGGTTCTCTGCCACACCTGCAAGTTAGGGGTCTTAGCTGTGCTGTCTACATAACATACTGCAATAGGTGTGATAGACTAACAGAGGACATTGTGAGCTTGCGGGGTGAAAAACAGCAGATGGCTTTGACAATGTGCATTTGGAGGACATATGTTTTGCCTTATCCCTCCAGAAGCAGAGCAGACCTTGTTTTAGTGAGCCGATTTAGTAATTGGGGAGAGATAGGGGTGAAAAAGATTGGAGATATTAAAATCTATTGGTAAAAAACATGTTACTTTTCCTAAACCTCATTTCTTTTTTGGTTTGGGGGCTGGAGATGGGGGGCTCGGTGAGAAAACCTGATGACTTCAGTGCTGAATTAAATACAGATCTAATCCACATCAGCAAACCTAGAAGAGTCTTAAGGCTTCAAAAGAAAGCTGAGCCAATAACAGACATGTGAAATGATCTGTGAAAATTTTTACTGTTTGATCATTTTTCTTTACAATATTATGGCAATGTTCACAGATCCATAGTGATCAGTGACAGTTACAAATTGCCTCTCTCTCAGGTTCAGTTCTTTCCACATTCTTTAGAAACCGAGATTAATTCCAACTTGGAATATGAAAGATCTGTTTAGATAACTAAACTGTTTGTGGAGTTGCGCTTAATGCTTAGTAGAATATGCTGGCAGTTTCGCAGACATCAATCGTTCGCTCAGATGACGAGCTGCATGGGATTTATTGTGCAATTCGACATGCGATTCATTGCTTGAAATAAAATGTAAGACTCTCTTATTGATTCACTATCACTGATCTGAACACACTGTTCCACTTTACACACACGGCTCATCTGATTTTGTAGTGTTTATGATTAAAATAGTGGCAAATATTTATGTACTTGTATTGAAGTTACTAGAATTTGTCATTTATAATAATTTTTTGGTCATGTGATCTGTAAGGACCAACATTAATGGTAGAACTTGCTAAATCAAACAACATACATTATACACTTGGACCAAGAGATGAAACTGATACACAATTACTATAACACTATGTACAACTTGAATGTATTTCAGAATTGTCCTCGCAGACCCATCGTAATGCACCTGGTTTTTAATTACTGTTTATCCTTTTTTGTCTTTAAAGGAAGGGGAAATTTCTCCATCATTATGAGAATTACGGAGCCACAGCAAAGGATGTAGTGGAGTGGTTGAAAAAGTAAGTTACCCGTTGTCGTTTTACTCAGATTAGTATTGTTCAAGATGAAAGTAAACCGGTTTACATGAAACAATGTAACATATCCCTATTTCACTGTTTGTGCTTGAGATTGTATTGTATAACTGATTTCAAGCTTTAGCAGGTGTTCAGACGGTAAGGATTTAATCATAAAGCAGCTGTATTTACAGTAGTACTGCTTGAATGAAGAATTGTGTAATTGGGCGCCTGCATTAAATGAGCCATTTTAGGTTCTCGAAGACTGCTGTAATACTTTCCCAGTATTATATAACTTTGCCACTGCACCCTTTACTCATGGCCTCGAGTCACAACTTTCTTGGTTCTCAACCTTCACATGGAGATTGTTTTTGAAGAAAGCTTGTAGAACCCATTCCAAAGTTCTGTGATTGGTTTGGGGAGGAATTGCTTTTTAAAAATATAAATAGATGCACAAATAAAATGAACTGTAAAGTCTTTGCCTTTCCAAATACACTGTGTTCTAATTTGGCTTGGGTGTCGAAGAGCGAGTCATCTGGGTGGGGTGCGTAGGAACAGATGTTGCTCTGAGCACGTGGCTCGCTCTCTGTAAGCTACACACAGCTGTTTATCTTGCTCTGCTGTTGTGAATAGTGGCCATTTAAGAGCAATAAGTCGTCATCGCCTTTACCGTGAAGTCGGAGACCAGCAGTCCAGCACCTCACGTACGATGTCGTTCTAGCCCTCAGCCTCCTCAGCCCAAGACCCCCGAGGTCCCTTGGTCAGAAGAGAGCTCTGATGTCTTCCACCTCACTGATGAGAGCTTTGACCAGTTTCTCGAGGAGCACCCGTCAGTTCTGGTTATGTTCTATGCCCCATGTAAGTAATTGACTGCTTCCTGGTCACAGATCATTAATAAAAAAAGAATTATGCCACAAAACCAAGGATGAAACGCACACTACATAAGAGTGAGATTCATATGCAAGTCACATGCGAATGCCTTTGCCTAGATTGACTCTTGTTTTATACAATCATGAAAGTGCCAAGTCAGATCAGTAAATTTTACCAGAGATCTTCCCTGCTCTACTAGTATTTGCCGCTATATGCCTCGGGGTCTGTATATGTGTCAGTGTTGGTGTGTATGTGAATGAATGTTCACTTACAACGCTTTTCTGAACTACATGCTTAAACAATTACAAATCCACGTTATGAAGAACAGGTTCTAGTCTGGGTAAATTGCTAGGTAAAATGTGGCTTCCATAAGCTTTTAAAGCGCAGGCATTTGCTTTACCTGTTAATGCCCCTGTAACTTAAGAGATGTGAATAATACATCCATTAATTTGTACATAAATAACTTGACACTGTTAGCCTGCATAAGAAGCAAGACTATTTTCATAAGCACAAACACATTAGCGTGGTTATTTCTGACCAGGCACCTGTGAGGTATGCGGGAATGTACAAACCCCTTTATAATATAGGAGATGCTTCAATGCTTTCAGTGCTACATTTATGTTTGTACAGCACTTCCTTTGCTGTTACGTAAGTCGGGGGTGTGGGGGTGAGGTTTATGTTTGATAAAGTCCTTATCTTACATTTGGGCATTTACCCACCTTTTCTTTAGTTTCTCTCCATTCAAAATCAAAGGTCTTTCAGCATCGCCTACATTCACAATGCGCTGTAAAACCTAAGCTGGAATTAAATAACTTGATATCATCTCTGTCCTGCACCCTGAGGACAGATTTTGTAGGTCAGGAACAGAGAGACTCTTCCTCAGCCCTTCACACACAGGGCTTTGATACTGGCACGTACTTCCCGCACTTGGCTGGGTTTATGCTCGGCACCCACCGAAGCATGGGCTCTGAGGGCAGGCGTTCGATGTGCGTTTCTGAGCCATTTCAAACCAATTAGCTTCTGGTATCTCGGGTCTGAGCTGAAATCTCTCGGCCGCACATATTGAGGTCCAGATTATCAGCAAAACATTAGTAACCTCCACGGTATGGTGTGTTTGCTGAATTTCCTTTCATAGGATCATTTATATAATCATAATTAAGGTAAATTAAGGAGGGGGAAATGATAAAGCAGGCTTTCTTCCAATTTCCCCAGTGTTTGCCCGGAATTATGTTGGCTTCACAGCTCTCATATATGAAGGTACTTAAGAGAAACCAAGCAACAAAAAAAGGGGCACAGTGAGTCCAGAAATGTCTGCTGGTAGATTGGCTTTATTAGAGCTCTTAATTCACTGAAAAAGCTGGGATTTCACCCAACCATCTGCATTTACGTAAACAGGATGCAGCCTCCCACCTTGACAATCACAGCACTTCTCAATTTAGAAAACCATTAGAGAGACCTGACTAAAACTTCAATTATTTTTAAAAGCCAGTTTTAATATATATTTTTAATGCCAGAGAACCCAGTGTTTCTAAATCAAAATAGAAGTATTGCTCCAGAGTTTTTTTGGGGGCGTTTAGTTTTTTCATAACAGCCGCCTATCACAGCTAGCCTACATATATAACCCCCTCGCTTGGACTGAAAATGTAATAGGTTTTGTTTGTTTTATTATGGAACACATGCATATCTAACTTCCTTTTTTAGTTAATTATACGATGACTAAATACAGCTTTAAGAAAAAATATAAAGTTTATGAGTAATGCAAAGTAAATGAGCTTGCCTACCTAATTTATTTGGGAAAACTGGCTTATGTTTTCTAAGCGGCAGAGGTTCTTTGAGACGAAACCTCCATTTGTTGCTGTATTTTACACTGAGATGTGGGTGGTTTGAGAGATTCAATCTGCAAACCCAACAAATAAACAGATTGTGGACTCCGGGTATCAGCAACTTATTCATGACAGTTGCTGAATTAGGCTGTCAGAATCATCTGGCAGGATCCTTCAGAAACAGACTGTCGGTTACAGAGTGAAATAGCTGTGAGGTATAAGATTTGATGTGCTATTCATATTCTAGGTCTGACTAGTTACAGTAGCTTAGTATAGAAGGTAATAAACACACACACACGCATGTAAATAAATGTATTATAACGTGGCACATAAGACCATTTCTGAAACTTCTACAGCCCTAGATTGTAAGTATAACATGTTCAAATGTATTTTTACTATGGGCTATTATATACAAAATATTGTCACAATGTATAAAAAGTGGGTGTAAGGAACGTTTTGTTGTTGTTGCACTAATATTTAATTCAGTTTGTCCAAATGCACAAAGGAAATCTTGAACTACTGTGACTAGTTGTACTCTGTTTGTTTTGTAACATTGTCAACTCTTCAGAGTATTTGGGAATTCAGTCTTGTGCATTCCGTAGTGGATGAAGTATTTGGATTCGTTAAGCACACTTTCTCTATTCCCAGTGTGCATTTTTGGAGAGATCTGAGTACCTGACTTGAACCCAAACTGGTGACATCAGAGGAACTGGCTTAAATCAACTGTTTCTCACAGTGCGCCTCTGAAACTGTTTTTTTTTTTTTTTTCTTCTTCATGCCTACCAATACATGTTTACATTTTTCCTAGACTTTCAAATACGGGTCAAAATCCCAGCTGTTAGTGATGGCTGATCTCTGTATTCTCTGTATTCGCTGGAAGTGCAAATTGCAAATTCGATCAGGATTTGTCTGAATTTCAGAGCTGAAAGGGGGAAAACAACTGTAGGAAAATACAAACTGCGCCATAAACAGGAAAAGGAAGCCTGTATTTTCTAGCCTACTCAAGTCTATGAGCAGTCCAGGGTGGATATTAAATGCCTGATGGGTTTCTATTTTCAGTGTTCCAAGCTTAATTATAATTATCCCCTTAATTACGGTAATGGAAAAATATGGATCATTCTTAAATTTGAGTTTGACTGCCATATGAGTGGGACACAAGCAAGCTGATGTATTTTCTTCTATCCCAACTCTAATAGAACAGCTTAGTTTTATTACAGTGTGCATGCAAAATAACCTTTTTTTTTTTATTTACAGTTGTATTTTAAGTGTAAAAAAAACTTTCACAAGGGACCTTTTCTTCCACACTCGAGAAGCTCTAGCTTCAGGAGTTAAAATTAATTCATATATCCTTATCTTTGCTTTTGTTTGACAGTCTTTTTTTTTAGCATGAACGCAGAGTCCTTTTCTCGACCTTTAATGTCCATCAAGGGCTGGATGCGATTCTCGTTGTGTAATGCTGGGTGTGGTTTTTGAACTCTTGTGACTGCCGCTGCCTTCCCCTGGGGTGTCATTCCACCATCCCAGTGGATTGTTGGTCTTGTCATCTTCTCCTGTCCGCCCAGTCCTTCACGAATGAGCTGTCACCCTTGTGATGGAAAGTCGGCAGCACCGCAGTGTTAGACGCATCCTGTGACCTTCACATTCCAGTCTCCCCACAAGAATCTCTTTAACAACTTTACAAGGATCCCGGGCTGCTTAATAGTTGTGTTCAGTGACCTGGGCTTGCGTACCACTTGTCAGCAAAGCAGCCCTGCAGGTGACGTTGTTTGCCTCACGCTTGTTGTCTCTCTGCTTTGATTTTTAGGGTGTGGCCACTGTAAAAAAATGAAGCCAGATTATGACGAAGCTGCAGCCATTCTCAACAAAGACAAAGATGTGAGTCCACTCCTCCACAATAGATGTGTATAACTTGATTAGCTGGGTGTGTCTTAGGCTGCATGGTAATCCTTCATTCTGCAGCCAGGAATTAGCTAATAAAACCCATCGGGTTGTGTGACTATTGTAATTATCTCATCCTATGGCCGTCCTCATAGGCTACACTTGGACCTGCTTCATGGCAGTAAGCCCAGTGCTGGATTTCAAAACTCAGGGCCTTGCATTAGGTAATGTTAACACACGAATAGGGTCTAACACCCCAATCCCCATAGCACGCTGATGTCATTTATTTTTCATTGTGTGTGTGTGAGATTGTAGATACATACACACATGACAGATAGATGTGTTTGTGTGTGTGTGCAAGAAGTATTTTTATGCACATACATTTTCAATTAGGCAATTTAATTCTAGTTTTATTGGCAGAAGACAGCATTTGTTTTTCAATCTGACACGAATTCAAGAATTATGCTCTATTTGGTTTACTTCTGGGTTACTTCAAGTCCTACCTGACCTACCTGTGCCAGCTTTGATTTTTCTGTACACAGCATTTCATTAGATCCGAGGCACATTTTCTTTGTCTATTTTCAGAAGTCGAGATGACCCTTAAGTTAATACAATTTGGAATCCAATCCAAGCCTTACCTATTTCAGTTGAGGCACAATCAACATTTTTGTCAAGCCAAATCGGGTTTATCCGGCTCATATGCTGCAGGTGACTGCTCTTCATCGACAAATAAATACATAAATGGGAAGGAGGCATCAGTAGAGGTCAGCGAGGAAGGTGCCAAGCTCATTCTGCCAGTACCTGCAAGCCCTTGTTATACAGCAGGGCTTTGTGCTGCGCTCACACTAAATTGTAACTCCAGGTCAAGTCTTTCTGACTTTCACCGCTGGTGCTGGCATTGACTTGACATCCTGCCGGTCATCTGTTAGCTTTCAAGACATGTCTTCAGTAATTACAAACGCCATTAAAACTCTCAAACCGAATCCTGGGGAGAGAGAATACATTGTGACCCCTTTTCTTTCCCCCTGTTTCTTCCTGTCCTTTTGAAGAGCCCAGGTGTCTTGGCAGCGGTCGACGCCACGATCCACAAAACGATCGGAGAGCGGTACCACATCTCGGGCTTCCCCACGGTGAAGTACTTTGAGAACGGAGAGGAAAAGTATACAGTGCCACATCTGCGGAGCAAAGACAAGATCATCGAATGGCTTCAGAAGTAATTTTATTTATTAATTTCTTGTTTTAGTTCTTTTCGCTCTCTTCATAATCCGTCAGGGGTAACTGTGTCCCATCTTCAACTCTCCAGGTGAATGGATTGGGGTTTGTTGATCTAGAGCCAGCATTTCACATCTGGTTTCTTTTATCTACTTCAGTAAGAGCCTGCATTAGCACAGGAAAAGAGGTTAGGGGCAGGTTACCATTCCTTTTTTAATTCAGTCCATTCTTTTCCTTTACCCAGTAACAACAGTGGGTCAAAAAGGACCATTAGGTTGTTAATATTAAAAGGGTAAAAGTTCATATTGGCATTGGAGTCTTAGCTATTGTTTTGTAGGGGGGCTATAACAAAATGATTTATACTTCAAGCTGGGCCTTTTGCAAAGACGAAATAGTTAGACATTACTATCCCTGAGTTTCCAATCTGCAGTAAACATGGAGTTGAATCCATGTTTCTCTTCTCTTAGCATTCAATTAGACCCTGGAATCTATTGCACTAATTGAAAATTCAACATGTCCAAATGCCCAATAGTGCAAACCTTCCAACGTTGCATAATACCCACAAAGTATGTGGATGCATTAAGAAAAAAAAGTGTTGTCTCTTCCACCGTGAAGTCCGTCAGCAGTGCTTAAACCAGAACAAACTTCATTTGTAAATGAACAACGGCAGTAGTTAGGGGTAAGTGACCTCGGGCACGAATGAAAAAACAACCTTGCTTTGATCCTGCTTGAGGTCAAGCGCTCGCAGTGAATTACATGCTCTGTAATTCAGTCTGATAGTAATGTCTTTGTGTATCTGCGGTGTATTTAATTTCAATCAGGATCTCTGAATAATGACCTTGTAATATAATTTGGCCTTCAAATGAACTGTGTAAGTGATTACGGTTGCAAGATGCCAATTGCACGGATGAGTGACCAGGGGAATATCTGATGTTGTGAATTGAAGATGAACCCAGGGCGGAGCCTGTTTATCACTCTGCTTTTCAGTCTGACAGTGCCTCGCTCGGCAGTGACTGACCGGCTCACTGCTTAAGACCTCTATAAAACTCTCTGAATAATATAACTAGTTGATCATGTCTTTCATGTTGCCGAATTTACTACTGCTTGTACTGATCAGTTATTTTAACTGCACAGCTGGTAATGGCAGTTTGGAATTGCTAAACCCTTTGGAAATTCAACCAATTTATGGATTATAAATTAATTAAAATTGATTAAATAGCTGTGAGCACTATTACTCTGTGTGTGTCTCTCTCTCTCTCTCTCTCTGTCTCAGATCAAATTCAAATTGCTTTATTGGCATGACCGTTATACATTAGTATTGCCAAAGCATTATCAGAAAAGAAGAAAATAAATAATATATTATATATATGTAACCAACAATGTAACAATATTTAAACAATACAGGAAATGCATATATTTATATATCACTCTCCATCCTCATACAAAAACAAATGCAAACAGAACAGGTTCCCTTCCCCCCCCTCCCTCAAGCAGGCATTTTGTCTATACTGTATCCTGTCCCTCAGGCTGGTGTCACGCGCTGTCCCTCAGGCTGTGACAGGTGGACACATATTGGGCAGCCAGTGGGGCTGTGTCCCCCTCTCCCAGAACGACTGACTCTCTCTCTGTCTCTCTCTCTCTCATATATTTCCCCCAATACAATATTTTGTATTCAACTCTAATAAAGGCCCTGATTCCTCTCGCTTTTCCCTTGGTTTCCTGTAGCCCACAAGCACCCCCTCCTCCAGAGCAGTCCTGGGACGAGAAGCCATCCAGCGTCAGCCACCTGGGAGCTGAGGACTTCAGAGAGGCGCTCAAGAAGAAGAAGCACGCGCTGGTGATGTTTTACGCCCCCTGTGAGTAAGCACACTTCAGTGTGAACTGTTCAGCTTTCGATTAACTTGCTTGGCTCTGCATGGAGACCAAAGTGTGGCCTCAAGGGTAGACTTTCTCAAGCCAGGGGGCAGATATTTAATGTAAAAATGACTGAGAGACAGTTACAATCATCCACAGCCCCCCATGGGGACTGCAGAGTGAATTGCAATGTGACCGCTGACAGGTAAGTGCATTTGAAAATGAAGCCTCGACTTGCGGTACGCTTACCTGTCCAAGCACGTGTAGAAAAATGACTGGTGGTTGCACACTTGGCTGATGGACGATTATAACAGTCAGTGCTGCAGTGACAGTTATTTTATTGACTTCATGCAAGAGGCTTTTTATTTATTTTCTTTACCCAACTTTAATTGTGCTTCTAGATGATTGTCTTTTCTGTCACAAAATTACTCTGTTAGGGGATGATCAAACTATTTTCTGACATCTAAAGGCTTTGTGTAATGCCTTAAGACAAACACAGTGTGTTAATTGTAACAAAAGAGCTAACTTTTTTTAATTTGAGAGAGAGAGGGAGTGTTTAATTAGTTCAATTTAAAATCTTTGTGCTCTGAAGTTTCGATTTTGGTTTGGTGTTCCTTGTGGAGATGGAACAGCAGCTGCAAATGTGATAATTGGCTTTCTAGGGGGATTTTTCTGGCCTAACTGCTTGTACTCGTTTGAGAATAAATGCAGCTACTTGCTTACCTTCTACATATTATGTTCTAATCTTAATTATCATATAATTCTTTGATTTAATTGTTCTATAGTTTATCTCCATTATCATCAAGGAAATTGTAACAAGCTCAGAATATTTGCCTTTTATTTGGTATGATTTCAAAGTCTAGATGGAGTTGTTCTTTCCTTTAGACGCACTGTTTCTGTTCACCGCTGGTATGTAGCGTGGAATTTAAATATTCTCATTTATTTTCTCTTCCCCCCAGAGTCCAACTTTTATGGCATAACAACTATTATCTAGATGAAAGCTGCTTTAGATAACCTTCAGTTATTTCAAAATTGTTAATAACAATTTGCCCTTCCTGAAAGCAAAGCACTACGCCCGAGTTTAAGGGAATGCTAATTCAGAGAGAATGCAACCGTTTCATTTTAAATCCTCTCTGTTTTTTTTGGGAGATCTTCATTAGAAGGAAGTTGTATGAAGTCTAGAGTTGTGGAATTGAGATGTCGAAAGTTATGTGGACAAAAGTGAATCTTTAGTTAGTAGTTGAAAATGACGTTTAACATATTAAAAAGACAATGTTTGGCTCTTTATTCAGTGTTTTTTGTAAATTCACACATGTAATTCATTGCACATCCATCATTTCAGTGACATTGTCCCAAAGTAAACTCTTCCTAACTTCCATACTTCACCAGGGAAATGAATGGGTGACAATATAGGTGCCACATGAAAGGGACATTTGCTGTGTTTCGGCAACAACTTGATTTTGTGTCTGCTCAGTGAAGTGTTGTGTTTTAATTGTGTAAAACTGACGGAATTGAAAAACACTTGGGTTATGTAATGTATGTGGATTAAATGTACATCCTTTGTTTTGTTTTCTCTGAAATTTAAAATATGTGGTAGAATAACAAATGACCCTGGAAAGGCTTAACGGATTCCTGTTCAGATTATGTAGATATTTCACACACTTGTGTTGATAGAAAAGCGTCTTTTATATTCGGACCTCAAACCCTGCTCCCGCCACGATGGGATGAATGAGTGTTCATTTGAAATGCGACATCCGCAGTGTGAGGTGATTTGGGATTTGGTTTGTATCAGCATTTGGCCATATTTTTTTATGTTAATCTTTTCTAGTATTAGAACTGCTCTGTTCTCCAGATAGCGGCGGGCAATAAACAAAGTAAGCTGTGCATATGCTGCTATTCAGGGGCCGGCCTTCTAATGATGATGACTTTCCCCTAACCTTTTCATCTCCTGAAAGCCCCCTGCATTTTCAGATTGGTTTTAGGACCATGTAGTGTAAAAATGAGCATTTTAGTGAGTGCCTAAGCAATTTTAGTGAAGCAGGAACCTCAGTTGAGTTCCGGGCAATGAGGCAAGGCCAAATTGACCTGACACGCTGCTGGAAGCTTGCCTGGCCTTTTAAATCAAATGATAATAATAGGGGGGAAAAATCCTCTATACTCAATTATTCATAATCACACTCATGGTCCACAAATTATGAACTGTGTTGGGTCACACACTTGGGCTATGTTCGAACAGTAAAGTCAGACTTTCATAAACCTCCGCCGAAACGCCTATTAGTCCCACAGTGCTGGAATTAGCATGCAAAGGTAATTTGTTTGATAACTTTAATAGCTTGGCACAAACCCACTGTCTAGTGTCTGCTTAGTGCCACACTTTTTATTTATTTATTTATTTTCTTAAATGGGCATCATTCTTTTTAGTTGCTTGTGGAATTTCGATAAATCAGACTAAAATGCATTAAGAAGCACCATATTAAATGTGAAGTAAAAGCTCCAACAGAGCAGACACTAAGGCAATTAACACAAAGTGTCCGTAAAAAGTCAGTTGCAAGGTATACTCAGTATTTATGGTCATTAATGACTATACTGTACTTCAGATCTTGCAAATTAGGCTTCAGAAATGTGGGGGGAAAGTAGTGATGGTAATTTGTCAATCTGATGGGGTCTTTACAACAAGAGAATATTATGAATGTGGTTCTCAAACTGAAGCTCCATTTGTAACTCATCCTGGATGTGTGATTAGTCTGAGGACAGAGGTAGAGAATAAAGGATGGTGTGTGAAATGCAGTTTATAGATATTTAGTGCCACGTACCAAAGTCATGAGTCCTTTAAGTTCTTTAGGTAAGTACACTTTGTAATGTGTATCAGTTCTAACTAATCTCAAGTGTGATTTGGGGCTTTGACTCTTATTTTGTTTATCATTATCATTCTTAGCTTTTGTATGTTAGTTTCCTTTAATCTAACTCCATTTTGTCTCAGACTGAGGTTCAAAAACAGATCAATGTTGAGACTCATTGAGGGGGTGCAAAATCCATAATCCAATTTCCCAAATGAATTGGGCAACTCATCTGAGCCCTAGGATTTTCTTAAACCTTTTCTTTTAAATCCTCAGGATTAGTGACGTTAGAAATTGGTAAAAAATCTGTAATTTGGTGATGCCTGTCCATGGTACAGATGCAGTTGTGTTTAGGTATTTGCTTAATAGTCAATGAAATAATGAAGAGACTAAGTAGCTTTACTGAGGTACATGCAAGATTAGAAAGTCCTCCATCAACGAATTGCCTATAAACAGCCTATAAATCACTGATAAAACTCCCACTTATTTATGGCCTGTGCTGGGTATTTCAACATCCCCTTCCAGTATAAAAACTGGAAATAAATCTCCGTGTCCGCTCGACAGGAGAGCTCCAGACTTTTTGGCTGATCTGTTTTTGGGATCACTTACCACAGGCTGTGAAGCAGATAGGATTAGGGAGTTTCTGACAGTTATATATTGTGATTATAAAACGCAAGGGAAGCTTCATTTATGAAGGCAATAAGTGCATTTTATTATGTGTCATAAAGCAAAATGAGTGATTACTAATGTGCTCCAGCCCAGTTAGGAAGCAGGTGTGGGCAATTTGGTGCGGCCTGCTTCAGCGTTCGAGTGATTGATACTCGATTCGCCGGCCAGGGATTACTCCAGGAGACGGTCGCCCACCCTCCTACCTGTGGGAAGGTGGTCTCCAACATGTCCTCAAGTGTGACTTTAAGCTGAGTGGCTCATGCTCGGCACATAGGTGCATTAAATCTAGTGTGAGCTGCGAGCGAATGAGCCTCGAACAGCAGCTCCCGTCAGCCATCATCACTCACTCTGGGCAGGGCTTTGACAGTTTGCCAGCTCAGGTGCGGTGCAGACATCTGAGAGCCACAGTTAAAACATAAAATAAAATTATATACTTTATGCAGTGAGATAAATAACACTTCCATTTCAGACCAAAGCCTTTTGCCTTCAGAAGCCCAATTAGCACCTCTGACCGGTGCGGTAGTGCAGTTGAATGAAAATAAAAGCTATACATGTTATTTTTGTTTTAATTGTGGTATTTGTGTGGTGCTTCTCATTAGTGCTGTATCTGTTATGCTTTTTTGTAGTTGATGAATCTAGCTATTCATAGTTATGATGACCTTCACGCTCAGACTTCTCCCTTGTTCTGAAGGCTTGGCTCTGGGGTCTGATGGATAATGAAGCCTGTCGGAGTGAAACCACATTGAGGGGCTTCTAGCTGCACTTGCTTTCATTACCAGGCCTTCAGTATTCGTTACCCTCTCTGGACCAGCACACTCAAATGGATGAAAAGTAGAAACTTCAATGTTTCTGATTTTGTTTTTAAGTTAATATCCACCAGTCCCTGGAAATAGCTACCACAATACCACGGTTGAAAAACGAAAGGTTTTATCCTAAACAAAACCTGTCACTAAGCACATGCATTGAAAAATGTCTACTTTTTCATACTGATGTTTTATTCATTTATTCATTCAGGGTGCCCTCACTGCAAGAACGCAGTCCCCCACTTCACAACGGCAGCCGATCTCTTTAAAGACGACCGCAAGGTGATGATTTAATCCATGTTATAATGAGTATAAATACTGTTTTAATAGTTTCCCCCCCCCTGTGTTTTTTAACCATTTACATAAACGCACAGAATCGTCTAGATTGCCTTTAGGGTGGGTGTTACAGTTACTGTCCAGTGAAAGTGTACCGCTGGAGAAATTATTTGGATTTTCACAATTTCAGATTGAAATTGATCCCTATGCAAAACACAGTGTTTAAAGATTCTGTTGCATAGTCCATCACTAACACTAAGGCATACAGCAGCCTGCCACGGTTTCGGTGCTCAGTTAAGATTCAGGTGGCGCGAGTGCAATAGGGAAAGATTATTGTGTTAATCAAGAGCTAATTAAAAGCTCCATCTACTGGTTGACTGCGATTAACTCACCGAGCTGTTCTTCACAAAGTGTCTGTCACCACCTGCAGATGCATTCATCCTCAACTCTAGTGTCAACAAGCTAGACATCTGGTCAGATTCAAATTCAAATCTGTTATATTAAAATCAATAGTTTAAAATAATCAAATATATAGCAATGCCTGAACACTGTAGCTATTGGCAGAACTGATCCACAACCCAATACCTAAACTACAAAGAATGTAAGTGTTTTCTTTTGTTATTGTTCATGTTCATCCACATAAGCAACTGTGCCAGTCAGAACCCAAATCAATTCCAGAGGTTAACGGTTTCAACTGTAAACGAGGGTTTCGTTCACAAGAGTAAATGCCTACCTTCTTAATCAGCATGCTCCTTCGCCCTGACCTCGGCTCTCAGCCCGGTCTCGGACTCTGCTCTGAAACCCCGCTGTCGCAAGCTGACGTCTGCTGCTCACATTAACCCCCGTTGTGAGCTCGGCTGTGCTGTGGCGGCCAATGCGCTCAGTTGAGTGACCCAAGAAAAGTATGCTGCACATATAATTTGGGATCAAAATTACCATTATAATTACATGCTACATATATTCAGTAACTGATGCAAAATATTTTTAGTTTTGTTTTACAGATTAAATGATAGAAGATGACCAAACTTAATTAATTACTGATAATTTGGGCTTTAATTGATATGACAAACACAGCGAGGAAGCTAGCTATCCACGCCTTGGGAAAAACAACCATCAGTTATAAACAATAACCAGTTTCCAATGCAGACGGACCTGCCACCATTATTTTTTCCAAATGCGCTGTGGCATAGAGACGTTTGTCATTATTCGATTACAATCCCAGAAATACACCCCCATACCCTGATTGATCCCATAAAACAAACAAACGCACGAATGCTCAACGCTGTATTATTGCTGTGTTGAACTGAATTATTCCCGTTAGCATAGGGGACGCGAGCATTTGAATCAAACCCCTTGAAGAATATATGGGTAGCTCCCGACTAAATGGATTATTGACCTCTCTGGGTTTCCAGCTGGTGAGCCGATTTTGATTGGGCATCACCGCCCATTCCTCATGGAAACATCCGAGAAGAACCGAGCATAGCCCCATCAGGAGGCCGGGCTGTGATCGTGTTTCATTCGCTCGACTCATTGGATTTGCAAAACAGTGGTCAATATCAGCTCCATTAAAAGCCATGTCTGAGATTCTGTGAATAATAAGTGACAGCCCTCTGTTTTATTAGTGCCCTGGACTTGTAATTCAAGTTGTTTTGAAGGGGTTTCTAATTTTAAAACAGAATTTGATATACCACAGGCAAACTTAGTTTAGTTTTTTTATCATTCAGTTAGTTGCAGTATTGTTGTGCAAAATATTGATAACTTATGAATGGCTGATCTGGTTGTGTCTTTTTCTTATTAATTTTTTTACTTGGAATATTTTAACAACATTTCCCATTTAATTGCCCAGTTGTTCTACCCCCCACCGTAGACCTGGGGCAATTATTCTGCAAGGTCAGTTTGACATTACCTTAGAATTCAGCATAAATTGCCTTTTGACGTGTAGTTTGTGGGCAAAACTGGATGGATGATGTGCGTCTCAATTTACATGCCTACATTAGTCACACGCAGGATAATTGGACATTGAGCACCACAGTTTTGCTTCCGAAAGCACCAAAACAAAGACATTGCGCTGAGTGAAAAATAATCTTCCTTAACTCAGTTTATCAACAGTATGGTGCCTTGGAGCCATGCTTTATCGTGTAGGGTGTGAAATTTACAATACACATCTATGATTTGATTCTTGCGTTTGTCTAATTAGTATTGCCTCAGGGGGGACGGCAATAAAATCTTTTGGCAGCTAGTGTGAATACAAAGCATGTCGCAATCTATGATTTATATATCTTTTAGGTCTTTCCAATAAAAGTAAATCATTTTCCATGTCTGCAGTGTCTTATCATGCCAGGAAGGTTTTAGGCAGGTTTTAGAATTACATTATGAAGTCATGATCTCAGAATTTTAGACTCCGGGATTTTTAAAGCACCTATAATGGCCGACTGCTGTGTTAGTATTGCACTTAGGTCTTGCTTTTTATCAGCAGGATTTAATAGAAAATGTCCCGCAGAAAACAGTGGGAAGACATTTTAAAGGTTCAGTGCAAGGTAACCCAGATTCAAAGTAGAGAGGACATTTGTAGTAAATGTGAATTTCTCTAATAAGATTCCTTTGCGTTGAATAAAAATACCTTCATTTGTATTTCTTGTGTCCAAGCAATGATATAATTTAACAATTTAGTCTCTGCTTTTCTTTACCTCTGAACATCTTGGCATAGAGAATTCACTATAATGAAATATCATCAAGATAAGCATATTTGCCCTTTTATTTTGAGATAACCGCCGGAGTGTTCTAGCAGTGAGCAACGCTTTTATTGATGAAGGCTTTCTCTTTCAATGTCAGTGTTTTCACTTTTGAACATGCCGTTTTCCCGTGTTTCAGATTGCCTACGTAGCTGTCGACTGTACTAAGGGACTGAACCACGATCTTTGCAAGCAAGAGGGTGTGGAAGGCTACCCAACCTTCATCTACTACAACTATGGGAAATACGCAGAGAAGTACAATGGAGAGAGAGGGGTAAGACCGAGAACAGATCTGCAAGTAGATTCGATAGCCTTGAAATATGCTTTTGCGTAATATTGCATGATAGGCTAAAAAAGAGAACTCATGCACAGCTAAGTGTTTTGACCATCTCTTGAAACCCTTTGTCACCCACGGTAAGAGTCTTGTATGTGTTGTGCTCCGGAACTGTGCAGGGAAGAGTAATGCTACCGTTAAAATGAAATACCCAATATTGTTTCAGTGCCTCCATGCTGGAAAACAGGAAATTGTTTTCTGGACATTTAAAGAGGCTCACAAACCAGAAGGCATTCTTGTACAGTTACAACCGCTGACCTGGAAGAGTGTGTGTGTCGATGTGTTGAATAGATCAGTGGGATAAGTACAGCTCCCCCAGCAGGTGTGCTAGAGAGGAGGCAACTTCTGGGATGAGCGAGGAATCAAAGCAGTCACAGGGGGGGATTACTGCCAGCTAAATCCTTTTTAATAGCATCGTGTAGGAAGTACCTCACTGCTCTGTACGTTGGGCTGTGCTGGTTGCATGCAGGACCTCCGTGCAGGATCTGCTCTGTTGCGTAGCTCCCTCACCCGGAGACATTTTGAGTCGCCAAATGCTCAATCGCATTAACATTGTTTCCCCGATCCACTCTCTCTCCCATTAGGAGTCCGGGTTCATTGGCTTCATGAAGACCCTCCGGGGCAAGGATCAGGAGAAAGTAGGGAAGAGGAAAGATGAGCTTTAACGCCCTTGTGCCGGGAAGAAGGAGCCCGCCGTTGCACTGTGAGAGAGGCGGAGCCCTTCGTCCACGAGAGCCAGAGACTTCACACCTCATCCGAGACCATTTTTATACCGCCGAGCAGTTTGTACAATATTTCTTACACAGTCCGACCACTTGAGATTTATTTTTGTCGTTAGAAAACGAATAAAAACGATAAAAAAGGGTTTTAATTATTTTAATCCGAAGAATCGCCCATTTCCCCCAGATCCTGTGACTGCCGATCTCACGTATTACTCTACCTATGCAATACAGTGTCCTCCCCAGTTCTGGCAGACGCCGTCGGTGTTGGGCATGTTCCTTTAAATTGGATAATTGAAACTAACTCAAGATGAGTTCCTAAGAAGAGGGGGAGAAATATATTGTATGTTCAAATCCCAAGATATTTTTGTATGAAAATGTTTGAGTTGAAAAGTATACATATAGTCCAAATTGTGGCCTTAAGTTAAAGTGTGTGGAAGATCCTTGTTAAAGAAATATCCCAAGCTTTCCATACACTTGTGAGATTATCAGTGATTATAGGTTGGGCTTTTTTTAACTGTAACAGCAGTGATGTGTGCTGGTGTAATTTTGAACTAGTTGTTCTTTATCCCCCCTCCCCACCCCTGTGTTTTATAGTCTGTTGTAAAAACGCCAAAAATAAATGAAATGTTTGAAAGACAAGTGGTGTGACACAAATAACAAGGTTGAAGCTGATTTCAAAGGAAACGTTTTAAAAGCAGGGACCATGTCTGGTATACCATTTCCCAGCACATCATTTATTTTGCTGTAGGATTTTAAAGGTCAGTTCTTTAAAACTGCAGTTCTGTTTCAGTGAAAATGCAGTTAAAATATTTTTAAAGAGTCCCTCAAAATCCCATTATTCAACATAACCTTTCATCAGGAAGACTGAAGTAGCTGCTATTTGTTTTGGTAGCTCGTCCTCGTATGTGCTGCTGATCTTTCGAAGAGCAATAAATTAAGTAAAGATTCAGCTTTGGGAGGCCCTTTTAACTCCGCAGTTTGCCCGACTGTCACAGTGCATCCTTTTACGGTATATTTTCTATCCAAGTGTTTGTTACACTGGCACTGACAGAGGACTGAGCAGGGGGCGTTCTGGACGACGAAAGTTAAGACAAACCGCTGTTCATCAAATATGGCAAATTGCTTTTAGACGTTCTTGCTGAGAAGCAGTATATTTAAAAAAAAATAAAAATCACCAGCAGCAAGACGTTCTTATCTGCGCAGCATACTTCACAAGGGACTACATAACCTTTCAACTACTTCTATAATTCTTCATGTCACCCATAATGGGAGGACCACTAGGACCAAGACATCAGAGATCCAGCAGATACCCTCAGTGGCGGGGAATTTCTCCTTGGTCTCTTCCAAAGCAAGTACCAGAGTATTTTCTGCCTCGCTTCCCTTGCCCTGCTCAGTGCAGTACATTCCCCTGAGAGAGGTTACCCAGAGCAATACTCGCAGTCTCGATGAGAAGTCGAAGATGCTCAATGACATCCCCAGTCCTACAGCGCGGTTTTGGGGTGAGAGGGATTTTAATAACATTATCTCCGTGGTAACTTTAACACTGTACGTTGGCATCTCCCAACTAAAGCGTTATAAATATTTCAAGTCCTTTTCTGTAACAGCACTTGTCTTTTATTATTCAGGAGCTGGGTTCGTTCATATTAAATAAGGTTCTCAGGGATAGTGAGAGGTAATTAAAGGGAACTCGTGTATTGTAATTTGTATTCCACTCGATGTCCTTGAACTCCAGTTAAGGAATTAAGAATTGTTTACACTTGTATGTGAAATGTAACGAAACAAATAAAACATGGAAGGCGTGGGAGTTTGCTCTTCCTGTGCCAAATCGGGGTGGGATTTAACAAAACCCATGGTATTTTTTTTGTATAGCTTGAAGAAATGTGAACAAATCCTCGTATCATGATTTGTCTGTGACTTCCAATAGGCTAAGAGATTCAAACTGACAGAGTACACAGTTGACCTGTGGTGTATTACATACTGTTTCCAAATGTACTGACAGTAACTTTCCTCCACAAGTAGCTTCTTCACCTGTTGTCTTTATTGATTTGCCGTTTTTCTTTGTAGTGACCCATGTACAGTCATGCACTAGAGGAATACGGAGAGGTATGAATTACATTATGCATTAAAGCAATGCACTGTTATATTCCAAAGGTTTCCAAACGCTAGGAAGTTATCACAATAATGCCAAGAAGTCAGTTTTGCCTTTGTTTTAACTGTTTTAGCCATATGTACAGTTCTGCCCCTAACAAGAAGACCTCAGAAATAAAGGCTAAACATTTAAATGAACCGTCTGTTGTCATTTATTTGATTTAAATACCTTAAGTAGATAATGATATAGACATCACCATGTTTTATTACTTTTATTTATCCTTGCCCCAAATATTTACCAGAATGTAGTATCTGATGCTCAGTCGTCAGAATAATGCGATTCAATCTTGAAGAAGTGGACTAATAAGTTTGCATAGAGATCTCACAAAATGTTAGTTATTTCGGGGAGGGACTGGACATGACAGAAAATGAGAAAACAAGCCAAACACTTTGTCACACTTGACCTTTCCGGCTCCTGTGAGACTTCACAAATTCAGTATATACGCATCAACAAAAAGGCAGTCTTGAAGTAGATATTTCCCGGTCAAAGAAGTAAAGTTTCAAAGGGCGATATGCAACAGATTTGTGTGTCTATTTGTCTGAGCCCACAAAGGTTTCTTCCTGCTAGCTGTGGATGTGCATGTCTTATCAGTGATCTTTTGTGTTAGATCTAACCTTCCTGGTGGAGGTGACCTGCAGTGGTCCCTCTTGCACTGACCGCTGCAGTGAAAGTCTGGGGTCTGGTTGCATATGGCATGGTCGACCCCCACAGAGAGAGGAAGGACTAAACTGAAGAAGCTCACTGGCTCCATCACTCCCATATTAGTTGTCTTCACATGACCAGTTAGGCAGGAGCAAGAGTGCACCTCTTCTGAAGATACATTTCTACCTGATAGAAGTGGTGTACACCATGTCTGAATGGGGTAATGGCTTTAATTCTTTGTGTAGGGTCAACGGTGACCGCAGGAACACCAATAAATGGTACATTGGTCTTTAAGTGAAGAACACTCAAGTGGTTATCTTGTAAGGCAGGGTTCCCCAACTGACGGACGCTGTTGTAAGGTGTTTTAGGTCAAGTTTTTAACTCACTTTAATGCAAGAGTTACAGTAGACTGGACAACATGCCTGGCAACCGATTCTGTATTTTTAAGATCTCAGCAGAATGGAGAAATATTTGTTTTGTGAAGGTGAAGCAAAACAACATATGCTCATCTTCATTGTCAGTGCCCACCACAACACCAAACCCTGACCTGCCAGCATGCCTCCCTGGGATTGGCTGATTCCAATTTCCTTGTCCAGCATGCATTAGGCACCACATGCTGTTGATCCATCAGTGGCGCCCTGCAAATATAACCTTCACATTTAACAAACGTTCAAGTGTTGCTGAGGAATATTGATGTTTAAATACTTTTTTGTGCTTCTCATTATTTACCCCATTTTTAGTTGTTTGCCAAGTAAATATATATCCACCAGCTTCATGGTGTACTGGTATAGAGGGAGACTGGGTTGTCCTGCATTGTGTACATTGTAGCGATAGAGAAACAAATCATGCCTGACATGCATATATTTTTGCTTGTTAATAAGTCATTGCTCCCGTTTCATCATGTTTATTATTATTTGTTTTCTTCTTGTGTCAAATAGGACAACTTAGTTCTACAGACGGGTTTTATTGAAGAAGCACAATTGGACAGCTGACAACAATGTATTATCCTGGAAGAAAAATGCATTTCAAATCACTGCATTCACCATTTATTTGATGTTGGGTGCACTGCCTTGATCTTTTTGCCACTAAAACTTTGCAATGTGTTCATTGTTATAAGAACATAAGACGTTTACGAATGAGTCTATCATCCAGTCTATTACTGAACGATCCCAAAGAGTTGGCTTCAAAACGAGGCTTATGTTCCACAACTCCTCATGTAAAGATATGTCTCCTGTGTTCTTCTCTAAGTGCCTTTCAACTCAGTTTCCATTTCTGTCCCAAGGTCTTTATATCACTGTTAATTTTGAAAAGGTACTGGGGACTGACATGGACTGTAACGTTCGTGATTTTGAAAACTGGAATACATTTCCCGAGTGATCATCTCAAGTGCAGGCTGAACATTTTCAGTTATCTTGCCCTGTCCAAATACAACATTCCCCTCAGAGCTGGGATTGGTCTGGTTGCTCTCTGAAATGCCTCCAGAGCAACCGCAATAGAGCAGATGTTATTTATGAAAATGCCAAGATATCGATGCCTTCTTATAAATAATGCCTGACCTAAAGCAGGTCAGAAGGTGACTTTACATTTTCAGCCAGATCCGTTTTTTGTCCCTTGTGCAGCTGTCTGTGCCTTTTGCCATTTAACTGATGTAGGGTTTTTGTCCTAGAGGAGGAATACAAATGGAGTTGAAGGCACATTTGAATATGACGGGAAACCTTTAACTTTTAATATATGGCCTCTGAATTGAACCGGGTTTCTTTCACTTGTCATGTGTAGAAATCTTCCTCTGTATTTCCTTCTTGTAAATGATACTCCGATTAATGTATTACATGTCTAAAACTTACAGAAAAGCCTGAATAATGCCTTTATGCCAGTAAATCTAATCCCAATTTAGATCCTGCTGAAGAAATTGAACATTTCATCAGCAATATGGTTTTAAGAATAAGTTCGATATGAATACACTGCTGAGGCTAAGTCATTCATCTCAAGCTCTGTTGCCTAATCCAAACTCCTGTTAATAAATATTGTATGCAGTGTTCGGCTACAGTAGCCACTTGATTAATGGCCTGGAATGTGAATGTAAATATCCAATCAATCACAATTATATTGAAAAACATATTGCAGGACCAGGCAATGGCTATGGCTATTGAAATTAGAGTTTTTTTGTAATATCTCAGATGAACACATAGGGCAAAGGTCAAAGAAAAATCTTTTAGCAGGAAAAGAAAAATCATGAATTCAGTCCATATACTTACCAGAGAATATCTCATTTTCTATGGTATGCAAACCTAGTCCTGTCAAAATATGTTTGCTTTCTTTTTGATCATTTGCCTGCCTTCACTTGTGTTTTTTGATTTCAATGAGCTATGAAAAGAATGAAAAATGAACACTTTTGTTTTAGTTTCTAAACAGACCGCTCTATAAATGATGGGCAATTAATCCTCAGTTTGTCAGAAGAAAAAGTAAACCCTGACGAATGAAGATTCATATTTTTTAAATCCCAAAGTCATCAAATAAGCATTTCTGAGACTAAAACTGACTGTAACTCCCTTTCTTGGATAATAGGTTTCTCCAGTTTGAATAAAAGCGGTGTAACAAGGAATTATTATTGCAGCTAATTGAGAGAATCATTGTTTGCTGACTTGCATTGTGGAAAACATCAGGAGGGAAAGGGTTAAGGGTTGTCTGAAGCATGCATCCACTGTGCCATTATCGAGGAAGACAGTAAACCGGAGCCAGTCTCATTGCCGAAGATAAGGTGCCGGACTAACTTTCAGCAACCGTTCCTAATTTCCTGTATCATTGCACCTGAAAACTGTTAATGTTTTAGTGAAACGTGTAGCCTCCTGTGTGTCAGCATCGCTGTAGAGCAATCCCTCCATGATATTAGCTGTAAGAAGGCCATTCAGCCTGTTTGATAGATGCCACTTTGTAATGTCTCTCTCATCAACCATACTGAATACTCATTCACATCACACTCAATGTATGTACATTATGGTACATTTTCACGGTATTTATATTACAGGATGCATTTTTCAAACTGGATCCAAATGTGTGCTTGAATTACAGTCTTCTGAATAAAAGTCCACTGTGTCTTTGACTGCTTCATCTCTGGATCTGATAATGAACAGTGATGTATGTCACCGTGCCTCAGCACCGGGATTGCTCTGAAATACAGAGAAAGGACGACGCTGAGCGATTGTAACATTAATTGATTTGTATAACTCGTCTCATAACCGGCAGACAGATCCTGGGGTTAGTGGCTCTTGTGTTTTTAAATTCCAATATGCTGTTTGAGACACTCTCACGGGCTGCGATATCCACTGCGATAACTGTGATGAATGAAACCATAGCAATCTGAGCATCAACCGATAAATACATGTCTTCAGCTCTAGTTAACCCAGACATTGACCCTGCTTTATCAAATTGTCCCACAGTGTATCTGTTCAGAAGATTTGGGTGATTGTTCTGCTTGGTTGTATTAGCAGTTGCGATCTTGTTGGAGATGGCGATAATGATCACTTTGGTTATAATACAATGAGCGTTTGGAATTTTAAAATTATTTGAAGCAAATAATATAGACATGAATATTCAACTTAAAACCTTATTTTAATCATTTCATAGTATTATACAGTGGTAAAAAGCTACTTGAATTATTAGGCAGACACATAATTGTCTCCTTAAGTCAAATGTTGACACAAAGTCTATCTTTTTGTTATGACATGTCTCCTTAATGTAGGCTATTCATATATATTTATATTTATACATACATGACATGGAAAAGGGAGGCTATATATTGAAGCATCTGGAAACATCTTGGGGAGGCTTTCATCCAGCAGTTGATCAATGAAGCATTTGAGTTATCATGAACACACCTGCTTAGATTCACCTATATCAACACTGCCACATTTCCAATGTTAAGTACAGTTCAAACCTCCTGATAATCAGCATAGACAGACAAGAACCTGTACCCTAGTTGCAGCTCCTACCCCTAGCAATAGCAGTTGAGTGCTGCAATAAACCCCATATGGAAACTTTACATTATTATATAATGTATATAATATATGTAACTGTTCCCACACACACCATTTATAGAAGGCTGAGGGTATTCAATTCATTAGCTTGCATGTTTTTCTTCTCTTTTCTTTTCTTTTCATTTCAGTGTTGTCAATACAACACACCACATATAAATAAGGAAATACTAAACTAGCATGCTTTTAAGCAAGACAAAAACAAGTGACATATGGCTGGAAGAACGTACACTCAAGTCTTTAACACAAAATGCACGTTTGCCCAGACATCACTGTCAATCTTTACAGTCAAAGACAACCTATATGTGTAATATTTTAATTAATCAGAGAAAACAGAATATTTGGTGTGGCTTTGTATATTGTGTGACTTATTTTTTCAATCTGTATTTACTTTCCCATTCTATATACCTCAGTGACTTTCAAATAACTTGTTTAGGTGTGCGATTGTGCTGTAATGGTGGTCCCTGTCTAGGCAATGGGCCCCTCGGTGTCCCAGAGCAGCTACAGCCCCTTCACTCGTCCCGACACCAGCGCACTGTGATAGAGACGGATACCCACAATGCAACAGTGCAGCCACGTAAACACAGCCGCCTGTCTGCAGAGGGATACGGGGATGAAATGTAACCCATAATAAGCAATGCGACGCCTTTTTTCTGGGACAAAACTCCGTCCAGAGCACCCGTCATCGGCACCATTTTAATACCCGGTCACATTCAGGTCAGCATGCACTCGTTTTGGGAAACAATTGTCTTTATCGTTGATATTGGCCTGCTTCTTTACTTTCAATGAAGCCCAGCGGCGATACAACACGATTCCGGCAGCTCCTCTATCCACAAGCAGAGTGATAATATAACAGACATACCGAAATGACATTTACAAATAAAAATGTGCCTATGAATAAAGGGGAATACGTTGAAATACGTTTGCAGTGATCAGTAGAGGCTGGGGAGAGGAGGAGGCACGGTTTGTATTTGAATCTTATTGTTCAGTGACGCTCTGATTTAGGATACTTTGTTGCATTTTCAAGTAACGCTTCTCGATACATCTTTGCAACTGTTTCTTTCACTGTGTGGCTGCAACAGCATAGCAATAGTTGATGCATCAGGACTGTGTTATGGATATTATTATTCGCACCCAGCTGGATGGGCGACACACGCCTGTCACTCCGTGCATATATAGGCAATACAGTCCACATGTGAGAACAGACAGCTGTGTGATCTGGGCTTCAATGTAACAGTTTGGTTCTTTACCTTTTTTACCTTGTGGTATGACTGGGGTAGATCTCTTTTTCATTATTGAGTTATTTGGGGGGATAGAAAGTGCCACTATCCCAGTTACTGTGCGTTAGTTGTGGCGAATCTGCGGCAGAGAAGCGAAAGTGAAAGGGGCTGTGACGTCAGGGGGAGGAGGTCAGAGGTTAGAGTGAGTGTTGAGCTACACTTTGTCCTGGTGGATTGTTTACAGTACATTTGCAATATTTCTGTGGAAAGGGGCTTGCTCGCATTTCAGCCCCCCATCTGCTCTGTTTTGCCTTTGAATTCACCCACCAGTACCACACATGCCCAAAACCACAGGGACCCTAGCCTGTGGAGCAGGAGGCAGGTGTTGAATGAAAAGGCATGTTGTGTGCAGGGTGTTTGGTGAAGCAATGTGTTTGTCAGGAACTACAGTTTATTGGACATCACATGAGCAATGGGCGATTGCATGAAGGTGGACATCCATGCTAAAATGACAAGTGTTTGACCAGAGGACTATTGTGGGGCTTTAATCAATTCGATTTTCAGTTGTGAGGGTCATATTAGTGTTATTTTGTGTATCAGAATAGTCATTGTTTTATTCTGTTAGTCATTATTCAGAAGAAAAGCAGTTAATCTTATAATGGAGGTGTTAAATGCATTATTCTGAAGACATACACAAAATATTTAGAACTTGAAGTTGTTGCATAATTGTCAATTTAAGTGGATATATACAACCTCTATATTATTGTTTAGCGTTCTATTGTTCAGGCTGTATTTACTGTCAATATTTACTATGCCTCCGGTTATATTGTAAACAGTGTCTTGTCTGTTGTTTAATCAAATTTCACTTTGATGGATTCTTTAGTTATTTTTTTCAGGATATTATGATTGAGTTCAAACTGTTTTTGCATGTACTTTTTCAATTTAACAATTTGATAGATTGGGTTCTGCTTTGACAGTAGTTCTACAAAATTAGTCCATAAAATGTGAATTTAGATTATGTTGATGTACTTTGTCACAATACTGACACCTGGTTGCTGCTTCAATTCATGAATTAATCTTTTGAATCCCTGTCCACATGTATATATTAATGGAAATAACTTCACCCTTTAACTTGTTTGCCCTTTATTCTGTTTGAACTTAGAAATATTTTGTGGGGTTTATCTATAAAAGGTAGTATGCAAATCTAAGATGGCAATGATCTCAAAGCACAAGAAATTACTGCAGTTTTTGTTTTCTTTTCACACAGCAAAAGGTGAAAAACATAAAATATACCTTTTTTTAATTATGGTTTCAGGGCAGAATCCTCCATGATATTCAGTTTCAATATGATACATCTTTCACAGCTATTGCCACAATTAAGCCAAAGAAGTCTGCTTTTCTTCTAACCATCAGAAATCCACAGCACTGCAGTAATAGAGCTTCACAGATTAAGGTCTATACAATGTAACTGCTTACCCAGAGATATGCTTGTCTATGTAAATATAGTAGAAACAATGTACTTTATTCAAATGTATAACTATCTTTGTCAGTATTTCTGGTAACCACATTTTATTTCTACACACAGGTGGGCAGTGTCAGAGATTGACGATGTCCACAGTCCTGTTTGCTTCGGTGGTCCGGGTGCGAGATGGTCTCCCTCTGTCTGCATCCACTGATTATGAGCAGGATAAAGGATTGCAGGAGAGTAAGAAATACCTGAAAAACCTCTCCAAAAAACTAAGCCAGTTTCCTGACAGGTGTATGCTGAAAGCTGGACAGTACAACATCAAGTAAGTGTTTGAGAATACCTTTCCCTTTACATGCCATGTTATATTTAAGAGCCATACTGAAGGGTTGAAATGTATTCTATGGCATGCCTAATGCTTTTATCTTCAGCAATAATTATATATTTTTCTCCATCTCTTGCATTTTTAAAATCACCCTGCTAACTATTGTATTTTAAAAAATGTTTCAATTAAGGTGAAACATTACACATGAAAAAATATGCGCTAGTCTTAAAATGATGTCTTCTGGGGATTTTTAACTCAGATCTATGTTTCCTCTGGGATCGTATCGTTATTTCACTTCTTACTCTCTGACATGCGCTATTCATCACCCGAATTTCATAAGTGGAATAAAAGAGGAAGCTGTCTATGTCTTTCGCTGTGAATGAGTCATGCATCTCTTACATTCCTCCAAGGAGGCGTTAAAGCTCTTCCAGAAATGCTTTGCACCGTTCCTCTCGGTGCGTAGTACCAGCCTCGCATTGCCAAACTAATAATTGTAATAAACACATTTAATGCTGTTTATGCATTGTAGGTGAGAGATTTCTCTACTGATGTCTTATGTTTTAGTGTTAAGCTTTTGTCAGTGTCCTTGCTATGTGTTTTTGCTGGTCTGATAGCAGGACATTTACAAAGTAATTATCCATGTTTTCCAACTAGGAAAGAGATGTGCTATTTACACATGGGCATAATAAAACTACAGTATGATTGCTGTGTTACATGCAAAGAGTTGAGGTGACCGTTGCATTTTTTTAATGGAGCAATATTGTCACATCACTCAAATCTTTACCTGAGAGGAAATTTGTCTTTTAAGTCGTGGTGGGCACCATTTGTGGAGTTGAACAGATGAGAAGACCTGGTGGATTCATGCTTTCATTTTGTTTCCCCTCTCCTGTTCTAGTTTTACAAGTTCTTTAGGGGTCAGTTATATGATGGTGTGTACAGAGAGCTATCCCAATGTCCTGGCCTTCTGCTTCCTGGACGAGCTGCAACGAGAGTTTATCGTTTCGTACGACACAAAGCGGATAAACAGTGCTGTTCGACCGTACTCCTTCATTGAATTTGGTGAGTGGGTTCCTTTTGTCCATGTTTAACTTCAAACATATTCTACCCGTGTTAAAAATAATTACTCTTTCATCAAATGACTAATATTTTTCTTTTAATCGAAGATAATTTCATTCAGAAGACCAAACAGCGGTACAACAGCCCTCGGTCCCTGTCAACGAAGATTAATCTCGCCGACATGCAGACGGAAATCAAGCTCAGACCGCCCTACCAGCTCACAGCTGCAGATGTAGGGACCGTCAATGGATTTTCACACCCGTCGCCCACCAAATATAAGGGAATAGGTAAGATTTTGCTTAAAACATGTGGACTCTTTTATTTGTGTATTTTCTTTAAGAAAGTTTTTTTTTTTTTTTTTTTAATAGTTGTGTAAGTATTTAAAACAGTCAAAATGAACAGCAGCTATGCATGTAAAGGCCCTTTCAAACAGACTTGCACTGCTTCTCTAATAAGACGTGGATTGTTAATCTGTGTGTCTGAGGTTTTGGTGTCTGAATGGTAGGACAATTAAAGTTATTTTAGTATTATATATTTTTGTAATGGTGAACCCAGGGCCAATAACAAGTTTATGCCTAAATTGAAACTGCAATTTACAAAGCATCGTTACATTATTATTATTATTATTATTATTATTATTATTATGATTATTATTATTATTATTATTATTAATTTCATGGCAGACTTACTAAATATAAGTGCAATACAAAGTGCAATAATACAGTGCAATTCAAGGCATAATATATTTTACAAGTTCCAATTTACACAAGTGTATACAAGTGCAGACAGGATGTTAGGTCACAGTCAAGGGCCGAGGGAAAGGGAGCGTAGGGGAAATCAAAATAAACGATACAAGTGCTAGTAAGGCAAAGCAAGCAGTATGACAGTAGATGATTTCGAGTATGATTTTATAAGATAATCAGAAAGTAAAAATGAAATTACCTACTGTCTGAAAATAAATTCCTAAAGGGAAGGGACACTAAGGAACGATCAAACATGCTTTTCTCTTCTGTTATTTTCCCCCCTAACCCTGAGTTAACTGTAGGAATTGTCTCTGCATGTAAGAGGGGACTGTGGGTGGTAGAGAAAGGGAGGCCCACTCACCTGTTTAATTTTCTATCAAGCTGGCTTTAGGAAGTTGATGGTTCAGAACCCTTGAAAAGAGTGGCATATTTAGGCAGAATGGGTTTGATTGAAAGAGGGTGTTAAAAAGTGAGGTGCTGGTTAGTGTTGCATTGAAAAACATCAAACGCTGCCAGCTGAGTAACTCTGCAGGGGAATCTTCAAAACCTTACTTCCTGACACTCAACTGTTTTCTTAAAAATCTTGTTTTCTCAGATCAATGAGCTTAAGCATTAATAGGTCATTTTTTTCACTTGCAATTGTTTAACTGTAGAAGTATGCCTCTGTTTAAAATAAAGAATAACAACAAGAACAAGCAGAATTTGAGGAGATATTTAAATATATTTACTTATTCCAAAGGTATGCAACCATGCAATAGGAATGATGAGCCTTTTAAAATAAGTTATAGATAGCAACTGAAGGATAGCACAGTGGAATTCAAATTGTTGTGTTTTTATGCGTAGATGTTTCTTAAAAAAAAAAAAAAAAAAAAAAAAAAAAGCGAAGACTTTTGCCTGCTGAAGAACATAAAACATCTTGAGGTTTTGGAAGAAAAGATTTGTGTATCCCTTAGGTTCCCATTCTATATTTTGGGTATTTCTGTTACAATAATACAACTTTTGCTCTGCCAAGTGACCTTTCTTAGATTTTTCTTTTGCTGCAACTGTTTGTTTCCCATTGCCTTGTGTACCCCTAGTTGGCTAAAGCCAAGTACGGTTTGTGCACCCCACTCTGTATTGACTTTCTGCTTCAGTACTTTCACTGTTCGTACCTTCACACTCTGCTGACCCAGGCAAAATGATTTAAATATGGTTCGCTGCAGGCTTTGTCCCCACATGCGGTGCAGAGCGGCGCAAACTTTCTTTTCACACTTTATCACACACCTCAGATGGCTATAGACAGAGCTGTGCGTGTCAGGGGGGGACGGGACTGCGAGCACATGGTCCTTTACATGCATCAAGTGCATTAACTCTGGAGGGCTTTGAATAAAGGCTTATTTTTCTTTACATTGAGGAGTTCTATAGAGGTTTAGCTAGTTGTTTGAAAGCAGGCATTGTCTGTTTTCAGGGATGTAACTTAAAAATCTGCCTTCTCCTGTTTCTATAGCTCAGTTTGGCAGAAAAACAATTTGTTCAGAACAGGTCCGTATGATCCCAGGCATATTTTGCAGTGAGGTTTGCCCAGTGTGGGTGGAACTAGTTCCCAATACAAAGCTTGTGCTTTTTCCTGACACTGTGTTCACAGTACCTTCAACGCTGGCGTAGCCCGAGAAATTGCATCGGAAAATGACTAATGAAATAATTCTCACATCTACCCTAAATTGTAATCACTATCCCTATGAATGCAAGTTTATTTCCACATCTAATATCTTCCATATAATTAAATTAGGAGATGGAACCCCCCTCTCTCTCTCTCTCACACACAATACAGGGTTTATTAGTTATATACATTTTAATTCATTAAAATGTCTTTTGCTTAATATTTCTTAGGCCAGAAATGACAACTTTAATCATTAATCTGTGTGTATAAATATGTATTTATTTATTCTATTCCATTGTAGCTCCAAACCAAATGCTGGAGCCCGTGACTCTTGCTGGGATCGTGTCTTGTGTGTTAAGCCTGCTCTGTGGCGGTCTCAATTTAATCCGTGGAGTTCATGCCATTGAAAGCATATTGCAGGTAGTGTATATCAATGACTCGAGTAAAGGTTCCCATGGGGAATTAAAAAGGTTAATGATTGAATGAATGATTCTATGTTATCATTAAAAACATGTTTATGTTGAAGCTTTATACTATATTTTAGTGCATAAATTCCAAAATTATTCGAAAATGTTATGCAACCATATTATGTTTTAAAAGGTGATGCTGAAATATGTAAAATTGTGTACAGGATTTGTCTCGGTATGAGATTTGAGTAGCATGAGCTAGTGTACAGGGTTCGTTAATCTTGTAACTAGGTGGATAGGCTTAACATTGCCCCCTACCGGACAAACAAAATGTTACCATTACAAATGACCACAAGTCATAACTGCAAGATTAAATTAACTATATTAAACAATGGAGATCCAATTCATGCAGCAGAAATGCACTTGTAAAGCGCATTATGAGATTATTAAAGTGCATCATTTTTTCTGCCAGATTTGCAGTAAATTGTAATTTTTTCTAATTTTCAGAATGAGGATGAAGACTTTAATTATGTTATTGCCTTCTTCCTTGGAACAGCAGCCTGTTTGTATCAGGTCAGTGAAGGCCCCTGTGTTGGTTGACAGGAGAATAACTCACAGATTGTAATTAACATGCAGGCCCTGTTATTTGTCTCTTTCTGTCCATGGCGCCAATCCCAGTTTTATGCACAGTTTGGGATTTAAGAGCAGAATGTGTTTTCAGTTATTTGCATAAACATCTACAGCAAATAAAACCTGGAGATTACAAAATCATCCGTGCCTCTCAAATAAATAAGGCCCTGCTTTTTACGTGACCTGTATTCTTAGGCTTCACTCAAGTAGTCCGCTTAATCAATTATTATTGATTTAATAATCTCCTCATTCCTTTAATCCTCTCAATTTGTCATTCTATTAAGGCAACAGCTACAGAAATGTATATAAAGAGACATGGGGCACTTTATTACTAATGTTGTATTCAATATTATTTCTTCGATTAATATTAAAGACATGTAATTGACGTGTTTCAGTTTACTAATAGGAACACACAGTTTGTCAACAGAAGAGTAAAAAACAAATCACTGATTCCTGGAACAATATAAAATACTGAAATCATAACATCAATGCTCTAACATTTTATATTACAAAGATAAAATAAAAATGATAATAACGCCAGGTTTTTTGCAAGCAGCACATAAGTGTCTCCATTTCATGAAAGAAAATGTGTTTTGCTATTAAATTTAACCTTTGTCAATTAGTCATAAGAATCCACCGAATTGATCTTGTGTTAAATTGAGAACTAATTAGTCAGCTTTAATCCAAAATTCATCCAAAAAAGACATTCTACTGCCGTTTTCTTTTGCATATGATCGGTACTTGTCGGCATAAAATCCTGGATTGGAATATAATGGGGGCACTTCCAGGTCCAAACTACATCCTGGTTCTGGGTTGAATATCCTTACTGCCAGCAGAAAGTTATGAGCTCATTGAATTAAACTTTATTTTGTGCATTGAACCAGCTTGTAGTAATTAGTAGGTTTTTCAAAAACGTCACGTAAGGTTTTTACAGTTTGTTTATTGCGGTGTCTGTACTGTGTAGCTCTACTGCCATTGCTCGGTACGTATTTATTATTTCTGCAACTGTATTATATGTTGGATGGACTCTCACTTGACAGCTTTCAGATGACTAAATCAGATCCACCCGTCTCTTGCCAAGATTTTAAACTGCGCACATCTGTAAGCATTTTCTGGAGATCCTTCAACACTACAGTGTTTGGTGAAATGTACATTTCCTTTTCTATGAAGACAGTCTGAAAAGGGTTGTATCTGGATTGATATTTAGCAGCAGAATCCCAAGTGTGTTATGTGTGACTCAGGTGGCAACTTTATGTGTGAAGCACAGCGTTCTTGTTGCATTGCTTCTGTCAGGTGGTCTTTAAAACATAGTGTTCTGCTTGGGCATTGTTTAAACTTTTTTTTAAATGTGGCAACCAGCTTGTCTGCTTTTGGAAATGTATTTGCCCAGATATTGCTGGCAAGGGCTATGATGTGGGCACGACAAGTGAAATGTACTGAATTTGGCAGTAAACCTCAGAGAATGTCATTGTAGCCTTTGTCATGTAACTGGCACTATTATGCTTTCAGTATTTTATATAAATTGTTCTGGGAATCAGCACTGATTCCCCCACCCCCACCCCTGACTCTTTTGATGACAGACTGTGTTCCAATTAGTAAACTGAAACATTTCAATTATTTATTTACACATTCTGAGAAATTATATTGAAAAGACGTATTAGTGATACGGGTTGCATGACCAAATAAACTTCTGCAGCTGCTGATACTCAATCAGTGTGTCTAATTGAGATGATTAAAGGAATCAAGAGATCGTTAATGAAAATGTAAAGAAAATGAATCAGACTACATGAGCACCTTGCGGTAGGAGGAAAGTGCAGCTTAAGAAATGTGGTCACGTACAATGCATAGGAGGCAAATTCATGAAGTCAGTGGATTTTCACTAATCACAACTTAGATTTAGAAAATTATAGGCTAGTGTTAAAGAAACTAAGTCATGCTTTGTAACAGTGTTTATTTCAGTACTGATATGTTATTGTTTGTACCAGCATATAGTCACGATATTATTCCCTTGTTTCCAGTGTTACCTGTTTGTATACTGCACCGTATGGAGGAACTTCAAATCTTTCCTGGCTTTTGCTTTAATCTGCCTGAGCAACATGTACCTGTATGAACTGAGAAACGTGTGGCAGATCTTATTCCATGTGACAGTGGGGGCTTTCATCACACTGCAAGTCAAACTACGGCAGCCTCAAGGGAAAGCCCCCGACTACAATGTGTGAGACGGACACTGCCCGAGAAAAGCCCTGGGACACTGAAGGGGTCCTGCCAAATACGGGGCGATTCTGACGCAGAGACGGCAAATTCCTGCTGAAATTCACAAAAACTGAAAACCAAGATGGAAGACCAAATACTAGAACGGTTGACGCTGCTCGTGGTGAAAGTTCCCAGTGTGTCGGAACGATGCATTTCACATCTTACAAGTGTGTAAGCATGCACATCATTAATACTATGCAGGTTTCAGTGCAGCACAGCAGAGCACATTGAGGATGTTTCTTCATTTCTATGAGTTCAAAATGTTTATTTAGTTGTTGTTTTTTTAAGCCATAAAGGCCTCATTTTTACTTTTAAATGTGTACATCTTATTGTTATTTATTTGGAATGACCAACTAACTAATTTAAAGGCTTCTGTGAGCTGCACAAGCTTAGTCACAAGCGGAGACTTTCACTAAAACAGTTGACACGCACGCTAGAGAATGGGCACCTCTGGAGGTTCTTTTATGTGAATTAAATTGTTGCGGACTAAACTGGTGTTTTTTTTTAATTAATTGTTTTAGTTTGTTTCCTAAATTATTAAACAACAGATTCCTCTTCATCTTCTCCATTCTGTTTTCATGAATACCTTTCATTTTATTTACCTCCTCTGGATAGATAAAGCACCCCCACCCCCCAAATATCAAAATAAATAGAAGAAAACCACAGCCTGACTTAATGACTACTAGAAAAAACAGGTCTTGGTGCAGAAAGACGTTTGTCAGCAGTTCTACTCGAATCATGTACTGAAATCACGACTTCACGATTCTATATTGAGTGACAATACTGCCAGTTTTATAACAGTAGTGATGGACGCTGCTGTATTTGCCTTAAAGTCCTCATAAGTTCGCCTAATGTGTCCCTTTAAGCGCTGCTATTTTGATAAACCCTATAGTGATGCTTGAGGCACACCTTTCATTTCTATCAGATGTATCATACTTCATAGTGTTCAGCTGGATAAAATCAATCTCTCAGTGAAGTTGCTGGAAACTATTTGTCAGAAGGCTGGAAGAACATCATAAAATACAGGGTTCATATTTTCTGACTTTCTTTTTGGGTTAATTTTAAAACCTTAATTATATCTTTGAAGTTTAAATGTCTAGTGATTTTTAGAGGTAGTGCATAGATATAAAAAGTGAACTATAATGGAGTGTAATGCCCATGTCTACATATATGTTTTGAGACTGTATGCATTGACTTGTTTGTGGCTGCAGAATTAATATTTAGAGCATAACAAACATTATACATGCATTTAAAGAGATTGCTGTAACAATTTAATAGTGTTCTGTAATTATAAAACGAGTTAAATAACCTGTGGGCATAAATTGTATTATCTTCTCAAATAATCAAATTTGTGAAACTGTCTGTTTATAGTGACACGCTCTATTGGATTTAAATGGCACAGATAGGTTGACAAAGAACTCCTCACCTCAGAGTCTGACCTACAGGAATAAAGTACAAAGCGGCATTTCAATGTTTTAATAAAAATTATATAAAATATTTATACAAGAAGCATATTTGATTTCAATTTTTCAAATTTCAGACTGTAATGTATCTGACGTTAATATATACAGTGCAAATATATTCATCCTGGAATGTGAAAACTGGTTCTCCTTTGTTTACTTCATTTTCTGCATTCCTCGTCTTTAATTTCTAAAGTAAAATACATTATTATGGACTGCCTCCCATTTTAAATTGTTCATGTCTCACTGGGCTGTAATGTTTCAGCGTTTGACAAAAGGCACACTAGGGAAGAGAATGAAATCATGGGCATAGACAATAATAAGGTTTAATGTGTCTGCTGGTGAAACTATGCAGTTGTCCAAATTCATTAACAGTGGCATAATTGTTTTAATAAACCTCTTTCAGAAATTAATTTCCGTGCATTACTGCATCGTAGCTACACTCATTAGTTTTTTGTGGGGTTTATGCTTAAATTGTGTTTTGCAGCTTCATAAATACAGTGGGTTATGATGATTAAAAAGCACCAGATTCAGTTGGCTGGTGTGTATTCACTATTTTGTGCTGCATATTTCCATAGCAGTAGCTGAGCATTATCTTGTAAGCGCACAGTTTCCTTCAGTGTTGCCATGCTGATAATGGCAGGCTGAAATATTTCTGAATTTTCCATTGTGTTTACATCTCCCATCTCAACACAGGATAAAGCGAATAATAAACCGCTGAGCAGAAGCTTTCAGGGTTACCGTACGCCTTGTTTAGACTGTTCATTGCAGAGATCAAATGTAGTTGGATTCTGAGAAAGTATTAAAGGAATTATTTATAAACACTGTAGTATGTTTAATTTTAGCTGATACTCATTAATTTTAGATCTTTTAAGGTTCTGAGTGATTATATACAATACTCAGTGTTGTTTGGAAAACTACACCTTGGAGCAATGAATAACTCACTTTATAAGCATCATGTTCTCGGAGCAAAAGTGTTCAATATTTGCATAATTGATGGGTTTTACAATGCGTGTGGCATAATAATGCTTTTTGTTGTTTACTTCATGTTCATGTAAACCAATAAACAACAGGAGCTTATTTAATATTTCATGTCTAATCTGTCTGTGCGGGGGGGGGGGTTCATATACCAGTCTCCGAAGTAAAAGTACATTTGAAAGACAAGCAAATAAAAGCCTTCTGAAGGTGTGACAGGAAATCTATTGAATGAAACAAATTACACACATTACTGAAATCGGAAATACACACACAAGGAGCAGGTAGAAGAATCTGGAAGAGACCTGCTTCCACACTTTCCAACCATTCATAGATTAAATAACACCACTCCAAACATTCACGAAATTCCTGAAAGGCTAACCCCCATGTCCAACAATAAAACATGTCAACCGGGCAGCTAAAGTGTGTGACACTGCTGTACTGAACACAGATCAGTCAAAGAAAACCAGGCTGAATGTTAAAGCACAACTAGCATTTTCAGCTGCGCAACTTTATAATTTGGGAAGAACTGGAAATGAAACGGTTAAGTTTAAACTGTTAACTGGGAGTTTAATTAGTGTTAGGGTTTGTGTTTCTACTGGTTAAACTGTGACAAGGTGAGTAGAGGATTTAGTTTAGCTTCATATTTGTGTGTTGGCCAGGGTTGGGGTTCTGGCTAGGGTAAGTACTAATAATCGGCTAATAACCTAATCCCCAACTCCAGCCAATATTTCGTTTACCAATCAGAAATGCAACCGTGACACTATTAGAAGTTTACAGGGTAATCCTAGCCTACAGCGCAATGCCTGACCCTAATCTGAGTTTAGACCTAAATTCCCCCCCAAAATATATAAATACTGCAGGTGGGTACAGAGCTACCTACTAATCTCTACCGCTTTGAAATGCATTTCTCCACCATAAAAACTGATTCATAGTACCACAAACATAAGGTGTGATGAAAATAAATGCATTTTGCGAACATTTAAAATGAATTTACCAGTCCATATTTTATATCCAATGTCATGATCGCAGTATGTGTTGTGTAAGCTTGACTTTTTTCTGCTTTTAAGGACGATATGAGCATGATCCATGAATATCACGCGCACTTTATTACAATATAATGTCTAGGAGTGGTAAAGCACATAGTGTTAATCATTACAGTCAGAAATGCTTGCGTTGTTGTCTTTGAATCTGAATTATATTCACTGGGACACAAACAACGAGGAAGAACAATCCTTTAAGTACCTCGAGTGTTGACTGGAGTAATAAATATGTTGTAACTGCAATATCCTTCGGCCCGAGTGCCGTATTTTATTGGTTACTCAGAATAACTGCAATTCCGAGGTAAACATCTTTTAGACTTCTATTGGTTCTTCTTCAGCAATTAAGATCTACCCATTAAGTAATTGATGTCCTCAGTGGCGATTCTTTATTGGAAAGTAACAGATACTTCTTGTCTCGCTTTCTGCATCATTGAAGATACAGTACTGTGGGTACGAGAGATCAATAACAGCAGACACCCATGAGCCATGAACTGCTGCTCTCCAGATTGAACACAGACAGGACTGGGGGCTTTTATGAGGAGATGCAGCAACACAAGGGTGCCTTGAGTTTTATAGGACTTTTTTCCTTTTGAAGTAGAACAAGGACAACTTAAGTTACATTCTTATCAGTAGGGGGGGACGCAGGGAAAGCCATGAGTAAAGGTGCACTGTCTCCCCCTACTGGGGATCTGGATTCTGGATCGTACAGTCTTGATTTTTCAAAATGTGGTCAGAAATTAATACATAAGTCAGATTTTGTAATGAAGTAAGTGAAGCGTCTATTTTAATCAGAAGGGTTCAGTTTGTTTTTATAGAAGTAAGGGATGTGGGTTTTAAGAAAAGTTTTAATTATGTTTTACATTTTGGCAGAATACATTAGTGGACTCTGTTTTAGTAATGCCTACGTATTCACAAGTTGTATAGAAAATGTTAATGATAATTGTGTGTATCCTATATCAGCTCCCAACCTTTGAAATCAGCATATTTGTATATATAAACCTGGGGAGAGATGCTATTATAAATATATGCATTATTTAACAATAAAAAAGTAAAATGTTTTTAAATATAGATTTGAAAATACGTATACATCAAACAATATTAATAATAAGTGCTTCAAGGTACCTATTTGAATGCTGAATTACATATGTGTTGGCAGATTTCTCTGTGGGAGTGTGTGTAAGGGTACACTTTGGGCATGAAAAGACAGAACTCAAAAACAATTCCTTTGGCAGGTTTAACATTATAGCAATTTATTTGCATGTAAAAAAAACAGCATAGTGTTTCAACTCGATTTTTAAGTAAAGACAACTCAAGTTAGAAAGATGCTTCTGTTTTATCCTCATGTACAATTTTTTTCTTTTTTTTTTTAGGAAACATCTCCCAGTATCATTTTCAGCTTAGGACATAGTAGATAGATCTCTGCTGGACATACAAGGGTCCACGTGCATCACATCTCAAATTAGAGTTTCATTCTTAAAGTGCTTCCTCATATAGTGTCTGATATATTCAAGAATGGGAGACATTGGTAAGATGTACCTTCAGTGTTTTACCAAAAACAAAAATAATATATATATATATATATATATATATATATATATATACACTCACCTAAAGGATTATTAGGAACACCATACTAATACTGTGTTTGACCCCCTTTCGCCTTCAGAACTGCCTTAATTCTACGTGGCATTGATTCAACAAGGTGCTGAAAGCATTCTTTAGAAATGTTGGCCCATATTGATAGGATAGCATCTTGCAGTTGATGGAGATTTGTGGGATGCACATCCAGGGCACGAAGCTCCCGTTCCACCACATCCCAAAGATACTCTATTGGGTTGAGATCTGGTGACTGTGGGGGCCAGTTTAGTACAGTGAACTCATTGTCATGTTCAAGAAACCAATTTGAAATGATTCGACCTTTGTGACATGGTGCATTATCCTGCTGGAAGTAGCCATCAGAGGATGGGTACATGGTGGTCATAAAGGGATGGACATGGTCAGAAACAATGCTCAGGTAGGCCGTGGCATTTAAACGATGCCCAATTGGCACTAAGGGGCCTAAAGTGTGCCAAGAAAACATCCCCCACACCATTACACCACCACCACCAGCCTGCACAGTGGTAACAAGGCATGATGGATCCATGTTCTCATTCTGTTTATGCCAAATTCTGACTCTACCATCTGAATGTCTCAACAGAAATCGAGACTCATCAGACCAGGCAACATTTTTCCAGTCTTCAACTGTCCAATTTTGGTGAGCTTGTGCAAATTGTAGCCTCTTTTTCCTATTTGTAGTGGAGATGAGTGGTACCCGGTGGGGTCTTCTGCTGTTGTAGCCCATCCGCCTCAAGGTTGTACATGTTGTGGCTTCACAAATGCTTTGCTGCATACCTCGGTTGTAACGAGTGGTTATTTCAGTCAAAGTTGCTCTTCTATCAGCTTGAATCAGTCGGCCCATTCTCCTCTGACCTCTAGCATCAACAAGGCATTTTCGCCCACAGGACTGCCGCATACTGGATGTTTTTCCCTTTTCACACCATTCTTTGTAAACCCTAGAAATGGTTGTGCGTGAAAATCCCAGTAACTGAGCAGATTGTGAAATACTCAGACCGGCCCGTCTGGCACCAACAACCATGCCACGCTCAAAATTGCTTAAATCACCTTTCTTTCCCATTCAGACATTCAGTTTGGAGTTCAGGAGATTGTCTTGACCAGGACCACACCCCTAAATGCATTGAAGCAACTGCCATGTGATTGGTTGGTTAGATAATTGCATTAATGAGAAATTGAACAGGTGTTCCTAATAATCCTTTAGGTGAGTGTATATATATATATTACACTGCATTTGTTTTTTGCTTTTAAAGATTTGAATGATAAAGAGAAATATATTTTGGGTGATGTATATATATAATTCAAATCTTGAAAAGCCCAAACAAAACATGCAGTGTTTGCTACATGAAAAAAGCAAAAACTATATTACAACAGTCCGCGTTAACAGAGCATCTTTCACGAACTGAAACATCCCAACAACGGCAACAAATTAAACAAAAACTACAATGGAAACAAAAAAGCTTCCGTACCAACATCTCTGAAGAGCTTAGAAGAGCTGGAGTGATTGTGGAAGCACAATAGGCCACCTTGATGTATGGTTTGGCATTTTTCTCTCTAAAATACCCATAAATGCCAGCACAAAACTGGAATTTCTCCTCTACTTTATGAGGTACCTTAAAATGGTCAAGCCACATCATTACCCAGAATGCACCATTCCTGCAGGAGATAAAAATAAACTAAAAATTGTGACCGTCCTATTTGAAGGTGAGCAAACGGATATAACAAACTGCAGGGTCTCCATCATACTTCAACAGCAAACACTTTATTCAAAGGTAGGCCTCATTCTCAGAGTCTGTAACACTGATTAGTGATTTTAAAATCGAAACGGTGACAAAAAAAAAGACAAAAGCCACATTCCCTCAGGTCCAAAACGGACATCCAGGCAGCGTTTATTCTACACTGAAATCTGAGCACTTAAAAATAGGTGAATAAAAGGCAGCATACAGGAAATTAATTCAACATTCGTAGTCATTCGGTCAGTATCAGAGAATCATGGGTTAACCAGTGCAGCTGCAGATGGGTCACAGACCAGATTTCATCCAGTTGCCGTGGCTCACGAAGTGGGGAGTTAAACTGGAACTAGCTGGTGATTTCATGGTTTCTTCTGAAACTTGGATAAAACTAAATGAAACGTTGTTAAAACCCAAGGCAGCAGTTTAAAAGTTCATCAGAGAATGTAGCCCTGTTCTTTTAAAACCCATTAACTCTTTATGCAATGTGTTTTTTTGTCTATCCTTAGCCAGGAAGTATATTCGCACACGGTCGCCTCGATTACAATATGTCATTAACCTAATTAAAAAAAAAAAAAAAAAAAAATCATAAGTTGGTCTGGAATTGATAGGAATTGGATTAAAAACGATAGACTCCGCCCCCCCACCCCCTCCATCCCATGAAAAAAGGAAGGAAAATTGGCATGACTGGCTACATTTCGGTCACCTCCATACATCCGAATACATGATGGTCATAAACATTTCTTAATATATTAATGTACAAAATATAGAATCTCAAATATTTGCTGGATTTCTTGGAGTCAAAATACAAAATGACAAAAAATACAAAATAAGATTTACTTGGACTTTTTCTTTTTGAGTGTTAAAGTGTCTGCAGCTCACACATCAGAGGAGAAATGTCATCTCATGTCATCTCAGTCACCCACTAGGTGATTGACACAGGACTGATCCATAGTTTTGCAGTTTCATTGAGTGCCGCTGTATGGTGTACACTTGTTTGCGTGTGTATATATATATATATCTATATATATCTATCTATATATATATATATATATATACACACACACACACACACACACATACTTATACATATATTTATGTTTCATATTCATATGTATTAGAAATAAGTTGTAGTCAACAGGCAGCATCTTCACACAGACTCCTGTTGAGAACTTGGCTCCTTCACCACAGAATATGCTTGAGAGAATATGCAAAAACACTGAGACACTCCATCCCGGACCCTTGTAAGGTATTTTACTTCACCGTTAGTTTTGTAAGTCTTGGATTATTGATTTCCTCTCCTTTGCAGAATCTAGTAATTGAACGTCTTGACAGTCCTCAGTCTGTCTTTCCCGTGACTCGTTGCAGCAAGTGTCAGAATTCTTTGGTCTCTTCAGGTTGCCTGGCTCTCCTCCGCGGCACAAAGAGGCACAGCCAGGTTCTCTCCTATCCGACACCCCCGGCGGCACAGGGACATGCGGGGCGGTCGGTGGCGTTGTGTCCTGAAGGTGGGTTTGTGGCAGTCGTCCAGGGGCCCAGAGGTCCCGCTGCGGTGAGGGCAGTGCCCCCAGGTCAGCCGTCCCCACACTGAGCACAACATGGAAAAACACACACAGACTGGCGAGACTGCTGTAGCGCTAACTGCTCGGCGGGCCTTCGTTCAGGAAATAGGTCATCATCTCTCCTTTGCCCTTGACCTTCACCACTCCTCGGCACTCTAACGTGTAGTTATGGGCACTCAGGACCTGGTACATGTCTGTGGTGACCTGTTAGACAAGAGGGGAGTAAATATCAATGTGTCAAGTGTTATATATAAAGGAGAAACAAAAACTAATCTCGAATGAAAATCGTATTACAATAGTAACAGAACAGAATAGTAGTGAGTTGATCTGGTAACTTGTACCACAAAGTTTCATCAGTCAGCTTCTGAAGTTGTGTATTACCTGTATTCTTTCAGGGACACCTGTACTGTCCATCCGGCTGGCTACATTCACCGTGTTTCCCCAGATGTCATACTGTGGTTTTCGAGCCCCAATAACTCCAGCCACAACTGGGCCAATGTTGAGACCTGGAAAGCCAAGGAGAGGAAGACCTCAGAAATGGGGAGGGATCAATGGAACTTAAGATCTTGGCCTTCTTCACCGTCAACAAGAAAACCTCACAGAACGGGGGGCACTGAGGGCCTTTATACCTCCTCTGGAGTTCCTCAGCCCATGACCAAGAGTCTGTGGAACAGGTGAAATTATAACAAGTTTGTAAATGAACAGCTCATTTCGGAAAGTTATAAAGGAGGAAATTCTTTTGAATTTCTTCCTCCCATCTTAGGGGAAGTAAAGAGAAGGGATTTCAGTATGATTGTCCATCCATCTTGGGCTTTTTGTCCATTTCTTTTGCCTTATTTGTCATTCTCAGCGGGCGACAGTGAAACCATTACGTTTGTTTCACTTTTAAGCCGAGGTGAATCTGAACTGGTACCCTAACCGGTCGAAGCACAGAGAGGCCAGTGAACTGACGTACAATAACACTCTCCTCAAAGGAAACGGCTGAGCTGAAATGATACTCGACAGAAAAGTCATCTTTATTTAAAAGAAAGACGAAAAATGCTAGCAAGCACACAACGAGCCACCGGGACTTCCATTACACTGTCCTGCCCTCGCTTTGAGAGCCAATCTCTTTGCTAAGCATGGAATATATCTTGTAATAAAGCAGAATAAATGATACTGAGTAGCTGGCTGTTTGGTCAGAGTCCAGTTGGTGCTGGCTCACCAGGAGCCACCGTGCAAATTGTGCAGATCCTGCTGATGAGCAAACGAAAACGAACTAATATAATTTGGAGTATAGATTAAAAACAAATGCTAAACAACAACTTTTTAAAAGTTAAATCATTTAAAATAATACTGATGATATTGGTAGTTTGTTAGTTAATCAACCGGTTATTTAACCTCCCTCACATTATAGCTTCAGGATATTGATCTTTTGCTTTTCTTTGGCTGACGTCTTTGTCCAAGGTGGCTCAAATTCAACTATATCACTTTATTTTATTTTATTTTATTCAGTTGCTTGAGGGTTTAAAGGGTTGTGCTCCAATAGGAATTACCATCAACCTTCCTGCAGATGCACACGTGAAATGTATAATGAAACAGTCAAAGCTGAAGAGAAGGACTGCGCCCATCCTCTTACCTATTTTCATTTTGAAGTTGTTGAACGAGTGCTCGTTAATGTACTTCATTTGGTCCATCAGCCTCATGGCATAGTCCGCCAGTGCTTTGATGTGCGTCTTCCCAGCCTTGTCGTAGGTCGAGTCGTTGAGACCCGAGGCAGCCATGTACGTGCTGCCAATGGTCTTGATTTTCTCCAGTTGGCGGAACTGGTCCTCGCTGATAATCTGCGAGGAGAAAACAAAGGGGAAAAGAAACACTTCAGGAGCTAGACAGAGCACGAGCAGTGAGGAGCACGTCAATAGGAAAGCGAGGTGCCTGGAAATCCTAACTACACAAAACTAAAAACTGTAACTGCATGCAAGACGACAGCTGGTCAAGGATTTTTTTGTTCTCCTTGCCTCATCGAAGTCTGCGATGATCTCGTTGAGCAGCCTCAGGCACTCCACGCCCTCGTTGTTGGCCTCCAACTCCACGTAGAACTCGGAGAAGTTGCTGATGGAGGCGAACATGACGGCCACGCACTCGCACGACTGGTAGTAGAGCTCGTCATTGCGCCGCTCACGGGCCAGGAAGTGGGCGGCCACGTCCTTGGGAAGGATGTTGTGGAGAAGCCTCCTGTTGTAGGCCTGGAGCTCCTCCATTTCCTCCTTCTCCTCTGTGGCCTGAGAACAGTGTGGAGTCATTAGGGGTTACGTCCGACTATAACTTAGTGTAGCTGATTTTTGGGTGATTGGTCTAATTCCAAGTTTGAGACAATCATTGTAGAAACATCAAAGGAAAACAAGTGGCATTTTTATACATGATCAAGAAATATACATATGTATTATTAGCACACACACTTATCCAGGGAAACCTACAGTTATTACAATACATCACATTAATTTTACCCATTTATACAGCTGGGTTTTTACTGGAGCAATCTAGGTGAAGTACTCAAGGGTACAACGGCAGTGTCCCCCACCTGGGATTAAACCCACGACTCTCCGCTTCAGAGTCCAGAGCCCTAACCACGATGCCACATTGCATTTATTGTTGAAACTGGGTTTTAATGCCAAAAACATGCTTAAGCACATATGACACTTAATCAGACTGGAAAGAAGTGATGCTCTGTTTATTGCTTTTATTATGTAGAAGGACTTATTGCAGAAAACGCCACAGGCACATTGCATCTTTAATTTACTTTCTGTATTGCTAAGATGTATTCTCATATTTGCATGCCTGACCATCAAGCTCTTGCATCACTGAATGTAAGAGAAAGCATGTAAGGGGGAAAGGTCTACATTTAATCCATGCTCCATTAATAAGTAGCTGTATGAAATATATATAATTGATAATTTATAATATGTATCTAGTCCTCCCCTTTGTGCCTTCTTCCCAGAAAGCAAGCAATCGGCAATAATCAATACCTGCAGTTTCCAGAGGAAGTCGAGCCGGGCAGTGGATTCTACCTGCTGGGCGTGCAAGTACAGCGCCAGGACAAACACAGTCATTACCACTGGGGTCATGATCTTCAGAGGGACCTTGGTATCAATCTCCGGACTGCAACAAAGACAGACAGCTCGGTGAGGGATGTCTGGGACCCGGGAGCCCAACGGGAATGTAAACACTGTGAGTCGTTCACACTTACCAAGTCACATTAGTGTCACGCCTGGAGGAGAAAGAGAAAAAGACGAAAGAGGGAGGTTAATTAAAAGACTCTCGAACTGAAGCATTAGTTAAACTGTCGTCCTTTTCTTACATTCCTATATTGAGCAAAACTTCATGTAGTTAAAAAAAAAAAAAAAAAAAAAAAAAAAAACAGGGACCTTGCCACTAGGGAAGATGGATTTATATACATCAATTTTGTGTCAAGCCTTAACTTTTCTTAGTTTTTAATATGGAAAGGTTCTGCCAGTATCAAACCTGTTAAAACGGAGATGCAGGCTCCATCCGTCGTTCAACTTTAATTTTCATTGTAAGGCACTTAAAGGTAACATACACAATCCCACTTTCAATAGAAATGTAACGACTTGTAATGTACGAAATCCCCACTTTAAGTTAAGCCCTATAAGTTCCCTGTAATGGCTTTTAAAACCCCAGGCAGCAAGACGCGCTCCACCGATCCCGAGTGTCTGGGTAGCGAGGGAGACGAGGCACTCACATGGCATTGGCTGTCACCAGCAAGTCCACATTGTCAAAGAGGTTTACTTCGGGGACCTCTATAATGATGACATAAAGCAACTCGATAAACAGCATGAGGATGAGCTTGCCAATGCTACTGATTTGCAGGAACACAGAGCAGGCAAGTAGGCTTAGCAACACGCATGCTGTAAAATACTGCAAAGGAGAGAAGAGAGACACGTCACAAGAGAGGCAGGGTTAGATCAGTACGGGAATCTTTTTAATCTAACATTTATTACTATTCATTGTATATCCGAGGGCTACGCTGCACCATGACGAGCAGAACAAGATGAAACGCACAGGGATGGCCATGAACTCTTGCATTTATAGTCCTATCAACAAATGTCTGCCTGAAATCCTGGAATCACACATTTAGAACGTGACAAGACTTTTAAAGGGGCTCAGAGAAACCCCGGCTGACCAGGACATCGTAAACGGGTCTCTCTCGAGGCAGAGGACAGTCCGGTGTACCTCAGGGAAATTACAGTTGGGCGATATGCCCCCGCAGAAGCCCTCCACCGTGTAAAGGCTGTAGTTGAAGCTGGAGCTGCGGACGTGACAGGCGTTCACGTAGCTGGCGCTGATGTCGAACTCGATGCCCAGGCAAACGTGGAGGCCCTTGGTGCTGCAGGTGAACTGGAAGACACGGAAGGACGACAATGACAGGACAAAGCGTCAACTGAGAACAACTGCCTGTCTGGAGAGGACTGTGGACTTTGGTGTCAAACAAACCGCGGGACGAACATGGGATTGTTTTTTCGAACAGGACCCACCATGTTGATGAATGCCGAGAGAAAGACGAGGATGATTGTGAAAATGCCGACAAGGGTGCTGTTGGTCCTGGACTGGACGATCTTCTTGGAGAGGGTTTGCAGAGGCACTGGAAAAAGCTGTAGGGAAAGCAGAAGAATATTAGAATGACACGGTTGGTTAAGCTGTGTGATCGACAACGGTTTCAGAAAAGGGTTTATAGCGTCTTTGAAAGCAGTCAACAGGTCTTGCTGAGTTTCTGTTCTTGTTCCCTTAAGTGAGTATCCAGACAGCTCAACTGGACTGATAAGGCATGTTTCCACAAGTTATATACTCCGTTTGTGCGACACACTCGGAAACGGATCATTCTGCATCAGCTAGTCCTGATTTATTGGTATCTTGCCTATTCATGTGCTTATTTATTTATTTTATTTCAATTGAACAGGTTGTATAATACCTCAACTTGACTGAAAAATAAATATTAGCGACGTTGCCATTGTTGATTTGTAAAAGTCAAATCTTGCTTTTTCTTTCTTTCCTTCGCATTCTGCCAGGAAAGTGATTACAGCATCCTGTGTTCTGCCATGACAAAAGGACAAAGCACTTATAAAGCCAGCGAGGGCTCCCTCTTTAAGCACAGCCTCCCTGAGAGAAGATCTATGGACATACCAACAGAGAACCGTGACTTTGTGATGATATTACTGAAATGAACGGACAAATGACCTCCTCCTGCCTGTGCCCTCTCCTTTCGACACAATCCCATTTCATTACTGTGTATTGCTGAACTTGCTGGACTGAGCTTAGCTGAGCTGGTCTGTAATGCTCTGTCAGTTTGCAGAAGCACTTTTAGCCCAGGCAGAACGTCACAATAAAGGATTTGTTATAATTGACATTGTAAGAACCTGACGTTATGCATCACCTTGTTCCAGACAGATTATATAGCCCTGATACAAACCCTACATCAACTGAATTAATAACACTGAGAAGGAACATTTATAAGGCATCCAGTTTGTACAGTATAAGTTAGTTCACAAAAACTAAACAGAAAAGACAGATGCAGGTACAAGACATAGCATGGGAATATCTAATGAAAATGTGCATCTGCATGAAGTCCATAAAAAGCAGAATTTGGTGTTCTAACCTAAAATGGTTCTGCTCACTATCTATCTATCATATATCATATCATATCAAATCTATCATACAGTAAGAGTATTCTTAGATACAGCTGTTTTGGATTTAATCTTGGATCAATCCATAACAGTGTCAATGGAAACCCACACAGAGAAAGTTAATTATGAAAGTCATATACCAGCTGTTGGCACCATATGAGATCTCGAGACACCAGCGATAGAATAACCTTGTTATGATCATCCAGCAGAAACATTACACTGCTTGAATGTAAAACAAGATGTCACATTGGTTTCTACAGAGCACCCTATCTGGAATAAAAGGACGATGGTTTTGCTTCATGAGAAGAATGGACAACTATTTCCTTCATTATGCACCTTGACATCATGAAATACATTAAGTTTTTATACCTCATATATTAAGGTGAATACAAGACCTCATGATTTAAGAATGGATTCAACTGACTCACAGTTAGTAACGGGATGTAAATCAGAAATTAATGGAACCCAGGATTATAAAATGCACATGCTTCAAAAAGCTAAATAATAATGTTTAACTTTAAAGCTAGAAGGGGGTTAATATTTAGGAATTATATTGACTCTTCCCCTAATTTCATGCTCATGTTATCAGGGAGAGGGGGGTGCAAAAGCCAAACAGCCATGATACGGATCGAACGAGGCAAAATAAAACAGAATAAAAAATGATAATGGCTGTAAAAAGACCTTTCCTGCCAGAAATAAGGCTGATGGGTTTTACTGCTGATCCGGGTCGGTTATGTTTGACCTTTATCTTTCCAGTCCAGACGGCTTCAGAAGTGGAAACTGACAAGTCAGGAACTTGTTTCGATCGAAATCCACTGTTCAGCTGACTTTGGGAAAGGCTAAGTAAAAATTGGTACAGTTTGTCTTCTTCATTGCACATTACATAGTAAAGTGACCGCATTTTACCATTTAATATTTAAAAATATACAACAACAGCAGCTACAAGGATGGAATGTATACAGGATTTGTATATTGGGTGATTAATTATTTAATGAATTGTATTATTAGAACTGTTTCAGAACCAAGACTGTTTATAAAGGTTTAATTCAACTGAAATATCCTTCTATGGCTTTTGACTTCCATAAACTCAGGGGTAACGTCTACGTGGTTAACTAAGACTGGAGGGGTCACAGATTGAGCATTACTTTACTCCCCGCCTTAAGGTTGGAGGTTAAAATATGACACCCATGTTAGGAAGACAGAAATGTAAACTAGGAAGAGCATATGGACAAGGGGCTCCAGAAAACTGGGGGCAGCATAACTCGAACTGAACAGGGCTCTACGACAACTGAGAGGCAGAGGGGAAGAGGGTCATTCATCTGTCTCAATCCACCGCAAGACACACTTTAAAGCAGAAGGCACTTACAGGAAACTCCTTAACATGCTGGCTAAAAAACAACAGAAATACCAAGAAGCATTGAGCAATGCAATGAAAAGCTTCAGACAGAAAAATGAAATTTGCAGCTTACTAAATGTGGTTTTGTTTGTTTTCTCCTTAATTGTTTCACTTACTGTCAGTTTTTAAAATGGCCAGGATCTTTGTGTGCCCTGTTTTTTATTTTTTATGTATTCTTTGCATCATTCACTTGGTCTCTGAATGCAAAACAATTTGCCGAGATCCACCCCAAAACCCCGAAGAGAGATGAACTGTGTCCAGTCTACGGTTCTCTGGGTAACTTTCATCAATGGCAGCTGAATCAATAACAATTTTTCTTTTCTCCTTTCCCAACGAAACACAGATGGAGGAAAATGAAATCATGAAGACCCCCCTGCCCAAACTGTGCTTAAATTACATTTGTGACACGAGTAGGCGAAACAATTTTTGCCGCAGCCTGAAATGAAAGTAAAACATCTATCCATTGCAAGGGCAACTGACAACTGCCTGCCTATATCCTGTCCCAATCTGTATTAGAAAACCGCAGACTTCAAATTATATTTTCTCCTACTTGCTCCTATTCTCAGCAGGACTCAAGAAGTTAAGCCCATTACCTCCTGGAAATCTTTAAATATAATGAAGTAACTAACTTGTTTTGAGAAAGTTACGCTCACTATTCCTCAGAGACTGGGGGGAAGCATCATGCATCTTTCCCTTCTGTAAAATCCTCATTAAAACTGGTCTCAGCAGACTTACCTTTCTCATGAGGTGGTAACAAAGGGCTGGGAGAGAACTTACCCTAAAGCAGGAGTAGATTGCTGATACAAACATCACAGTCAGGAGGATGAGGAAACAGGTCACGTAAAAGCCAATCATCAGCGGTGAGCTGGGAGAGAGACGGAAGACAGTAGTTAGTGGAGAGGCCTCACAGTTCACAGAAAAACAAATGATATGCGTTGGAGACTAAGATGTACTCAATGATTGAGTAGGTCTTAGACTCCAATGCATATACTTTGTTTTTCTGTGGTTTCCACTCTTTGTTTCATGGGTTACCTCATGATTTGTGTGTTTGATCGCTGTGTCTTTACTGTGCTTTTTCCCCAAGGTCCCCTCGGGTAAACGCTTCTGAAGTAGGTCATATTTAATGACGGAAAATATCACAATCTACATTTATATCAAATAATGTGAGACACTTACTGGATCGTGAGTAGCATTATTTAAGATAGAGGTCACCTCACTCTAGTGACAAGCCATTATATATATATATATATACACACTCACCTAAAGGATTATTAGGAACACCATACTAATACTGAGTTTGACCCCCTTTCGCCTTCAGAACTGCCTTAATTCTACGTGGCATTGATTCAACAAGGTGCTGAAAGCATTCTTTAGAAATGTTGGCCCATATTGATAGGATAGCATCTTGCAGTTGATGGAGATTTGTGGGATGCACATCCAGGGCACGAAGCTCCCGTTCCACCACATCCCAAAGATGCTCTATTGGGTTGAGATCTGGTGACTGTGGGGGCCAGTTTAGTACAGTGAACTCATTGTCATGTTCACGAAACCAATTTGAAATGATTCGACCTTTGTGACATGGTGCATTATCCTGCTGGAAGTAGCCATCAGAGGATGGGTACATGGTGGTCATAAAGGGATGGACATGGTCAGAAACAATACTCAGGTAGTCCGTGGCATTTAAACGATGCCCAATTGGCACTAAGGGGCCTAAAGTGTGCCAAGAAAACATCCCCCACAACATTACACCACCACCACCAGCCTGCACAGTGGTAACAAGGCATGATGGATCCATGTTCTCATTCTGTTTACGCCAAATTCTGACTCCACCATCTGAATGTCTCAACAGAAATCGAGACTCATCAGACCAGGCAACATTTTTCCAGTCTTCAACTGTCCAATTTTGGTGAGCTTGTGCAAATTGTAGCCTCTTTTTCCTATTTGTAGTGGAGATGAGTGGTACCCGGTGGGGTCTTCTGCTGTTGTAGCCCATCCGCCTCAAGGTTGTACGTGTTGTGGCTTCACAAATGCTTTGCTGCATACCTCGGTTGTAACGAGTGGTTATTTCAGTCAAAGTTGCTCTTCTATCAGCTTGAATCAGTCGGCCCATTCTCCTCTGACCTCTAGCATCAACAAGGCATTTTCGCCCACAGGACTGCCGCATACTGGATGTTTTTCCCTTTTCACACCATTCTTTGTAAACCCTAGAAATGGTTGTGCGTGAAAATCCCAGTAACTGAGCAGATTGTGAAATACTCAGACCGGCCCGTCTGGCACCAACAACCATGCCACGCTCAAAATTGCTTAAATCACCTTTCTTTCCCATTCAGACATTCAGTTTGGAGTTCAGGAGATTGTCTTGACCAGGACCACACCCCTAAATGCATTGAAGCAACTGCCATGTGATTGGTTGATTAGATAATTGCATTAATGAGAAATTGAACAGGTGTTCCTAATAATCCTTTAGGTGAGTGTATATATATATATATATATATATATATATATATATATATATATATTCCTGTCACAACAAGAAATAGACTGTGGGACAAAAGAAACATCATGTTTGTTGACATCATGATGAATAGTCTCCTAATTGTGTAGCCTTTTATTTGGAAAGAACCGATTTTGAAGGCAAAGTAATTTAAAAACAAACGCATACATACATGGATACATACACACTGAAAAGAAACGGGGGTTTTGGGTAGCTCGGCTCGGCTCGACTCACCGCGGCATAATAATGATCTGTATGAAGCAGATGAAGAGGAAGACGAGCGAAGCGCAGGCCACATACGCGCCAAACCTGTCATCCACCTGCTTGGAGTACTGCCAGGAGGGACCGGGAGAGAGAGACGACAACACCAGCGTTATTGCAAACTCATCCCACACCTGACAGGAGACAGAACTATATCCTCATTAACGAGATGCCTTTATGTTCATCGTGAATGATCCCAGTCTGCACAAGGGCCGACAACATCATCCATCCAGCCTGAGATGTTGGGGCACTTTTATCAGAGGCTAAATACTTATGGATTTCACATTATTAACAGGGACTCTGTGAGTTCCTCCTCAACTCTTTTTCCTGTAACAGTGACTGTTCTCAAAGTGTGGAGAAATCCATCAGATGTTCAAAGCAGTGGCACCTGTCAAATTTAACAGTTCAACCAACTACCCTGCAATGGTTTAAGATGCATCTGACTCTCGTTATTTCAAAATGATTAGCTCCCACATAAATTAAATGAAAAAAGGGGCCTTGTTGGCTACCAAATATGTTTTTAAGAGTTCCACAGATGTGTGTTTTGAAAGTGCAGGTTTGCCCATTAATGAAGCTATTAAACATAAAGCATATTTTAGAGATAGGATCACCAAAAGTATGTGCCTAAGAGGGGCAATGCCTTTTCTCTTGGCAGATGTCACTGTAATTGAAGTACAGAGCTCAAAAAATGACAATTCTGGGCTAATCCCGACACCCTCTGTTCCCTGACCGAATGCAATACTGCTTTCCACAAATCAATCGAATCCACGCTAGAGAATGACAGCGCCGACTACCTGACTGCTAAACTAAACATAGAGGGAATTATTTTACCTTTTTCTCCAGGTCTGGCTCCCTAAATGTCAAGAGGAACTTCTTCACGTGCTCAGAGCGCAGCCGGTCGATGCTCCTGGCGTCGATGGCGCGGCCCAAAAACTCGTCCACCTCGTCTTCCGGGTTCATGTTTTCTTGGGTGTTTCTGAAAATGAAATGCCTAGATAACACAAGACGTGATGATTTTTTTTTTTTTTTTTTTTTAAACAGATGAGGCTTTTCTTTTTATGTTTTAATTGACGGTGCGGCCTTTATAGATCAGTTAAGTCATCAGTTAAGTGTTTGTTATTGGCAGACACAGACCACGGCGGCATTTACTTTAAAAACACAGAAGCAATTAAATATGATGGCTAAGATTAATTAGTTTTGCTGCTTGTTTTCATAACTATATATCATGCATACAATAAAACTGCTACTCAAATTACACTAAATAATTTAGCATCTCTTGTAAGGCACTTAAAAGTACAGAAGAGCAAATTAAATCCTAGCTGATATAGTCACTGAAAAACAAGGGTTATTCTCCATGAATTTGGGTCATGCATTAATAATCAAGGTATGGTAATTAAATGCATGGCGTGTGAATTTGGAAGATACTTCTGGGCGAGTTTTCTTCATTTAAATTAATATGCATTATAAGCAAACACTTTTAACTGCCAAATTATTCCATCAGAGGTCATTTGTAACAGACTGTAAGGATTTATGTAAGGAATAAGAATCAATAAGAAATATACATAGCCTAGATGCTAGAAGACGTTTTAATACCAAACTGCTGTTCTGCTTCAGGGTAAAGTACTGTGATTGCGAACAGAGATGAAGGGCACGATTCCCTAATTCATTTTACTGTATGCATGTTCTGTCCCCTACATTGCCAAGACCTTATTCATGCCATGCACCAACACTACACAAGCAACAAAGGAGGCATATAGTGTGTGTTTTAAAGAATATGCAAGATTAAGGCTTAGTTCCCAATGATTTTACATTCAGTGGAGGACAGATCTCCAATTTCCCCACCTACTGAATTAGATACGATCACGCATGAGGAATCACAGCAGAGATGTCTCGTTGACAGGAGGAAATCATGTCAGAAAAGCAGAAAGCAAGTGGTAAAAATGCACGTTTTGTTAATGTGTATATTTGCTGAAAGGAAATGTGTTTACCTTTGCATTGTTGCGTTTTTTTTGGTGTGTGTGTACAATTTGGCTCGGCAATGAAAAACACATCTAGTATATCTTGACACATCTCTGATGTATGTTCTTATATTCTGTGATAGGTGCTCGGCATGTATTTATGTCAACATGCTATACATTGAGTAATTCAGTGATGTGCTGGCTTCACAACTTCCTTCTGCCCATGCGAGAGACGTCAAGTTTTAATGTAGTAGCAGCCATTAGCCATCACCATAATTCAGAGGAACACGGCGTTTATCCACTCACTTGTCCTTGGGATCCTCAAAGCCCTGGGACGGGAAAAAAGAGAAACACGTGTTATTAGTGATCGGGACTGACCTTGAATTGCTCTTCCAAAAATACAAAGCCCCATGTAAGGTAGTTTAGTGTCTCTACACACGGCAGACTAATCTTGCCACAAAACAGACAACCCTTGTGTCTCGTCTCTGTCAAGGCTGTCAGTATTAATAAGAAAATTACAAAAAATAAAATGAAAAACTATATATAAATAAACAAAAAGTGCTGTGCTGTCCTGTTTGACCGAAAGCTGCATTTTTAAATTTATTTAGCTGCATTTGAAAGCAAGAGTCCCTGCATTTATCCAAATAATGTCTCACAACACGTCTCTCAAACTCTGGTATGTTGATAGTTTTGACACAAGATCTGCAGTTAATTGTGATTTTCTGAACAGTCAATACCATTCAACCATAAACCAGAGGTACATTGACAGAAACAAATCCCACAGCTGATGCAATACCTCCATCTAGTGGAGAATTGGTAAAACAGCCAGATGAAAGGTTTTCACGATTATCACCATAGAAGTCAACCACTAAGATTGTTTTTAACATGAAGGAGTACAGTTCAAATCTGCTAACCTTATCTCATACCACATGCCTATTAATACATATCGGTCATGTGTTGTTATTGTATAGCTGATATTTTTAGAAACTGAACTATATTTTGAAACGTGTCCGTACATCCCCATTTGAACAGCGAAGATGAAAGAAATACTAATATTAACTGAGCCCTTAAAAGGAGTGAAGAGACATGAAACACAGACACATTCCTCTGGTTTGGGTCAAGCTAAACTCTCCATTAACAGGGAAACGGAAGACCAGCTTATTTGCGTCTTACACCTCCGAAACCTTCCCTAAAAGCTTTTTACATAAACACGGGAGATAAGGAGAATTACTCTGTCTACACATGAAAACTGGAGTGAAGAAGATCCGCACATCCCTTTAAAGACAGCATTACTGATGATGTGTTTTAACGCAGGAGATATGGGCAGATATGAGACATTTTGATTAGTGTTTTTCCATTCGTTAGGATTGACCAAAACTAAGTTGTGTTTTTTCCCCTGAATTCTCTTCAGATCTGTTTATTGATATATATATATATATATATATATATATATATATATATAGCACTCAGCGTAGGCTTGGGCTCCTGTGGTTAGAATCGCTTATGATGTCAGATTAGTTAGTTAAACATGTATTTATTCATTAAAAAACAAAACAATAACAACCCAACCAACAAGATTTGTTCTCACCACGTCCTTCTTTTAAGTCAAAGCATTACACAAAAGCACATTAATTATTCTACAGGGGCCCCGTGTGTCCAGTTTTAAGAGCGTGCTTTTAATGTAAGGCTACTGTTAATAATAATAATAAATGTATGATCTGTACATGATATCTCTGTGATATGATTGAATAAATTAATTTAACAAAACGAAATACAACTGGTAAGGACATATATTAGTGTAGAGCCAGTATTGTGGTAAGTTAGTGAACCACTGTCACACGCACAATTAGATTTCAAAAACCAATTATATTTTCTGCCGTGTGCCTGTGAAATAAGAACAATGTGACCTGCCAAATCAGTGCTTTCACACCTGGGGCAAACTGTCCATTTGCAAAAGTGATGCAAGTTAATGAAACATCAAAAAACAACATGGCACTAGCTGGACAATTAGATATAGATATTCACACACAATATTCGGGTGCTATTCTTTGCCAGGTACCTTTTCTATGTCTATGATTAGTGTGGCATTAGGAACACACTGATCATATCATATCTTTCCAGTTATAGCTCAGAATGCCACTACAACTGTATTTGTCAAATGAACAGCTATGCATAGAGGGCCATGATTGGTGGGCAGCAAAATGTGACTATGAGTGATGAGCACTAAAACGAATCACTAAACTTAGGGTTTAAACTCAGGCATGAGACAATAATGTATTATTCTAGATAAGCTTGTACTCAAAGACCACATTAAATTCTTCCTACATGAGAAAAAGGCCTTTTAAAAGTAAGAAAAGTGAACACTGCCATAAAGAGAGAGCAGACTGTCATCATTGCGTTGGAAACATTGTAAAACTCCAGTCTGATATGAAGGAAAACATGTAATTCTTTGTATTAGAAAAATTGATAAGTGATAGATATTCCCTAAAGACGTGTAAATGTGTTTTCCCCGTAAATTGTCCCTCCCGTCCCTCCTCGCTTCAGCAGGGTAAGATTATCGAAAAAATGGGATGTGAAAAAAGCAATTACTGTAGCTATGTGTTCGAAAAACAAAAAGGTCACATTTAAAGTCCATGTGAGTGCATAACAGCATCATTTATAGAGATAAACAACAGCAATGGGTGACTCATCATGTGATTGATTTAAATCAGTAGGTGGTCTAAAAAAAAAAAAAAAAAAAACAATGTGGTCATTTTCACTGTCTAATTTCTTAGATCTGTGGTGAATTTTAACGAGGTTTTTGCATAGCTACACTTCATTTTATTATCTACAGCTAGAATGTATGTATTTCATATGTGCTACCTACACTGATTATATAAGCGTTCCCACCACTATGAAGGAGTATTTCCTTTAGAACATTAAAAGTATTTAAAATGATTTTAAAATGCATACATTTCCTCGTCCCTTCGTGCTTTTGTGCTCACAGAGAGGAAGGCTGTTGCTTGCATGTATTTAAATATAAAGACAAGGAACTTCAAGGATGTAATGAAGGATAGTGCTTTCCTTCCATGTCCCCTGTTGCTTAAGCACTGCGAATCCAACACCCACAAGCCTCTCAGATACAGACCTCACCCACACCCCAGTAACACCTTTACCGTAAATAGAAAAGATTTGTTAAAGCCAGGAAGTATAAGTATAATATAAGAGTAACTATCGGTTTCATGATAACACTGGCCGTATGCCATTTACAGCTCTTACCACAGTAATGATAAATTATATTTTAAAAAGAGAAGAAAAGCCCGGTGCAAGTCACAGCAAGTTCTAATTACAGATTGGGAAGTTCCTGATTAAATCCCTAATGATGCCATACAAATTTATGCTGTGCTTTTTTAATCAGCCTTTTCTCCGTGGAACAGCACAATAATTGGAAGAAAACCGTACTGGAAATAAGTGCTGGACTCTAAAAAGGGGAATGAACTTCAGTTTGAATTTCACTGGATGCAAGAAAATATGATAGCAGGTCTGAGACTAGTTTCCAAGAAATAAACTGAATTTGGGTGGAATAATTCACAAATACTAAAAATGCTGAGGATGTCTAATGCAAAGAAAAGCATTCATGCTAGTTTGTTTACCAGGCGCTATCTCCCTGTGCAAACACGAATAAGAGAACCAGGGTTATGTTTTGTGCATCTGCAGTTTCTACCATCACAACCTTTTAGACCAGCTTGTTTTATGCCTGCAGGCACCAGAAAGACATTGTGAAGGAGAACATTTGACCGCAGTTGTATACGAGGTCTCCAATCCGACCTTAAGTAACTCTCTTGCCGTCACTTTGCCTTCTTTCCTGTTCGATACGCAGGGCTTAGGTGGAGGCACTTATTATTCAAACATAATTACACAGACAGGGTTACACCAGTGCGAACTAATTTCCTGTGGGACACTTCCTCGAGCTGAACAGTGTAATTGGTCCGGGTCCCTGACTGAATTAGGACTTGGAAAATGAGACGTAGTACTTATAATACATGCCGGAATTTGGATAAAATAATAAAAAAATACAATAATTTCCATATCACCGACATGACAGCAGCATAAAGTAAGGTTGTACAGATCAAATAGTGTTATTACTTTATTATATTGATTTGAGATCCAATTAAACATTTTCCCCCCAGTGCATTCATTAAGAAACTTGGATGATTTCAGGGGTGGGATGGTTCCCCTGCTGGTAGAGAAGAACCGGTCCAATAACCGGCACCCTTACCATTCTCTTCATTTCCTTGGAGACCTGGTGGGCGCTCAGGTGGTTGTAAAAGGGCCGGTCAGAGCACCAGTGCGACGTGTTGTGTGTGACCGAGTTGGTGCGCTGCCTGTTCATCTTGGCTATCATGGCCTTCTCTTCCTTCTGTGAGCGAGAGAAAGGCAGGCCACGGATCATAATAACGTACATATCACAGAGACGCAGCATCAAAAATCACGGCCATTGCAGGTCGAGCTTGTACCCAGGAGACATTATTTTGACTGGCTCAGACACACAATAAGCCCATGTCCGCTGTAGACGTGACCCACAGAGCTACAGCCAGAGAAAATAACTTGGCACAGCAGTGGTGCGGTGGGTCTTGCGCTCCCTGGATGTTGTGATCGGATCCTGGTGTCCATTACAATAGTACAGTAGGTTAACTGGACCTTCTCAATGTCACTAACCACCCCCCAGTGTGAACAATGCATCTCTGATCGAGCATTGGTGTCTTTTCAAAAGTCAAGTACTACACACACAAATGACAGACAACAGAGACCTTCCAGTCTTTTTTAAGGGTCGCCTTTCAAATACACCATAGCTATGCAAATTCCCACGTCTCTTGATATCATTAAGAGGAAGTATGTAGAACTATCTGGACAGATTTTTCTTTTTCTAATCGCCTGTCTGATATTATCGGTTTTCATAAACCTAAACATCGGTCTAGGAAAGTAGGTGCTGATAAAATTTACCACACTGTACCTTATCTGTGTGTGAAATTCATTGCAATGAGTGAATAATGTTCAGTATCTGTTACAACAAAAAGACCATGTTATTAACGATGTATGTTAACGACGCTGTAAACGAGAAGATGTGATATTTCTGTACCCCCAAAGAGGAGACTGCAAAGAGAAATTAGCTTTCAAAGGAGGACAAAAGAGGAGGTAGGGCAGGTTTGGAAATTCATACCCGTTTTTGACTGCAGCCAACGATGAGGTAGGTTTCAATGTTATGCTTCTTCAAGTAGGCGTTCCTCTCCCCCCCGAAGCCCGGCTCTACGTCGTAATCCCCGTTCAGGTAGTTCAGCGTTGCCTCCGTTATATGGATACGCCTGAGAAAACGGGAGCACCAAGGTTGTGCGATTTGAAAAAAAAAAATAATAATAATCATCACAGACTTTTTACGCTGGGTTCCAGAGGGCACAATTAGCTTTGGTATTTTAGCCTCCTGACAAACACAAAGATCTGAGATTGTGTGTGAAGGCATAATTAGTTTTAATGAATACAAACACAGTAACTATGTGGTGTGGAATGGTTCATTTTACGAAAACCATCTGAGGACTTATATCTTCTCTGTGGCACAGAATGACAAAAATAGAAAAGTTATCCAAGGTTGTACGAATTAAAAACAATTTATCCAGATAATGCAATGGCAAGGCCTGGTGGCTCGGGGAGAAAATTAATTAACTCATTAATTGGTCTGTTAATTCAAGATTCCTAGTCACAGCACCCGTCCAAATTCCTCCATTAGAATGTACATCCTCTAAAAGCATTAAGTAGGGTGCAGGGGGAACATTTTTGTTCGATAATTATAACAACTTGACTCTCCAAAGCATGACAATGGACTCGTACAAGACATTGTTATTATTTATTACTCAGCAGACATCCCTATCTCTTGCAGCCTACAGCTATCTGAGAACATGCCCATTTGAAGAAAGGGTGCAAGAATGCCATGAAAATAAAATCTACAACTTCAGACATAACATGTAGTAGTTTAGTTTTCAATGAGATGAAGTACAAAATACAGTGCACCATTCAATTTAGAGACAATTGAGGGGTAGATCCTATTAGAGCAGGGAGTTTGGCTATAGATGCATCAGTCTTGCATGTAATGGAGTGTGCAGTTACACACAGAACAGACGCAGTTAGTAATTCAGGCCGTTTAAATGCAAGACTTTATTATGGAGCCATAGTAGGCAATCGCGGGCGGGAGAGAACAAGTAAAACACACCCAGCTTTGCCTCCTGCTTCCATCTGGTTGGCCAGGGTCACGTCGTTGGACCAGACGTCGAACTGCCACTTGCGCAGCCCCAGGACGCCGCAGTGCACGCGGCCGCTGTGGATCCCGACACGCATGTTCACGTTCACCCCGGTCACCTCCCTCACCAGCCTGGCCGCCGTACATACGGACACACAAACACACAAGGTTGTCAACAGGAAGTCAAAACCACAGCACACAAGGGGTGGAATCCAGATTTTTTTGTGCATCTATAACATGAAAGAGAGACACACGCCAAAGAGGCTGACTCCTATGAACCGCGTAGTCGTCTTCGGCTCAGATGCGTGCCGTCGCCAACGAGACCGAAAGATCAGAATGTTCTGCCTCTCTTCTGAGACAGCGACAGATTACAAAAAGTATCAATTCTTTTGCCACTCAAGGTGAGTGAGTAAAAGGACCCTATTGAGGGTTATGAGGAACAGTCAGTGCTGCTGCCATTTCTATAGCTGTTCTCACTCGAGAGGAAATTCGCAAGATCTGGTTTCCAAGGACAGGCTGAACTTCTTAGTCTCCGAGTCCTTAACATGTGTAAGAACCCGAGAGGCACATGAAGTGTATATTAGTCTCTGCACTCTTGTCATTTTCTTATTGACACCCATAACAATTCTGCACACAATGAATTAGGTGAACACAAAAACGCACTTACTGCATTAACTCTGCCTCAAGGTGGGATTCATTGAATATGATCTGATTGGATTCTTTTCAATTAAAAACCTACAATTTAGACAGGCTGCCTCCTCCTTCAAACAAACAGGTTGATTTACAATCCAATTTCCCTTCACATTTTCTCAGAGGTGACAGAACACGGATCCACAGACAGAACAATTATGCCGTTCTGATGGCAAAACACAGTAATTAAAATCATAGCTACAGCACTAGCAGCGTGTCATTTAATAGAGAGATGATTTCCACTTGTGAAATCAACCATCTTTGTGTAACTCAGCTATAGGGTTAGGGCTGGGCTGAAGTAGTTCCCCCCCCCCCCCCCCCTTTTTTGTAGCCACACTCACGAGATTGCCTCGATCATGTCAACTCCCATCTCCACACAGCAGTGCGCGTGGTCGGCCCTGGCCTCCGGCAGCCCAGACACACAGTAGTAGCAGTCACCAAGGATTTTGATACGTAAACAGTGGTTCTCCTGAAGAAAGGGAGAGAAAGGGGCAGAGAGAGAGAGAGAGAGAGAGGGGGGGGGGGGAAATACATTACTTCATACCAAAGAAAGCTTCCCTTTTAAGGATGTATAACATACTAAAATGCTGATGAGAAAATTATTAATTCAGACAAACATAAACATAGATCATCAAAGCAATGGCAGTGGGCCACGAGAAAATAATAAAAAAAACATCACACACATTTCTGGAAATTCAGACAGAGCCATCGGGGCCCAATTCGTCTTAAGAGCTTGCATATGGCAGACCTAATTCAGGGTTAGCTTTTTTCCTAAATACTGTCTGGTTCACAGTAGAGGCATCGCCAACTGCATATGCTGTGCCAGTAGTGGGTGGCCATGGCCACAGAGTGTTCTGGTTTTTCTTCTACCTCAACTCCCATTTATTAAACTGAACCATTTGCTAAGTTGAGCCAGGTAAGCATTGTTTCCCGGTTGCGGACAGGAACAGGGCCTCCAGACCTGGTTTCACTCTTCCAAGCAGAGACCGGGAACATAAACCATGTCTGGAGATTGATGGGAGGTAGGGGGGACATTGGAAGCACATCCCTAAATAGGGTGTATGAAGCATAGAGTAAAGTCAAAGTAACGTTGGAGAAAATACACCCTAAACATTAGACAGGATTCTTGGAACGTCGACGGCCTCAAGTTCAAAGAGGAGCATTATTACTGAAACACTGTAGTATCTAAAGAGCAAGACGGAGAAAAAACTACTACATAAAAGACAACTTGATATCACTGGAATATTCGGAGATGCATCTAGATTTAAATGAATCAAATGATGCCATCGGAAATGCAAAGGCACTGTGCTTTCTAATCTCCAGAGCACGTCTACCTCTCACAATGTTCTTCAGAGATGCTAAAGTCTAATAACATCCGTCGATTAGCTCTCTGAACCAAAGACATGAGCTAAAAGTCATTTTCTGAAAGTCAGGACATTATGAACAAATTATTTCTTAATCTCGTGTGTGAACTCTGCTAACCTGATGTAGTTAAACAAACAGATAGCATGTTACAGTGTTGCTTGGAAAGAAAAAATAAACAAAACCCACCAGCAGAGCACTTAAAAAAAAAAAAAACAGAATCACTCGATAAGTGTCTCGTCAAGTCTCTGAGTCTAAAGTGAAGCCAGTTAATCTTATAATTAAAGGATTGTGGCAGGTTTTAACGTATTAAAAGTATATCACCCCGTACTGTTTTTGTTTTGAGTGAACTGAATATGCGTCTGCAGCTGAAGAGAGTGTACGTGTTTATTTTGGCATGGAAAAAATACATCTGCAATACTTTTATAACTGTTTTTGAATGGAAGACTGTTTATTAAAGCTGTTGCTCCCCAGGGCTAACATGAGGATGGTGCTCTGAGAATCTCATGATTGTCATATAACCGTATGCCTCAGTTTAAATAAGGACGCCTCACAATCCCTGCTAGGGTTGAAGAAGAGAAAACGGTCTGATGGTCCTTGAACTTAGGGAAATGCATGTCAGTGAATACAAGGAAGTGACACCAGCAAAATCTGCCGGATAGATTTAAATGAACCAATGTCAGGAGAACATTGGGGGTGGGGGTACTCAGAGTCTACAGAGACTCATTACAGACCCAGAACACAATGAGACATGGGAAATAATAGAGAAGATTGTTGTCTTGTGATAATTAGATAAATTAGCTCAGGAATTCAAAGACTGCATTTGATTGCCTCATTATAAAAAAATACATCTTAGTATTTCCGCTTGAGAAATAAATTAATAGAACTGCTGACCTCAATAACCAAGTTACTTTGGGCTGGGACATTTTTCCAAAGTCCTTAAAGGAAGACGGTACCTGGCGTGCAAACTCCCTAATTTCTCATTGTCTAGACACAATCGAAAAAGGAATAAAACAAAAGCTACTTATATGCATGGTCATACTTTGAAAAGTGAACAATTAAAATGAAGGGAATTGGGATTCTGCAAAGCGCTAGGCCTTAACAGGAAGTGGCCCTCGACCATAATTAGGTGATTCGCATCTGAAAGAGACTTCAGCCCAAGAAATACTAATACATGAACTCTTCCACAGGTATTTAGGATATACAGCACCTATAAAAATGTAACAATTTGCATGAGGTTAATAAATCGGGGCGGGGAGGAAGGAATCAACCGCATTTCAATTGGTTTCAATCAAATCTATGGACTAATATGAGGCCTCTTCGATAACAAAGATGAAGAAGAAAAGATTACCGCGGCTAGTTTGTCAAATCTAGCAAACAGCTCATTCAGTGTCATGACCAGCTCCTGGGCCGTGCATTGTGAAGCCAGACTGGTGAATCCCTCAATGTCTGCAAAGAGGATGCTGCAAGAAAAGATAAGAAAACATACAATTAAAGCAATGCCACGGATAAGCTCATGCCGGGCTAACGACTTCAGTTGACAATATCAATGTGCATCTCAAAGTACATTCTTAAAACAGCAGACAGGTGCTGTATTACATCCAGTGAAAGATGTGCGTTTAGCTGACCGCAATAAGTGACAATAATTGACTACGAAGGCATAGCCGGTGGAAATACTTCATTTATTTTCTAGTCCGTGTATTTTGCCAGGTTTCACTAAGCAGATGATCTATTGCCGTTTCTCATGTGTCACAATATTTCTCTCCCAGGAGGTGAGGATAAACATTTAACTGTGAACAGATCGGAGGCACTACACAAAACGGGATGCAAAAAGACTGATAACAAATATAACTCAAGCTCAATGTAAAATCAAATCAAATCAAGGACAATTTGAGGCAAAAAAAACAAAAAACAAAAAACAGTTAGGTTTTCAGTCAGGTTTTATAACATGCACTGTATTTCTTTGGCTCTGAAGAAATGTCAAAACTTCCAAAATCAGCAGGATGTGTTTTCGTGGAATTCAGTCATTCAGAATATACTCAATTGCAGTATGGATTATTATTATTATTATTATTATTATTATTTTTTAAGAGTATGTAAACACACGAATCCGCATCAAAGGCCAGAGATACACAGGAAATATAAATGCATTTTTTAATGGTTGCATAATACATAAATACAATAAAATAACAAAAATGAATACTGTGTAAGGAATCAACAGATCTTCCTGGAAAGAGGAGCTAAAAGAAAAATGCAAGAGGATCTAGGATGTTTCTGGCCTGTTTCTGTTCACACACGACTCTCCAGTGCATTTCAAACTACAATACCTTAGAAGATCATGACACGTTTTCTACATACAGGCAACAACGTACAACAGCTTAAAATAATGATTTTTCCGATGTGCTAATGACAAATGTTTTGTTGCCAGTTAGAAAAGAAAATATAATGGTTGATTTCCATCGCAAATCAGCTTTGAAACAGAGAGACAGATGCAATCTTCCTGTTTGCATTATAAAAGTGTCAGACAAATCGCATTTTTAATCAGAAGACCAACAACATCAACAAATGTGACAAAGGGACCACGGTTCCAGTTTGTTGTTTCTGCGTATTGTGTTGCCACCAACAAAGACATGCAAATCATAATCAAATCACAAATGCAAATGAGACAGAAGGCACAGTTTCCTGAAATTCCTTTCTAAATATCAGAAACAATATTCTTTCCATAGTTCTAACACAGAGTCTAGAAAACCGATACATATGGTCCACTATCAGCCAAATGCCATCCATCACATTGATAAACAAATATTAAGACCATTTATTCCTTATACATCTATTTTGCATGAATAGAAAGCAGGTTTTGTTCTTCCCCTGTCGGTCTCTGTGTGACATTTGACTGCACACCTACACCTGGTCTTTGTATGCAATGTTTTTGTATGACAGGCCCCTCACATTGAAACTGTACCTTCGAGACCTTTCCTTCTCACTTATTTATAGACCAGGTTATTGTAGCGGCTCAAAGCAAGGACTTCATTTGTAACGTCAGGAAACTAATTCAAACAACCTAGCAAGCGAACTTCAACTGCCGGTCAAGCTATACATCGACAACAAAGCAGAGAGGGTCGGCCTGGGCTGTAGGGTAGATGCTCATTGAGCTTGGGGTACTTTTTCATTCCAAAAAGGGGTCCTCCTACAGAAGTCACTGGTGTATGTCTGGCCAGTTTTACACCGTCCCTGGCCAGCTGGCCACAGTACAAATCAGAGACATCTGAGGGACTGCTATTTTTCCATGACTTAATCTTGTTTAATTTGTTTTGCAATAAAAGGAGACTTTACTCGTGAGACATCTGTGAACGGATTACTTGGAAGACCTTGTCGGGGGTGTACGACATAAATAAAGCTTTTCTATGAATTCAGCTCATAGAAAAGAGTCGGGCGCAGTTGCAAATGTCTCTATATGGGCAACACTTTCAAAATGTAGCCCCATACAACATTTTTTTAAACTGTAGTTGAGAACAGCCTTCTCCCCCTTATAGCTCATTGAGTGTTTATCCAGACTATGTTTCTTGAGAAAAGAAGTAAAGTAGAAAAAATTTGATGTTTTGTCTTGCACGTCGTTAGGAATGTACTGGCTTTCTTGCTCTACACTACCGTTGGATTTATATAGGTCTATCGGGCAAACTGAATGGATACCAAACGTGAAACAGTAGAGGTAACAGGAAAAGTAAAGCAAATAAAGTGTGCTGCCAGGGTTCTCTCAATAGACGACATGCACAAAACTGGAAGGCTTTTAAAAAAGGGCACTTTTTTATTTATTCAAAACAGACACGAAAATAATCTGTTAAAATGCAAATCACTTGCATTTCAAAAGCATAATCAGGGACGCTTACTGCTTGATGAATTCACACCGGGTTGTGTCTTTTTAATAAGAATACATTATTTGTAGGTGCCTTAACACCCTGATTTCCTGCATACCTTTCAGAAGCGCATTACTGATGCTTTCAACACATTCCTCTCCCACTTTGTTACAAAACAACAGCACAATGTGATCAACGTCCTCCTTTCTCTCTCACAACTTTCATCTTTGAGGGTCTTTCTGCAGGCGGATAAGATGAGCTCCTCACATCCATTTACATTAACTGAAATCTGTATTCACTTAATTTAATTTATGATATGCTTACTTGGCTACTGAACGAGATGTAAAAATGCAGTGGATCTAACCATATCGATGTTTAGTTTTTCTGCAAAGCAACATGAGTTCTGATGTTCACATTACCTTCCACATAAGAGTAATCAACGTAATATGACATACTCTGATAATGTGCTTAATACAATAGAAAATTAGGGAAGGAGGACAATTGTAGTGTGTTATCATGGTAATGTTTGACCGTACAGGTTTCTGTCCATCTTTTCAATTTTGAAACTCTGAAACTTATCATGGTGACACACTTTAATTTTGCCAAAGTAAAAATCACCAGCATACAAAAAAAAAACATGCTAAACATTCAAATAATTTTCATGATGAGTTATGTTTTATTGTAAACGTCCTGCTCTGTTCCCAGTGAGAGATTACTGCTTAATTTCTATATAAACAGAAAGACCCGAAATAGAAACACATTTCCATACTGCTGCTATTCATAACCTATAAATCTAATCCTGGTGCCTCCGATGACAGTGGGATTAAAAGATCTAGAAATATTCTCTCAGAGAAAATGCGAAGCTCCCCGGACGGAGATTCAGGCTTCCAGTTACTCTCACCTAAAATAAACACTCTAATAGATGGATATAAATAGCTCCTTTAAAAGTAATTTATGTAATGGGGGCTGTCTGACTCACCTGGCTGGAGCGGCATATTGGGCAGCTTTACTTTTTCCTCAAACAAAGGCCTTCAAATTTATATTCATTTATTTTTTCTGCCAACAATGTTATGAATTAGTAGTGGAGCAAAGTGCCTGCATACAAATAAATATCAGCTCTATGACGTGGTGTAATACTGTGCTGGATGTACCTGCAGGTCGTGATGCTGAGAGAACCATCATATTGAATTAATTACAGGGTGGGGGTAGGGGAGGTGTTGGATTAATGAAACCCATCACAGTTATTTTATGGTTTCTGAAAACAATAAAACACTAACTTATTTCTAACTCTTTACGAGTAATCTGTTTAATTGCAGCTGAAGTCGGACTTCACTCAATCGAGGCCCAGTCTGATTATATAAAAGTAATGATGAGACCAACAGTCCACTTTACTATTTATTTGGACATAATAAATCTATTAAAGACTTCTGCGAGGAACAGACATTATTGGGATGTTTGCATAAGAAACCGAAACTATCTGTAATGTATATAAAACTACGCCATTACCTACAACACTTTGACATGCTTCTGCTTTGCTCGATGGTGATAAAGGATACAAGACCCACAATGCAATGCGGAGACGAATGCATCACTGCTGCCACAATTCTCAGCTACATATTCCCTTAAGCTACTACAAACCATTGAACCATTGTCTAAAGGTGTAGGATACTTCCCTTTCTCTGTCCTATCCTGTCCCCACCCTCCACCTGACAGCCATAGTACAGCTGACAAACGCGACTCTAGAGATAAAAACAGGCTTTGATCTTCTCCACAATAAACTAACGATGGTCATTAACAATAACATTTATTTTCCGTGCCAGAGCCTATTCCTGGCTCCCTCCGGTTATCTCTGCAATATTCTCCGTCTCGATCTGCAGCCGTTTCAGATACCTACAAAGGCTGATGCTCTCGACTGTGAAGCTTGTAGGGCCCTGTGCTGAGTAGGAATAGCTCACCATGAATAATACATCATAGGTTTTCCAATTTTTTTTTTTTTTTTTTAATCGCTATACTAGCTTCTGGCTTGTTTCAGATCATTTCAACATCCTCCCTCCCACTCTCCCAACTCCCTTAAGGAGCAATCTTTTGTTTTCTTTCAACGAAGGTCTTGAGAGAAGCCTAACAAATCTGACCCTCTCTCACCGAGCTTAGAAATCGACCGTAGCCTCGCCATCCAGGATATTTAAAACTTCCTATAAGTTTTAAGAGTTTACAAAACTACACTGAACAGTGCTCTAATGATTTAGCTTTTTAATTGATTTCAAGCCCTAATAAATCTTTTGTACTTCTTCTCTACGGGCTCAGAAAGACTTACTCACTTTGTGTCACACTTTCGAAGGACTGTTGAAAGAGCTTATTTAGCTGCAGTAGTATTTCTGGTTCTGGCAATCATTCTGCACTGCTAAACCAAAAACAAATTCCTCATTGCCTTTCATTATGAGTTGAAGTCCTGCAATATGTGGTTGGATAATTACAAATGCCGGTGGGAACCCTTCAAATGGGACAGTGTACCAAGTGGCATATATTTGCCCCACCAAGTTAATCACCTGTGAATACAATGTCATCAACAATTTTTGTGTGTATACATTAAAATGACAATTCTCACCACTCCAGGTTATTAAAGTATTCATAAAAGAAAAGAAAAGGAACTGAATCATTTATGTTGCCACAGAAACAGCAAACACAAGGCCTACATAATTCATGACATTAAAATGGGATGTTGGCTTTACAACAGGGGCACGGTATGGATACACTGTGAATTGTACTCATGGGATAGCAAAAATGGGAAAGTTTAGGTTATAACTCAGAAACAGTGCATTTAAAACACCAGGAGAAGCTTTCATATTGTTCAGTTTAAAGGTCTGGACACAGATTATGTTTTGCAATTGTATTTAATCCTTATGAGGGCCTGATCCAATTGAATATGCATTTTTGTTAAGCAAACAGATTTAAGCACTGTGTGTTGATGAGCTCCCATAGTCATGGAATCAATGCAAAAAAAATTGCTTTCAAAGCTTTTTCAAAGAGTTATAGCAGAGTCTTCATTTGGTGTCCCATGAATACACAATAGGTGGTTTAAAATAAGGGACCTGGTTAATTGATTTAATGAAGGCTTATTTGTGAGGTAAAAAGCCAAGCTGTCATTTCCAAACTGACTTTGCAGGATCCACACTTAAATGAGGGTTTATTGTTCTTCCCTCGGTTGGACAGTCATCATTCTCTGTGGTTTTACTCATCTTCAGACTCTTGCCAAAATCGCGCCAACTTCCACAGTGACGAATGTGAAGATGGTGAAATACGTGGCGTCCTACTCGCCAGCTTCCACACAGGCAATGACTGCCATTTTGTGTCCCTCTCTTTGTGGTTGACAGTGAAATTTGCATTCGGGATGTGTTTTTGGTAACTGAGCCTTGCTTTTGTTTACTTACATGACTTAATGTAAACAAGCTTTAAATAAACAAATTATTATTTATTTTTTTGTTTGAAAGGCAAACCTGATTGTCGTTGCCTGTGCACCGAGCATTTCCTTGGCACAGGATGCGGCGTCTGTCCTTTCTGTTTCTTTTCATAACAATATGTTTTGGGAGAAATGCAACCTCCCTTCCAAGCTGCTACATTATTAACCAGGGAGTGAGTGACATGCCTGTACTTGCTCATGATGGCTCCTGTTGAGAAATCTTATATAACTGGTTCAATCTCTCAGTAAGGCCTGGGCTGAATCTGAAAGCTACATCATTATGAAAGCACATGGGAAGCTTTGGATCCCACATAACCTGAACAGTCCCGTGACGGGGGGGAGGAGGTTCAGAGAAGTGTGAGACTAAAGATTTCTCCATAACTGGATAAAAAGGACATAATCGTATCACTGCTTCTCCACCAAGGAAGACATTAAAAACAGAATGACCAGGTTTTTCCTCTGTGACCGTGGGTCACTGTGTGTCAGGGACAACAGCGATGGACAGGTCAAAGGCAAGCATTCGCAGGCTTAAAGAGAAAAGGGTGCTCTTTTAAATAATAATAAAATAAAAACTGAATTATGTTTTATGAAAGAGGAGACAAATCTGTCACCCATTAAAGGACTTCAACACAGAACTGTCATGTTTAACAATGAAAGTCCAAACAAGAGCACAGCGACTCGGGCATTGTGGACTTTCTTTCATATACAGGAAAGAATGTCATTAATATTATAATGCTCACATTAAAAAGAGGCAGTGGCAGTAACTTGAGTTTTTTGATGAATTGCTGAACTAATAACATGCAATGGTCATTGAGACCACTTCACCTGTGATTATGCAATAATACACACATGAACAACTTTTAATGGTTAGGTAAATACTTCACACAGCTTTTTCAGAACCTTTGCCAAGTAGTTTGTACAAACAGTGTCCATTTACTGTTGTGTCAGCTTATTACAAAGCACTAATTACGTAGTCTGGAATTGCATAGCTGCCCATTTGTAGAATATTACACACAATGTCACACAAGCATATAAAAAACAACTAATTTGTGATGTCACTCTTCAGATACAAAACTAACTCGTGCCCTCAATTAGCATGATTTTACTAATATATATATATATATATATATATATATATATATATATATATATATATATATATATATATATATATATATATATATATATGAGAGAGAGAGAGAGCACGCACGACAGAGCGCGAGTGAGAGATTGTGTTCTCCATGTTACATAAAATTTAAAAAAAGACATTCAAGATAGGATTATTATACTGACGATTTTCAGTTGGTTTAATTAAAAGGTCCTTTACGAGTTCAGTTTCATGTGACCATTAGGACACAAAGCATCTGTTTGATGGTTTAATCTGATTATGGCAAGTTGATATCCAAAAAAGATAAATAAACATATGAGACTTATAAGAGTAGTTAGATTTGGACTAATTATTGTATTCAGAGGATCCAAATCAACCAATAATCGAGAACAATCCATTTTATCCATCAGGTAAAATAATAATGTCATTACTGTGGAGAGAAAAAAAGTCACACAATAGTGGTCAAAAGAATATCAAGTTATACAACAGAGCTTTTTGGTCAATTCAAATGCATTTCAACAAACTTCTTATTCATGTGAAAACAGGTCAGGCAATGCGAGGGCAAGCTGCCCATCCTCTGTGACGGCCTGTCTGCTGTTCTTTGATTATGGTTTATTTTGGTCTAATTTGAGACAAGAAAGAAAGAAAGAAAAAAAAAACTGGCATTGCAACAGAGAGTTACAAAACATCCACTGATTTTTATGCTAGTCCCACAAGTCACTGCCTCAGCCTCCTGTGTACTATTGTTTCACATTTTAAACAAAACACAATTGTTTTCTCTTCTGTTATAGTTCCAGTTTTATGAATGAAGAATCTGCTTCGTTGTAATTTTTCCACAACCTTCCATGGAGAGCGAGAGCTCCTCAGCCGCTGAAGTTGAAAGCTTGATGCTTTTTTTAGTTCTTACTTATCACAGAATCACGGGATTAAGTTGTTTCCAATACGATTCGCAATTTTACAGGATGAAAGACTGTATAACTCAAAACAGTTGTCCACGGTAGCTCAAACACAAGACTCATCTAGCTGGGAATATCATTACTTTTTTGCGGAAGCAGATTCTAAATATAACAGGAGGCACATGCATCCATTTCCAAATTTAGAACTACTGATGATTTTAATTGGAGCATAAACAAATATGAGATTTAACGATAAATTAAAGTACACAAGCTTGAGCTATTATCAGGAAATCCCCACGGCAGTATATACTACAGCTTTATTCATTGTCTTCATTTTAATACTTGTGCGTAGTAGAGTTATATGAATAAATAAAAAAAGATAAAACCCTCTTCATCTAGACATAAATTGTAAGACATGGAAGATCATTTGACTGGAAAGGTTTCACTGAAACATTCCAGTCTGCATTGACAAATAATATATAATTCGAGGACAAATATATATGTTAGTGCCAATTGCCAAATGTACTTTGAAACTGCATTTGACAGATTTACCCTTTGGTCTGATGTAGTACTTACACAAACCACTAGATGGTAGCCATCCTATCCTCTCCATGAACTAAACTTAAATTAAAAGTTAAATTGGAAGTGTGCAAAAATGTATATAAACTCTTATTAGCAAGACGAGAAACTATGGGAAAACTATGGGAAATGCACTGCTTCCGATTCATCATGCATTTGATAAAAAAATATTACCCTTCCAGGAAGTAATAGTTCTCCTGATTACAGATTATGGGATAATTAGTGTGTGATGCTAACAAAATGGACACAATTCAGTTACGGTCTGCTGAAAATGATTAAAGTCAGTTTGTATGAAACATAATAGCAATATAATGTGTTTATTGACTTTTCCAAATAATGCATTTCGTTTATTGCTAAGGAATATGGTTGTAGATGCATGTGGCACAGCTTCCTGTTGCGATCCAGGCCTTCAGAAAACTAAACCTCCTCATCGAAAATGGAGTAAATGCATACAGCTGCACCAATCAAAACAAGGGGCGAAAAGGACTACATGGCTTTGGCAGGAAGTCCGATGCACCTAGATTATTTTACGAAACTGTTGCTTAACAAATTTAATTTATCTATATGCGTGGATATGACAGAATTGCGCTGTAGTGCCACAATACAGGAAGCGGTCGAAGGATTTTCCCGTGTTAAGGGGCTAAAATAAACTGAGAGAAATGTAAAATAACAATTAAATAAGGTAAAAATCCTGTGGAACTTCTAGCAAAATTCACTCCGAGAGAATTTGGGTAAAATGACCATTTCTCACAGAAGTGACACAATGCTTATCCAACAGTAGTTTATCAAGTCTCTCTCAGTTATTACAATGACAAAAACCTGTGATTATAAATTACAAACAAGCAGGGCATTTCCAGGACAACAGCTCTGATTTTCTCTCCCCCCATGAAGTCCGAAACAATAGGAGGTTTCTCCGCTTGCTGGAGGGAGAGGCCGCGCACGGCTCCACTCACCTCACGTTGTCGTGTTTCTGGATGTAAATCTTGTGGAACATCATATCCTCCTGCTTGGCATTAATGTCAGCTTTCATCTCCATGGCAACGTGGCGGGGAAGGACGGAGAGCAGGAGGCGTTCCTGTGTTTGGAAGCAGATGAAGAAATTACAGCCCCCCCGCTCCGCCACACGCTCCCGCTAATTGAGCTGCGATAACACCCTCGGCTCGGGCCGTACCGTGACGCAGCCGCGGAGGGCAGACGCGGCTAAAACGGGAAGAACTGAGAAGAGGAGGCCTGGCAGTGAACTAATTTCTTCGCCCACCCTGCATTTTGAGTGCCCAATTAAATCCTGCATCTTTTCTCAAAGGCTTGTGGTTACCGCTCAGCTCATTACGACCGATCGAGTCCAATAAACAATGAAGGCTTTGCTTCTCACCTGTTGCTGGTTCTCCCGCTGCGAGTGGAGTCGGGCCTGAATGCACTCTCGGGTCTCCTGGAAGGCCTGTCTCTGGGAGCCCTCGGCAGGGTAGTGGGTACACACCCCCACGATGTTGGTGCAGGAGAAGATGAGAACATTGGAGACCAGCTGAAAAAGAAACCACAACAGAGAGAGTAGGCCTTCAGGTCAAAATGTTCTTGAGAGTCCACTTTGCACACTGTGCCGAGCAGCATTTTCAGACAATATCTGGCACAGGGCCTCCCCCCCAACTCCCCGTCAAACCAGGGACTGGATCAGGTCATCTTAAACTTTGTCTCCCTCAGCACTGCATATTTTCATAACATCTCCCCGTGTTTTGATTTTGGACGATACTCTGCAGACATATCTCTAGCATGACATCATTGCTGAAGAAAAGAAAGAAAGAGAAAAATAAAAAGAACTCTTCCAAAGCAGGATCTTGTAATGGAGCGAATCTCTGATGTGTGTATCTAAAGTCATGGTTTAAATACAAGTCCCACGACATAGGCAAGAAATAAAAAATATAAATAAAATATGAGATGTCAGAAAGTATTTCAGACCAAGCTGTTTAAGTCTAAATGATTAATCCGGTAGCGGAACGAGAAAGGAGTAACCTATAGTGATAACTATGTTTCATAGCAAATTACCCACAATGCCATTGTTCATACTCTATATAATAGAAAGCAAAGTCTTATACTGTTAATTTCAGAACTATACGAAATTAAAATGAAGTCAACCTAAACAGGCACGTATATTCCTTTCTAATTTACATTTTCTCCTAATCACAAATTAGTCAAATGAGTGTGTTTGTATTTTGTATGGAAAAATAAATATTCTGAATCATTAACAAGTCCCCTCCAGGTAAAACAAACATATAAGCAGTAGTATCACAATGGCCTAACTTTTCCCACAATCGCACACAGATACACACGCACACGCACATGTCAACAGGTATGCAGAAGCATTGCTATCACTAAGGTTGCTTTCATTGGCAGGAGAAAGAAAAAAAAAAATACATCCGCACATGCATTGACCCGGCTCCCTTTACAGTGACGCACTTGCGTTACTATTCATAAAGCAATTTCTCAAGCGTATGGAAAGTAGTTTCTATTGTATGCAGTCCAGTGACGGATGACAAAGATCACCCTGTCAGAATTGTTCCGTACGGTCAAGGCTGACACTGTTTTATTGAAAGCCACTCCATTTAACGTTTTCCATCAGTTATACGAGCCTACATAAAATTACAGCTGCAAGATTACGTTGAATTGTATGTAGCCTGTGAAAGAAGAAGTGAGAATAAGATATAGGCGTAGGTGTTTTTAAACAAGTCAATGAGCAACGGACCTGTTCACTTGAAATCGTTTGTCTTGTCCGTGTAACCTTCACACAAAAGAACTAAGAAATACTATAAAATAGATCAGGTGATCAAAAAAATATCCATAAAGTAAGACATGGTTAAGAAATAAGATTCATGGAAGCGACACTTATGTGCAATTGATCACTTTTCTCCCCCGAGTACAGAACGGCCCAGCTGCTCACACAAGACAAATAGGAATTGAATTGACTGAATTACATTAATCCTAATACTAAGCAAAACAGAAATGCATCAATTTATAAAGTACAAACAATTACCATACATCAATGGATAAGGCACAAAAAAAACTGTGTCCACTACAAAACCCACTGTGCTGCATTATAAGGATTCAACTTCTGCCAGTTTTTACAGGCGCCAGCAGCTAACTTGCATGGAGACTTCAGTAAAGTACATCAGACAAGGTTTTGTTCTGCGTTGGGTCAATTCTAATACTCAGCTTTAATCTTATCTGTTTATATTCACTGGGCTGTTGTAGAGGTCAAAGGACCGGAAAACATTTTTTAAGATAATCGAAGGTCACAGCAGCATTGTGCGTTTTAAACGAAGTAAAGAAAGTAAGAAGGATCGTACTCAACATGTTCCTGGGGTATTTCCAGTCCATGAAGTGAAACAGTCTTAACTACAAGCTAAAGAACTACCTGATATCCATCCTTTGGTAAATGAAATGTTTTTGAACAAGAGCACTTACAACTACTAGACGGTCACAGTTTAAAATCCCAGTCAAACTACCCATCATAATGACTACAAAATTGTGTTTTGTATCATTCCCGATGGGTTTCTTCTGCTTTGCCACTTACTAACGCGAAGCAAAAAGAAGATAGGTTTATTATATGTATAGGACAGCACTGTGAGGGGTCTGAGAGGCTTTTATTGAATATGATCTTGCATTCACATTCATTCATTCATTCACACCTCTGCCGAATCAAGAGCTTAACATTCAGCCGCCGGAAGAAACACAGGTGGGGGCCGCGGCTTCCGGGGGGATTACTCACTAACAAGACCCTGCGCTGAAAGGGCGAGATGATCTCAGCAGGGCCCCCAAATAGACTGTGAAACTGTTTGATGGACATAACAGCCTTGAGAAATAGAGGAATATAGCCTTCTATATAAAACAACAAAGCAAATAACAGCACCCTAGATATGATTTTTTTTCCCCTTTAAGATTCATTAACTTTCACCTCATCTCCTCAAGATATCTCAAGGTATTCACGATTGAAAAGCAGCACTAACCAACAGAGGTTAACAAGGCACGATACCGCAGTTAATTCAGAACCACTTTGAAACCTGTTTCTTGACTAGAATTTTTGATGAGTCAATATCGTCTAAATCCTGCTGCCAATCTCTTTTTTGTTACCAATGTGTTCGATGACATTCAGAGCCCGGCTGAGATTGTGTGTAGGTTGAAAGACTAGAAAGGATATCTCAAGGAGTTTGGATGGGTCTATTAACAGTAAGAAATGATTACATCTAATAAAGGATGTGGTCTCGATTCAATGAAAACATAAAACCATCTAACAGCATTGTAATGGACTATTATAAGGCTAATCTCTTTACTATTATGATACATCTATGTAATATCTGTAGTTGTATTGAAAGATGATCCTTAACTGAAATAATTGCAAAATAATGAAGCATTACAGCAAGTCAATGTTTATGGGAAAGGCAGCATATGAAATACAATTTTGTATTATGGAAATGGATTTACATTTATTTCCCACTGTATTTTTAAGGTCTGCAACATCATACATTTCTCCTTTCCAGTTGGAGCACTTAAGATGTGCTTATTGCCATCCCATATTACTGCTTCTTTAGTGTGTCGTAAGCATTCATGGTGCATTTCCATTTTTTGGTGGAGATAATAATTAAACCATGTGAACATGCTTATGGGGACAGTAAGATAAGAACCAAGTAGGCGGTCATAAAGCATGTCACTAAGATGACACCCATTAGATAATACAGCCCACAATTGTCTTTTCCAATGTTTGCAAAATACTATCAAGAGGTGACACTACTTCAGTTTTACAGTTTCTCCATCATTTGTAACTAAGAAGCGCGCCGTAGCACTGCTCTGACAAGTACATTTCAAGGTACATATTATTTTAGTCTGCTGTTAATAATTGCCAACGGTATCATAAAAGATATTCAGTGACAATGCATCTGTGTCAATATTTGTTGGCTGAATAGTTCCAGTTCCCCCACCCCCCCCCCACACACGTGTCTCTCATCGTGTCCAGGGTTTCTCACCTCTGGCTAACGTACATCCTAATCCCTGTTGATATCTGATCCTACCTCTGTCAGAGAAAGACAGGCATGGTATTTGCTCAAATACAGCTGCAAATGGTAATGAAAAAGACACCATACGCTTTCTCTGTAGGTTTAATTGAAAAGACAACCCAAAACGTGCTATTACATAATACCAGTCATGTGCAGTGGCACAATTTAATTACATTTCAGCCATTCCCAGTTGTTGATTATGCAAGTGATAATACCAAAAATACACGAGCAAACACTAAAACGCTAAAAAGAGGAACTTACAGATATGACAGATTTAACATGTCTAAATGAATGATACCTACAGCTTTATAAGTACAAAGGATAATGTACCCAAGTATGTGTACATTTGTACTCAGTTAGTCTGACTAAAGCTGACTAAACCTGACATTTGCAAATACATTAAAGTTCACATGAACAGTGTCTCAATATGCATGATAAAGCAGGTACTGAAAGTAGCCCCAGTAGCCTCTTTACTGTCAAAACAATATAGCATACATTTGGGCTCGTTATTAACAATGTCATTGATACGTGAATTATATTGTATATGAAAAAAATAAGGTCACATTTGAAATGTAGGGTGAATATTCTGTTAAAGAAAACCATATTATAAACCAAACTGAACTAAAAGACCGCTTGATAGAATTATGATTTAAATACAGATTTCAGTGCAACCTGAGCCTACTTACAATATAATCTCTATTTTTCCCTAAAGGAATTTTCTTTTGTTTGTATTTCTCTCTTTATTAGAATTAACATATGCACATATACACATAAATACATGTATAAACACAATCACATTAACACAAATCTATATATATCGTGGGCAGGGCATATTTTACAGAGAAGTCATATTTTTGTCGGGGGTCTTAAATGTCATAATCAGCATTGCACCTTTGAAGTATAAAGGTGCTTCCACTGAAGTACAAAAAAAGTATTCTCATTTCATCTCCCACTTCAAAAAGATTCAAAGTCATTCCACATATAGCCTCTTACTACACAGTCGCCACATGCTCGAAGGTGCAGAGTTGCTCTTTGATGTTAACAGCTCGCACGCTAAGCACATCTCCTGTCTAACTTCAGGAACCGTGTTACGAAACAGGAGCAAAATGTTTATTAAGTTTATTAACATAAAGGCTCATTCTTAGCGTCCAAATCCTTTCCGTCAGCCCTACTGGAAGGCCCCTCATTCTCCACTAAGACTACATTGTTAATATTGCAATAGTACAATTCAAAGCATTGCTAAACATTATGAAGCCAAGGAGATAAATGTCCTATCACAGCACATGTAAGCGCCTGTTTGTTTACCCTATAGAAAGCCCGGGAGGCTACGACCAGACACGTAGGGGAAAGTTTCACTGATGAAGCTGGAACCAGGACTTCTCGTAATAAAAGGCCAACCTGGAGAAATTCATCAGAGTCAAGGAAGTAAGACCAAGAGAACATATGTTGCGAAAAGGTCAAATGCTGCAACAGAACATCAAAATGGTGAAAAAGTGCATCGAGGCCACACACCGGTGCTGAACGGTTTTGCAAAGTGTGCCGTCAGCAAAAGTGCTCCTCAAGTGATGTTATTAGGTACCAATCATGTACCGATTCATTTACAGTAAACATTTATAATTCTATTGTCCCCTCATGCTATGTATTAACTTTAATTTGGTACTACGAACGAATACAACCAGCTACTTAAATTGGCAATAATTATGTGCAGAATGTTTGCATTTTTACTCTTTTTATTTATATATATTTGTAAAAAAAATTACATCTCAATACAACCACAGAGAAAAGTACACTCTGGAATTACTAAATAATTCACTGGATTTGCCAGGGCTTTGAGACATTCATTTTGTTTCATTCATTTGATTTTTAAGATGATTCGTTTTTTTCTTTCCCAAGCAGACAGCTGCATTATGTGCCTTGAGTTTCCCAACCCAAATGCCCTAAAATAAAACATGAAAAAACCCTTCTTCAATCTTCAATCACACGTCTTTCTGTTTCACTGTGTTACCATGGAGACCCCAGAGCAAGAAAGCTTAAAGATGATTACGCACAAAAGGTAAATATACAGCTGAATACGTGGCATAAGGTTGTGGACACCAGAAAAAACTGTCTGTCAAAGCCGCTATTGATAAAAGCACCGGTGTTCGTTTTAAATATAGACCAGACGTTCAATAGGAAGAGGTGAAACAGGAAGGAATGTTTGAAAAAAATAATTGGCACATGCGACAACTTATTAAATATGATTACTGATCAGGTCTTGTTTTCTAGGAGTCCTGTCAAGTGTCTCGTGGACTTAGGGACTGTTCCTTGATCAATATAACAGTCTATGTAAGTTATGCATCTAGGGGCATGCTGGGAAGTCAATGATACAGTGGCTCACCGAGTCCCTTGTGACAATCAGCTGGGTTTGGCAGACCAAGGACATGGACAAAAACAAATGACAGGGAAGTCAATGGGAGTTCTTCTCTCCCTACAGGAAACAGATCCTCTGACTTGAGCTCCAGGCAGTCAAGTATTTGTCTTAAAATCTCTGTAGCAATAGCGTAGTTAAGATTAATGTGGCACAGAGCAGTGTTGCACCTCACTCGCAACCTTCACAAATCTCTGAAAAACTCAAGAAAATTGAATTATTCGCTTTCATTCGAACAACATTCTCTTACACTGAATATATTGTATCATGGAAGAACTAGTTTGCTTCTGTAAAAACAGCATATCAGTCCTTAGAAGTATTTAAAGGGAGACTACCACGTAGCAGGACAGAGAACACATTTAATTTATTCAGAAGTAATCTTCTAAATCAAGCCATGAGATAAACATCACTGTTGTTTTATCAGTTCTTCTAAAAAACACATTGACTGAAAAATTCTGCTTTGGTGGCTGAAATCAACGAGAGAAGAATCTCCTTGAAGTTCTCAGAAGAACAAATTATCCACAAACAGTTTTGGGGGTTTTCATCCATCCATCCATGTAAGGAAAATATGACCCTCCCAAAAAAATATTTCAGTTATTCCTGTACACTGTATATTGAATATGTCACACTGACCGAGTAATGAGACTCTAAATCATGTCTTGATACACAGCTGGGGCCTGATGTTCAGTACATGCAAGTGGTCTACATTGAAACGTTTGGTGTCTGAGCTAATAAGTCAATCTGTGTGTGTGGAGGAGTCACGCAGGAGCCCACAAAACATCCAAGATCCAAAACCTTCTCTCAACAATTCTCTGTGTTGAATTTGGTATTAATAAGTCTATTCTATGTCTGTAAAGCAAATGCCACAACTACTAGGATATACATGTTAATAGTAGTCACCTGAAAGACTGTAAAAGCAGCCCTCTACACTGCCTAGTCTGGAAACCATCAGACATATATAAGGAGTATCTGCAAATAAACAATAAATTCTACCGGAGAGCAAAACTAGAGGAATTTGATTCATTTCAGATCACAGAAACAGATTTTCCCAAAGAAGGAACTGGTGCTGCTTGATGTAGGCGAGCAAGGAATAAGTGCTGAGTTGTGCAGTGAGCCGTCATCATGGAAAAAGGATTTGCACTTCCCAGAGGGCTTGATTTATTAGCGGCAGTGACGTACTGCTCTGACCCTGGGCACTGACAAGTTGCCATAATTACAAGCTCATTTAAGAACGCAAGGTAAATACATTTCCCATAGAGAGCTATGCTTCCTTTATATAATAAAGCACCAGCCCCCCCTTTTACAAAACCTGTTAGTGGTTAACATCTACACTTCCTGCCAAAACTTCTGTACGTTAATTCACTTTTTAATGAATATATTATAATATTGACCAAATTGGGTCCCCAAATGAGGACATGAAAGAGAACATAAAAATACAGAAAGTTGTTGATATAAAGTTTGGACAATATTACATTATTCAAAAACTCAAGCAGTGCATTGATCACAACACACAAACTGAATGGTTTTGCTTAGTGCAGGGTGACTCTGGGCCCGTGTTGCCTCAGCACAGCAGAGTGATTCAAAACGGGCCCTCAGAGCAGCCGAGAGCTGGGCACCTTCCTCCTGGGTTTAGTAGCTGGCAGAACTCACTGATTGGGCCCATGGGTGGAAATGAGGACCTGTTGAGACTTTGACATCGGAGAACAGTGCTCAATCAGCAGTTCCCCCTCTGATGCAATAAGGTAGAGAAGAAAATCAGGGATAGAATGATTTATTTGGAGAAGTAAAAAGAGGATGATGGATTAAGAGGAGGCGTTTCTTTGGTGGACATTCGATGACAAGTTGAAATCAATTATTGCTTTGAACGGATTCAGCGTTCATTTTGATGAACCAGTCAAACAAACAAAAAGAGTCAATCCCATGAAAAATAATGAAACTGTGCTCAAATTGAGGAAGTGATTTTCAGCCATTTGGTGAACGATAGATACTTCCACCCACTGCGCAGTGAGTGTCAGAGGAGTTTTATGTAATTCATGAGCAGAGCCAGCAGAACCCAAGGATGGCAGCCAACGCCCACTGCTAAACTCTGTCTGTTCACAGAAGGTAAGGTGGAAGGAGAGATCAGGACTCTGATTCACGGCATATTGCACAGTTCCTGCATTGATTACAATGAACCTAGTCATACTACTAGGGCATTATCATTATTATTTATTCTTTAAATCCTTCTTTTTGGAAAAATCTGTTATGGTCATGGTACTGATGAGAGACTGACTTGGCAACAGATGCTCCGAAGTATTCCGATTTCCAATCTTATTTTTCACCTTCTCATATGCATGCAAGTCAAACAATCTTTCATTTTGATGACAACCAGGCTCTGGTGAGTATGCCTGCACAGAAAGACATTTCTAACGTTTTTTTTTTTCATGAATACTCAAAATTGAATTCATTGTATCATTTATTTTTGGTGTAGTGCTCTTCACAAACAAATCGCCACAGAACATTTACAGAATCTGAGAGAGTTATGAAGGGTTATGGGTGTAGGCAGCACGAAGACTGAGGATTGCTGTACATGGTTGCTTGATCAAGCATATCATAGCAAAAAGCATAGCAAAAAAACATTTGGCAAGGAGGAGAAAAACTAAACTCAAATTTGAGAACATTTAAACTCTGACAGAACCCAGAGCAGTTCACCACGAAAAGCCACAGACAGGATCAATAATTAATTATGTGGAAAATCATTCAAATAAATAATACTAATAATTTAAAAATACAACATTCAGTTTAATCAAAAGCAGCGTGGAGCAACAAAAGGCCACTGATTAATTTCACAAATGCGTTACTTGTTACACAAAGCGTAATCAAAGTGAACATCCGCTGGATTTCGTCAGCATTATTCAGTGCTTTCTACAAAACCTTCCAGGAGGTAATATTGGTTCAAAGGCACTCACTGTTTTCCACACATCTGACGTAATTTGGTTAAGCAGACCAAAAGAACACAAGCAAGGTCCTATGAGAATCAGCCGGACAAGGTTACATAACACCCACCAACTCAGAGCTGTGCCAGCAGCCCGGCTACACAACCGAATTACTGTGGGCATGGATACTGCAGAATGAGAAAGGGTGCCGCCACATTGAAGGTTTTCAATGCTTCGTATTTACATGCAAGACGAGATCTGATGTCTGTCTTTGACCATTGAGGCTGTGTTATGCAAGGACTCAAAATCGGAAGTGCGGCGTGTTTGTCCCTATACTCAAAGAGAAGAAAATAAAAGTTCAGTCCTGTGGTGGTATGAAACATCTTGGGAATGCACCACACGTGTGTCCTTCACAGGAGAAAAACATCATTCAAAAAGTCCTATAATCGCATAACATTTGTCATCTTATAAATGTTCTCTTTCTTTCTCTCTTTATTTTTAACTCAATGGAATTTGTTTTGCTACAGAAGGTCTTTACCAGAGAAAAACATAAGCAGGGCTCTGAATCTGTACATGCAGTCCGTACACAAGCGAGGAGTGCCAAAAAGATTTCCACGGCTTGTTTATTCGGCCTACACTTTTCTCGCTCTGCCAACTCCCACGGCACCTTCGCTCTCTGTATATTGAACAACACTGCCATGCTTTTCTGTAACCTGTAAATGTACAGGCTTCTTAGTGCAATACCCCACACCAGACTGCCACAAACACAGCAATTTGAGAGTGTGTGCAGACATCTGAGAAACAAACTAAACAAGAGTTGCATTGCACAGGTCAGAGGGGAAAACTGTTCTTAGTCTTGATAAATAAGTTCAAAGAGATCCCGGGCTCAGTATGGTATGACGGCGGTAAGTCAGAGATGCCTGTACTGTACTGTACCTTCAGTTAAAAATGAGAACACACACACACTGTTGATCACTGAGGCAAACAGTAATCACGTTATCCTATTAAGACCTTACTGGGTTAAGCAGGAACACAAGAGGAGGGGTTTTCAGCAGAGCCCAGTGCTAAAACCAGGTAGGAGATGGTAAGAAATACATTATTTTTGGATTCAATTGAAGCGTGTTGTAAAGAGAATATGCACGGGGAGACTTCTCCATGTTTTAAACTGATTTTGTGCTGTATAAAGCATCTTGAGCATTCAGGACTATCATTTTGTTGTTAAAATGGTACACATTAGTCAAGTTAGTCAACAACCCGCCACAACAAAGATTTTCCTCGCTTTCCAGACCATTACATTCCTCACCCACAAATTGAAATCTGAAATATGACCATATACAGGCGGTATAACTATGCACTTAAATAAGATCAGTAATCTTGTACTGTCTGTGCATGTCAACACAAACAACAACATGTCTTCTCCCTTTATTGATAGCATCTTGGAATTTCCAAAGAAAATCTCAATCTGTTCACCGAATGGAAAGACTCCCAAAACAACAAAAACAGAGGTCATGCGTTTTGCCGTTTTGCAATGTAATAAACTGCAACCAAAACATATGCTACAGGCTCAGAGCAGGCATGTGTACACTGTAGGGGTAAAATGCTTACACAAACACCTCGGCAAAAGGGGGGTGATATTGAGAAAGTGCACCTTTACTTCTTTTATAAACGTACAGTAGACAAATCATCAGTGCGGACCGAGATGTAAAAGCTGAGCATCACCAGCGTGACCCGGTTTCCCCCCCCACATGAATCACCCCGTCACACTGCTGCAGCACCTACTCCGAGAGCTGAACTCGATCTGAACGTCATCAGTAATTATAGTTTTTTCCAGTCTTATAAAATATATATATATATATATATATATATATATATATATATATATATATATATATATATATATATATATATATAATATATATTAAATGAACACTTGGGATTTCAAGCTACTTCAGCCTTTCATTCCAAGAGCAGAACAAATATTCATTTTTTTTTTATATGACTGCACAATAACAATGCTGTTTCTTTCTTTCTTTTACATAAGAGTGCCTCTTAGTCATCTAATTTCAAGGTATGTGAGGACACTTTCCTCATTAAAATTTAATTACCCTGTCTACCAGTTTCCTACTGAGCTGTGTTGTGTAACATATTGATTGCCATGTGACCCACGAGAGGTAGGTCACTGCCTTGAGCACTTAATAAAATATTTTGATACGGGCCCTATGAGAGTCCTCAAATCTTCAGATGTATTGTACTAGAAGCCGAAGTTTACCAAAACTTTTTTATATTAAGACTTAATCTGCAAAAATGAAAAAATAACTAGTTTGATTGGAGTTCACAATTGTATAAGTTAGAGACAAATTAAATCACAATCCTAAAGAAGTGCCTTTAAATGCAATTCTCCCACAACTTTCATAAAGCATTGATTGTTTTGCTGGCAGATATTTGTGTTGGAAGCATACTGGTGCCCAGTAAACCAAAAGGACTGGCTGCCGTATCATCAGCCCTGCCTGGAGCTACCAAACCCCGTCACCCTTTCAACCACAGTAGTTATATTTAAAAGTCAGTATTATGCGTATTAACATCATGAAACCTTTACGTATGTACCAGGCACAACAGTAATTGTGATTTATGTTCTGTAAAATAAATTAATGGGGCCTTTTATCTGATTTTAGAAACAGAATCAGGATTGCCTCTGGTATATCATTGTCAGGAAAATAATTCTGGCTGTGACTTTTAAGACAACTGTATTTAGTTTCCTGGTAAATCATAAATGCACACGCTGGACATTTAAACAGAACTGCAAACATCAAGGCTAAGACAGCCGAAACCTTTACACTTTCCTCTGTATATTAGACCAATTTGTTGGTGTGTTATTTATTGTTGTTTGTTTAATTGAAGGCACAGGCACTTAAGTGATGATAACAAGTATAGTTAATAGTGTGGAGAATGTGTAAAATAGCAGCTTTTATACATTAGACTTAGAAAATGGAGACATCTAAGCTGATGCAGTGTGCGGTCAGACCCCAGCCATGGCCTCGGGCACGTCTCTAAAAGTCTGATCCACACGGCGCCACCGGCCAGGTGACAGACCTACTACACTAAAAGACTGGTCAAAGAGAGGGATGATGTTACTGTAACAAGCTATACTGTATCTTTTAAACCTGAAATTAAAATTCTCTCAATACAGCAGTTCTAGAAACATTGCAGGCATTGCCCTTCCCAGCCCTAGCGTTAGTTGGACTTGTAAACGTGTTTCACGAATAACATCTGGTGGATTTTAGCCAACAATTTTAGAGAAAATCAAGTTTGAATCATATATACATGCATTCAATATACATAAATTAGACATTGGGTTTTTAATGAAGGCAGGTTTATGCCAGTTAAAAGCCCCCGTACCGAGGCACAAATCCATAACCATATTCACTTAATTACCTACTATATTTTCTACTTTATGGTTTGACTGAATTAGAGAGAAAGTGTGAAACTACATAAAATACACAAAGCACTGGATTAAAGTTGAAAACATTACATGTTTGAGATGTCACTGCTCATCGGAAACTGAACTCTGCAGACGCCATCCTATGGAAATCTGTTGCCAATTTATTGGACACAAAGATTGCATACATACTACAGAAGGAAGGCAAATAAACTGGTTAACTTCGGCCTTCCACATACAAGATGTCAGCGAGACTGGAGTAACTAATGAAACCGAGAAGGCAGAAAACAGTATTTTGTGTTTGGTATTCAGTTTCACTCCTCACAACAGCACGGCTTTCAAGGCTGTTTCAGAATAAGATAGTTAAAATAGATGCCCCAACTTTTTGGATCTCAATGTACAAAATCATTTTGAGGAAACAATAATACAATAAATGACTGTCAGTCTGACATTCTGTGTTCTCAGCAGTCTTCAATGCATCTCCATAAAGAATGTCCCTTGTCAAGCTTTCAATTACTGTTTCAGTCACTTTAAACCGTTTAAACAACAACCTTGTTCATATTTCTATTGGTAGGCTAAACTGTCAGTAGTGCAACAGGTTGATTTGACATGACCAGCAGAGATGACAGTCCTGCTAAAGTTTTGCATAGAAAGTTAGTCTCTGTAAGTCTCATCTGAAAGAATAATGATCCCCCAGTTTGCTTCAGCCAAAACCTACCCTATCATTGCTTTGCTCATCAAATCGAGAGATAAAGAATTGAAATAGTGGAAGGTATTTTTGCTGCCAGTTCCCATCCCTATCCTTTATGGAGAACTGAGCAGCCTTGAAAAAATAAACACGTCTTTAAATTATAGTTCTTTCGCCTTCATCGACTGCAATAACTGCCATTAATGTTTTGGTTTTGGTTTTCTTTATCCCTGGGGATTAAATAAAAGAAATTGTTCATTTACACTAAGACACTTAAATGTTAAAACAAACAGACAGCTTCACTGCTCTGTGTGTGTAGATAAAGCAAATAGAGCCATTTGAGGATTTATAATTGAAGGCAACAAATATCAAATTGCTTGTGTAAAAGCTCAGAATTAATTTGAATGAGTGCAAGGTAACCCTTACAGGAACAGATCGCACATTTCTCTAGAACGGTTCAACTCAGTGACCACTTTGTGATGTAAACCAGCACTGTGTAGCAACACGCGTTATCACCTCAAATAGAAGCCTATAGATAAAAGATTATGCAACTAAAAACAGAGTACAAATAGTGTGAAGAGAAGGCAGAATATAGACCCTGCTGATAGAATGATTACACAGTTTTTGGAGGAACGGAAACTGCACTTGGTTTTGAAAGGTTGCTATGGTTATCCCATTTGATCCTGGCTGAAGGTATTAAATCCGAAAACAACAGCCACGGTCAGAACCGTGAATTTCAAGCGTAACGTGAATTTCCAAGTAGGGATTAACCCAAATTTCGGTTTCTCTCAGTCCTTGAGTATAATTCATACACTCCTCTATTTACTACACAAAGCCGGAATACCGTACTAATGGGAGACTGAGAGAGTTGTGCTTTTCAGTTCATATACTTGTAAGGTATGTAATTCAAAAGGCGTCTGACAGCAATGCCCCCACAAGGGGAGCAAACATCGTCTTGTATTTAAAGAGACGTGTACAAAAGCACCTAGTTATACTGCAAGGTAACAGCTGTAAGCACAGAACTCCAGCGGATGATGTGCGGATGATAATTAGTCGGGTAATGAGGAAAACCCTGGGAGGACAACCTCCCAGGCCCGTGGTTGTGTTAATTCATCAAACGAACTGAGGGTTTGCCAGATTTATGCATGTAATTACTGTTTCCCAAAGACACACTGCAAGAAGTGGAGGGAGTCAAGTGAGCCTAGTCTAAAGTGTAGTTTTCATTATCTATTGTTCAAAGCAAATCAGAGAAATACATCTACATAGCTCGCATGGCTGGGATGGCACACTGCGCTGGCAGGAAAGTGAGTGGGCAGGGAGTGCTTGCTGTACTCAATTCGCAGTCTTCCCTGGTGGCACACAGGGAGTGCTCGAGATGCCACTGCTCTCTCGGAGAATAGGAGGATAAAAATAGACTGCATTTTGTTCACAGAACCGCAAGAACTGAGGGAGGTCAGCCCAGCCTAACCACAACATCCAGTCAAGATGACATCAGAGAACATTCCTCCATCATCCAATTCAGCCGGCTCTCGAGTGCTTCGGAGAGGCTAGGCAGAGTGTATTGCCTACCAAATCGGGGGGGACACAGACAGATAAAACAAGAACAAGACAAAGGACAGGACAGTGCTTTTATACTGTTGCATAATGCATGTAATACACCAAAAAAAAGTCTGTAGACTGCAAAGAAATTACATTGTTAAAGTAACTCAAAAGATGGAGAAAAGGAGAGGTATAAACCGTGTAAAAATTATATAAGCTACATACATGTGATCCTCGTGCCAATTATTTGTTGGGACACATCATCACACTGAGTTTATGAGGATGTAACCTTATAGGACCTCATGTTTAGATAGATAGAATAAGGTTTTTACATTTCTACCAGGAGGAGGGATAACGGTATGACACAGCCAGGCCAATCTCAAAGATGTAGGCGTAATGCGAGATGCGAGAGTTGACCATAGCAAGGGGAGGACCACAGTTTGTCTTGGCCAAGCTGACACACTAGATATAAATAAAGGTGTAGAGTATTTCCATATTCCTAGGTAAGTGCTTCACAGTTGGCATTGTCAATTAGTCAAAAATATCATAGCTCATACAAATATCAATCTCTTGTACTGCATGGATGTTGACTTAAGATCAAGCACAGAGGCTAAACTACTCCTACATATTCGGAACAAGATTTGTATTTAATGCTGGTGATGTTTATTTTTTCTTGATCTGTAAATTATAGATATTTCCCATCAATCAGATGGTGTCATTTGATGATTTGATGGATTTTATATAAATAAGCTTTCAAAGGAATGAAAAAACGTCAACGAGAATGGAGCTGTCACTCAAACAGTTCCACAAGTGTGAGCTAATGGTTTTGGAAAGGATTTATTACTAGATATACTTCTGGAGAGGCTCTGCTTGTGCTTTCAGTGAAAACCCCCCAACTAGTGGATAACCAAGAAGGTTAGCGCCAGCAATGCAGGCTTTTTTCATATGTGAGGAATGCAGATGTCTGTTTCTCTTGGAAAGGCAATGTGGAAAGAAAGATGCTCTAATTAGGCTCCGGCTGCTGGCGACCCACACAGGAGATTTCTTTGCGTTTCTTTGCACACAGCCATCTATCTCAAATCTTGGTTATCTTCATTTGACACATTAACATGTCTGTGAACAGATGATGAAAAGAGCACTAGGTTTTACAGAGGCTTTGGTCACCATTTAAATAAATACATGATTTATATGAATTGCTAAAGACAATGTTTGTATAATACTAATGTAACTTCATATATACATTTTTTATTTCTCCAAGATATACTATACAGTCTGCAAAAACATACATATTCAAAAGAAAAGGTATCATTTTTCGATATAAATAGCAATAGTTTTATTTTGGTAGATGAGGTTGAAAAAATATTTCTGCAAACTTATTACCTTAAAACTTTCAACACCACTGAACATTATATTACACACAAATAAAACACCTCTAATATGCCTGTTAATATTGCAATATATATATGTATATATGCAGATATAAAGATAAAACATTTAAAATTACCATAAGCAAGAGGACGCCAGCCATAAAACACAAGCAACATGATAATTTTTTGCATGACAACGGCAGTTTACTTTAAGCCCGTGTTTTCAAGCACTATTTTTAGATTCATTAAGTGCTTAATGTCTTTCCATAATTCACACGCTTCACCTTTTGATCACTAATGGATTACACTCTTGGTAGAACAAGTTATTTCACTTTGCAAGTTCAATTATTGTACATGCAAAACAAATATGTTAATGTGGAGTATTATTGACCACCATGAACAGCATTTACAGGCTTAAGCTTTAACGTGATTGAATTTAATTAAAAGAGTAAACTATCTATTTTGCAGACAATGGAAGGCAGGTGAAAAAAGGGTTGTGCTGTCATGAGGCAACATTTTTCTTTAGGCAGGTTTATGATTGAATGAGTCCTGTGTTGACACCACAAGGTCATGGGTTTTCATCGAATAGTAATCTGTAAATATTTACCAGTTGAAAAAGTATCCAGTACAACTTAACATATTCATAATATATATCACCATTGCAGCTGCACAATGTCACACACATCAGGTTAAATAGAGAAGCTTTTAAAAGAAAAAGAAAATTAAGAGGGGGGTATCATTATGGGGACTCTGTATTATAGCCTAACTTTTAAAGTGTCCAGAATTAAAATGATCCCAAGGACATGTTTGTATTTTAACAGACAGATATGAAAATAATAAATGGTCATATTTCCTTAAAAGATACATACATAAATACGTGTGCAAATACAGAACAAAGAGTAGAGGAAAATACAGCAAGATGACACAGGAAACAAACACAGTGGTACAGAGGCAAGTGGGAATGCATGGTTAACTGCCATTTAGTGCACCATGCTAATCCCAGCAGACTAATGTTTCCATTCTATTTAAAACTCATGAGTTCAGTCACCACAGCTGGTTCTCATAGAGCCATGGATTTCTGCTACACAGCATGGAGCTCAGAGCACAGTACAGCACAGGGCACAACGCAGCAAAGAGCGCAGAGCACAGTACAGCACAGGGCACAACGCAGCAAAGAGCGCAGAGCACAGTACAGCACAGGGCACAACGCAGCAAAGAGCGCAGAGCACAGTACAGCACAGGGCACAACGCAGCAAAGAGCGCAGAGCACAGTAAAGCACAGGGCACAACGCAGCAAAGAGCGCAGAGCACAGTAAAGCACAGAGCACAACGCAGCAAAGAGCGCAGAGCACAGTACAGCACAGGGCACAACGCAGCAAAGAGCGCAGAGCACAGTAAAGCACAGGGCACGACGCAGCAAAGAGCGCAGAGCACAGTAAAGCACAGGGCACGACGCAGCAAAGAGCGCAGAGCACAGTACAGCACAGGGCACAACACAGCAAAGAGCACAGAGCACAGTACAGCACAGGGCACAACGCAGCAAAGAGCGCAGAGCACAGTACAGCACAGGGCACAACACAGCAAAGAGCACAGAGCACAGTACAGCACAGGGCACAACACAGCAAAGAGCGCAGAGCACAGTACAGCACAGGGCACAACGCAGCAAAGAGCACAGAGCACAGTACAGCACAGGGCACAACGCAGCAAAGAGCGCAGAGCACAGTACAGCACAGGGCACAACACAGCAAAGAGCGCAGAGCACAGTACAGCACAGGGCACAACACAGCAAAGAGCGCAGAGCACAGTACAGCACAGGGCACAACACAGCAAAGAGCACAGAGCACAGTACAGCACAGGGCACAACACAGCAAAGAGCGCAGAGCACAGTACAGCACAGGGCACAACGCAGAGAACAGATCGCACAGGGCAGCACAACATACAGAGTACAGAATAGGCCATTTCAGGAATCCCTTATTTTCCTTAAAGCTAATATTCAAATCTAAATTAATGTTTTTGTTGTTCCATGCCACAGTGACAACAAAACCCTGAATGTAAAGAGGATTGATAGCTCAAAAGGCAGGCCATTCTGTGCAAGATCAATAGACGTTTTCACTTTACCTCAGATTCATTAACTTTTCAGTTGCCATTACATCTCTCGTTATATTTATATGGCAACATTGCCTGGCACAGTCCACTATAATCCATTACCAGGAACATAAATACACAAGAGCGTGCGGACTGGGTTTGTGCCGTCTCATCGTTCGAGGGAGGAATTATATGACTGAAGCCATAAATGCACACTGAATTGCAAATAACGCCGATCGAGACGTCATTCTGCACAAAAGACCCTCAAACAGAGGTTTGCAAGCTACAGGAGTACCACGACTTTGAGCCACAGCCATCAAAATACAACAAAGAGGAGTTCAAACAGAAATACAAATGAAGAATACACACACAGGCTTGCGTCACTAACCTGAATGCAAATAATTTACAGTCAAGGTTGAAACGGCAAGCATCTTTACTGTACTTAAAAACCTTGCTTTCCAAGCCAAAACCTATTCAGCATATCAATGAAGGATTCGGTAGATAAATGGCATTAGTATTTTTATTTCTTTTTGCATTTGACTACTAGTGCCAAAGTGTTGATAGCGTCTCATGCTACTGACTGCCTGGTGTCATCGAGTTGCCATAGTAACCGTTTCAGTTTCTGCTATGCAACCTCGATTGTTAGCAGGTTCATTAAATATATGCATGTGTCAATATGTGTGTGTGTGTGTGTGTGTGTGTGTGTGTGCTTGTATATGAATTTAAATACATCTCTTGCTTTATAATGAAAATATAAATGATTACTGTGGTTTAAATAAGCATAATAAGAGCTTATTCTCTGCTGAGTGGGGGGACCGTCTTTAAAGCATGAAAATGATCAACTTAATTTAGGCTGCGAAACATCCACATGCTTTTTGTGGTGGGCGTCTGTCAGGATTTAATTTCACCTTGTTGATAATGTCTGCCTTGTGATGTAAGTGACACGCTTGGCCTGACGTTAAGATCACACAAGAAGGAACTGCATCAAGGTGTCTGCCGATTATACAACTGATTTAAGAGAATAAAAAGAAAACCTGATCAAAAAAAAATCTGGGGATTACCCATGTTCACACAGGGACCTTCAGGAGGGTTTAGTGTACGCTGCATGTTTTGATATATGCTGGGTTTGAAATCCGAACAACAAAATCCGCTTGGGCAACAATGAAACATACTGAGGTCATCCGAAGAGGTGGCGTTGATCAAACCAAACACAATTGGTGCCCAGATACACTCTTTCTTAAAATAACAATATGATGTCCTGACTGGAAAGCACTTTTCATTGCGTTTGAGTGCCAAAAACCTCATCGTGACCAAAACAATGCAGTGCTGTAACAGAAATAGGATATAGGATAACTCGCTGTCGGACAGTGTACGGGGGAAAGGGCTGATGCACATGAAATGTTATTTTGGTCGCTTCTTTCATCTTGTGGTTGTTTTGGTTCCATAACAATTTGCAAAAGTGCAACTACATGTCTGATTGAAAGTACAAAAGGCAGCACAACCCTAACCAGCATATAGCTTGAGGCTAAAGAGTTGCATAGAGTATATACACAAGGCCAGTTGAAGGCAGAATACTATATGACAGGGGTAGTTTTCGGTACATTGTGTAAGTATAACTACAATCAACTAATGTAGTAATTGGTTGGCTGTGTATCCCAAGCACTAATTATACTTTTATTATAAGGTAAGGGTTATTTAGGTTCAATATTATTGCAAATGAAAGCAACATTCCTACCACAAACTTGTTGCAAGTACTGTTAGGACCAGGGTGGCGGCGGTTTTACCTGTGTACAGTTTTCACATAAGAATTACAGTACAAATTACACCTTGCAATTGCATCCTTGAGGATGGTGCTCAAGTACAATATTGATCCTCTCTGGCCAGTGTGGATGGTGCGGTCAGGTTGAAATGGAAATTGGCTCTTCTAGCACTACATTGTTTTTGTTTTTTTTAACACAGCAAAATTACCAACACTTGATTAATTGCTCATCCTTTCACTTTTCATTTTCCATTGTGTTCAGATCATGTCTGATAATCACAGACGAAATACTGGACCTGCTGTCTGCAAATATTTAATCACAGAAAAGTACAATTAAATAAATATTTGCTTAATAGCACAGAGATGGATTGCTAATAAGATTAAAATGCTTATAAAAGTAAAATTCAGCATCTCTCTGTTAATTTGCTAGTTAATAATCTGCCAGAATTATGCCCGAGGGGATATATAGTGGTTCTTTGCTGATTGTTTTTATGCAAATGTTCCTATTTTGTATTGGACATGCAAATGAAATACTGAGGCACTAGAATTGTTGCAGAACTGATTTTATATACGTCTTCAGTTAAAACACTTACTGTCATCAATTACATCCTATAAAATAACTCAGTTGGATTATCATAGTGTTTGACTATGCGCAAACCCACTAAAATTAATACATTAAATCTTGTTAAAAAGTACAGCAGGAGTGTCTATAATCCTGACACCATCCAAGTCGACATTCGTCAACTTCTTTGGGCTTGACAGCAGATTGTCCTCTTTGTGTTGACTCTGCTAATGGAGGTATTTACCATAAGTTATTGTGCTTTCCAGTGTAGGTGGTAATATATTCCCTCAAGGAAATTATCGTCCGATATCTGCAGTGGTGTACCTGGCTGAACGGGCAATCTGAGACTCATGTCTGTGTCCCTACCTTGACTGAACAGAAACCTAGTGCAACCAAACCATCACCCCCCCATGGTACAATTTGTTGGCAATGTCTTCCAATCAGCTGCATGGTTTGGAAATGCTATCTGATGAATCAATATTAATCACACTCATCTATGTGCTTTGTAGCAATTAAGTTGACGCAGCGAAGCCATTTCAGAAATTAATGAAATAAAATAAACTAAAAATGAGAAATAGTGGATTGGAGCCGACAGAGACAAAAGGCTTGATGATGTAAGAAAACCAAGACAGCCAGAATGGATGTCCTCACATCACCCCCGTCCATGCCAACATTGCCTGGCCCAGTACACTATAATCCATTACCAGAAACATAAATACACAAGAGCGTGTGGACTGGGTTTGTGCTGTCTCATCGTTTGAGGGAGGAATTGTGTGGCTGGATCTCATTCTTCACTTTCAAACTGTTTATTAAAAGGTATTCAAGTTGAACACACAGGCCATCAATCTCACGGTGTCCAGATTCTCCCTTGCTCATCGGGCTAACTCCGGTTGTGAAGAGAGGAGCTAATCGGGATCTCCGTTTTTGTCAGGCGTTCATAATAATTACCTTCCTTCCCACTCTGCAATTCACAATGCGCTATTAAAAGCGGCTGCACGCAGTTACAGCTTAATGTGTTTGCTGTCCAACTCTCACTATTCAATGGGATACAGTGTTTACCCTAGCAGGTTCATTGCCAAAATTTAAGAAAACATCTATTGTGATGGATAAAGGCCATGTCTAACCAATTTAGAAGTTGAAATATCCACCCAATATCAATAAACACTCGGGCAGTGAGCTGGAATACAATGCAGAAGGAAAACACAGACGATTTTACCCTCTCTCATGACCTGATACTAACATTCAATTTATCTGTGACGATGGATTAACATAAACTAAATAAACAACAAATGCTGGAGAATGATTCTGGAAATCAAGCAAAATAAGGGTGAGGATAATGAACAAAAATAAGCTGAAAATGCTTTACTTATTACTACAGGCCTCTGAACAATTTGGGACTGTTAGTAGGAAGCTGTAAGCCTGCATTATTAATTGGCAGAAATAAACATAGGACACAAAACAACAAAAACAACAAAAAAGCATTTAAATCTTTTGTTCCTCTTGTCCGCTTGCCCTTGAGGAGCAAAAGCCCAACACAAAAACAAAAACAAAAATATGATCGTCAAATGCCAGTTTTAATGTACATTAAATGTACCTTTAATGTTTCAGGCACAAGGTGATAAACAGACCATGAATAAAACACCTTAACCACACAAACTCTCACCGACTTCTGCCATAATACCAAACAGGTTTAGAGAAAATTGTTTTCCAAGGGAGAAATGTCATTTTTCTGTATAGTTGTGCAAATAGACACCTAAAAACAAGGTTGCAACCTGAAACTTGACCCTCTTTACCAGCCACAAACAGAATTAACTAAATTCTCCCTTCTTAACCAACTTCTTGTTAAAGAAAAGGTTTGTTATTGTTAATAGACTCTGTAACAGCACAGGTGAAGACCTAAAGATTTCTATTCTCTGACAGTATAGCAGCAAAATATTACATAAAAGGACCTCACACAAGCTGCCATGATTGACACAGATGTGCAAAATAAGGCATGCTGACCTTTATTATGGCTCAAAACATGCCACGAGGAACTGAGGCATTATTAAATTTCCCCCTGCTTCTCCCAAATCTCTCACAAACAATTTAGCACACATAATTAGGCTCCTTCAGATTTTGTATGTTTATTAATATTATCAACTTCATTCACATTTCTATGCCTCGGTGACTCGGTTAATTCAATGTTGCTTATGAGGATAGGCAGGAGTCAAAATATTTAAAAAAGGCATAGGTTGCATAAAACTAAACTACAGGGGCTCAAGAAGGACAAAGGTTACGATTCGTCTCACATCTGGTTTTGCTTAAAACAAAAATCAACCATCCCCACTGTTTTTACTAGGCCAATACTTTGATTGCAGTTATGAAGTATGAAGACTCACAAGAACACATACATAATCTTGAACAGTCAGGGTTTTAAACAAATGTAGCCTCAGTAGCCAAAAATAAACCTCATTGTTTCAATCTGAGAAGGACTCCATTAAAACAGATGCACAAACTTACAACGTACTTTAATAAGCGGATCATGCCAATGCAGGATCAATGTATAATTTGCTGTTATTATGCCACACATGATAACACCATTCTTTTGGAACAATTAGCATAATGTCAAACACAACTGTAATGATTCTGTTCATCGCAAAACCCGTCCCTTACATATTCTAATAATCACACACTTAGGTGCAATTTTCTAATCATCTTGCACCAAAGCACATTACATAAATTATAGAAAATCTGTCCAAAACCTCCTTGGGTATTACAATCCATGATTGTAATGCACTTGATTAGGCAACAATGAAACCATCATTTAATTTAGAATAAAAAATGACATATAGTGTTTGTTTTGACTGACCCCCTGCTTAAACCACTCCAACTCAGGTCTGTTTTTTTTTTTCTTTTTTAAAAACCTGAGCCACATTAATAAAATAAATTCAGGGCCACAGAATTTGTACTGTACTACTGGTACCAGCATTTTTATACATTCTGTGTAAAACTAGAAAGAATCAACTACTAGAACGTATCTGGCGGTCTGGGACAGATGACTGCCACGATCAATTTAGCTCAAATTAGGATTGTTGTTGAACATTAAACTTGGACAGCCTTTATTGTTTTAAATGACAGGCTTAAGTGTTCTACTTCTATGAAATGTATTCACTGATTTGTATGAAAAACAATGAAGAATTCATTCCATATAAAGTATCAGTTAAGCAGGAATTTGATCTAAATCTACAGCTTTTTTTCCCCAAACAAGAAACATGCTCTAAGATTAGATCTATCCTTAGTTCATATTATCTTACCCATCTTAAAATAGTTTGCAATTCCCCCAGAGGAAAATACTGGTCTAAACTAAGAAATTGACTTTTAAATCGATGCGTCTATATTTAGAACAACCACATTCTTTCAGCTGTACTAAACATATTCTTAAATGTTATAGGTCGAAAATAAATCAAGTCTCCACCCTAGCCTAAAGATTTGTGAAACTGTAATCTGGGACACCACAAATTCACAGAGCGAGGCAGATTACAGCGCAGCGAAGGAGCTCTCCTGAAGTATGCCATTGTAGAAGACAGGAGAGCGCTCTCAGCTATTCGCTTGCCATTTCACTGGTTTTTAATTGCCTTGGGCAGGATACTCAGGATGCTGGAAGACCAGAATGTATATCTATCAAGCCACAAGTAATTACACTGCAGCTCAGAGAGCCCATTTCATTTTAATGGTGTATACTTCAGGTTGAGCTCCAGAGAGTAATGCCCACAGCGCACTTGAAAGCTGTGGAACTTCTACAGAATTTACAAAAGGGAATTCTGTTTCCAGTTGGCAGTGGATTCCTTTTTTTCCTGATTACATTTATTCCAAACTAGAGCAAAGGGAACGAACCATTTAAAAGCACCACATATTTGCAAACCTTGCCCGTTTCTCTCTGTTGATGACACAGGTGACACCCAGCCACACAAATTGCTTATTAAACAGCAGTAACTCAGTCCGGAAGAGGCCGTGTGTTGGGAACAGCAGGGATGCCACACGGTCAGCTCTGTGCAAACATGGCGTTCAAAACCCTTGCAAAAGAAGGTGATGATTTTCAGCAAAATCAGAGGCTGCAGGATTTACATTTTGTTACCTTGACACTCTTTGTTTTCACAAAGTCTTGTACCAGTAGCCCTGCAAACAGTAGAGAACCGCTGTGTTCAGTCTCCCATGTCGAAGGCTGAGTGGAAACCATTCAGCCGGTCACTGGAAGCTGCAGTCGCTGAATTATATGGACCACGGAATGTAAACCCTAATATAATTAAGACCAAAATCATAAACAGAAGCACATTTTTCCCCCCCAAATTAAATGACACAGAATAAGTACACAGTGCCAAAAGGTCTTCTCCATTCATGTTTCTCACAAACATCGTGGCCCAGAAAGACAAAGCAGTTCCCCAGTGTCGTCTTACGAGTGTGTGCGCTTTGATGGACTGCTGCCATGCTCGAGGCAGAACAAAGCTAGGGCCAGAGGACAGTGAAAACATGGCCGGCCGGAAAAAAGGAAGAGGGCTGCTGCGTGGGAGGCACACACACTTTAAGTCTTACTAATTAAGCCATAAAAGTAAACAATAATTAACACACACACAAATAGAACAGAGTCAATGGGGCCAGCCTGCATTTATTGTCATGGGGTTGCGCTGTGATTTTCGACGACTTGAGAATAAGGATTACACGGTTAGTTGGCATACTTCATTATGTATTACAGGATGTGATTTAAAATAGAAAAATATGCAAAATACAAAAAATCACGTCACAGTGTCTGTAATATTTGCTTTCACAAGTGAAATTTAGAAGATTTCCGCTGTTAAAGATTCTGTTTCCCGCTTTTCTCCTACTGACTTTATTATGCAAGGTCATCCCAAAGTCGTTTGTTTGTAATAATTAGCATTTCATCTGTCCAGATACTGTAGACATGATCAACATGGAGCTGCTAGATTCTCACCAACGTGCGACTGATTTATATTGTCGTATCCCATTTCGTTTTGTAAACTTAAAGCAGGTGCTGTAAATGATAGGTCAGAATATATCAATCAGAACAGCATTCATGAAACAAGGTCATTCCCTTTGCTTTATTGGCTAAATGAAGATACAGTGGCAGATGAAAAATGGTTTTGAACTGACTGACCTAGAATCATGGATATCACCGGCAACTAGTATAGCCTTGGCCTTTCTTGAGCTGTAATTTGAGCGCATTACTGGTCTCAAGAAGAAGTGTATAAGGCATTAGTAATACTTGTGAACAAAAGAAAGGTTATTTCAACCTGCCAGTAATTAGAGTCATAGCTATGACAGGGTGAACTGACTTAAAATGGGTAATTGACAATGTTATTCAGAACCGCTATGCACTGACAATTCAATATGATCCAAAAGTGTTGGGAAGGGGACATCCCATTAGTACTTCTAATTACCGCTCTTTTGTGTGAAAGTCAGAGAGCAGATTGTACATGGTGCAATTCTAAGCTGCCAAATAGTACACAGGAGCCTGGCACTAATGTTATCGCGAATTTATGAATATTAATCATGCCGAAAGTAAATCGAAATTCAAGGCAGCTCATATTTGAAGGCCGTATTAATTTTTTATTGCAGAACTTTGAGATGCAAATCCATCACAGCCTTTATCTTAGTTCCTACACTGACATTTGATATATGCTGGATGGGTTACATTACAACATATATGGCCCAAATAAAAAAAAAAAGTGTACTTCTCAATGTTTCTCAGGCATGAAGAGATTTGTGGTTAATGTGTATCAGAATTCAAGCACTGCCACTCAAGGACAGAATGAACCAATATATTACAGATTGTAAAAACTGCTATGATGTGTGTTACCATCCATAGGAAATATTATGAACATGACATACTGCTGAAAACATCCTTGTTTTATTCACTGGCAAGAACTCTTATAAACAGAAGATTTACTTAAACAAAAACACCTCCATCAGCATTTCGTATTAAACCACAATGTTGTCCTTAATGTCACTCTAGTTTCTTAGCGGTTAGTTACATCAGAATTTTAAATCATTCATATTGCATCCAACATTGAGCTTGTAAAACTCAAAATAAGTAAATATCCAAGGAGGGGCAATATAATCAATAACTTAGACACCAGTCTTTAATGGCAAGTCATTATTTCCCAGAAATTGAAAAAAGATATTGGCCCGCGTTTCCAATTTTCTTTGCGAGAATGCACTGATCCAAAAACAAGGAATGCATTAAATGTGTTCTTTATTACCAAACAGAGAATTTAGATCATATTGATATATGGCCAGTGCTGTGAAAGTTTCAGTCTGCACCTGGTATGAGTTTACTGCTGTGAAAGCCGCCATGTAGTCGTTGCACAAGAATGGGTTCAGGGCTGTTTATAATGGTCTGGTCACGTTTTAAAATTTTTAAATTAGGATCATCTCAGAGTTTACTTATGTCCTTCAATCCCAATATAGCAGTGAAGCATATAAAATGTCAGTAACACAGACCGTCGAAGCAATTGATTGTAATGCAAATGAAAGTTGTTGCTAAACTGAAGGCAATTAGGGTCACAAATGACAGCATTTGGGAGGATAAACTTTAGAACGCATGAATGTGGGTTTTACAAGATTGGAAGTCATATTTTCTATTGGTGTGTCAAGGGGATGCAGTTTCAGGAAATATTTTCTTGAAGTGTCAGTAGTAAAGATCCAAGAGAATTGAATTGCTTTCAATAACTCTGTGTAGATGATGTTCACCACTAGAAGAGTAAAATGATTTAATTATCACCAATAAAAATAGTCAGTTTAGTTTCAGCCTTGTATATAAAAACAAAAACAAAACAAATTGAAGGTCCTTTTATATCAAGTCTAAACAGCATGAATTATGCACTAGAGCTACAACAGTCATTTTTTCTTCTCGTGTCACTGAATGGTCAATTAATCTCAATAGAGAAAATTCCCTTTCCCTCACAAACACCACCAGATCAGTGGAACAGAAAACCAATTCAGGGTTTAAATACATGTTGTGCATGGATGTCAGATCCTTGATACAAACTAAAACAAACATTGCAAGTCACACATTTCAATGCCAGTTATTAAAATTAAATCACTTTCTTTGTGTCCACTTATGCCTACAGTTTAAAAAACAAACAAAATCGGAATGCAACGTAATTGAAGGATCTGGCACATTTGCATTGCTTGCATTTGTGGGCACCTAGATGTGGAGACAATGACCATGCATGAAATGGAGACCCAGAAAAAGATGGGCAAGGCTTGAGAGCCACTTGGGATTTAAACAGATGCAGATTTTCAGCATGAGGTTCCTTTCTCTTTGGAAATGTGCAGCAAGACCTTGCAAAATCCTGAGAGTAATGTTGATGACCTTGCAGATTTTGCTCCCTCTCTAGTCATCAATTCTGTCCCCTCTGAAACAGTTTCATGAAAAGGCTTGGGTTTCCAATGCACTATAGACTCACTCAGTCATGCCCCATATACAGTACACACACATAGCTGATGATTAAAAGATAGGACAGGGACCAGAAGGGTGCACAATCAGTCTATGGGGTTTACTAAGTTGAATTTCAAGATCGATTCCTCCCTACATGTTACTCAATAAATCCTAGCTGTTCTTATTTACAATTCCATTCAAGCAAATGATTTCTGCAGGCTGAGCTTGCATATCGTTGTAAGATTGGATATTGCTACTGCAAATGTGAGTAAGATGATCTATGAGATTGAGTCATTTTTTTGTGTTTGTTTTTTGCATAGAAAGAAATGCATTGGATGAAATCAAATGCTCAATAAAAAGCATACATTGTTATTTAGCGTTTTTGTCCTAGCACTTTGCTTTTGAAATACGTTCTATTCCCACTTTTCAGAGCAAACCGATCAAAAGGTTAAGCCACGCACCGTGCATCTTCAGCAATAACGCAAACATTATCAAAGTGGATTCCCATAATTAAACTTCAAAATGCATCTCAAATGAAAGCAGAAACCTGGTCTCTGCAGTGTCAATGTGATAATTATGTGAAAAGACACTGAAACCCTGGTGTTTACTCATGGCTTACAGACCATGAATCAATAGAGATTTCCGGATGAATGCTACAGCATGTGTAACCGAATGTAAAAGTTTCTTTCACTGATGCCTGACTTACAGTCTTAAGTCCATAAAATACAACAGATATATGAGCATAGCTTATTGATGGATGGCAGATGGATGCCCCTCTGGGTGTGAGTAAAGAATGTTTCAAATGAAACAAATGCTTCTTCACAGTACACTGGTTTAGTAATTAAACTGGACTACAGGTCAGCCACCACCAGAGGCTACAGTAAGCAACACATCTGAATCAGAGAGCCTTCCAAGTGCATGAAACAAGGCCATCAGATAAACAGAGTTAAGTTATTCCCTCTTAAACAGAAATCGTATTAGGAGGATCACTTCAAAAACATCCAAATGGACGTGTGGATTCTTTAAGTGCTCATGCAGGAATGTATGCACACATCTTTCAGTTCCTTCCCTGCAAATCCAAAATAAGCTGCTTTGAAAGTACTTTGTGAAATAAATTGTCAATTTAAAAAATGCATAAAAGAAAAAGCGGGCCCTGACAGTAAGAGTTTTTATTCCATGCTCTTGGGCAGTCCAGCATAGGTAAGACTGGCTTATGGTGTCACTTCATTTACCATTATAAATGGTAAAAACACAGCAGACTAAAGTTACACAGGATTCAAATTCATGGATAAATCCCACTACTGACACCATGTCACCAGGCCAAGTGACTAGGTTTGACCTTTCAGGGATGAACAGCAATACTAAATCAGTTTGCAATAAGAAACTATTTGTTTCACAAAAATAAATAAACATTAGAAATTGTAGACCCCCCCCCAAAAAAAATGTAAAATGCCAAAAGAAAATTAGCAACACCATAACACAGAGTACACAAGCAAGAACTACCCCTTTGAAAGGCTGGTGCAGCACTGACCTGTCTGTACCACCTCTACCTTCACACTGCCTTTGTACAGGTCAGGCTCAACCTTATATAGGATTCAACTCCCATAATCCTTTTCACCCAATCATGTGGCCATCTGTGATCTGCTGATGTGATGCTCTAATAAAGATCAAGACAAAACAGCCATGTTTAGACGGGTCTCTCTGTCACACTCACGTTCCGAGGGTATCTGTAGGGAATCAGGTAATAGATTTATTCTGCATTTGCCCGACTCCTTCACGGCAACATTAAAGTCTTGTTCAGGTGTGGGTATATTTTTACTTCCAAGTCTTGGAATTAGAAATTCAGTCTGTGTCTTCTCTAAGGCATCTCAAGGTTAATATGTAAAACCCAAACAAAAAAAGCTCATAAAGAGAGCGGGAGACATTTTATTATGTGAGAAGCATAACAATTAACCTAGAGATAAGGTGTCATCATTTACATTCTACTACTGCTGGAACTGACATCCATACAATGTTTAAAAGCAATATTTGTCTTCTTGCATTGAGGCAGCTTTCACAGCAAGATATTATGCATTACTTGCGCCTCTCAAACTGCCTTCAGAGACCATGTCAGAAAACTAGAAAATCACAAATTGTGTACTGTGAGGTAAAAAATAAAATAATAAAAATAAACTCTCTTCAGACATGCTCTCAGGAGAGAATAAAGGGAGTGTATTACCCGACTTATGTGATTTCTGTAACATGATGGTTGCCAAAGAAACTACTACTACTTCATATTTCACAGTGGCAACTCAAAGATTCATGTAAGTATCCTCCCCAAAGTCCCATTATCTAGTATTTTTCAATAGCTCAAGAGCCCTGTAATTAAAAAGCTGTTCAATTTGACAATCTTCTATTTTATGGATACATACATATGGACTATTTGCTTAGGTAATCGATTATGACTTAATAAAGAGAAGCACAGCCTTTTCAGTATGAGCTAGGAAACAGTTTTACATTATAAAAGATGGAGGATGTGCTGCCAGTTCTGTACAAAAAAGGATGGGGAAAATAAATGCCTAAGAAAATGTTTATGTTCTGCAATTCCAACACATGCACTTTGTTCTACACCAGATCATATGGAATTACAGAAACCACGGGAAGATGAGACAGGAAGATTGGAAAGATAAAGTCGTTTAAAGTAGCCAAAAATGTGTTTTGTTGACACACATGCAAACAGCAAGAACTCTCAGAGGTGCAAAGTCAGGAAAAGCTTTATTTTAGTGCAGTTCAATTCTGTGTTAATTCTGTTGTTTCTTTTTCAAAAGCACACATTACAATGGTAAAATATAAAACAATTAATGATCATGCTTGATGGAAAACAGAGGGCTAATATTCAAGGGACGATAGAGGAAAATCTGTCATTACAATGATGCTGAAATTGGCTCGACTCACTGCAAGACGATGCCAAAAAACTACGAATATTTTTCTTCATCTTTCAAAAACTAGATATTTGGATTTTTTAATTACTTTTAATTGAAATCATTTGTGAATATCTGTAATTGTTTCTTTTTTTTTTTTACCTGCATACATATCATTTAAGGCAAAAAAACAATTCACAAACCACTGGTCTGTAGTAATGGATTTGTTTTTTATTTATTTTTTATTTCAGCCTTGGTTTTCCCACACCTACCTCTAAAATAGATATCTGTGTGCTTTTGGGATTTTACAGAGATAAGGCTTAGTCAGACCTGGCAGCTCTTTTCCCTAATTACATAAAAGGACACATGGTTTTCAGGTAGAACGACTATTGTAGGAAACTACTGAAATGTTTGCACAGTGGTTTAAAATGTATATTTAATTATTTAAAACTTTTCACACTGTGACTCTAAAGGAGAAACTGCAGATTTTGAGTGTAAGAGGACAGACTCTGTGTACCAGTTCCCACGGTGGGCATTTTGAATTGATGAAGAAAGTGTGTGTGTGTGTGGCCAAAATTAGCAGCTCCAGTAAAGTAAAGGGTAAATAACGTATCAAAATGTGACTTTAGACACAATGTGAAAGCTGTACAATTTTTTTTTTTTTGATGGAAACAACAACCAAAGTGATAAAATTGTGTTTGGATGATAGCTACAGGAGCGAAAAAAAAGTCACAAATTAATAGCTGATTGACAGTACTGTAGTGTGTACCTGAATTGATTTCTGATACCAGGCCATAGAGATGTGTTAAAGGGGATGATTAGTGTTAAAAAACACAGCCTCCGAATCCAGGGAACAATCTCCAATTTAAAGACTAGGATTGTTTCGGGTGATCTTGGGCAAATTAAAAAGACCCCTTCCCTCACTGTCACGATTGAAAGTAATGGGGGCTACAGCATTTAGAGTCTCAAACAACCAGGCCTGAGACACTTACACATCACAACTTTGTGGTTTACACTGAACACTTGACCGATCGCTGAAGATTTCCTGCTGTAACTAATATGGAGGAAAAGGCCGAACTCATTGCACAAAGGTGGTTGTGGGAGAAAAAAAAACAGTGGCTAGGACATAGAGCAGAAAAGCAACTATAAGGGTTGTTGACATATCCTGCCATAAGGAAAAATTGAGCAAGTGATTCTGTGTGTGTGCTTGCGTCAGAGGAAGCATACAGAACCACAGAGAATCGACATTTGGATACTCCAGTCTCCATAAAAATAATGACTCTCTTGAAAACTCCCGTGGATACGGCGTCGACTGTGCCGAGGACGACAGGGGCCGAGTCGAATCATCTTTATTAAGACTAACAATGATTTCTGTCCCTATTCATCAAAAGATACAGGTGAGGACTATTCCAAGCCTCATCAACCTCCAATGTCTTTCCCGTGCATTATCAGCATTATCAGGGTTTCCTCAGAGAAATCCCCAAATTAGACCTGGGCCAGGTATAGCAACGGAAAATACACATTCAGCTGTAAACAGCGGCCACCTCATTAGAAACTTTAAATCAATATGTAGGCCTGCTTTCAGCGGGGAACCCGAGCTTGTCCTGATGTACAGACATGTGTGACTCTGGTAGAAAACATTTCTTTACTGAATATTTTACGGTTTCAAATGTGCATATTTTTTAAAATGCTACCCAAAAACATAACATTTGCATTGTCAAATAAAAAATAAAAAATGGCACAATAAAAGTGAAATCCAAAAAGCTAAATGTTAATTAGGTTACGGTAGGAGAAGTCTACTGGTTAGATTTAGGTTGCTTATAGACCATTATTTTTAGCAATTGTGCAAAATTTTGGTGCAGACTAGGGTTGGAGTCCCCAGTAAACTTAGGTTTTCATTAAGGTTAGGGTTGCTTTTTTACCAGGTTAAATGAATAGTGTGCAGATTTGTAGAGAGCTAGCTTTAAATGTTGGTGTCAGGTTAATTTATATTTATCCCTGTGATAAGTGAATAATTCTGTGTTTAAGGCTTTTAGTTATCCTTGAAGCTTATTTTGAATTATAAAAAATAAACAAAAAGTACAGGTAAGAAGTAAAGCCATTTTTGATGACTCGGTAGTTAAGACAAGCTATACTTTTTTTAAGGAAAGAGCAGAGCTTTTATAATCCTTAAATTGATATATCACATACAAATAATCTCATTATTTATGTATTAGCAGATGCCTTTATTTAGGCTTTATCATAGCTTATTCAACATACAAAAGTTTATTTCAGGAAGTGAAAATAATACATCTTTAAGATAAACCTTATATCTTTATGTATTTATTGACTCAGAGCAGCAACATTGTAAAAGGTAGCCAAGTATTGATTGCCGACTATGTCAAACATGCTTCATCGATGTCATTATAAATATCAATTCAGTTGTACAATTAGAGCACATATCAATTATTAATTAAACAGGTCACAGAGCAACAATGCAAACCCTTATTGGAGGTAACTGATATATGGCAAAGATGCTGGAAGACCAGTGAAGGCTAACTTGCGTGAACCTGGGCATAGAAAAGGATGCGAACCTCTCTTGCTACAATACATGTTTATTTTTCTAGCTAGACATGCTGAAATAAGTGAATTTAATCGTTTTTTTCCTCATACTAATGCTTAAACACCATTCTAGCAAAAGAAACTGAAGAGGAATACAAAACAGACCATCTTTGTAGAGTGAGAGCCACAACGGGCCTCCAACATCTGCCAGGATTTTATCTTACCGTGTTGTCATGTTTCGAGTACAAAATTAGTTAATTGAGGCAGAATATAAAAGAGATCAAACCATGCTTTTCTACTGGTTGTCTCGGCAGTTTCTATTGATTATTGCGACAGTAGCTGAGCACATGTGTGGAGCGAGCCCACAGAGAGCTCACTTCGGTGAACTGAGTCAAGCAGCTGCCACTTAGAAAAGATGTCACAGGAGCTATACTTCATTTGGCAGACGGCAGTGGATGGAAAGTGCTGCTGCTGTAGGTAGGAAAGCAAACATGACCTTTGCTCTGCTGTCTTAGTGTTTCTCTAACAAATCAGTCACACCATATGGGAAAGAAAATTCCTTCCGCTAAATCACTTTTATTACCCGTTTCATGTTAACAGTCTTCCAACACACTTTAAGAAAGTAGAAAAGAATGAAGCTGAAGGTTCTAAGCAGTATTTTCTCAAAATACCGCGTTAAGAAATTGTCGCTCAAAATATTTCCCGTCAAACCTTATGAATGTGTGATGAAGAGGTGACTTTTCAAGGATGCGATCCCTCCCAGATAACTCGGACATCTTGCTTTAAAGGAAAGCACTAGAGTACGGCATGGAGCCATAATAGAGTCAGACATTTGTTATCTTGGCGATTACTGAAAATGTGGCCCAGCTTAACTTGAAGGAATCCAAGAACAAAAGAAGTAGAAACTTCATACAAGAAAAATATATGCAGCCTTACACATGGATAGGTAGGCACCAGTTGCTAAGCTACTGAATAGGACATACATTCACAGAAGACACAAACAAACTCGCTGTGAAACAATGTAACACATGCACTTAAAAATGATAGATAGATCCATAGGACTTTTTTTTGCAGCTACAACAATGCATATCTGACAGAAGGTATTCTTGTTCCTGCTTCTAACCCGACTTGAACCAGGTTACCAGACAAAAGGCAATAGAAACTGATAATTATCCAAGAACCTCCTTCAGCCATTATTGAATGACCCCAGAACTACACTCACCTAAAGGATTATTAGGAACACCTGTTCAATTTCTCATTAATGCAATTATCTAACCAACCAATCACATGGCAGTTGCTTCAATGCATTTAGGGGTGTGGTCCTGGTCAAGACAATCTCCTGAACTCCAAACTGAATGTCTGAATGGGAAAGAAAGGTGATTTAAGCAATTTTGAGCGTGGCATGGTTGTTGGTGCCAGACGGGCCGGTCTGAGTATTTCACAATCTGCTCAGTTACTGGGATTTTCACGCACAACCATTTCTAGGGTTTACAAAGAATGGTGTGAAAAGGGAAAAACATCCAGTATGTGGCAGTCCTGTGGGCGAAAATGCCTTGTTGATGCTAGAGGTCAGAGGAGAATGGGCCGACTGATTCAAGCTGATAGAAGAGCAACTTTGACTGAAATAACCACTCGTTACAACCGAGGTATGCAGCAAAGCATTTGTGAAGCCACAACACGTACAACCTTGAGGCGGATGGGCTACAACAGCAGAAGACCCCACCGGGTACCACTCATCTCCACTACAAATAGGAAAAAGAGGCTACAATTTGCACAAGCTCACCAAAATTGGACAGTTGAAGACTGGAAAAATGTTGCCTGGTCTGATGAGTCTCGATTTCTGTTGAGACATTCAGATGGTAGAGTCAGAATTTGGCGTAAACAGAATGAGAACATGGATCCATCATGCCTTGTTACCACTGTGCAGGCTGGTGGTGGTGCTGTAATGGTGTGGGGGATGTTTTCTTGGCACACTTTAGCATCTTTGGGATGTGGTGGAACGGGAGCTTCGTGCCCTGGATGTGCATCCCACAAATCTCCATCAACTGCAAGATGCTATCCTATCAATATGGGCCAACATTTCTAAAGAATGCTTTCAGCACCTTGTTGAATCAATGCCACGTAGAATTAAGGCAGTTCTGAAGGCAAAAGGGGGTCAAACACAGTATTAGTATGGTGTTCCTAATAATCCTTTAGGTGAGTGTATATTACAGTGTAGGAGAACTGACCTGAATAATAAAACAAAAAACAAACAAAAATACATTGGAAAATTATTAGCTTGTCTTGAAACCAAGGTGGAAGGAAAATCAAACTAATTTAATTGGAGGAATAATACAACCTACAACAGCTTACACTAATATCATAACTGGGCTCACCTAATGATAATAAAATAAAATAAACATTTCATTCCGAAACGTAAATGTTCTACACAAGTCCACCCATCTTAAGGGTTAAAACTCAAAGTCAAAATGTGGGTCAGCAAATTAATAACTGGTCTGTCAGAAGAAGGACATCTGTTTGAAATTCTGGCGAGTCGGCACGTTACAGCACAGGACAATTCAATTACAGCCGCCACAAACCCTGCGAAAGCTGGACCGGGGCCAAATTACTCTCTGCAGTTTCTAGTATTCCCTTCCGAAGGGAGATCTGCGCACCTCCACAAAGTGGTTTCCTTATCCGCCGCATCTTCTAATTAATCACAGGTGGGGAGAGAAAACCACAGAGAGGTGTCACAGGAGAGACTGCGTTCCCTGCGTGTTTTCCCAGTGGCCAGAGTGACTAAAAGTGAGAAGTGTAATAAGCCCCAAAATGGACATGATATGTGATTGGCTCACGACTCTGTTGAATTTGTTTGTAAGCTTTTTAAACATTGTATACAGTTTACAGAAGTAGCCCATTACTGCTACATTGATAAGCATATCCTTGATGATGCCTAATGGAAGGGAGCCATGTTGGTTTCTCCTCCAGGTACCTAAACATACAATCATTCTGTTAGAAAAAATACAAAAGTAAACTGAACTTAATAAATGTGAAGGCTCTTGGAAACCCAGTAAAAGCTTCTCATCCAAGAGCAGTGCGGGCTCTCGGGGCGAGGGGCTGACAGTTCAGATTCAGACGGTGGCACGGACCGACTGCTGTCAGGAGACTAAGTGGGGGAGAATGAAAATCTAATAAAAAGATGGAGTAAAAGATGAGAATCAACACAGGCAGGTTCAGCCCTGACCAGTACAGTGCTGCTCTCTTATCATCCAATGCTGTTCTTCACTACCTGATGGTGCAACAGTTTAGACACCTATGATATTGGAAGGAGGTGAAATGAAAAACAAAAATCGGAAATCCCATTTGGGCTGTGCATACTGGTGCATTAAAGAGTGATAGGGTTAAGAGGCACATCTTATGGGATGGCAGCCCTTGAATTCAAAGCGATTTACTCCTATAGCTCACCTTCAGCCACTGCAGTATGCGTATGGCAACAAGGTTATATGGAGGACACACACTGCGGGACTCTGCAGTCTTAGACCCATAGGAAATCTGGTAGCAGTCAATCCCTGTGAGACTATATAATGTAGGTTCACATGCATTTAATTGAAAGTATGTATATGTGTGTGTATGTAAATACATATTATATATATACAGTGAGGGAAAAAAGTATTTGATCCCCTGCTGATTTTGTACGTATGCCCACTGACAAAGAAATGATCAGTCTATAATTTTAATGGTAGGTGTATTTTAACAGTGAGAGACAGAATAACAACAACAAAATCCAGAAAAACGCATTTCAAAAAAGTTATACATTGATTTGCATGTTAATGTGGGAAATAAGTATTTGACCCCTTCGACTTAGTACTTGGTGGCAAAACCCTTGTTGGCAATCACAGAGGTCAGACGTTTCTTGGAGTTGGCCACCAGGTTTGCACACATCTCAGGAGGGATTTTGCCCCACTCCTCTTTGCAGATCCTCTCCAAGTCATTAAGGTTTCGAGGCTGACGTTTGGCAACTCGAACCTTCAGCTCCCTCCACAGATTTTCTATGGGATTAAGGTCTGGAGACTGGCTAGGCCACTCCAGGACCTTAATGTGCTTCTTCTTGAGCCACTCCTTTGTTGCCTTGGCTGTGTGTTTTGGGTCATTGTCATGCTGGAATACCCATCCACGACCCATTTTCAATGTCCTGGCTGAGGGAAGGAGGTTCTCACCCAAGATTTGACGGTACATGGCCCTGTCCATTGTCCCTTTGATGCGGTGCAGTTGTCCTGTCCCCTTAGCAGAAAAACACCCCCAAAGCATAATGTTTCCACCTCCATGTTTGACGGTGGGGATGGTGTTCTTGGGGTCATTGGCAGCATTCATCCTCCTCCAAACATGGTGAGTTGAGTTGATGCCAAAGAGCTCCTCTGAATCATTCAGATGTTCAGACGGGCCTGTACATGTGCTTTCTTGAGCAGGGAAACCTTGCGGGCGCTGCAGGATTTCAGTCCTTCACGGCGTAGTGTGTTACCAATTGTTTTCTTGGTGACTATGGTCCCAGCTGCCTTGAGATCATTAACAAGATCCTCCCGTGTAGTTCTGGGATGATTCCTCACCGTTCTCATGATCATTGAAACTCCACGAGGTGAGATCTTGCATGGAGCCCCAGAACGAGAGAGACTGACAGTGATTTAGTGTTTCTTCCATTTGCGAATAAATCGTACCAACTGTTGTCACCTTCTCACCAAGCTGCTTGGCGATGGTCTTGTAGCCCATTCCAGCCTTGTGTAGGTCTACAGTCTTGTCCCTGACATCCTTGGACAGCTCTTTGGTCTTGGCCATGGTGGAGAGTTTGGAATCTGATTGATTGATTGCTACTGTGGACAGGTGTCTTTTATACAGGTAACGAGCTGCGATTAGGAGCACTCCCTTTAAGAGAGTGCTCCTAATCTCAGCTCGTTACCTGTATAAAAGACACCTGGGAGCCAGAAATATTGCTGATTGATAGGGGATCAAATACTTATTTCACTCATTAACATGCAAATCAATTTTTAACTTTTTTGAAATGCGTTTTTCTGGATTTTTCTGTCTCTCACTGTTAAAATACACCTACCATTAAAATTATAGACTGATCATTTCTTTGTCAGTGGGCAAACGTACAAAATAAGCAGGGGATCAAATACTTTTTTCCCCTCACTGTAATATATATATATATATATATATATATATATATATATAGATGGTGGTGCACAAGGTCTTGGATTTTATCCAACCAACCCATCGGATCTCTGTGGCGACTAATGGCCACATTCCCAGAAAAAATGGGGCAGCCCCGTCTACAAGGGAATTGACGCTGGTTATATTTATCTCAAGAGGTCTATAAAGCGATGCACTCATTTTAAATATCCCTCTATTTAGCATCATATTAATCAAACTCATAAGAAGAAACTGACAGTAAAAGTCTGCAATGTCAGTGCATTGAGGATATTTTGAGCTATAGACTTAAGTAGAACGGTTTGGTAATGACATTTTCACTGAAACAAACACAAGCTCTGTTTTTATAGGATCATGATGTTAGCATGTGATTTTGAAAGGAGATTCAGTGAGTCAAGAAATACAGCAGTCCATTTGTTAATACGGTTTAAAGCTGCAATCCCTTACTCCTGGGTTTATGACAGTATTTGGGATGAATAATAGTCGTTAGTTGTGTAGAGTCTCCTCCAGAAATCCTCGGCTGTTGTGGAAACGACTTAAATCATAAGAAACCGATCAAAATCACATGCAGGAAAGAAAAGGAAACACGTTTGTGGAAAGAGAAACTGACACTGCAGCAAATTCCCACAATGCCTTTCACATGCAACACAGATAGGTTGATTTAAAATTAAGGCTGAGGCCATTTATTTTGTCTTAATCTTCAACAAAACTAAGCCAATTCATCACCCCGACCTCAATACATTTTCAGAGCACAAACAAGATCTTGTTGGAGCCACTGGCATTACAGCGGACATGCTCAACTCACAGGAAAATAGATTGTGGTTTTAACATTCCACTCAATAATTAATGATTGTATTTCATCCATCTACGGTTAAGCTTATTTTTGTTTCTTCCACTGGGCTTTGAAGAGTAAAGCTCAGTTTCTATTTTCAGAGAACATGTAGTGTTTCTTAGGCAAACGTATGGCATTCATCTGTTGATCGGCCACAGAGGGGAATTATGTCAACACAGCGGGAGAATCAAACAAGTCAACAAACAAAAGCAGGAAAACTCAGCTGTTCGAGCAGAAACGGTACAATTGCTTATCGGGCTGCTGGTTTATGTAGCTTGGCAGTGTACCATGAAGCCACTGCCTCGAGCAGCATGGCTCTTTATTCCCCAAGTGGGAATTTAGCTCTTCACTCCCATGTTGTCTCCTAGTAACTTCCAATTGTTTATATGACTCGAGCCCACCATATAAGAGATGGATACAGGACTACCGACAAGGTTTCCTAGTGGCTTGTGGTATGAACTTCAAAAGCTTCAGATAAATTGTAACACATGGAGAATATCAATCTTTATGTTTTGTAACACTTCAAAAGCGTTTGATTTGAGCTGGCAATATTGGGAAGTTGGGCTATGCTAGAAGACTTTTTACTTGACTTCAGTTCATCACAGTGCTAGGTTTCAACCTAGAATTCGATCTTCTCAAAATTATTCACTGGTCAAATGTATAGCGATCTCTGTTCAAATGGACAATAGAAAAACTGTAAATATTGAAAAGCGTACATCTATGACCAACATGAGTAGTTACGGTGCTACATGGAAAGAAAAGATTAGTTACCAAGCGTCACATTTACATTCCGCACAGTGCACAAAGAACAACGGAACAACAGAACAACAGAATTAGTAAATGTACTGCTGCTTGTAAAAAGGTAAAAAAGCGTGTTATATTGAAGCCAGAGAACCCCAGTGAAGGAACACATTGCTACATGCTAACTAGCCATTTTATTAAAAACAACCGTCATGTTAATTTATGGGGAAACTTCAGCTACAATGATCAGAGGTTTTACTTTACAAATCTAACTCCAGGGAGCAACTTCTGTATAAAACTAAGCCCGTCCGCTATTTTTTTGGGTGGTTCTAATTAGGACAGTGATATTTACATGATCAGTAGAAAGGGCACTTGTATTTGATTACTTCCACACTCTGCACCTTTTTTGAAACCAAACGTAAAATCGAAAGAGGCAATAAAAGACCAAAAAGAGAACATTTAAATGCATTGCATAAAGCCACTGTGAAGCCATCAACTGCAAAACCTTCCTAAAAGAACCCATTTAGATTAAAGTATTGCCTGCACCCAGTCACATTCATACACGTTCTCTAGATTGCAATTTTATGCAAACTGTATTGCCGATATTAACCAAATTAGTTTGAAGTATGGGATTTGAATATTTTAGAGCACAACTAAGCTCTTGTAAAATATTCTGAGGGCCAACAGCTTTCATACATTCTCAGTCTAATATTTTACATAGTTTGGACCAGTTTCCAGTGGTTTTACTTCCACTACATTTGCAGTGACAACAACTCATAGAAGTAAGGACATTTTGTTTGCCAAGCTACAAAGTGCTAAAACCATTCTGCTGGGGTGTAGGGTGTGTCATATAGGCCGCTTGTGTCTCAAACGCAGCCTGTGCCAGTGCCGGTACAATTGACTGACAGCAGCCAGGAGGGGTGGATGTGCTTTTCTGTTAAAGAAAATGACCGGGGCCCCTCCCCCGCCTGTACATTCACAGCGTGAGCATCTGCAACAAATCCTCCGACTGCTGTGATAGGAGGACTGTAAACACTCTGAGCTTGCCGTGCAAAACGTAGCGGGTGGCTCTGACAATGTGTGTGGGGAGTTGTTCAGTACTTCCCAGTTACAAATTGAGGGGGAAACAAAGTGATACATAATAAAAAATAAATATTTATTCACCACAAACAGTTGGATGAAATAACATCTAGAATTGAACCTTCGTGCTGAATGCAATAAACATTGATCAAAATGAGACTGATCGATACAAAAGGACTTTGCCCAAACACACTGTTAACAGACCCTTCCCTGCACTACTGTAATCAACAGGTTTGAAAGGTAGTCGATCATAAACAATGCTAATGAGTCAAACATGTACTTAAAATGTGAACAAAATGGCAAAATGCAAATGATGAAGCATATGAAAATAAGGTGGAAAAAGTACACGTTCAAATACCATTCAAAAGACAGTTTTACTTCATATATTTGTAAGCCACAAGGCTAAAATGGTGAACTTGTTTAACATTTTTACAGTTCTCTTTTATGTCGTTTTGAACACAATATGGTACTAGGCATGTTCATTTCTGACACCGTTTGCTCCAGTTCTTGGCTCTGCTCTCCGAGGTTTTGGGTATTAAAAATAAAAAAGAGGAATTGACTGCAGCTCGGGTCACTAACCTGCTGAGCATCAATTACATTAACCAGTTTTTGGGAGCCATATCACCAGCCAAATATAAGAACACAAAAAGGCTGGAGGTTCAGTTATTCACAGCACATAAACATTACATAACAAAGGGGTTAAGCTGATCTCACGAACGAACCTGAATAATTAAAGTGTAACTTGCAAAGCCTGAATGATGAGTCCCAAAATAGGAACTAACTTCCATGAGCCTTCAGAGACCTCACCTTTCTGAGAGTCTAAAATACTTAATCAAAAATACTTGCACATTGCACAAAATTTGCACAAAATAAAGACCTAATAAACAAACCTTAGGTGTTACACATTGGACTTCATTCAAAACAGTCTGCAGTGTATTAATACTGACTAAACCAGTCAAGCACATAAGATCAAAGATTTGTAAGTGTAAAAATAACTTTACAAAGTTATACATTCAAAAAAGGTATTATGTTAAAAGAAGGAAAATAATAATTTGCATGTATTTGGCTAGATTTTTTAATTTTTTTATTATAATTGAACAAATTCACAACTACAAATGAATGAAGGGTTTTGTCTTTCAACATGAAAATATCAATATGCACAGATACCGCAGGACAGTTACTGCATTCTGCAGTAGATCAACAGAAGATTTTACTATAACTCCTTCAGATCAACCGTAAAATCATTTTGTTTCGTCGCTTTTTACAGCACAAGGGTGGCTGAATAGAAACACAGTAATTATTTATCTGTTCCTAATTGCCTTCCACCCCCACAACATCAGTCAGGAAGATTGTATAATACAGGCAATGGTCAAACAGAACCATTGTTTCCATAGCAACAAGCATCAACCCTGGCCTGCAGCTTTGGAGTCAAGGGGCTGCACTACAGCCCGGCCTTAGACACATCTGAGTGCAGGGATAGCCATGGAAAATCATTAAACCTAAGAAACCATGAAAGGTGTCTTCAGCTGTATATTTTTTATTTCACATTATATCAGCAGGGACACACGGACCCGGGGACACAAATGGAAATTGGGCTTCAAGGCATTTAAGACAGAAAACAGGAGACACTTCTTCACACAGAGAGGCGTCACAATCTGAACAAACTCCCCAGCGATGTGGCTGAAGAGACAATTTGGGAACATTCAAAAACAGACTGGATAGGATCCTTGATCACTTAGTTATAATGGACAACAAACGAGCACGATGGGGTGAGGGGCCTCCTCTCGTTTGTAAACTTTCGTATGTTCTTATATTATCACATATTCAGCTGGTCAGAAATACAAAGGTTACAGACTAGTGCAGAAACCCCTCAAAACTTGGCAAATTGGGCATTTGGAACATGCTGGTGATCAATTCCACATTTCTAATCAATGTCAGCAGTTGGAATTGGAAATGTCTTACACAAAAATGTAAAATAAGCAATAATTGAGCAGTATGATCCCACATACATGGAAGAAGTCAGATTAATCAATTGCAAGTGTCATTACAAGTCATATATAGTGACAAATATTTTGACTGGCAGCAGGCTAGGGGCAGCTACCTTCAACCTTAAAGTTAATATTGGTTGGAGAAGACTGGCCAGCATGCATTCATTTGCCAAAAAAATCTTCTGACGGATAAGTCAATAGAGGAGTCAATTACTGAAGAAATCCCTTTCAGAAAGGCCAGAGCATGCAATGAAATTCCCTGGAATTCGCAATATCAACAAATGTATCCTCAAAGTCCTTACAAAGTTTGCATCGTCTTTCAGTAGCCACTAAAGAATAATACATCAATAGAATCGGATCAAATCTGTTGAAATCTATTATTTGAATGTAGTTGTTAATTAGTAGCTGTACAGAACACCCAATTCTACAATAAAAACGAAGCAGTAGACGGTAACTTACTTGCTTCCATAGATAGATGTCCATTTGGTTTAACTTCCATGAGATGGCCAGGTGTATAGCCGACAGAATCAGCCCCGTGATGACGGCGGCCCTCATCCTCACGGGAAGCAGGGTGTAGATGATGTGGATGAAGAAGACCGTCCACCAGATCCCTTCGGAGGCACTTCTGGGCTCCACTAGCAACACCCCAATGATCTGCACCACCAGCACCACCAGGATGACCAGATAACAGACGATCCACATGTGGTCTTGGTGGAATCCATTCCGGTTACACACGATCATCAGTATGATTACGAGAAGGATGGCCACCGAAAAGACCACCACGTAGGTGACACTGTCCAGCCGTCCAGCGCAGTGGAAGCCCAGCATCACGGCGCAGACCAGCACCAGCACGGCCATCAGCATGGTCAGGCTGCTTTGGTTGAGCCGGAAAAAGTAACGCTGGTACAACCTTTCCAGTTTCTCCGACTGAAACTTCTTGGATCTGAAGATCTGCATCACGCCGAGGCAGCACTCGACCATGGAAAAGTGGACTTCGGGAGTGATGTTATCTTCGTCGGGTTTGGGCTTCCCTCTCCTGTCCTCCAGCCCCAGCTCCACGGATTTAGGTCTCACTTCTCCATCCGTGTGCCTCGGAGTCGACCTGTTGTTGTTCCGACCCTCCTCCCCATGGTCCTGCCACGCAGACTTGGACCTGAAGCTGACCCGGCTCACTGTGGTTGTGGTTCTTCCTGGCTGCCGGTCCAAGTCATCATCTTCCCTCCATCTGCTGTTGGACCTGGTGAGCTTCTTGCTGGAGGATCTGGCGGAGTAGGGGCACCCGTTGGCCCTGGACTCGCCCCAGGCGGATCTGTGCTCGGTCCCTCCCCTCGGTCCGGGAGCACCGAAGTCGGGTGGACTCACGCTGTTAGATCTGGACATTGTTTTCGTGTTTAAAAAATACAATAAATACACTTAAAAGTAACCAAAACGTACAGAAACAGCCAGCTGTTCGTGCAGTATGGGTAACTTGTGATTTTATTGAATATTTGTGTCCCACTGTAATCCTAGCCCAGTTTAATGAAATGTTAGTGGTACAGCTTGTCCTTACTCCCTGGTCTATTGGAGTGTTTATTTGTGTTTTTTTTTAAACACAGAAAACGGATCTGAGGTTTATAATCCGTTCTTCTGGCAAATGCAAGAACCTCACAAAGTTCAAACTGTTGTTAAGCTGTAATCCAAAGCTTTGCTGTTCACGTTTTATTGTTTTGCTGGGCATCACACAAGGGAGGACTTCTCAGATGGTTTTTCGAAGGAGGATTTTAACCGAAAAATAAGAATTTATGATTGTATTTGGTTTCCTATGTACTATATTTTAGTAAATAGAAACATACCGCATATTAAACATGTTTTAATGGTTTAGCATCTTTGACGTAATATTTAATACATGGTTCGTAAAAATGTCACTTACTATCAAAGGGAAATAAACGATTCCATCCAGGACCAATCAAGGGTTTCAAATCGCTTGTAGTTGCAGTGTAACATGTTCAATGTTAACTGCAACTTAGTGTCATTGCAAACAACTCCAAGAATCAAACAGGGGGGGAATAGAGCCATTGCTGATATCATTTCATAATTAATAAGGCATATAAAAGTCAACACCTGGGAAATGTTTCGTGGTCTTCCAATATTCGTAGCCGAATTCTAGAATGTGTCCACTCAACATTCTGATCCAACATTCTAACCACTCAACATTCTGACCCAACATTCCAACCGCTCAACATTCGGATCCAACATTCCAATTGATAACACGATGATCAAACATTCCAATTTGACAACATTCTGATCCAATATTCCCATTGATTGCGCATGAGGTTTTCCCAGTGTCACGATATCGGCTATCAATCCTCTCTGTAGATGGTCGGAAAAAAAGAGCCTTTCGTCAACTGTGCGAGTTCAAACTGCACCTGCAGCCCATTCGTTGCCAACCATTCATTTTTCTCAGAAGCCTTTTCTGGTTTTTCGCCGGAAATCAAAAAATCAGTGAACTATATCAACAGATGAAATAGAGAAGTGCGATTCCACACAGCCAGGCGACGATATTAAGCCAGTTTCAGTTCCTGAGACATTGCCATGCTACCCGTTTCACCTGTGCACCTTTCTGCGTCCTGGTTCCTTGACATCTGGAAGAACATTACAATCCACACGCGTTTTTTTCGTCCAAATAAGATAACACCAAGCTGGTCCAGAAGGTGAAAAATAAATCACTTTTCTTCCCCTCAAACTGTCACTGTGGAGACCCCGATTACGGATCAATGAGCTGCTGCACTACAGCAACATCAGAGTATCATTTTCAAGCTGTCGAGATTTTTATTCATGCCAGATCAGACAGTAGGGAGCATCCATGTCCACAGCAGTCACACTTTTGGTGTTCACTCCGCTACGATGGTGCTTTTCCTCACTGCAGGGTTTAAAACGGTCTACTCTGCAACCTAGGACAGAGATGCGTGCACCGTATTGATTATGCATCATCCCTTTTGCTGCTGCTGGTCTTTGTACTGCCATTCAACCAAGGGTGATACCGACGGACCGCCTCTGGCCCATTCTGATTGGATGTTAAATCAGATAAAGTCCATTGTAGGATTTTCATATGTCTGGAGACACGTCAGTCGTCTCGGTTTTGCTGTGCGAACGACTGATTTGGGAAAGTGGGCGGGTCTGCGTTCACAGCTGGGTTTCAGACTGAGCGTTCATTGAAAAAGTTAACCCCATACATTCCCCTGAAGCAACATGAAGACTGCAGGTGTGCACTTAAAAATATAAAAGAAAACCTGCGATTTTGTCAAAATTTAGTATATAATCCTCAATTTGGATGATTTATAGCGGCTTTATATTTGGTGTATTCTATTTAGAGAGACTAAAATCCAGAAAAATGGTGACTCATTTTGAACTCTGTGGATGATAAGCCAACACTGTCCCAAAATAGAAATAGTAAGATTATGTACATTCTAAGAACATCCACTTTCACTACAGCTAAGCAAACTTAATTTACAGATTACTGTGCCACACAGTGATACTCATTTGTGGCCCTGATTAGAGCCACAGTCTTGCAGATTTAAAATAGTAGGCAGACTTTACAAATTCTAAAGACGTGCAAGCAGTGGCAAGGTATTATCAGGATCAGGAGGGAGTATCACTGCCCTGACACTGATACTGTTTCCAGAACCACTTGACATGAGACTCGGGTTAGCAGTTAAAAAACAGACCACATGTAATATATTCTGCCAAAATATATACCATCCAGGGCCTGAATTCACAATACAGATATACCTAAGAAGTGGAATCTGGGATGGGAGGGGGGAATGGTACCAAATCTTCTTAATTCCACCCAACTGAGTGGACCAGGCTGGATCAGAACCACCCTTTTGGTTTAAATCGTCTCAGTTTGGCTAGGAAACTGAGATACACAGCAGCTGCAGGGCAACTCAAGTGTAGGTTCAAATATTGACTTGAAAACTGGGTGTAAATAAATAGCATCAACTATTTCTCTCCACCCATGTCTTCACTCACTGAACTTCAGCGGTTAGTGTTTTGGAAACTTTAGAAGAGAAACCCATGTTTTGATACAACACATTTCTCAGCATCTTTTCCTCACTCTAGTTTCATGGGTTAAATCATTACTATGCAATAGTAATCACTATATATTTTATTGAACCTATAAAAACATTTAAAGGTACAAGTTTAATCAAAAGAGATGTATTTTACTGTTACTTGCGTTATGTGTGTATGTATGTATTTATTTATTTAACATTTGTAGTAGAAATGCTATGGCCCCACTATAGGACTTTTTGGCCCCCCCCAGCTATGAAAAGCTGGAGTCTGTAATGATGGTTATCTACTATACATAAACCCCAAAGCCTAAATATAATTGGATGCTAACAAACCCTCAGCAGAATGTAAATAAATGTTGAAGTTATGGACGTGAAATCCTAACGAAAAGCCAAACAGATTAATGGGATTTAAACAATATAAACTGAACACACTTTAATGGATTCATTGTAAAAATAAAGGACTCATTTCTAAGAGGGTTGCAAGAGGAGTGATTGATTTATATCTTCTTTTGATGTACAAAAAGCCAGCAATGTAATGACTTTAGCATTAAATGCTCTATTTGTTAATCTCTTACCTTTTTACCAAGTGAAAATGTTAAGAAAAACTAATCGACAGCTTATGAAGTCGACAATAGCGCTTTTATTTATTAAAAAAAATGGAAATTGATTAGTTAATTACTACCAAAGTCTTCATGGATAGAAGTACGATTGTGATTAGTGGCTAAAAAATAAATCACATCAAGTGAACACTGTGGGTTTCATGAGGACTGACTCATACTCGGCAGCCTTGGGCAATTCACCTTTTACTACTGAGGTTTTAAAGGCATAGAGCGGGGCTGGCCAAACCTGAACCTGAGAACCACGTCTTCCTTTATAAAACTATAAGCCCTGTCTATCAATTACACTGAGTGGATTTCCTGAAGTCAAATATGTATATATTGTGCCACCCCTGTGTGGATGTGTAGACATACAGACACGTTATGGAGCCACACAGACAATCTGACTGAAATTAACTGCACAATTGAATGAGAGTAAAAACATGACAATTAAATAAGTTACAATATGGGGAAAACATGGCAACATCTGAACATTCTGTCCTGCTTCTATAGGAGGATATCTACTTCTGTCAATTCAGTCTTCATTTTACTCCCAACATATATACGAGTTTAAGAGTTAAACCATTATTCAGGGCATCATGCATCATATTATTTAACATAGAATTATCCATTTATACAGCTGGGTTTTTACTGAAGCAATCCAGGTAAAGTACCTTACTCTAGGGTACAACAGCAGTGTCTTCCACTTTCAATTGAACCCACAACCCTCCGCTCCAGAGTCCAGACCGCAACTCCACAATGCTGCTGTACTGTGAAATACCTTTCAGAAGTAAAATATATTTTTTTGCAGAATGTAGGGCAGACCACAATCACTAGATACAAGAAAACAATGTAAATATACAGACAAAAATAGCCAAGGCAGAAAAAGAAATATTCAAGATTCTCAGTTCCAATAGAAACCATTTACATGAAGCGAATTAGGAAATGTAGTAGGAGTGCCTACAAATAAAATGCATAGGTGGTAATATGGTTGGTTTCTAGGGATGACTACATATGGAGTAACAGTCACAATACCATTAAATTTTTTTGACAAGATACTTAACAAACACACTTCCAGACAGTCTTTACTAATTCGATCAGAAGTACAAAGTGTTTAGAAATTGAGGCTTTCCAATGACCTGACTCGACCCCACTGACATGTTGTAGGACAGATAGAGAGCAACCATCATAAATATGCTTTGGGAGATGGTTACCACTAATGCACAACCATAGCTGTAATTCGGAGTACAAACCTGGGGGGTTGCATTGACGTGGCAACAGAGAAAACACAAACACAAACATCATCTAGATTCTTCATGAGTCAGAGAATTCATGAGTTATGAAATGGACCCAGAGAACCGTTTAATCAGGTCAGAACAGATTCAACTCCCAGCGAACATTGTTGTTTCTTAAAATAGCTGAATGACTCTTTGAAGTCAATGGCTGATAAGTGATTACACCTCCATGTGAATTCAAAAGGGTAGCATACCTGCAGACCAGACAGATAGCATTTGAACAGAGTGCTACTGCCATCCAGTGAACGGTGAAGGAACAGGTTATGTCTACTTGTTCCTTATTTGGAAGACCATCAATCTCTAGTGTCGGAAAAAGCTCCACAATAATCCACAATAAATATGCATCTTCTTTCAGTCAAGGTTAGAATTTTCTCTTGAATCAGTATCGGCTTTATTTTGGGATTCAACTTAATATACATTTCAATAACGTATATAAAAGGCTACATTTAAATCATTATAATCTGGTATATGAATAAATAGGTAATTGCATGTACATTTCAAACTTACTTATGTAGTCAGTCTCTCACTGGAGTTGCAATCAAAAGATTTACTGGGGAGCAAACCCTCCCTAGGGCACCTTTATCAACTCTGATCTATTTATAGCACCACTGTCATGTAATGCCTTGCTTAGCTTTGGCAAAACCAAAAAATAATAAAGACAAAAAAGAACAGAAAGAATCCAGACCACAGTTTTGCTTCCTGTATTAAGAGTTTATTGCAAATATATATTATATTACTTGCTATATTATACAAAGTCTGGTCTCATATTTTGAAGATAATGGTCCCATGCAAAAGGTTTGTATCAAAAAGCCCAACCTTGTTAAATTGAATCCAAGTAAAATGTTACGTGCTTTTTCTCCCCCCAATAGTGCCATATTGGGACACAAGGTGATTTTTTTTTTCTGTTGACATGCAAAGTTACACAGAACTGCACTGTATTTGAAAGTCATATACATGTTTCAATTTTGCTAAACCCATGGCCATGCTGATACATTATACAATATTTGCAAAGTTTTTTTTTTTAAATCTATGCGAGACATTTCTCCTAACCTTGCAATACCAACCTGCTACTGTGAAGTAACTGTCATAAATTCCAGCAAGGGAAAACCAGACACCATGCAATTCAGCCAAGTTTTGCAATTTCTCATTGAAAACTCTTGCAGGAAAGACTGAAAATAACAGAGAGGACCCTTCAAGAAACAACGCACTGTTTATCAGGGAAAACAACACGGTACAAACCAACTACACTGATAAAGTACAACATCGATTTTATTATGCTCTAGATAATAAAAGGATTTTGTTTCAGGAACACCTTGGCTTCATTATAAGGATTTTATTATTATTATTATTTGTTTGTTACATATTCTTACCAATATTTACGGTGATAAAGATATTGAAGATCACCTGCAACACGATTTGTATTGTACTTTTAAAGACAGAATGATGAAGTCACTGCATCATGACAGAATAACACACAGAGTCAATATCTGAATTAGGAGAACTGTAAATAAGTGCATGTAAAGTTAGGATTAAAATGCATTTCAAATGACCAATCCTTAGCATCAGTATGATTTTGTAAAATACAAAAGTCCAGCAAAACAACTGAACTAAAAATATGCAAACACTATTAAAGTACTGTAAAATATTAAAAGATACTCTTAATTAAACTAAAAAGAAGCCATAGCTAAAACAGTTACAATTTCCAAGCCTAACTGTGTAAAGCTAGTGTTTGTTTGTTGGTTAGCTATTTATAAATCAATAATTAATTTGACCAGTAGAGCAGGAAAACCGTACAAAACTGTGGCAGTTATTTGAGCCTGATATGTCAAAACTGTACAAAACTCTCTCTAATGCTAGCATAGGCAATATGAATATAAATGCTGTAAACGGAACCCATACTAAGCTTAGACGCTCTATAAAACATTACCCTGTTCTTGGTCCCTCTTTACAACCAACTAAAGAGCAGATGACATGCATTCAACTACACTCCCTTCAGATCTTTCTGCAGTTATTACTGGATTTGAATGACTGGAAATGCGTGACTCCAAAAGGAGTTAATCTGATTCACCTTGGTTTCTAGTTTGGTCGAGGCTTTCTGTTTCTTAACGGTTTAGTAGTTCTAGCTACTCAGTGCTTTAATTATATAATAAAATGCATGAACTGTAGCAATGCAACACAAACTTTATTACTGGATTAGCCAGACCCCTTTTCCCATAATGTTCAGTGCACAGGTTTCACTTGGATTAAATGGGTTCGGTTTATCATCACTAACGAGGTAAAGCTTTAAAGTTCAATAAATTAATCGAAAAAATATACACAAAAAGTCTATTAAGGCTTATTTAATTGTACAAAACTCTATATTACACTGCTACGTTTATTGTATGCTTAGTCTTATGTGTTGCTACGTTAATTTCATGTAATTATATAATCAGGTAATTTTGCTGAACTAAGAAATATAAACAAGATTGATGGGAAACAGGTAAACAATTCACGGTCAAGATTGCAATTCCAGTTTAAACAGATCAACGATGAAACAGTAGTATAATAATATGTGCGAAACAAGCTTAACGTTATTTTACTATGAAAATAGATCTGGAACCGTTGGGGAGATATCCCTGTAAGCTTGGTTTCTGCTGAATAATTCAATTTATGAACATTACAATATGCATACTTTTAACCTGTCCTCACCCCTATTAAAATGAACTCAAAAAGTGGTGTTTTTTTTTTATAGAATATGGATTTTTTCCCTCATGAGCAAAACAGTAAGGCTGAGCCAGTGCATCAATTAATTATATTGTTTTGGTTAATATCTTTGCATTTAATTCAATTATTAATGTGATTCTTTGCAAAGATGTGTCTTTCTCTGCTACCTTCAAATCACTTTCCCTGATTCTGTGTACAATTTGAACACACTTCCTTTGAACCAATTCGTTTTTTTCCCTTCAGCTGGGATACACAAACACTGATGGTGTGAGATCTCACGTATTTATACGTTGCTGTATATTTATTTATTGTTTGCTAGTAATGTTGCACAACACTCCACAGAATCTGCTGAATTTTAGATTTTGCTCTTTCATCACATTGATTAATAAATATATTACCCATAAATCAATTGCTCCAGCCTTACAAAACAGTCAATGATGGGAAAAGCAAACTAGCAGTGTTCTTAATTACATTTTTTACGTACACTGCTAACGAATATAAGGGTTCTTAGGAATAATACAGAATGATTACCGACTGGTTTCGTAGAACTAAGAAATTCTATATTTTTTCAGTATCCTAAGTGACTCTGCCAACTAACACCAGATGTTACATTCATATTAAGTGTATTTATTTTAATTTTACCATTATCACATTGTAAGCATGTTGGTTATCATAATACTTGCATGTTCTCATCTTCTAGAAACAAGCATCTCATCTTTTATTTCAAAATGCAACATCCCAATATTTAAAAGTTCATTTACAAACGAGTACTGTGTTAGTAATCATCCTGGCCCTATTATTTTTTCCCCCCATTTGAGACATTTGGGTTCATTTTTGATGAGCAGATATTAAATTTGTCAGGCAACATTTAAAATGTAATCTTTTCTGCGGTCGTCTACTTTGTATTAATCATTCCGTCTGGGGCGCCGCCGGATTTATTCCACTTTACTGTAGTCCTCTGCTGGTCCCAACACTTTCTTTCTCTGTCTCATCATATGAAAGTACAACTGGGGGAAAACTGTTGAAGGAAAAAGAATAAACATTTAATAGGAGTAAGTGACATCCTCTCTTTTAAAATGCATTTTATAAAAAACCCAGCCCCCAGAATAAAGTTACCAACTGATCTGGTATGGGTAACTTTATACAAAAACAAAAGATTATTCACCACTTCATTCTGTTTCAGCAGGAGTACATTAATACGAAATTACTCCAGTTAATTAATTAGTAATATACTCAATCTCCTTGTAAGGGTTTCTAAAATATAAAGTGCAATATAGTATTAAATCTAACCAATACAAAATACAAGGATTGTGTTCGGGTGTCAGTTTTCTACTCACGGGGAATGTAAGAGACCATTGTCAGGATGAGGAATGTGTAGTAGTCGAAGGAGAAGTTGTATTTGTTCGGCAGTGTCACCGAATACAACCCTGTCTTCTGGACGTAGGGCAGAGCGGCATATATGGTCAGCAGCTCTCCGGTGACACCCATGGGGTACAAAACGATGAAGAGAGTGTATCTAAAAAAAAGCAGTTAAAAAGAGTTTGTATCACCTGCGTTTTTCCAGTTCATTTCTTTCTTGTTGCTGATCTTAATGACTACCGACTGCTGCTATTTAGGCCCAGATAGTTACCACACTACAAACAACTTCTGAAAAGAGTTTTAAAGCCCAGAAAATACAAAACTATGCTGTGGATAAACTCGCGACAATGCACTTATTACTTATGCTGGCAAATTAACTTCAGAAAACCATCCAGAACCAAAAGACAGATGTGTATCGTGCATAAGAAAATAAATAGAATAACAGGATAATCGAGACGATACAAACTACGGCTATGATTAGTCGTTATCCTGGCCCACTGTGATAGAGTCGTCCACAGATTCAGTAAGAATATGTCATGCAGTGTATTTTCTGTTTGTGTGATGCCAGATAGTATGTTATGGTTAAAGTAATACAATTCCTCCTACAGACAAATTAATGTAATATCATAATTTAATACATAATTAGATTAATGTGTCATTCAAATCAGTGTGAACAGTACAGATGTAAAATGAATCTGTAAGAAAATCTGTAAGAAACTAGAAGAAAACAAATGGTGGGGGGGCAAAAACAAACACAAAACTGTAGAAGCCCAAGATAAAATTGGAGGCTGATTCATAATTCGCCACCAGGCAACGCTGAAAAGCACAGATAGCTGCAAAAACAAGTTCCCTGCGGGCGAAGGCTGTTAAAGACCCTGTTGCCACGGTTTTGAAAACCCACGTTACAATCCCAATCTCCACTCCGCGTCTTTGTGACGGAGAGATTTCCATTCCAGACCTTTTGTAACTTGTAAAAAGCCTTCTGAGAAGCACTGTCTGTACAAATGCATTACCCTCACAATAACAACGTGGGCACGGCCGTGAAGAATAATGCTGAGGAGTCTTAGACTACAGATCGAAAAGAACCAGTTCTGACACGAAATATATTGACATCAATTAAAACATTTCATAGCAAACTTAATATGTTCCAAGTAGGGAAATGTAGTTTAATGTCAATTAAAACATTCTATTAAATAAGAATCCTTTAATATTGTATATCTACTCACACACAACACTGTATTGTACACACACACACACACACACACAATAAAAACAGGCAAATGTAAATATAGTATAGGTTCTGGCACTTTAATGTTCAACAACATATCTGCATATTACCTGGCCCATCTAATGAGGTATGGAAGATGGTTGAGAAGGCTGAATGTGTAGAAGGAGTAGCGGATAATTTCCGTTACTGTCCAAGCAACCACAAAAAGCAAAACACTGTCTTCGTTTTGTACCTAGATTAGGAGAAATGTGAGCTCAGGTTAGAAGAAACATACCTATTCATGGGTCTCAGATGAACTGCATCAAAACATTAGTTCAGATCATGCTGTTATTTCAACCTTTTTAAATTAGGTTCAAAAACTCACACAGACTACACACCACAATCTTCCCTGTCAATGCAAAGCATGTTACACTTCGAACAGCTCCTTTTCTTCTTCTCTACCATCTCAATTTGAAATCGACAATTGTTAATTGACCAACCAAGACAAGGTACATGCGTCCTCTAACACGTGCACTTCCACAACAAGCCCCCACGCTAAGCAGCACCTGACTATGTTTATTTGTATATTATGTATTCATGAAGACAGTACACACTCAGTCCAATTACAGGCATTTTCAGGGAGTTCCAGAACGTAAAAGAAACCGTTAACAAGTAGGCCACTCTCATGACAATGTTAATTGACTTATTCATAAGAAAGAAACTTACATACAGCAATGTTTCAGCATGTTCCCTTCCACTAGGGTAAACAAACAACACCTCAACTTAAGACATATCTCTGCCTTTCAAAGAATGGTGATTTCTCCATATAGTCAAATTCAACTTAATTAAATATAATATTAATAATTAAAATAGTGTGAAAGTTTCTCCACCACAACTAACACAGAGTACGAATTCAGCAGGTATTCAAACAGCTCAAACAGTTATCTGATACGAGGCAACATTTTTCATAAGACAGCTGGGGGTTCATGGTGAAAATGTAACACAATGTCTCCCAACATATTTAATGCTCTAGTTTAAAAAGAATAAAGCGGCACTTCAGTTTCCACAAAATATATAAATGCTTGTTTGTATTTCTCTTTTTCACTTACCTAAAATGATGTGAAAATGGTGCCATGGAGCACAAAGCGAGGATAATCACCCTGACCTCTCTCAGCAGTGTTTTCTGTTTTGTCTGCACTCTTGTTTTGGCGATTGAAATATCTATTGTTCTATAAATTCACCTATTCTAAAATGTGATCATTCTCACTCTTCAAAAAGAATAATTACATGTTTATGATTTAATTGACTCCATTCCCTAAAGTTAAAATAATCATAAACAGCACAAAGGAATACGTTTTACTCCAAATCAGACTGATCCATATTAACATCATCACAGTGTAGAATATAGAACCTGAATATTATGTAGGACAATTTAATTTTAATCCCCGGATGAACTAAAGATTTTAATTAGAGATTAAAGGTGAACTAGCAATGATACGTTTACATGTACTTGTGTGTTAGTAGGAGTGTATAGGTAAAGTATTTGTGATTTTATGTTCCATTCAATTATTTTAGTAACTTGTTAAACGTACAAATATAATTTATCACAATCATGACTGTGAATACCCTGAAGCATAGCTCTTCTGTATGTCAGGATGTGATGCTTCAACACTTACTGGATAGCAGACCAGATTACATCTAAACAGCACTGGATTTGTCGCCCTCATTGCAGCTCACGTAAAAATTACAGATTGTCATCCCTGCTACTAGCTTGCATCATGAATGTAAACGTAAACGGTTTTATATCAATTTATGGAAATTCATTACCTCTCTCACACTATGTGTTACGGCCCACGTGAGAAACACTCGTGACATCACTTGAAATCCTGTGAGAACTACAGATGATGGGACAATTCCTGGTAAAAAAATTATATTTACACACACACATTATTTAAAAATCGACTGTAGTTTGAATATTATTCATAATATTAAGTGGATTGCATTTACTTGCGAATGTGAATGCATTTAACTTTAAAATACACTTATCTGTGTTTTATAATTAGGTTACACAATTATTGCAGAATACTTATTACTTGGTACATATTAGTAAGATGGCCTTTGTAAATGTATTGGATGTCACACCTAAATGGCCAGCAGGTGGCTCTGATGACAATTACGAATACTGAATATTAGTGGTTGACTTATTTTGGCATTATTGGCGAATTTGATTGAATCACCAATTATATGTCTACCAAGCAAATGATCCCACCCTCACAGCAATTTTTGAATTAATAATGTCATTATTATTTATACATACATACAATGTTCCAACAGCCACACGCATCACTTACCTACAGCACAGTGTAATATCTGGTGAGAGAAAGAAAATAAAAACATATTTTAGCAGATTCCAAAGGTTTTTAGTAAATTGTACTTTTTTTCTGGGAATACCAGAAAGAGGTGTAACAGGTGTTGGTCATAAAGACAAATTGTCTATAAATGCTGAAGCTTACCGATATACTATGGAGGCCAGAGCAGTTTCTCCAGATCATTATTATTACTACTAATAATATATACTATATAGATGGAAACACTGCAAAGTGTCACACATAACAATAACACTGAATTATAAAGTAATAATAGAATAATCAAATAATAATAGAAAAAAGCTCTGGAAAAAAGGTTTGGAAAGGACTTGTTTATTTACACGGAGTGCTGAAGAGTTCTCATTCTGGACATTCATTTAATTAAAGTTACCATTTATACACTATTTAAAATTTGAAATTACCTTTCTGGTAAAGGAAAATACATTAAAAACACGAATATACCAGAAACAGAATCAGGTATTTCAATAAATATTTTTTAGTGGCATAAAAATATAACCATTATTAGATTACATAGGGTTCATATGTATTACAAAACATTGGGAACAATGTGGAATAAATATAAATAAATATAAAGGAAAGTGGAGTGACATTCCCCATAAAAAATCTATTCAAACTTTGTACTGAATACAGTCGGCTTAATACTCCTCGACATTCCACCTAATGGGTCATGTGAGCAGTTACACACAAAGCCCGAGCCAAAAGGGCCCAAGATAAGAAATGGCTCCATGTGAAGTCACAGCTTCTCATTGGTTAAAAAGTGAAAATGTGAAACAGTTCACTACCACCCACCTCTAGGAGAGCCCCCGTCTGAAAGAACTTCAGGGGCTTTTCTATGGAGTAATACAGGCCGTGATGGCTGCCTTTGGCAAGATATGCACGGACCAGTCCAACAGCTATGACCAGCCACCTAAAAGGGAAACCATTGTTAACTGAAGTTTGCATTATATTATGAACATCATAACAGCTCTGCAATTATGAATTATTGTCTTAATTATTATTATTCTTACTACTACTTATTTTAGATATGTAAAAACAGTGTAGAAGCGTTGTTTTGGTGTTTTTACTTCACTCAAATAAAAAATAAAAACTGTACAGATTATATGATTTGGGGAAATTGATTTCGTTTACAGCTACAAGTATGGCAGATTAACTGGTTTAGTTGCTGAAAATATAAGATCGAAACAAAGCTACATAATGACATTTTCTGCAGTCAGCCTGGGGGTCAGATTGACTTTCTCTACCTGTCAAGAAATGCAAACATGCAGGGATCTCCCAGACTTTGTTGTTATCTAACATATTTTTAGGTGGGGGGGGGGGGGGTAATGATGAATTGAATTAAATTCAACTTTCTTTTTGTCCTCAGGAAAATAAAAAAAAAGTGACACAACACATTGGTTAGAGCACACCTTAAAAACAGATATGTTGTGAACAATATAATAGAAACCGGTACATTTTTAACTTTGCCTGCTATCAATGTCATGAATGTATCTGCAGCAGAAACACAGCCCCTCTCCCTATGAATCAGTGCTTGGAAATCAAATGCATAATTATGACACCACAGGGAACTAGCAACCCAGATCTTCAGCACTTGAAGTAGGCTATTTTTAAACAAGAAAAGGAGCTAAAACCACCTGATATTCCTTGCTATGGTGAATTAAAATCTGATCTACGTGTATGTGTGTCGAGGTGTCAGTCTGATCGTGCATTTGACTATGTTTCCTACATAGAAAGTCCAGTTTCCTTTGCACTCCACAAAGTAACACAACCATCGTGGGTGGGAGCGCCTTGACACAGATTAAAAATAGCACAACGCCACAATCAGAATCGGCTGGTTTACATTGTAACTGGCAACATGCAAAAGCACTCCAAGGCAAATCAGATGCATCGACAGATCTCACACATCCATCTGAAGAGCAAGTCAAGGTTCAAGTTGCAAAATCGCTAATCGTGAAGGGTACAGCTAAATACACTGCTTATAATCACCGCTGCTGTCTGGATATAGATGCACACCTATATCAGGCACTGTGTTTTAGATTTGGTGCAGCTAAGTAGTGTGCAATACTAAAACACACATCAGATTTGATGCACACTATACTTTTACGCACACCCAGGCTCACTTCTTTGTGAGGCACAGAATGGCAGGTCAAGATAAAACACAACGCGTCTCTCATTCATGCGGAGCCACCTCATTTTGCACGGAAATGCCCTGTGCCAGCACTGCCTTACATACCCTGCCGTCATGACCACATTGTAGATGACCAGGTAGGCGGTTGCCAGAGCCCCCGGCCCCTTTTTGCGCTTGTGGGACGCATCGTTGTGCGTCGCTTTGCCGGCCCCGGGAGCGGGTGCTGCCATGTCTCTCGCTGGGACTCGCTGATCTCCTCCCGTCGCTCCGAAGCAGGAAATTGCGGCTCCAGTGGAGGCTTCCTCTGCCCAGGCCCAGGTTCAAAACAGCGACATCTGCGGGGATCTGGGGTTTAGTGTCACGGAGAGCTGTGCTGGTGGTGAAGCTAATATTGCAATACATACTTATAAACTAAGAATTGCACATTTATTTTTACAGTCCTCATGGTGTATTTGAGGCAACTTTCTCACTGGAAAAACCAAATGTTTTTAAACTGCCAATAGTGCAAAAGGACACATACTGATAATTGCTATTGCACTTGTTTATTTTTGTATTAACATTTTAAAATATGATGCATAATTGCACATCTGTTATCTTGCATCTATTTATTCTATCATCTATCTGTTTAAACATCAATGGTTTTGGTTGCTTTACCACCGCCTGGCGCATGGGGGCGCTCTCCGTACTTAGCGCACTGCCCTCAAACGAAGCTGCCCGCTGCGATGCCTGAATCATATTACACGCGAAAATAAAATATAGTTTAATTACAATTCTTAAAACATACGATATAAGAAAGTGATGCTTTTGAACAACACCGATATAAAGGAGGTCTTTTACATATGGATATATTTTTGTAGGCAAGTTGTTAGCCGACTAGGTTTAAGGAAGAGCAACTGGTGAAAGTGAACCGAGTTGGATGGATGAGGAAGGGAGGCAGGTAAAATCCTAATATTTACACTACTGGTTTCCCCCAAACCCGAGGCCGCCTTCCGCACCAGAGGGATCAAGATGCCTTTATTCACGCAGAACCCGTTTGATCAGGATGTGGGTGAGTGAAATGATCGATACGCCGATGTGCGCTTGTGTTTACACAGTCGATTCCGTTTTCATAGGAAGTATGGGCTAAACTCCCAATGTTTTTCTTGGCCTGTATGCTAATGACAGTGTAACGATCACGGGGCGATTATTCATTGCCTTTGCTGCTGCTCCCGTGTATTTTCACAACGAAGAGGAAAACGCTGTCTAGGTGGACATTTTGACATGATGTGACTTTGTGTGTTTTTTTTCAGACAGTGAGTAACACGTAGGCTTAGCTAGTCAAGGTGTCTGACAAACAAAACACGGATCATTTTAGGGTTATAACATTGTTTTACCCAGATAACTGACCTAGTTTATCATTAGACCATTTATATTTTTAACGCAGGGCCTGTGATGTTAATCTTTAATTGAATTCCGTAGCCAATACTGTGTATTTGAGTAGGGTGATGTTTGGGCAATGGAAACACTAGAGGTATAATTTCTGTAACTTTAGCAGGGGGTTTTAACAGGTGAGCAAGTTGACAGTGACGTCATTCGCCAGGTGATTAAAACCTTACATGTCTACGTAATGCATTGATAATCTTATTATCGATTACACAACATAGACCAGGGACTGTGTTCAATGTGCTGTTGCTCCTCAACCTTCATAAAGGGAACTTGTGCAATGTGCAAAATGTTTGCGAGACAATTTAAATCTCCCAAGAGTACACAATATAAATATTGTTTTGGAAAACGCTGTGGTCTTTTGTTTGCTGATTTTCATGTTATAGTATTCAATATAAACCATCATATTATACTAAAGCTCTGTTGTAGAACTATCTATCCTTTTATACTTTCTTTGGTATAGATATAAGAGAGAATAAGGAGGGTGGGAACTTGCATAAGTTGGTATTATTAGCTAATTGACCCTATAGTTTCAGCCACATTTTTCACAATGCTTGACATGTGACACAATATACATATTGACCAACAGCATGAGAACTTGTTCACACTTCACATTGGCTGGCATTAACGGTTCTGTTTTGTGTTTGTGTGTTTCACAGAGAAAGCTACAAATGAAAACAATACGGCAGATGACTGGGGCCTTATTATGGATATCTGTGATCGGGTTGGGACAACACCTAATGGGTATGCTAAAATTAGCATCTATGGAAATCAATTCCAATTTCCCTGTTTTCAGCCCTATTCAAAACTCCAGTACTTTTTGCCATTTCCATGTATTTTAAAGTATCGTTATTATAATGATTCTGATTTGCTCATTCTCAAAATGTAGATAAAATGAGGCATATATTGTTTGCATGCTGTATTTGGAATACTGAGGATGTAAAATACCTGTGTTTACCTGATTTAGTTTTTGTTGTAATAAAAATCACTACAGCAAAATTAAGTAACTACTTTGTGAGCAGTTAAAAATAGTTTGTAAGATGTACAACGTGTGTCGTGTAACAGTTGTAGAAGTACTTCTGTGTGTTTTAAATTTCCAATTTTGGTGATGTTTTATTTCAACGTTTTGATTCTTCAGAGCTAAAGAGTGTCTGAAATCCATAATGAAGAGAGTCAACCACAAGGTCCCTCATGTTGCAATGCAGGCTCTGACTGTAAGTGCTCAGTTTCAATAATGTTTTCTTTTGAAAGTTTATTTAGCTGTTGCATTTATTAAGTTAATTGATTTCATGTATGCAATCCAAACTTTCAGATCTTTACATACATCATTTTCTGAACAGATCTCTTATTTTAAAACGCTATGTAAGCACCACAGTTTTTTAATCTGCTAATGAGAAATTCCTAACGAGACAAATTGTCCATTTAATTGAGCAGTTTGGACTGCACACTGTATCATCTAATTACTATGGCTCTTCTTTCAATGCATTCTATCAATAGTATGCCTTTCTGCCAGAGAATCGTATATGATAGTACTGCTCTACCACATTGGAGACAACTTTGTGATGTGTCTAATTGAGAACTGAATGGATACTTTGAGTTTGGTTGAAGAGGTTGTTCACGTTGACATGTTTTGCATAGATACAGGATAGTGGTAGTAGTTGTGGTTAAACCTTCCTAATCCATAACCCGCGTACCTTGTGATTATTACCTTTAGGAAGTTTATGTAATCAGGTTGCAGGTTCTCATTTTACAATGTTACTTTCTCTTATTCATGTTCAACATCAGGTGTCAGAGCAAAAAGAGAAGGATGTAGGGCCTAGTTATTCCAGTTATGTTGCCCTTATCAAGGGTCACCAGCTGTATTTTATTCCAATCTTATTTTAAGAAGTTATTTGAAAGCTGATTTGAATGTATTTGTCTTTTCTCATTTTATTTCTCTGGCAATGTACTCAGTCTGACCAAGGCCAATACCAAATTAAAACTTTGACCTACCCACGAATTGCAAATTACAGACTTGTACCCTATCACTTTTTGATGTTGGAGTAGTACAAAGTGTCTTCTGACGCTGCATTAAACTGCTAAAGGGTACAGGTTTATACTTTACTTTTTGTGAGTAGGTCAAAGTTTTAATTTGGTGTAGCCCCAAGTTTGTCAAAGTGCATTTTTTAGACTTGGATTTCTCCTCTCTAATGTAGTTGTGGAGTAAGTGTGTTTATGTGTGTGCTTCCACTTGCTCTTTTCCATGTCATGTCTGCAAAGTTTATCATTTAATCTTCCCATCTTGTATGTGGTCGTCTTCTAGGTCTCTTCATCTCTTGGGATCCATTTGATAGCTTCCTTTGTCCATCTTTGATCTGTTCTTGCAACGTGTCCAGTCCATTGACATTTTAACATTGTCACTCTTTCAATTACGTCACACACTTTTGTTTGTTCTCAGATCCATACATTTCTTTTTCTGTGTCTCTTATTCTAAGCAGACATCCTTTCATGCTTCTTTGTGTCATCCTCAGTGTCAATATATATCAAACCCCCATGATGTATATTATTCCTTAAAGGAACAGATCTGTGTTTGTTTCATTAGATAGTTGTTAATGAATTCATTTGTTAATGTCATTTGTCTTTTGTCAGTTGCTGAGTGCCTGTGTCTCAAACAGTGGCAAAATCTTCCACTTAGAAATCTGTTCCAGAGACTTTGCCAGTGAAGTCCGCAGCTTATTGAATAAGGTATTGTGATTCTCTTGGAAAAGCCAGTATAAATATATTTTGTGAGTCTTTTTTTAAAACAAAAATGTGTGTGTATTGTTCTTTTAATCAATTCAATCAAGATATTTTTCTGGAGCCCTTTGTATTTGTATATTTATATTATGCCACGTGTAAGCGGTAATGTTTTATGTTTTAATATATATAATAACATTTAACATTTGAAATATAGACCTTTATTTTTGTTAGAAGTCTTAAGACCTGTCCTCCTGGTGTGATTGACAGGCTCACCCCAAGGTGTGTGAGAAGCTGAAGGCGCTGATGGTGGAGTGGGCCGATGATTTCCAGAAGGACCCTCAGCTCAGCCTCATTGGGGCCACAATCAAGTCCCTGAAGGAGGAGGGTGTGGTGTTTCCCTCCTCCAGCTCACAGGTGCTAACCTTAAACCCACAGCTGCCCCTTGGGTTTCAAATCCCCTTATTAAAGTCACTGCGGCCTGGTTTTTATTTTATCAGTCTTTATGGTCGTTAACTTCGGTCTGATGAATATTTATCCATATGTCTTTGTTACAGGAAATATTTGGTCATTTGCAGCCAAATGCCACTGAAAGTATAAAGCTGGCTCACACTGGGGAACAAGTTAACTGTTTTCTTGTGTAATTTGCATAGCTGCCAGATTATTTGCATTTGCCTTAAGTGTGAACGAGTCTGTACGTGTCGTTCTCTTTCATGTATATCAGTTGCTCCCAACCCCGGCCCCGGAGGACCTCCTACCCTGCTGGTTTTTGTTCCAACCGAGCTCTTAATTACTTTATTGAACCTTAATTGAACTAACAGTTGGGGTTTTAAGTATAGAATTGTATAAATAACTTATTAAAGAACAAACTCTTTTATTATAAAAATAAAAAGTCAAACCTAAGCAGATTGTTACTTCAATTAAGGCTCAATTAAGTAATCGAGAGCTCGATTGGGACAAGAACCAGCAGGGTAGGGTTGGGAACCCCTGATGTAGATAGTTTTGATGTTGTATTTGTATTTATTTATTTAATTGTGGGTTAATTATATAATTAATTGAATTTTGTAAGGACATCAATAATGCCCTTTGAAAAAGAAGTTCTTATTAAAGATTAATATCTGAAAATTAGACCTGTCCAGAGATCCAGTGGGTTTTGGTCAGTATATTTGACTTTTTGTACAGATAGCTGTTGAGTTTCATCTTTCATGTTCTAAGGGGAAAATGTAATTTTGAAAACATAAATGTATATACAGCTCCGGAAAAAATTAAGAGACTGCTTAACACTGATTTCTGAACTTGAGGTGGTCTCTTATTTTTTTTCCAGAGCTGTATATATATATAAGATTATTTTATGTGGTTTTGCTATTTTAGAGGAGGCTGTATGTTTGTTTGTATTTTTTCTAAGGCTGTAAAATGATGATGTAGCCAGTGCAGGACAGCGCAGTTCTGAGTAGGAAAAGGACACTCAATATAATGGCGACATGGTTCAGCCAGCTGTTTAAACCTGCACTGTAGTACTAATATAACTCCTCTAGATGGTGTCCCTGCACTAGCAAAGTTAGGAAAACTAACCTTAAATTATTCTTCACGACCACTGAAATATGAAACAATTTCACTTTCAAAGGGGGGTATGATGTTGATTGATATTGATTATCCTAATGTTTATGCCATATTCCTAGTCTTCCTAATATGTTGTACGTTTTGTTTGCTGACAGAGCTCCACAAGCACAAAGTCCAGTGCCCCTGCAGCTGGCAAAGTCGTGGAGGATGATGACTTGGCAAAAGGTATGGTTCTGGTCCATAATAAACACCTGATTTTAAAGTCTTTATTAATATAGATGTTTTCAGAAGCATGGCTTTGCTTTCCCTTCATTCATTCATTTTAATTATAACGCACACCAGTCTAGATTGTGTATTGAACAATAAATTAATTGTCACTTGACTTCCATGACAGATTCTATATGTAGTATAAATGTACCCTTTACATACGTTGTTTTTCCGAAGCAGTGGTTTTAGTACAGCCTAATGTGGCGTGTTTATTACGGGTAGCCATCGAGCTATCCCTGCAGGAACAGCGTCAGCAGCAGACGGAGACACTCCCCATCACTGTCCCCGCGGACCCCCCGTTCAACAGCAACGAGTCCCGCAAGGTGCGCGCCCTGTACGACTTCGAGGCCGCGGAGGACAACGAGCTGACGTTCAAGGCGGGAGAACTCATCATCGTTCAGGATGACAGGTAGATTAACGTCCCATCCCCAGATTAATCTCCCCTTCTGTCTCCACACGTCAGCCGCTGCTCTGAAAATAATGAGATCTAATTAATCGTTTTAATAATTTAATGGAGGCAAGAAGGACCTTTTCAAGCGAGAGTTTCAAACACGATTCACATAGTACGCAATAGGAGTGTATGTGTTACAATCATTAGTCATTGTGTGATTTAAATATTTAAATCAAATTATAAAAATGCTTTTATTTTTACATTTTATGGTTTGGATCCATAAATACGCCACCCCCCCCCCACTCCAGTTCAGTTATTCTCTTATAGTGTTCAATTCAATATTGTCTATTTAAGATGTTGTCTGTTTAATTCTGTTCCTCCATTTTGTTTCATTTACACAGTGATCCAAACTGGTGGAAAGGCGAGAATCACAGAGGTGTCGGTTTGTTTCCATCGAACTTCGTGACGACCAACCTGAACTCCGAGCCCGAACCAGGTGAGCAGATCATCCTCTCTGTTGGCAGCACTGTGCTTTGTCTCAATTCAAGGTATTTCTAGCAATAAAAGTGTATAAAAAGTCACTGTACTGTCTTCATTATTTCAGCTGCATTTGTGGAAAAATCTGCCTTGCCTGAGGAAACCAGCTTAGAAGCCAAGATCGAACCCGAGCCCGTGTTCATAGATGAGGTTTGTGTTTTGTATGCGTTTTCTAATCTTTTATATCATTTTTGAGTATTGTATGCCTCTCAAGGTTAAGTGCAGATTGAGTTTCACACAATTCACATCTTCCTTGTAAACTGTGTATAGTGTATTAAGCTCACACTTGGTTACATGTTTGCGTGTCTACATGTATGCACTGTATGTACAAATCTTTTGGAAACCACAGACTAAGGGTATTTCCAGTGTCCATGGCAGATTTAACGTTTATGATTTTTACTGCCACTCCAGTGATTTTTGCATTTCACTAGCTAAAATAAATATATATTTTGAATGACCTTTTCTTTGTGCCTGAAGGAAAAGATGGACCGGACTCTGCACTTGCTTCAGAACACAGACCCAGCCGACACACAACCGGACTCTTCAGAGCTTTTGTATCTCGAAGGTAACGAATCGAAATCCTGCTGCCCAAGACCAGATTGGCAAACCTAAAATTTCCCCCATTTCAAAAGCAACAATTACAAATATGCATTGTTTAATTTAAAGTCTTAGCTGAAACAAGTTTAAATTGTCATTGACATTGCATGGGTTTCAAAGGAGTTTTCGAAAAAAATTATACTGGAAATGCTTACCTGTGGTGATGGTGTTAAAAGTTTACCTTTATTTGGTTGATATTAGATTTTCTTTTTCTTTATTTTCTTGGACAAGATGTTTGTCGTCAGATGAATCCAATGATTGACGAAAAATTGGAAGAAATAGACCGGTAAGAGAATTTGTATTTAAATAAGAGCTTGAGAATATTTAAACTTGATTTCTAACGTAAAATCTTGAATTTCTGTGTATAGACTTTATGAAAAGTAGAAAACAATTATTTTAACATCATACAACATCTATCCATTTTCATTGATAACCAAATAAGCTTTTTGTTATATACACACTTGTTTAATTAAAACGTGGTCAATGCTTTATTTTTCCATCGGTGAAACCTACTTTTAAAACCTGCTCACAGTTAGACGTATATAAAAACGAACCCCCTCTCAGGCGTTGTTGCCTCCAGTGACGGGACATGTGGCCAGCTGCGTGTTTCACCTGCATGTGATGGGATTGAAGCTTAAAAACTAATCGTGCAAATTGCTCTGCCTCCTCCTGACACCAGTGAACGTATTTATTTATAGACTGAGGTGCTGGATTACACACTGTATTAGAGGAGTGTATGTAGCAAGTATGCTCATCTGTCTAAGTGAGAGACTTGTTTTACAGATCACCCTTATTTCCTTGTATAGCATCTGTTTTCAAAACGACACCTCAATGCCCATTCACACGGCACTTGCGTTGCTTTTAAACATGTTCTCCTCCCAGGAAACACTCTGAGCTCTCTGAGTTGAACTTGAAGGTCCTCGAGGCCCTGGAACTCTACAACAAGCTCATGAACGAGGCCCCGATGTACTCGGTCTATTCCAAGATGCAGCCCCAGGCACATTACCCACAGACGTCAGCCAGTGTCCCAATGCAGGTTAGAGCCCCGCTGTGGATACGGCAGGAGAAATGAAGGGCACCGCTCGGCAGACTGGTTTCTTAAAGAAGACTGATTCTATTTTATCATTCTTAACATGGAATTGGACTAAATTTAGCAAAGGCGAAATATAATTAGATGCAATACATCATGTATGTGTGGGAGGTTCGTACATTTCTCAAAGGTGCCTAAATTAAGTTTTTGAAGTAATAAATACCTCAGTTTTAATTGTATCATACATTTGGACCATAATAATTAGTGTGTTCTCCGGCTGCTGCATTTTCTAGGATCCTAAGTGAAAATGACTGTATTTCAATAAGCAAGAGTGCGGAGAAATAAAACTATGGTAGCACTGCAAGATTGTCCTAAAATGGGGTTGGTTAACGATGGTGAAGATGTCACATTTTAAAGATAAAAATATGGAGAGCAGGAATGGGATATAGTGGCACATCTGTAGAAAAAGAGTTGAAAGTAACTGCCTCCTGAGTTTATTTTTCTTCTCTCAAACTAGGGCTACCCAGGGCAACCACAGAGCGCCACATACATGCCATCAGGCCTTCCTCAGGTGGCCCCCGGACAAGGATACAGTTTGGGCCCCGAGCAGGCTGGCCCTCTGAGGTCGCTCCCGCCAACTGTTAACTCATCGATGGCCAACCAGCCCGGGCAGACTCCATACATGAGGTACACAAGTACACAAATAAAAAAGCAACCACTATATTTTATGTATGTACTGACTTTTAATCGTATGATTTTTATTGCATTTAATAAGTAATACAACATTTAGTCCTTTAAGTAGCATTATGTAACAATAACATGACATAAGACTGCAATAGGCATGTTTGTTATTATATCTATTATTTAAGTATTGTATTTATACATATTATTGTATGGTAACTCATAGTGTTATGCATTCTGAAATCACTAGACTCCTTCTAAACTTGTTTCTATTGCAGCATTAAGCTACAAACACCCTATTTTCCAACATTCACTCATTAAAATTGTGCTTTTGTATTTTTCTCTCCTCCGCAGTGGTATGAACGCAGGTTACATGACCCAGAGCTCTGGCGCCCCGGCCCCTTACCCACAGCAGGTGGGCATGGCTATGGACATGTCAGCCTATCAGAACACTAATCCTAACATGACTCCAGCATCCACATATCCAATGGTCACGCCAGCGCACCCTGGCCCACCGCAGCAAGCAAACTATTACCAGCAACCTCTCCTTTAATAAGCTACAGTAGTGACCTTGATTTCAGTGCATATCCTTAAAACCAGTTAAAACAAAACATTTAGATTGCATGGTTTTTAACATGACATTGATTTACTCCTGCTATAGATGGCAGATGCAGTAGACTTTATTGACAGAGAATGGTAGGAAGTATTGTTGCCTCTTGGAGATGAACGACACGTGCAGAAAAGCCTAATTATGAATCCCCGTTAATTTAATTTAATTAAAAGCCTAATGACTATGAGGCCTTCATTCTTTTCATTTTTCCTAAACACAAAGAAAACCATAATTGTCAGGATACAGCATCTTCATAGAGACAGTTCTTACCAGTGAGACGGATGGACAGATATTGTAGTAGTGTAACACATCGGGCTGTTTTTATCCAATGCAGTATGATGTGTTATACACGCATTCATATTATGCATATTTAACAATGTCCATAAAAAAACTGTTAATTAATATTGAAAAATCAGCTCAACCCCCTCCTCAAAAAAACTGTGTTTGTAGCACTGTGAAAATAGGATTTTTTTCAAATTAATTTTAAATTTGCTTGGCATTTATATCAAGTAGTCTGATATTTTTTCCTCCCAAATCTATTGTGAGTCAATTACTAGTGACTTAAAAGCTTCTGAGTTTTCACAAAGTTTAATAAATTGTTATGAAGAGGAGAACGAAACTACAGTTATCATTTGGTGTTTTCCTGGTGGTCAGGTTCACATGCATTTATCATGCAAGACATGATTTAATATCTGTATACCGGTGAGGAATTAATTTGACCATTGACAGATAACCAAGCTGAGTTATACCCTTTATATGGGTATAATGGACACAAAACAGACCGAATCCCTCAATACAAGTGTGATGGAAAAAATTATACTTAACTGAATGTAAAGTAACCTGCTAATAACATATTTTATTTGCTTTGTGTTTGTGCCAAGATGTTACCATTTAGGATGGTGTTTGTGTCTTGGATTAAAACATTTATTTCAGATAATACAAAAAAGAAAGCATGATGTTAGTGGTTGTCAGAATATTTTTTCTCCAGGAAGTAAAATCCCACTGGAATCCACCTTGTTACTTTTGTATTTACTTATTCGCTGCCTACATGTGATATTCACTTATTTGGCAGCGTCTCATTCAGCTTTTTACTTTGGTTAGATGATGTGCATTGTGGGAATGTTTTTGTTTTAACACTTTGTATTGGGGGTGAGGGGACCCACGTGCACAGGTTGTTATTAATATTAACTGTGTGTCCGAATTAGTATTCATATGTTGAAAACCTTTTGTTCTAAAACTGCTTTCTGTAACCTTTTTAGTCCACCATTGGGCCCACGATACTTTGATTTATACAGAAGGAACTTTTAATATGCAAATACTAGTTTCTCTGCACAGTGTGACTGAAGCTGTAGTTAGGCTTCTAATTAAATATTTGTAAATTGTAAACCTCTCATGTATCTTGGTATGTTTTGGAAAATTATAATTAGTTCTTTCTTTGTCTGTTCCAAAATGAAAAGCATTTATTTCTTTTTGTTTTTGTTTTTACTTCTGATGTCTTATCCAAAATCCAAACAGAATCAACCTGTTTAATCTAGACACTGACCAAAAGTTAATATGTATAAAGTTTTTTTTTTTTTTTTTTTTTTTTTTTAAAGGAATGTCAGCAAGAAAAAAGATAATTCACTTAAGAATAAAGTCTGCTTGATTTTGAAGTGAATCACAAAAAAGGGGTCTTTCAAGGCAGGGGTCAGTGAATTGCTATTGTTTCTTCTAATTACGATATACCCGAGTCCTGTACACATTGTTTCTTAATCTGACACATGAAGTCCTGTATATTAGATGTAAAATATCTTGCATATGTTGGTACTGCACCTTAACTTTATAAACATTTTCTTTGCCACCGACTGCCTTCTTTTCTTTAAAAAACAAAACAGAGAAATCCATTCCAAAAAGCTGCTGTATACCTTGATTTTTATATATATATATAATATATATATATATATATATATATATATATATAAGGATTTTCTGGTTTATCCAGTACGTGCATATTCTCTTGTGCTCCATATTTTATAACCTCAAGGTTCTTAATATCTTTGTTACATTTTCATTGTAAAATGTTTAATTTGTGATTACCCGAAAATACTTAAAAGCCTTTCAAAATAAAAAGTGTTACCCAGTTGTGTAATGGCAGGGTCTGTATGTCAACACCCAACCTGTTTTCCCTTTTCCTTCAGTGTGCGTCGGCATGTGTTGTTGACTGTGAAAAGTGCTTTGGTTGTGTTAAATAACTGAGGTTTATTTCCTATTTTTTGTCTGTGTGTCTGTCTCGCTACCCAATCATCCTTACCAGTGGGATGTACTGGTGCTTAGAGTGGTTTTCCTATTTGGGAAACTGGGATGTGAGGTGGGACCAAGTCAGGCCAAGAACTAAAGAAATGGCAGCTACCTTTTGGTAAACTTTATTTTTAATCAGTAAACTGATTCATAGAGCAGGTTTATAGAAAAATAAAGCTACGGTCCTTGACTCAATGAGTCCATAAATAGAGCAATAATGACACATTGTTTTCGTGTTTATTTATTTTATTTATGCACTAATTATTAAGGAAAGGAAGAACAGATGCAGAACAGACAGGATGGGTGGCAGGTGTCTGGTCACCAACAGGGGGAGCTGTGTAGCAGGAGGTCCGCTGTGGAGAGAGCCTTGTGCCGTACGAGTCACTTGGGAATCGGTGAATTTTAAGAATTATTGACACCTTGGAATTTGTGAAGGAAATTACTATTTTTATGTACAACACCACATTTTACCCCAAAGTGCTTTGTAGTGATTTAATAATAAGGTTTACATGTGTGCTTCTTTTACATCCTAAATAATCACAGACAAATAATCCAGTGGGTGGAAAAGCCTCTGTGAGCATAAGGGATGTAATTCGATTCCATTCCCCAAACCTGCTGAAATATAGAAATATGTATGGGTATTCAAATTAAAAATAATGTAAAAACTCAGTCATTTATATGAAGCGGGGGTGAAGGTGTATTTTGGTAGGAACCCTTCCCGGTGGAGGGTGGAAGGCAGTGATTAATTTATGTTTTGCTCACCGATGTCGCTAACAGATTTATTTAAAGACGGTCTGGTGCTAATTTGGGTGCTCTTGTCAGGAGTGGTGCTGTCGCCTCCTCTGCTGAATAAAGCACTCGGTCACATGCTTCTCAGCCCGAGAGTATTGTGATGCCTAAGCAAAAAGGAAGCTCCGAATTCCCTTGCTCTCCCCGCTTTCTCGATGTAAAACGGAGCAAGGGGAAATAATTAGTTCACACACATGATTATTTTCACAATTCAACCTGTTACCATCTTTCTTTAGCAGACTGAATTTAAATCATCCTTACATGGTTAAAATGCTGGTGTGGGTGTTGCAATTCCTTGATATAGATGAATGAAATCTCTTCTGATGATCATATTTGTTTATATTTTAATTATTAATATGTATTTACTTATATATCTGGGTTTTTAGCCTTTTTTCCCACTTGAACACTACAGGTCTGTATTTGATTGTCCATATATCAATGCATTATTATTTTTGACTGTAATTATTACTATATTCATTCAATTAAATTCCTGACCATCTGTCTCTCTAAATACAAATCATAAACTTTATCTGTAGTATATAAAACCACATGAATGTGAAGGTGTTCTAACAGGGACCACCAATCACTATGGTGGTCTGCCAACATACCCAAAATCCCTGGATTTGATTAAACTTCATCCAATCCAATCCTTAATTGTAGCCCACCTGGCTTCGACACACTGCAAACGCACTGTGGACATGCCAACAACCAAGGGGCTTTTTTTTACCCCTCTCCTGAGCCCCATCAAAGACTTCTTCCCAGGCTCCAGTGTCCTCTTTGATCGTTTACATCAGCTCTTTGGATGCATATTTATTTAAAGTCCCGTAGGACTGTGCTCATTCTTATATCTGTGATCTGTTGTTGTTTCTTTGGCCTTCCTGATACTGGAGGTTTCTTAAAAAAAACACACAAATATACTTTGTAGTATAAGTTGCATAGACAGTATCTGAACTAGCTATATTACTGTATTGTATACACTTGTGCAAGTCTAGCCTCCCACTTTGATGGCACCAGATTGAATCGTGCCATTTCTCTGTGCTATGTTCGTTGACACCTTCTCATGGTACTTTGGCAATCAGGTGCAGGTGATAACGCAGACATTCGTATCCCTGGTGCTCTTACTGCCAGGAAGGGAACACGGGTACCACAACATACACAATTGGATCACCAATGCCCATTAATACAAGGAGTTTCCTTTTCTAATGACTTCACTCCTATCATGAATATGTTGTCACCTCTGTTTCCACTTTGTATTAGTGGTGGCAGGGCTACTGATCTCCTCTTACTCTGTCTGCTCAGACATCAGCAACGGTTGCTGAGACATTTTAATGTTTCTTAATCATGAACCATGTAAAAAATTAAAGGAAAGACCCAGGACTGACAACATAAGAGGTAGGCTCCTATAGTTGAATATTTCTGTGGTGGAGTAGCCATAAGACCTTTAAAATAAACCGTTAATCTACTGGGATACATTAGAACATCTTCTCTGTTTAGTTGTGGAGATTTTTGTTAAAGTAGTGGCTTTGATTTGCATGTATTGCAATGTAAGGGTTCATTTAATTATCAAAAAAAATAAAATATATATATATATAATATATGTATCATGTTTAAATACTTCCTTTTAAATAAAACACATGAGTTCCAGACTTACACATGTGTATCCTGTTGGTTTATCCTGTTCAATTGCACACCATCTAGGAAAAAAAGGAAATCAGAAAACTTGATCACAGAACACCATTTTGAATGTGATGCATGCTGTAGCTTTAACTTTGCATCCGTGCTGTTCTCTGCCTCAGGTAATGAGGCTCCACAGTAACACGGGGAATCATCAGTTTAATGTGTGAAACTGAGGCTCGAGCAGACAATTCATTCCTCGCTTTTCTGTTTGGCTGGGGAGAAAAGCAACGCTCACATCTGGACAAATGATCTATTGGAGATGTCCAAACACCTCTACACAAGACACAAGATCGGGGATGGACTGCAAACACCCATCTTTCAGGTAAAATAAGGAGGACTTTTTTATTTCCACACTGCTGTTGTTTCCAGTGTTGGCTACACCAGCCAAAACAAGCTAAAGAATAAGAAAAAAGTGTCATGGGGGTTTGTTGATCTGCTTAAATCATGCATTTCAAATGCTCTGTTTCTTGTCATATTATTTTTCTTCATGCCATTTTGACATTTTTAAATATTTAAAGTTTTTCTTGTACTGATCTACTGAAAAAAGCCCCACATCTGTGGTACCTAAGAATACAAACCGGACCTTCATGATATGATCAACCTTTACATACTTGCTTATGTTTTAATTCTATTTTTTAAACAGGACAGCAACTATTCTGACCAGTCAATAAAAAAATATGATCATAATGTTAATGTTTCACTAAGTGGATACTTTACTGTAAACATAACATTGCCTTATTCTGATCTATATTAATCACTGCTATGTTAATACTATTGAGAAAGTAAGACTTTATGAAAAAGAGCAACAGTGTATTTCACACATCGTACTGGACATTTAGAGGATGCCTTTGCTCCAGTCCAAATAAATCCCTCTTCTTCTTTTAAGTTATACATGGCTTCAGTTTTAATACATTATGTTTACATATTCTATTTCTCTTTTCCATGTTTGTGTTTCTTTTTCTTTTACATTTACATGAAACACTAATTTTCTCTGGAGAAGCTGTAATTATCACGCTGTTACTGTACAGTCATGCAGTTGTTACATGAATGCCTACATTGGTCAGAAAGGCCAACATGAGACGTCTCACGATGAATACTAAGTGGGTCATTTAGTAACGTTTTTCGATTGTGTTTTCTTCTGATTATGTGTGTGACTTTTTAAATATGTATTATTGACAATCCAGTATGAGCATTGGGGGAAATAAACATTGTAATGATTCAGATGAAGGAGAAATCGCCAAACATGACCTAGTTAAATTGGCCCTGTTTGAAATGTATCTACCGAAGTGACTGGAACTGTCGCTGAGTTATTGATGTTTGAATGGCGCACTGAGCCTCTCTCTGAAGTACGCTCTTCTACAGCTGAAAATGGAGCAAATCATCAGGGAGTAATTAGCCTTCTCTATTAAGGTCATTTTTTTCCCCTGATGAAATATTTGCATACTTGAAAACAATTGACATATGTATATGTGTACCCCTGCCATATGCAAATGAGGTAATATTTATATCACACAACACCTGGCACAAAGCGGAGCAGACTCAAACACCACAGTATCTGGGACCTTGGCCTTGTTTGTGTGTCATGCAATCATTCACGAGAAGGCTGATATAAATAGTTATGTATTTGATTAAAAAATATTAAATAAATACAGTTAAATTATGCCTCGAGAAATTTTGCCATTTCAGATTTGTTTCCATACTTCTGTCATTTTTTGGTCTCTCGCACATTTTCAGTTTGTAACGGCACAATCCTTAGATTAACAAATCTCAAAACTGCCTTCAATAGACACCCAGCAAACAGGCAAATCGGGTGTAGCTGTTTAGATAGAGAAACTGACCAACAATTAAAAATAAATCAATACATGGGAAAGAGAAAATGTATTATAAGGTTATATATACATTAAACCACAACAAAAATAATGTTTTTGAAGTGCCATCAGTGATTATTTTTCTCTACCAGAGCAGGATGTTCACCAAACTATCTGCAATTGAATGTATGCTAATCAAAATACTCAAAGATGTAAAATAACTTATTTCTCTCCAGCACTACTTGTTTTTTACTGTGAGTCTCCCTTAGAAAAGCTTACAAACATTAAAATGATCAAACACTGTGAGCAAAATGGAAAGTATTATGCAGTGTATATACAGTTTATACAGGTATCTCTTCAAGGTGTTTTACAGAGAGTAACGGATTTATTTACTGTTCTTGCCCAGGTGACTCGAGGGACTCATTCACGTCGAAGCCGGCTGAAGAGGTCAGATGGCAGCACCACCTCCACCAGCTTCATCCTCAGACAGGTAGAGGGGGATGGGGGTCTCGGGAGGATGGAAGGATGCTTAATATTTGTATTTGTCAGCAGAGGTTACAGTGATATTTGGTTTAGTACTACACCCATAACAGACTAGAAGCAATTATTCAGAGCAGTAAATGACCAAAATACTGAGCACCAAATTCTATAGTACTGGAATATAGTATTTTAATGTATTACTTCAGAAAATTCATATATATTTTCTAGAGGTTTTTTCTGGCCCTATTAATAAACCATCTAGAAATGAACCCCGCTTTCAGGTTCAATCACAGTCTGAAACCAGATTGTATGTTGTTGGTATGGACCATAACAGATTTGTTTGTTGAATATTTGAGTTGCAGGATACAACTGGCAGGCTCACGGTTCGCATAAATGTTTCTCTGATAAATGCAAATGATCGTTGGGGGAAATGCGCAGATTATTCTGAAGACTGAAGACCACTGGCAGTGGCATTAAAACAATTGGGTTTCCATAGCAACTCCGCACAAGCTGTTCTAAGTACAATGACCCTCATATGCTGTTCGATGGCCATTATTCTGCTGTTGTCTCACTGTACATTTATATATATATATATATATATATATATGTGTGTGTGTGTGTGTGTGTGTGGTTAATATTTTAAATTACTGTATATCATTAATGTAGAAATCAACAACGTACCAGATCATTATCATGTTTCATAAATATGTATATTGTTTAAATATTCCCATCTTTTTGAGCAATGTCTTTGTCTTATTGGAAATCAAATTACAAAATATTTCGGGGAGTCAAGAACACTTAAGATAGGATGTAATTATACTGTATACACATACAGCTATAGCTCTGGTTTCATACAACATTTTCTTTCTACAATGAATGCTATATTAAATCTAGGTTATCAAGTGAACATTAGGGAATACAGCTGTATTTGAAATTCTTTTTTTTTTGGCCACAAAATCAATGGGCTCAGCCACACAAAATATCAAATGCATCTCCTGTATTATGGGATAGCAAGCCAAAACTCTCCTCCATTAACCCCCTCAGCTGTTCAGTGTAAGCTACTTTTTTCTATAAGATATGACTGCTTTCATTAGAATAGTAAAATCATATTTAGTATACAATCATATTTAATGATAGTGCCTCTTTTATTTATCGGTTCTATAAATGAAGGAGATAAGCTTCATGTGAACTACTTTTCAGATTCTCTTTTCTCTCTACTGCAAACATGAGTCACGTGCTGCAACCGTGCAATTATATTCGGAGACCAGTGGGAAATAGTAAAATAATGAGTCTAGGCTCTTGCGTGGAGGGCAGGTCAGAGGGGAAAGAGAGTCTTCTGCCTTTAAACAAGTGCACAGATCATTAAGCCTAATGGCTTGTAAGAGAAGTGCAAGATACATGGTATTTTTGTGTATGCACATAAGTGTAATCGAAACCCGGGCTCGTATAACTGCACTCTACAACTTGTGCCTTTCATTAACATTTTCTGGGCCTTCCTTACTTCCTTAAAATGACTGTATAAGATGACATCATTAACTCTCATATCGAAGCCCAGGGGTTTATATTAAATTGCTCTTGTAACACCGACTAAATTATCACGCTCTCTTCAAATACAATGATGGGCTTAAAAATAATGAAATGACCTTCATGAAATGTAATGCTCTATTCTCCGGCTGCTGGCACAATGTTTAATTGAAAGCAAGAACATTATGCTTTTGATGCCTTACATTTAGGGCCTGTGTAATTTATTCTGTTCTATCACTTATTTGTAACAACACGTGGTGCACCTGAGAGTTAATTGCAGCACCAAGGAGATGTGACTGGGTTCATACTTTCAAATTCGGGGGCTATAGCCTTTGAAACTCCATTAAAAACTAGGAGGTCTTAAGAGTGTAGACACTAGCTGTGTTGAAGGGTAACCCAGTTGTGCCCAACAGCCATTTTTCTGCCTGAAATACTTGACCATAATTGTATCTATTTTTCAACTCCAAACTCCAGGGTCCTGTAAAATGATTGGTCAATATATTGATGATTTGAACATGCTTGAAACAGGTTGTGATTCAATAATTAATCTTTTTGAGTGACTCAACACTGACTGTTTCTAGTGACACCAGACTGACCTGTCTTCAGGGTTTCTGGGCTGATTTGTAGTAATCAGAATTAGCATTTTTCGATGATCCCAGCCAGTGTGATCCTCCCAGAGGCTCCGCTGTTGTGTCGACAGAAAGATTGTCAATCTGGAACAGTTAGTTGCTTAAACGATTCATGTCACTGGTGCACACTATGGCGATAGTCTGTGTGTTTCTGTCATAAGCAACACTTTTTCATGTAATTTCACAGGGAACAAAAAAGGCCATATGAAATGCTTGCCTGACTCCGACCTCTTCCTAAAAGTAAACTGGACTCAGCAACAATAGTGTGCCCTTTATTAAACCATTTAACTCCAGTGTAACAGTGTCCCGTCAAGAGAGAGTTCAGAAAGGAGGGTGATGTGGAAAAAGGCAACAGGACAAAAGGATACTTGTATTTTCCTTGATCAGATGCACCTGAATTCAGGGATAGTCAAATAAGTTGATTAGTGCAAATTGATAAGTGAATTTAATTGTGTTTTACAGTATATGGTAAGGCCGACTCTGGCTCCAGTAGCAATTAGCAGGGCTTCCCCTCTCCACTAAGGATGGGCATTTGACATGTTTTCACAATTAGAATAATATTCTTTAGAGTATTCAAAAACCAAAATCATGCGGTTCTGGTGCTGTCCTAAATTATTCAAACTGTTTTTCACAAATTCAGTGTCAGCATTTTTTCCTGGATAACCTGCACTGCATCAATTAAGCTAATTTTTCAAGTTAGTGATGTATTTCTGTAGTCAGAACATTTAAGAAACATCTGCCTGTCATTTGTCAAATTTGTCAAAGGCAGCTGGACGTCTCTGTGGGCACACAACTCTGACACATGCACACTTTTGTTGATGTTGTCATCCAGAGAACCGTCTATAGCGTTTCCGTATAGTTACCAGGTTTACCAATATAATTAAAATGTTCCCTTCTTCATGACATGCTTTGTCTATTTTTATGGTTTTAAGAGTTTTAAGTGAGTCTATACAAGGGAAAGGGAAAAACTGAGACATTTAAACAATTTTGAGAGAATTGTTGGGACACTAGTACGTTAATTAAAATCTGGGAAGTATGGTCACGCTAGTGCCAGTCATACCGTGTGAGAGTGGAGCGTGGTGCTACAGGTACCGTGTGATTTCAAATGTCACAACCCTTAGGATAATGTCACACAAAGAGCTTATTTTTATATTTAATTTAGACAAGCATTTTTAAAATACTCCTACACAGTGTTTTCTCCCAGAATTCAACTACTCTCAGAAGTAATCGAATACCAACGTCCCTTTGAATATTCAAATATTCTCTACTGTCCTTAAACAAGTGATAGCACATGGAAGACACTCTGTCCCAGGACTCAGGGAGGTTTTTATAAAAGAGCGATATCTTTTATATCTGAGGTGTGTTTGTGTTGCAAATAAAAGACATTACTGCTCTGGAATCGGTTCAAAGGTTTGTAAAAGATAAGGGAACTTAATCTCCTTAGTCTGGAACACAGGCGATTATGAGGAAACTTGACAGAAGTTTCCAAGAGCCTGAAAGGTATCAACAAAGTCAACCCAGCTGACTTCACTGTGACACACAGAGAAGAAGACATGAGTGGAAATTAGGAGGAAGTGTTTTAAAGACCTTTACACAGAGAGTTGTGAGAAAATCTATTTCTTCATAACACTACCTAATATTACCTGTGTATAAAAGTCATGATTATTAATCACCTGGGCTATTTTAAGCCTTATTCCCATAAATGACATGAGAATATTCAGGACTGAAGGATATGCAGTGAGTGAGTGTATCTGTGTGCTTGCAGTTGTGAAATGGAATTGATTGTAAATTGAAGGGGCCATAAATGGTGAACAGATAACACAAATTTGGATGGTTTCCATAGCAGCCACATAATTAAGGGATCTGAAGTCCCTCTAAACAATACAAATATGATACAATTCACAAAGAAGTTCCTGCGATGAATAATTCTTGCTCTCCAAGGTCAAAAACATTGCTCACTCGATGGTGGATGTGTATATTTAGAAACCTTTAAGTATTGAATGGACATTTTATTGTTTTCTAAACAAATCTCACACATAGGCTATCAGGTTCAAGAAGCAATGTGTCAGCAGAGCAGTATTAGACTTCATCATTTTATCAAAGTATTTTAAGCAAATGCACTATTTTAATCACAGTTCTACAATCATTGATGCTCTAACTTTGAGTTTGATTGACATTGTTTCTGATCATTTGGAAGCCAAACTACAGCTACACGTGGTTACTTGACTAAGGTTAACACTGACCCATCTATATCTTACAGGGGAGAAACAAATCTGTATACTGCTAGTGTGGCAGTCATTGACCTCATTTGGCTTCATCAGACATTTCCTGTTATATAATTAGGATAAAGGGAGATATATATTTTAGTTGATTAAATAGGCCTACTTAGCTTTGCAGCATTTACACAAAAGTCCTGACTCAGAGAGTGTCTCGCAGCCTCAGTACATCTGCTAACAACAAGGCCGAATGCTAAAAGAAATCTACTAATTTACTTTGCTTTATCTTTTACCACAAAACTTTATATATATTTGTGTGTAATCTGTCGGACTTAAATTGGCAGTGCCATCCTACACTCTGGTTTTGAAATATGGGATTGAGAATAATAAAGTTAATGGTCTGTCAGAAAGGTATCAACATCAGTTCTGTCAATAAAATGGAAGTGACTTTTATATTTATTCAGTGAACAAATCACAGGTCATTATTATTAATTATTGCAACATTTTTAAGAAAACCACTAAACATCTGAGTTTCAGGTTATTCCACATTGTCCAGTGAAAGGAGATTCAGAAAAAGTACATGCGATGATAACTGATTTTGATGTGATGCAGTATGAACACGTACTGACCGCTCACCCAAACCGCCTTGGCCAGGATTGTATCAGATGGAGAGTTATTGTGGGGAGAGCAGCAAAGCAAACAGAAATATTCATACGTGTTGACAGGATGATACATTTATTTAGATATAACTGGCATGGGCCACTAAAATTAACGTGGATTGTTGCAATTGCTTCTAGTGCCTTCTACACATTGAATCAGCTTTGAATATATATGTTTTAATCTACTTAAAAAAGGAAATCAAGCCTTAATTATAAGTTGTGGTACAAGGAGTTAATGCTCTCCTCTCGAGTTCAGGAGCTTTGTAGTTATGTATGATACTTTGGTGCTCTCTACTGCCAATATTAAGACATTGCCTTAATGGAAGCACTTGATTTAGATTTATTTTGTGCTCAGCATTATAATATATTGAAATGTGCGTGTTATTTGTGTATATATAAATATATATATATATATATATATATACACAAATGTATGCATACCCTTGATGGAATGTAGGGTTAGTGAAAGTTAAGAAAATGCAGATGTCCATTCAGTATTTGTCAATGCTTTATAAATAGATAAAATCATAAGGAACTGTATGACTATCAATATTGTACACATGAGTTGCATATCTTTCTAAAACAGTACTATATATTTTTAACGTTAAAATGTATTTATAGCCCAGCAATCAGTATTTGGTTAATCCTACTTTGGGTTTGATAACATGGAGGAGACGGTCCCTATGATCTTATAAGTTCCTCAACTTCTCGGGAGGGATATTCGACCAATCCTCTATACTGAACCTCTCCAGCTCCTACAGGTTGTTAGGCTTTGTATCAAAACACATATGTATATGGATGGATGGATAGATGTATATATCATGACAGCAGCAGGTTGAGGAGGGACGACCAGACATCTTTACCCTCTGCAATAGATTCCTGCTCCTCCTGGGGGGGATTCCCAGATGCTCCCAGGCCATCTGAGAGATATAATCCCTCCAACGTATCCTGGGTTGGGTCCTAGGTCTCTGTCCAGAGGAACTTGCGTGGAACGGTCTTGATCACTCACGAACAAGACCCTAAGATACTGAACCCTCTCGCTAAGGGCAGCTGCTCCCCCTTCACCCACTTTCTGGGAGAGAACGTGACCTCAGATTTGGAGGTGCTGACTCCAAAAACATTCCACGTCAGAGCTCACAGTCAGATGCAACAAGAAGGACAACATCCTCTGCAAACAGCAGGGATGCCACCCTTACCCCTCCAAACTGGATACCCTCCACACCTTGGCTGTGCCTCGATATCCTGTTAATGGAAATCATGGACAGGAGTGGAGACAAGATGCACCCATGGTGAAGTCCAACCCCACATTGAAGGAACTCACAACTCCCGCTCCGATGGCACCCATAAGTGTCATAGGCACCCTGTACTCCAGCAATATGTCCCACAAGACATCTCGGGGGAACACAAAGCAAATATAGTCCAGGTCAGCAAACTCCCACAAACCCTCGGATATCTGCGAGAGAGTCAAGTGCTTATTATGTTATTCCACAGCTGGGATAGGACTGAAACTGCATTATTCCTCCTGAAACTGCGGCTCAACTAATGGACAGTCTCCCCTCCAGCACTCTTAAAGATGGGGACCACAACCCCCATCTGCCATCAAGAGGTACTGTACCCCTCTTCCATGAAACATTGAAGAGGTGTGCTAACCTTTACACCCCAACATTGTCCAGTGCTTTCAACATCTCCAGGCAAATCTTGCAGGTGTAAGGCAGCAGGGGAGGATATATACTGAACACCAATAGAAACGCACCATGTAAAGTGTGGATCCCATGCTTCATGAGCTGAAATTAAATATCCCAGACATTTTCCATATGCTCAAAAAGCTTATTTCTCATTTTGTGCACAAATTTGTTGACATCCCTGTTAGTGAGCATTTCTCCTTTGTCAAGATAATCCATCCACCTGACAGTTGTGGCATATCAGAAGCTGATTAAACAGCATGATCATTACACAGGTACACCTTGTGCTGGGGACAATAAACGGACACTTTAAATTGCGTAGTTTTGTCACACAACACAATGCCACAATAGTCTCAAGTTTTGAGGGAGCGTGTGATTGGCTGCTGACTGCAGGATTGTCCATCAGAGCTGTTGCCAGAGAATTTAATGTTAATTTTAGAGAATTTGGCAGTATGTCCAACCGCCCTCACAAACCGCAGACCACGCCAGCCTAGGACCTCCACATCTGGCTTCTACACCTGCGGGATCGTCTGAGACCAGCCACCCGGACAGCTGATGAAACTGTTGGTTTGCACAACTGAAGAGTTTCTGCACAAAAGCATCTCAGGGAAGCTCCTCTGCGGCTCGTCATCCTCACCAGGGTCTTGACCCGACTGCAGCTCTGGTGGACATCCCTGCAGTCAGCAGTCAATCACCCTCCCTCAGAAACTGAGACTTGAAATCCATAAATTAGAGCTGAATGATAGTATTTCAATTGACTGATTTCCATACATGAACTGTAACTCAGTAAAATCTGAAATTGTTGCATGTTCTGTTTATATTTTTGTTCAGTATATATATTACATAACATATTTAATATATCATTTATTTATGTATTATTTTCCCCCATTGCCTCAGTGAACACATATACAATTGTACCATAGAAATTATATAATATTGCAGTTTTTGTTGTTGTATTTATTTAACATTATTTAACTAAGTGCTTGTTTTGGTCCACTGATTAATATCTTATTACTAATTATGCAGTTTTTATTTTATTTCATAAAAACCTTGAGCAGTTTCTCTGTATGGTCTGTGATTGACAGTGTGTGTTTGGTGAAGTATACCTTAAAGGATAAATTATATATACAGTCCACTGAAGTTCTCGTTATTTAGCCATGAATGGATGTTGGAAATATTTTGGATTGAGATACTTCATCGGCATGCTGTTAAAGAAATGCATAGAATTAAAATTAAAGAACACAAATGAAAACGTAGTACATGGAAACATATAGACCATAACATCACAGGCTTGTATTTTTGTGGAAAACAATCGGAAATGGCTGGCAGAATTTAATAAGAGTGGCTGCACAAAAAATGTACCGTGTTCCCCTGTATACTTCCTTGCTCAGCTTGATCAAATGGCTTTCAGAAGATTTTATGGTTCTATTTTGATGTGTTCATGAGGCAGGGATTCGAAAATGGAAAGCATTATGATCCAGATGCAAACCAGCACGACTTGATGTTAATATGTTTAGCTCCCAGGAACATTTGTGCATTTACTGTTACACTACAGCATTCACATGCAAGCTTCTCCTGTGCAAAGAAACTGGGGAAAAGGATGTTCAATTTTAGTTCAGGGTAATATTACACACATGCCATTGTAATCTCTCCAAGTGCATTATCTGTCTTTCCAGGAAACAGCAGAGAGATAGATAGATAGAGAGAGTGTATGTGTGTGTGTATGAGAGAGAGAGAGAGAGAGAGAGAGAGAGAAAGAGAGAGGGGGGATGTAGGGAGAAAAGAGAGAGGAACACAGAGAGGGAGAGGCAGGGAAGAGGAGAGAGGAATATAGGCAGCAAAAGACAGAAAAATGCTGCTTTCAAGATATAGACCCCCTATATTCCTTATTCACAGTCAAGGGGAATGTTCTTCCAGCTGACTGGAGCACAGCTCAGCCAATCAGCTCCCTCCCCCTCCGCTTTGTCATCAGACGCTGATTGAGGAAGGATTTGCTTTTCTGCTCCGTGTTTGGAAGGCAGATAAAATGCCAGGTCTGGGTTGCCTCTAGGGATAACCTCACTGCCTTATAATGTGAATGAACAGCATCTCAGCTTGGGGGATACGCATAAAATTGACTAGCAGGCTCAGGAAAACCAGTATAGGCCTCTTGTTTTTTTTTTAAAGTGTTTTTTGGGGGGGATTGTAGTCCCCCATCCATCCTTTGTGGTTCATCCCTTGAATTTATTAATTTTTTTTCATTTATCAAGAGGTGCTTTTTGGAATATTAAACCTCCATGTACGACAATTTGTACCTGCATGGATTCGAAGACTCGGAGGCGGTGAGTGGAGATTTTTCTGTCTATTTTTTCTCTCTCTGAATAGGTGAATTTCCACAGACTCGCTGGTGCTGTGGAGGGCCGGGGGAACTGGGATTCAGCATGGTGTTTATTACACATCTTGGTGGCCGAGGATGCTTGTGTTTCCCTGTCACCTGCAGTAATCCTCCATTAAATGCAGTTTTGTCAGGCCATGCATTTTTGAATGTACAAATAAAGGCTAGAGCAGCCATTTATTTGATACAATGCAACGCTCGGCCACATGAAAGGAATTTGACTTCCGATTAAACAGTATGTGGTCAACAGACTCTTGGGCAGGCAGATGTTGTTATTCTCATTCCTTTAAGGTGATGATTGCTTAATTTATAATTTTACAGGCTCCTGTCATATCAAGCTGCATTTTCTGTTCATTTAAAGGGGCAGTTCCCTCATTTCTCCACCTCTATTCTCTCTTTTCACTTTGAAGCTGCATGTTAGGGGATATTTCTGGATGGATTGCAGATGAATCAAATGATGAGTTAAATATGGTCTGTGGTGCCTGGTAGAATCACAAGAGATCTGTATTTCCTTTAAATACATCTTCCACAAATATATTAAGGTGTGTCACATTAGCGGAAACTATACAGTACTAAAGACCTGCCTGATGCTTTATGTATTTATATTTTTAAATCGTGGGCATCAATGGGAGTATTTTGTATTGTAAGACAAAATAATTGCTTGCAAAAGCAATACATTGAAAGGCCTTTTGCAAGTGACAAATTGCCAGCGAACAATCTCAGTAAAGTTCAAATGGATTGCCTGGTCTTTCAACACTACAAGTTTCTTAAAATGGCATGTCCCATTTTCTTGCTGCCAACCATATTCATTTACACACATATTGAACAAATTGTTTAATACTGAATTAAGGGGAAGAGGTTTGTGTTTGTGATTCAAAGCCCACAATACTGAACATTTTGGGAATATAAAAACATTTGATTTCTATGTATCCATATTACAGGTTATTGTGACATCATATGCTATTTCAGAGACCCAAACGCCTGTTAAAAGCCTTTGAGAACACAAAAGCTCCAAACTGGGATTTGTATGGTGGATGGAAATAAGATACATGTAGAGAATACATATATTTTGCTTCACCATAAGGGAATTGACTGCATAATCAAGCTTTTTACATGGTAAAGAGAATGGCAATTTGCTAGATATGCGAAATACACAATAGCAATTCAGCTAAAACTCATGCATTTTTTCTAACATGATGTATTTCACATGTACTGATATGTTGTATAGCCTTTTTAAACACCTGCTTTTCCATGTGTGTATTTAAATGTATGCAACTTTGTGTTATCCTTTGAATTGAGAATACTACCCAAAGAGGGGAGGGACATCACTCATTACCATGGGGAACTCATGAACATATTGTCTATCAAAGCTGCCTATAGGCCGCTGTGTGCTGTCACTCAGGCAGACCCACCCTCTGCCTGCTTTAACTAGTACAGCACACGATGACTCCACCTCTTTTTGCCGTTCACTTCATCTGATTCATGTGCTCAAAAAGCCTTTTTCTCTGTCTTAATATTATTAATATTAATTCAGCAGGGTATTCCATTGTGATATCGATTGTTAGCGAAGCACTGGACTAATTAGTAATATTGTTATATTAATATCAGTTCATCCACGGCATGGGGCTTCGTGTCATGCAGCCTGTTAGCTTTGGTTTACTTTTTTCTAATTATTATCATTATTATTATTTATATTTACCTGCTATTACTGTAAAATAACCCACCTTGTTTCAGGTCTTTATTTTCAGTTTAAAACTGCCAAGAGCGCCATGGAGAAATCTCAGTTTGGCCTGGCTGAGTCTCCAGACTCCAGTCCGCGACTGTGGCTACATCCTGTGTGCTGTCCCCCATTTTTCCAGGGCTCTGGGACATTTGGGCAGCTTATACTTTCCTCTCATGGCCTTGAGCAGCCACATTATTATCTCCGCTGCTTGCATTGTGACCATATTGGTCTTGCTACCCAGGCACCAATTTTGTGCCTATATGTGTGCCCAATACAGACAGAATGCACATCAGTTGTACAGACTGGATGTGACGGGCCCGGCTGCCTCTATTGGGAAAATCAGTGTTGGCTCCAACCTCTATTATTGTGTTGGTGGTTGAGAAACAGTTTTCCCAGTCTCCTGCCTCTATTATTAAATGTGTACTTGTCTGCCAGCCTCTGTCTGTGTATTCAGGTGGGCTATTGGCCTCGCATGTCGCTTTCATGACTTCCTGAAGCTTTGCTCCTGGCCTCCTTCGCGGCGTTTTAGGTAGACAGAATCCCATCCCTCTTTGGGTAGCATTCTCAATTCGAAAGATAACGATAGGTTGCAAATCCAACCCCAGTTATCTGAGAAAGAAAATACCACCCAAAGACTGCGAGTTGTGCGTGAGCCTGGCGAGCTCCAGCAAAAAGTTCAAGGAGGCAGAGGGCGGGTCAGCGCACAGCGGCCTATAGGCAGCTTTGTTAGACAACGCAGTCATGAGTTCCCCCATAGTAGGGAGCGATGTCCCTTCCCCCTTTGGGTAGTATTTTCTCTCTCAGATCAACTATATTTAATAAACAAAAATGTACTGAACATATTTTAACTAAACCATAATCAAATCATTTCAAAATATTGTTTGGAAAACAGAAACGTGTAAGTCAAGCCCAAGTGCCCCATGCTGCTGTCTCACTATGAAGACCTCAGTTCCCATACGCAGTCACCGCTCTCTATTTTGTGAAAGAACTGTTGAGTCAGTCCAGTGTCTGAGGTGCTGGCTGGCAGTAAAATCTGCTTACAGACCATTAACAGTCTTAGGTGTGTAATTATATGCTATGACTGTTGCCTGCTCTTACTGTAGGTAGAGGTAATGGGCTGTGTATAATTTGTACAGTGTTAAGCAATATGTCAGGTCTTTATAAAATTGTTTCCCTTTGAAGTAGTACAGGACAGGAAGTTGTCAAAATCATTAGTTACAAACTTTTAAGTGATACAGAGCTTAGATATTATATATTATTTATTGGCAGTTTAATTTATTTTAAACAAATGCTTTTAATTATAAGTGAGTGCCATATAAGTATAAAATGTACAAGCTTAATGACATACCAGGAACTAATTCCTCAAAATAATTAAATCAGCATTACAGTAATAACAGAGATCACCCATATTTTTCCTGCATTTGCTTTACACTTTTAGCAAGTTCATAAGAACAATACCAGTCATGAATTGAGATTATTTTACATACACATAATTGTTTTATATAATCATGCAAGTTAAACTGACATTAGTGTAACCATTTGTGTAACAGCTTTAGAACATGTATGTATGTTCAGAGTAATTTACATAAACACATATCAAGGAAAGAAGCAAGACACCCCAGAGATCAGTGAGCAGAACATGGATGTGATTGTTTAGTTTTCCTTATTCTGCCTAAATATTTTTAGGCCATGAAGCATTTAAACTTAATATTCAAAAAAGGCAATAAGAGCAAAGGACTAAACTATACAAACCCGACCTCAATCTTGTCTTACTACATAGAAGTGCACACCATAAATGTAACTTGTAATACATATAATTGTTTAACTGTTAAATTGTTTCAGTGACTCCTCCTTTTCCAGTATTGTGCTTTTTATTGTTATAATCAATTTTTTCATGTTGACAATTGAATAGCCGGGGTTTTGAATGTCTACATCGTAAGGTGGGACACAGATGGATATGAATACTTTTGCTTCCTTTACTTCAGTTATTTGACTATCACAATTTGTTCTTTCCAAATGTGATTCTATTTTTTTAGACTTGCCTGTAAACACCTATCCTTGAAGATGAAGGTTTATTTGTCGCCAATCTCTTCATTGTGTCTCACAAAGGTGTGTGCCCCTTAAACAGGTGTATATTCCTGTGACATTATAGTGTGGGCTGTCAAACTATGAAATTAAGCTGGTTAACAAATGCAGACTACTGAAGAACTAACCAAAGCATTTTACAATTCTTCGCTATTAAAATGTGTATCACATCTCATCGTGTTGATGCAGTCTTTCTATTCATACTATCCATTGTATATGTATAAAACTGATGTAGTGGCAGCAACAATAATAATAATAACAATTAATACAATCAGTAAATGGCAGAGCGTGAAATCTCAGCACCCTCTCCACTGCACCTCTCAAAGCCAACACATTTATTTTCTTGACTTTTCCTTGCTCGCTTGACCTGGAAGCGGGTGGAAGCGGTCCCACCCTACTGCTTTTTCCCTGACAGATTACAGACCTGGAACTGTGTAGCAGAAAGCACGAACAAACCCCCAGTAATAATTAGGAGGGAAACTGACTGATGATTTGGTGCTTACACTGTCGACGTGGATAGATGAGGATTTAACTAGTGACCCAGTGAATTGGCACAGTGTGTGGGGGGAGGTGACGATACAGATGTGAGACCGGAACGGTGGCTTCCACACAACGCGGTTCTTTGCTTGCATCAGATGTGAAAACAGAAATGGGGTCCAGGAAATAAAATAAAATAAAATAAAATAAAAGAATGAAATTAATTTCTAAGCATTCTGGATGTTGTGTTTTAACATCAATCAGATCTGTTGGCATGTTTAACAGTCCTCCAAACTCGTGCTAATCCTAGCATATGATGTTAAGCCTTCACAGTATTTCTTCAGGAGTGTCTTTTTGTGTGGCTCTATTGGGTGTGTTGAAACCCCGCAGACTACACAAGAGTTACAGATTCAATTCTCTAAAAGATAGAGCTGGACATTCAGACTAGCTAATGCTGTGTTATACTTACAGTGAGGGAAAAAAGTATTTGATCCCCTGCTGATTTTGTACGTTTGCCCACTGACAAAGAAATGATCAGTCTATAATTTTAATGGTAGGTGTATTTTAACAGTGAGAGACAGAATAACAACAAAAAAATCCAGAAAAGCGCATTTCAAAAAAGTTATAAATTGATTTGCATGTTAATGAGGGAAATACGTATTTGATCCCCTTTCAATCAGCAATATTTCTGGCTCCCAGGTGTCTTTTATACAGGTAACGAGCTGAGATTAGGAGCACTCTCTTAAAGGGAGTGCTTCTAATCTCAGCTCGTTACCTGTAGAAAAGACACCTGTCCACAGAAGCAATCAATCAATCAGATTCCAAACTCTCCACCATGGCCAAGACCAAAGAGCTGTCCAAGGATGTCAGGGACAAGATTGTAGACCTACACAAGCTGGAATGGGCTACAAGATCATCGCCAAGCAGCTTGGTGAGAAGGTGACAACAGTTGGTGCGATTATTCGCAAATGGAAGAAACACAAAGTCTCCCTCGGTCTGGGGCTCCATGCAAAATCTCACCTCGTGGAGTTTCAATGATCATGAGAACGGTGAGGAATCAGCCCAGAACTACATGGGAGGATCTTGTTAATGATCTCAAGGCAGCTGGGACCATAGTCACCAAGAAAACAATTGGTAACACACTACGCCGTGAAGGACTGAAATCCTGCAGCGCCCGCAAGGTCCCCCTGCTCAAGAAAGCACATGTACAGGCCCGTCTGAAGTTTGCCAGTGAACATCTGAATGATTCAGAGGAGAACTGGGTGAAAGTGTTGTGGTCAGATGAGACCAAAATCGAGCTCTTTGGCATCAACTCAACTCGCCCTGTTTGGAGGAGGAGGAATGACCCCAAGAACACCATCCCCACCGTCAAACATGGAGGTGGAAACATTTTGCTTTGGGGGTGTTTTTCTGCTAAGGGGACAGGACAACTGCACCGCATCAAAGGGACAATTGACGGGGCCATGTACCGTCAAATCTTGGGTGAGAACCTCCTTCCCTCAGCCAGGGCATTGAAAATGGGTCGTGGATGGGTATTCCAGCATGACAATGACCCAAAACACACAGCCAAGGCAACAAAGGAGTGGCTCAAGAAGAAGCACATTAAGGTCCTGGAGTGGCCTAGCCAGTCTCCAGACCTTAATCCCATAGAAAATCTGTGGAGGGAGCTGAAGGTTCGAGTTGCCAGACATCAGCCTCGAAACCTTAATGACTTGGAGAGGATCTGCAAAGAGGAGTGGGACAAAATCCCTCCTGAGATGTGTGCAAATCTGGTGGCCAACTACAAGAAACGTCTGACCTCTGTGATTGCCAACAAGGGTTTTGCCATGAAGTACTAAGTCGAAGGGGTCAAATACTTATTTCCCTCATTAACATGCAAATCAATTTATAACTTTTTTGAAATGAGTTTTTCTGGATTTTTTTGTTGTTATTCTGTCTCTCACTGTTAAAATACACCTACCATTAAAATTATAGACTGATCATTTCTTTGTCAGTGGGCAAACGTACAAAATCAGCAGGGGATCAAATACTCTTTTCCCTCACTGTAACCAATTATATAATTTATTCATTTTATTTAAGAAGTGCATTTTCAGTTTAAGCCAGGATGAATTGTAGCAATGGACACCCCTTGTTGCAGTGTAGCATCCAAAGCTATTGCATCTTCCTATGATTTAACTGAGATGCTGGGGTTAAATATGTGGTAAGGATGAATGTGTGGGGAGGAAGGGGGGGACCACATACTGTGCGTACACTGTGGTGGTACAAAAAAAGTAACAGTGCAGCAAAATAAGGCAAAAATGCAAAATCAGCAGTGTGAGTTAGCTGACAAAGAGAGAATAAAACTGCAAACACTAAAATACACATTCTGGCTGCAAACGCAGAGTTAATGTGAGAAATAAGAGGGTTGGGGGGAAGGAAAGCTCCAAGCACGCAGAGGTTAAAGTGATCAGATAGCTGTTGAGCTGCTGGTCACGATGCATTAATACTAGTAAGCATTCCAGACTCCTGACTAATGGGACTGCCCTGACAGGGTGAAAACTGTGTAACATTATCATTATAAGGTGGTCTCAAAGACTTTCATCGCACGGAAAATAAAACGGCAGCGAGCTACTGACAGACCACAAACAATATATTGCAATGCTTTTAACCGTTCAGACGGGCGTAGAGTACTTAATTTAATAAGTGACAGCACATGTTATTGTCTTCTTTTTAGTTTTTTGATGGAAATGTATTAAGTTAATTTTATCCAGAGCTGAAGCACCCAATAGAACAGCAGGGCTTCCAAGCAGGGTAATAAAATCACAGTGGAACGCACAATACCTGGGTCTGTTACGCAACACACTTGTGTTCCAGCAAAGATACTTTTAATTTTTGGTTCCACGGTGAGGAAGTGAAAAGAGAAAAATGATCTAATCGTTTTTGTATTAAACGAGCAAAGGTACAGTTGTGTTTATAATCGTGTTTAGCACAATGCTTAGAGGTCCGAGGCCTAACCTGTATCTAGGAGGATCTTCTCGCATCCCACTGCAATTATTTCTCTGCTGGTTCTCTAAAGGTGATGTGAGACTTTTGCCAGTGCATAATTAGGGGCTACAAACCATAGTTATGAACATTTAATGATGTTTTCACTTCTCAAAACAGAAACGCAAGAAACTAGGTCAGATCCATTCAAATTTGGTGTCTGAAGAAGTGAACATATTGTTGATCTACTTTCTGTTAGTTTCCCAACTTGGTAGCTTTAACGTGGCAATTTGACACAAGCTGTATGTTCTGTGCCAAAGGGAATTACAGGTGTTTTGGAGGTCTATTGATGTTGTTTTTTAAAGATTTGGTTCCCATTTAATTCACAGATACTATTCACAGCATCTTAACAATTAGGTTGGGAATCAGAATTTGTTGTGCATGTGAACTAAAATGAGTTGCTATAGAAGAAGTATGATTAAACTAAAGGCAATTGAGCACATTCTTCAAACATTGTCTGCCACACCAGGTTTACCAAACTTTCAGATAAAGAACAGAGAAGCTGCTAATCCTTGTGCCTGTCTGTGATTTTAAATTAGTGCTGTGAAATATGTCTGTGAAGCTGTTCTGAACTGTTATTCAGAGGGGAAAAAAAAAGTGTAAACTTACCAGTTTTGTTCCCGTTTTATTTTCACTTCTAGCACTCCACTTTTTTAAGTGACACCTGGAAGAGGCTTTGTATTTAACAAAACCAGGTCAAAGCTGAACTCTGTCCATTGCTTTTTTCCAGGGGACTGCAGAAAGATAATCATTATGAGGCCTTTTGCAATTTATTAAGAGTGACCTGTGTTCTGTATTTAAATTAGTCTGCTACACTTCCCCGTTTCACCCAAGAGAATGTGGATGATAAATTATCCGTTGACAAAGTGTGCTTTGAAAGTTTTATATAATGTTTAGTGTATTTGGCCTAGTTTAGGTACTCAAAAGGTTGTATTTTGTAACAGCAGGGAAGCTTCATCACACTTATGATGGATTTATCTAGACTGAATACATTTCTAATTTTCCATTTTTGGGTGCAGTCTGAAACTGCATTGCATTCACTCTTTCTGATGTATTTGTTTAAAGGTAGCCACCATGTCAGGTATATGTAAAAACTGCTGTGCCAAACTCAAAACAAATACTGCTGTGGATATCCATTCCTGTCTGTTTCTCCGGCCCTGTCTGAAATATTATTATTGTATTACATAAAGTAAAAATGTTATTATAAAGTTTTTGGTGTGTGGTTGGGTGGAGGTTTTATTTGTATGACAGAATAATATATTTTTGAGTTTTAGTGCATTCATTAATTAGTAGACATCACACTTTTTCTGTTCTATGTTCTTACATACTGGTTTTAATTTTAATCCTTGAGATTATTAGCTTTTGTGAACTCATACTGATAAATAGGGTGTCTGAGATTCAAGGATAGGACTTCAGACATCAGTCATAGCAAAGGTTGGCATCAAGACTGATTTTCAATTGATTACAGATTCGCGCCAGACCAAAAAGGTGGAGCAGTGAATTAATAATTAAAAAGAACATTCTTCATTTGTGGCTTAAACTCAGGGCTTTGCAGATATTACTGCAGAAAGGGAATAGAAGATATGTTTTGAATATAATCTGATATTTTTCTGAAGCTCTTTACCTACAAACACAACAAGACAAAGAAATATGACAATTGAGACAACGTTTGAATGCTGAATCATCACTGTCCCTAAATACACAATACAAATACAAAACCTCTCTGTACTTGAATGATATGTATTCTGTTGTTCTGATTGAAATCAACAGAGAAAAACTATATTATCCCTAGGGGTTGTCAACCCTTCGGTACTGTCTGATTCTTCAGGAATTTCAGGATAATCTCATGGACACTAATGAGAAGTAACCCAGAAGAATCATTCGGAGGAGAAATTAACATGTCTACTGAAAAGTCATTCGGAATTATCGTGTTATATGTTTCTTTGTAGGTTCATACATAAGAACATAAGAAAGTTTACAAATGAGAGGAGGCCATTCGACCCATCGTGCTCGTTTGGTGTCCATTAATAACTGAGTGATCCAAGGATCCTATCCAGCCTACTTTTAAATGTTCCCAAATTGTCTCTTCAGCCACATTGCTGGGTAGTTTGTTCAGATTGTGACGCCTCTCTGTGTGAAGAAGTGTCTCCTGTTTTCTGTCTTGAATGCCTTGAAGCCCAATTTCCATTTGTGTCCCTGGGTGCGTGTGTCCCTGCTGATCTGGAAAAGCTCCTCTGGTTTGATGTGGTCGATGCCTTTCATGATTTTGAACACTTGGATCAAGTCCCCACGTAGTCTCCTCTGTTCCAGGGTGAAAAGGTTCAGGTCCTCAGTCTCTCAGTAGGACATTTCCTTCAGACCTGGAATAAGTCTGGTTGCTCTCCTCATAACTGCCTCTAGAGCAGCGATATCTTTCTTGAAGTGTGGAGCCCAGAACTGTCCACAGTATCCAGATGAGCTCTAACTAGTGCATTGTACAGTCTGAACATCACTGCCCTTGTTTTAAATTCTACACTTTTGACAATATACCCTAACATTGTGTTTGCCTTTTTTTATTGCTTCCCCACATTGTTTGGATGGAGAAAGTGAGGAGTCCACATAGACTCCTAGGTCTTTCTCATGTGTTACTTCATGTAGTTCTATTCCTCCCATAGTGTAATTATAGTGGACATTTTTGTTACCTGCATGTAATACCTTGCACTTGTCCACATTGAATTTCATCTGCCAGGTATTGGCCCACAACTGAATATTATCTAAGTCCCTTTGAATAGCCTGTGCTGCCGAGATTGTATCTGCTGAGCCACCTATTTTAGTATCATCTGCAAATTTGACAAGTTTGCTAACTATCCCAGAGTCCAGATCATTAATATAGATTAGAAAAAGCACAGGCCCTAGTACTGATCTCTGTGGAACTCCACTAACAACCTCACTCCAGTTTTCCTCTAATCAACAGATAAAGCAGCAGATACATAGGTGTTGGAAATATAAAATGAACTTATCCTCTCTGACGATCTTATCACTGTTGTTTAGAGTTCAGAGTAGGGACTTGCATTTGTACTAGGTTGTATGGACTGAATGTGCAGATTGGCTTTTGTACTGGTTAAAGTTAGGACTTTTCTGAATATTTTCAGGGTGAATGTAGGTTAATTTGGAAAACAATTAAAGGTAGAAATAGTCTCATGATTACAAAATGTTAAGGTTTATACTTTGTACTGAGCTGAGGTTAGGGTTAGATTATGCTGTACATGTAGACTTCCTTTAGTATTTGTGTTGAGTTACGTCTGGGTAAACTTAGAGCAGATAGGATATTGCTTGAAACTTGGTGGGAGGTTCTGTTTTTTGGTAGGGCCAGGAATAAGGCAGACTGGTAGGTATCTTCTTCGGTGTAATGATAGTGTGATGTGATGTTCCATGAGCAGATACCATTGACAACTCATAACCATTACTAGGACTGGCCAGAAATACAGCATGAAGCTATATTAATTGGCAATTATCTGGTGAGCACAGCATTGCATAATTTGTTACTTTCATGACAACCATTCCTTTGCAAACATGTTTCTACATTTCCCATGGGTCTCCTGGGTATGTTTGTCATGTGCACACAGTATAGGGTTATACCTAATTGAAGGTCAGCAGGCTATACTACAATATATTTATACATAGTAATTTAAATGTGCATATTGTGTCAATTTTTAGCTTCATTAATTAAAGAACAGAAACATAACTCATCAAGTTTAACTCAGAAGAACACCTTTGTACTTTTCTCCACTGCTTCTTCGTAAAATGGTTCTCTATACTATGTACAGTCAGCAGAAAAAGTTCACTTATCAATTCAATCATTTATCAAGGATCTCCGTCAGTGCGGTTATATGTTCCGTTATGGCGGAAGTTATCTATGGAAACATCACAAAAAAAAAGGTGATGGAGAGAAGAGAGACGGGGGTGTTCATTGAATTAAAGCGTACAAGGGAAGTTCTGTTGATCCTTCATTTATTTTGAATGGAGTATGCATCCCCATAAAGGTACAGGTTTGGTCCTGTGCACACTCTCTGCTGTGATTGTACTCATCCTTCATGCTTGATGTCAGAGCACAAAGCATAAAAGCTGTGGGAAAATAAGTGCTGCATTAGACACGACATTTGCTACGTGGTGGAGAATGTTGGCAGCATCCAGAAGGTCTAGGTCAACAAGAGGGTGGCACAGGAACCTCAACCCATCCATGCCAAAATTCAAGATGTTGAAGCATACCTGACATCTTTGAAGACAGTAGCGCAGTTAGTCTTGAACTCCCCTATTGCACAGCACTGCCTACAGAGCTGAGAGAACAGAACTGGCACGGTGCCCACAGGAAATGTGTACAATATTGTGGAGAGACCCTTATAAACAGAGAGCAGTGGTGTTTTTAGTCAGAGCTCAAAGGCTTGGTTTGTCATGTACAGTAACAGCAAACTTGATGCTAACCTGGAGATCGGCCTTTGTAATGTATCTGTGGCAGTCTGTACAGGGTAATTGCCCTGTCATCTGTTCAGTAAACCTTTGTGTACTATAACCTACGCCCCCCCCCCACCCTAATAAAGCTGTGTCTGCAGTAAATGAAACAGACTCGCTGGGTGCTTACGCTAATGTGCTCCAAAGTGATCGCCTGATTAGGAATAAATGCAATTTTGCAAACCTCTGTCATAACTCAGGGCCTTAATTCCCCATGAACAAGCCATCCTTAATATTAACCATTGCTGTTTTCAGAAGTGCTTGCATAAAGACGTGAGTATACAAGTATAGTTTGTTATAGTTGCAGTTGCATCCCATAAGCTGGATTTGGGAGGTCAATTGCAGTGTAGTGTAGTTGTGTCACAATGGGTTCACAAGCACTCGAACCAGTTTGTGTTAATACTGCCCTTTTCACAGAGTTTCCCTTCTTCCATCCTGTTGGTATAATTCTGATTCTATCCATCACATGTGGAGTACACTTGGTTGTAAGAAAACTTTACCAAAATGAACGTGTCTATCCATATATTTAAAAGCTTATTTAAAATAAAACTAGCTAGCTGAGAAACTTTCAACAGAAAACTGTGGTATGCCTTTGAGAATGACACACAAGCTTCGAGATAGTGACTGATTTAAATTCCTTCCCTGGCATTTCCGACTTTGCAAGAGGCATGGTAAATCGAAAGTGGATTACTTTGAATGGATATTTTAAATGGGTGAAGAACCAACAATGTAATGTGGCTGCGTCAGCGAAACACGACCATATGACGCAGCACGGGCTGGGTAGTGCCGGGTAGATATGGGCACCGGAGTGACATATTAGGATTGCAACTGGAATGTGAAACAGATTTTCTGCAATGCTGTAGGTGTGAATGTAGAGGTCATCTGCCCCGAGAGGGAAGGAATCTTATGCATGTGTTCACATTTCACGATTAACTCAACAATAAAATACTGAAGGTCAGCTACTCTATTACAGTAACATCCCTGCACTTTGCATGTGTCACAATTCCACTGAAATGACTGATAAGAGGTCTGGATTTAAAATGTTTGCCAGAATACATTGCTGCCATAAAAACAATATTTTGTGTTTTTATTGTGAAACCTAATTTTATTAAATCAAATAATACAATTGGAAAAATTATCACTTTCTAATTATTGTTCACAATGCTTTAATTAGGGTTCTAAGTATGCAATTATGGTGCTAGACTGTGGAACAATTTAATAAAATCCAGGTAAAAAGCCGTTTTCCCTGATGCAGTTATGGTATTACATCTACCATATATATGTACAATACAATGTAATATATTTGATTGTGGTAATTATTTTTTGTAACGAGCTGGCTTGATTGTTCCTGGATTATTTCCTCCTTTTTTTGACTCACAAGTGTGACTTGCAGCTCTCAGACTTATCACTTTCAGTTCACTTCAGCAGTGGAATCCTATTTTGGTGACATGCTGTCATGTTGTTTAGGAGGTGGATTGGAGAGTCATTTCTGCAGGCTTTTACTGCTTGTAATTGTTCTGTGTTTTCTGAGAAACAATTTCCATTTATTTTTCCTCCTGTTATATACCTGCAGATATCCAACACAAAACCAGGCAGATTTAAAGGATGCAGAACATTTTTTAGGCCTTTTCAGTAATGCCAAATGGTCTCACCCCAGGTGATCGCAGTAGCCTACGGGTTATAAATATCTCTCACATAGAGTGAAGATTAAATATCATTCCAGAACAATTCAACAAAAACACACAAATAACTATAGAAATTTATATATGTGGAAATAGGTATATCTTCAGCTGAGGTCATGAAAGCAAATAAAAACAAGGATTTAAACCATTTTGAATACTGTATCCTATCCATTGCCCTACCTAATGAAAATATCAGACTCAAATCGGTGTTTTAATTTACTGTGAAACTGCATTTTTCTCATTAAAATCTATAGGAGAGAAAAAGACGTTTTGCCAAGCTGAAAAGAACGATCATCTCGGATAATTGGGTTCCACTTGCAAAATATTACAATAATAATAAGCTAATCTCAACCGGTATTTACATTTCTAATCTCAGATGTGAAAAAGGCCATTGTCAGTCGGTGCGTCGTTGGAAAGCCACCCCTGAAATCAATTACAGGGAGCCTTTATAATGGCTTCGTGTATTAGTATTTGTGCTGAGAAAATGTTGCAGTATTTCATGTCGGTACTTGGTGTTTCTCTCCCACTGTTTCTGAAAACATGTTACAGTCAGTGATCAGGGAGTGAGTTACAGCATGAATCACTGAGGAATCTGATGTCATCTCGAATACTGCAGCAGCACTGTGCTCTTATCTGGCCAGTATTCGCTGTGTTATATGTAATAGCGGTCATGTGACTGTGATCGTGTTGAGTGATGGAGGAGCCTCACAGGGCTGTGTAGAAGCAGTTAGACGTGGTGTCAACTAATGACATTATCCAGAGCTGCCAGTGGAGACATTGACAGGCATTGCCTGATATGGGCACAGACACACCAGCCTGATTTGGCTTTTACCTTTGCTCCGTGGAGGGGTGAGGAGAGGTGGTGGCACTTCTATCGGATGCTGAGATTGATTATTGGTCAGATTCACTTTGGTCATAACCATAAGCTAGTCTTATCCCAGGGGTACCTGAGGGGAAGGTATGTATTGGTGTAGTTTAATGTAATTGAATGCACTAGGAATAGTCACATTACTGTCAATGGGAACAGCTAAAATTAATATGAATACACTTTCAAATTAATGACAAACTCATCTGATAATCAGATTTTTTGTTCAACAATGCTAAGCTCCTGACATTCAAAATAAGGCAAGGATTATCTGTCCACCATAAAAGACAATTATATCAAAAGACCACAAGAAAAAGACTAAGCACACTGAAAAATGATGAGGAATAGCTGTAGTAACACGTTTGAATGGGTAAATCAAGAATACATCAAAAATAAAACAAGCACGCCTCTACCTTGGTTTCTGTGGTTGTATTTAATTATTGCATCATAACTCTATGTCTCAATACATGAATAAAATGCCACAATAGCATTTTGACATGTCAGTGCATCGGTGCAGCCTGAACACAACCACACAACTTGTCTTGCATATACTGACGCAGTGAACTGACGTAGGCAGTGGGTTGTACATCACAAAATCTGTCTAGTTTCTGCATTTCCTCAGACCTCTAATAAGTTGAGGAAACATAAAGAACCTTTTCCAGTTTTACAGCGGTTTATGTATCTAAATTGAATGAAGTTCAGATAGCAAAATACATGCTCAGTTTTCCACAAAGCTGAATGTTTTTTTATTGTTTTTTATTTAGAATTATTTTGTTGCTTGTTTTGCTCATCTGAATTTTAAGCAAGGCTTTTAATCAGATCAGCTCCCATATAAGGACAGTAGGAGGCATTTTATGCATTTATTTATTTATTCATTGTACACTATTAAGAGACAACGGTAATCCTATGTCCTCCAAGGAGTGTCCACAGAGAGACGGCGTCTTTCCCACCGGTTTCTCAGTATGACTAGAGAGAGTGGGTGCGGAGTTAGGTCATTTTCCCAGCAGCCAACAAAGCGTGATTAACAATATGGGGGTGGGGGAGAAGCTCGGCTCCACTGATCATAATATTATTAGATTGGTTATTGGGGGGGAGGAAGAATATTGAACCCTGACAAAGCAAGGCAAGCTAATGCAGGGGGCTCTGTGTTCGGTGCCTGAATTTGTGAAATACAATTAGAAATGAAGCAGTGTTGTGTAGAGGAGGTCTGAATTAGAGAGACAACCAACAGGATTTTGAAATACAGGCAGGGATACATTTAAAGCAATGCATATGCTTACACAATATTGAGAAATGTTACATGGAAGTTTATTTTTTTGTCCTTTGTTTTATTGTCAAACTGAGATGTAGTATTTAAACTGTGCTATTAGAGCTTAGCTACATATACATTTGAATGCATCTGATCAATCAAAAGTAAACAAGACACATTAGACAGATTGAGTATTATGCCTATTTGTTAGCAGGCAATGAATGCAATTGAAACAAATGTATGAAAATATAGTCCTTCATTTTGTTTTCATGGTGAAACACATAAAAAAAAGTTTAAATGTTTCTTAAAATGCAACAGAAAACACCACAGGCATTATATCTACAATGAGTAGTTGGTAAAACAGTACACAGTATCTGTAAAGATTTGTATTTATTTATTTTTTACAGGTCGTCAGTGTTTTCAGTCATACAGGGAATGTTCAGGCAACAAAAGAAGCACAAATTAATTCTAAAAGTACAAAGAATTCTTGAATGAGATTCTTTATATATTTTCCCTCTGTGGGGGAAGGTTAATCAGCCTTCAAGGGGTGGGTTGCTTTGTAAGAAATCTTTTGATTCCAGGATCAAAGAACTTCTTTCCTGCTGTATCCAGTGGGCCTTCACCATGCAGAATAGTTCTTGTTGAAAATGAGAAAACCCCATAATTTAGAGTATTGTTGCTGCGTGTATCACACTGTTTCTTATAAACTTGATGTCCTCAAACACACACATCATGATATTTTGTTCTTCTTGCTTATACTGCATCCAGCACTTCATTACTTTTAATGAAACTGGGGGAAATAACCTTTATATTATTTGATTAAAAAAAGCACGTCTTCTATGTCATGTTATGACAACAAGCTACAGTTTACATTGAGCAGGTGTGAATGAAAACAGCCGAACTGATATTCTGTTGATGTCATGTATTTAAAATACTATTAACTGTATACTAATTAATTAAATATGCTGCAGAATAAATGTCAGCTAAGTATGTCTTGGTCTACAAATATCACATCACCTTAGCATATCAAGCTGATTGGATAGTTTCTTATATTTAGTTAGTATCTCCATTCATGTGGAGGATTGTAGTTGCTTGACATTGCCTGGCTTATTTTCTGAATTGATGTTAAATGTAATTAAGTTAATTTAATTATACATATATATGGCAAGACAAATTGTAAAAAGATTCAAATGTAGTTATTGACAACAGTTCTTAATATAATACAAATAATACAAAAAATGAAGTCATCATTATTGTCTAAAAAATACACAAATTGTACATGAGAGAAATAGGTACAACACAATCCCTGATTGTGAAGTCCTCTGTTTAAATTCCTTCCTGAGTATTTTAGCAGACCATGGGGTTTTCCTAATGCATTATTGACCCAGCCACTGTTTTCCCTGACTTGAGTTAATGTTGTTTCCAATTTGATTATTTCAACTAAATTCACTCACAGGGCAGTGCAGAGCTTCAAAAGTCTCCCAATAGTTTTGAACTCTGTCGACAACTCATCTGCTTTAATCAGTGGGACTTTGATCCTTTTTAATGCAACACCGTCTCAGCAATCTGATTGTTTCTCTCTCTGTACCTGTATCAATAGCATTAGAGAGGTAATGCATGCAACACTCATTAGACTCAGCATTCTGCCCACTGTCGAAAATGAGGCCGTATTAGATTAACTCGAGCAGGGAACCAAGCCATATCTTGCGGGATTGCTATCAAAAATAAAGACAATTGCAGCTGGCATTACCACCAGTGTGTCTGTAATGTAATTATGACAACAATTAAGGCAACGTCACCTTACAAACCTCACAAGTTTCTCAGACAGGTATGTTACTCCAATTCGACATTAAAATGCATTGTAGAATGTGTTTCTTAAATGGAGGTTTCTGAATATCTTTGTTTGTATTTATTTGTTCTTACTTTAGCTGGTATGAAAGTGAAGTCAAATCAGATAAACATTGGCAAGGATCATAATCATTCTGTGACTGTGACAACTTAATGTAGTTTTGGATAAAACCAAAGCTTTGACCCACAAAGTTGGATGTGGGTCTAAGTTTTAGACTTGGTTCTGGTCTTTTTGACAAATCAGGTCAATATTTTTGTATCATCCTTCACTTGGACATAAAAATATAGTCCACCTAGGTGGAAATAAAACACTATTTTACAAATATAGCTGTAATGAGTTCACTGCTAAATCTAGTTCATTTTTATTCACTAAATGCTGACTGAACAAAAATATTCCCAAGCAGGTAATGTAGCTTTTTGTAATTGCAATCAATAACAGGCTGACATATTTTTATAGGTTTGTATCTTTACAATTTTTTTTATTTAATTTGATATACCTATAAGTCATATCTTAAAGAACATTATAAAAGTCCTGAGCATTTTCTCTTTTATCTCTTTCTTACTACAGTATTGATATTTTAAATGAGTGTCATGGGTGGTATATTAAAATCCTCAATAAAATCCGATGAAGTAATTCCCGTGTTTATTTATTTTATTTTATTGTTCATGGACAATGGTTCCGTTTTAAAACTATGGCTGCAATGGAATAAACAGAATTCAATGCTATCTTTAACACTTTAGCTTTTCTCTAGTATTAATTGAATGCCCTTTTTTATAATTAATGTTGTGATTAAGTGTGTAATTAACATGCAGAAGAGCAGGGTGGAAAACTCCAAATTGGCTATATAAAGGCAAAGGAAGGGCAGTACCCTCCCACACTGTCACATCAACGCACTGCAGCATTCCCCTCTGCAGAGACACCTGCTGTATTGCAAACACACTGCTATATATCGTTCATTAGGAAAGTTCATCATAGGCATCAAGTCAACAAGGTGTCAAAGTGTTGGCTATTTGAAAACGTGGAACTGTGCGACTTTCATGCTATTTCGCCTCCAGTATTAGGGTCCACACAGTTTGGCGACTGGGATCTTGTTGCATTAAGCTGCGTAGGAACGAAGCGCCACATTGCATGGCTCTCATTTCTGACTCTGCACAGTTTTGCGTGATGTACCGCTCTAACGCCATTCTTTCGTGCATCCTCCCAGGGTTCAGCTGATTCCTACACTAGCAGACCATCTGACTCGGATGTCTCTCTGGAGGAGGACAGGGAGGGCGTTCGGCAGGAGCGAGAGCAGCAGGCCGCGATTCAGCTGGAGAGGGCAAAGGTGAGAGGGGCGAGGCCACAGCAAGCGCCCTTCCCACTAGTGTGCTGTTCAGCTCCATTGTGTACACACCTACCAGTCTTCTTATATTTCTAGTGTGCTCTTTCTGTAGGCCAAAGCCGTCGCCTTCGCTGTGAAGACCAATGTCAGCTACTGTGGGGCTCTGGATGAGGACGTGCCGGTAGCGGGCACTGCGATTTCTTTTGATGCCAAGGACTTTCTACACATTAAAGAGGTATGGTTTCCGAAAAATAATAATGTTTCCGAGTCTATCAGTTCATTTAACTGTTTTGGTAAAACTATATTGTGAAACAGACCTTTCTTTCCCCTATAGAAGAGACAACAGGGCTTTTCCAGGGTCCATACAGTAGCATGTGAAAGGATAGGAATCTTTTAAACATTAATTCCCCAGATTAAAAGGGGATAGATCCGTATTTCACAGAATCCATGGCCGTGGTGCCTTTGAAGGCTGCATTATTCACTACAATGCAGGAGGCTATTGATGTTTCAGTCAAACGCACGAGGTCTGTAAATAATGCAAAGGGGAACACATTAAAAAAGGTACACACCTTTGCACGTTGCCAGCAATTAGAGATTAAAGAATTACTTTTTTTTTTAAAGAAGCACTATGAATGGAAGGATAGTGCTATGCCTGGCAGGTTATAAAGGAAAAGTTCTCGATTTTGAGGTTTGGCACCTTATGACCGTAAACTGGATGAGCACTGCAATTTTGACTAATTGAAGGCTTGGCATGTGGTAAGATAGGAAAAAATTGATTGTGTGTGTCAGAGGCAGAGACATTAAGAGTATTACTTTAGATGATTAGATTCCTAAAATATTGTAACGTGCACGGCCTTGGAGTGGGTCCTGGGAGCACATAGTTCTCGCGCACTGCCTTGCCAGGGGGTCTGGCCTTGTTGGCGTAGCAGGACCATGCATTTTGATTCCCGGCAGCAGCCTATTTTCCATTTGAGCAAACATACTTTACTCAGTAAACCTCCAATTCTATAAAAGGGGTACCATCTAAGTTGCTTTGAATAGAACTGTCAGTCGAATATATATTAAATATTTTTTTTTTACTGGCTACATGTTATATTCACATTAATAGTAGCTGCGGAAACCTCTTCCTTCCGCAGTCATGTTTTCCAGTTGGTTCTGATCACAAAGCTTTAAGTGATAAGCTAATAAAAGTGTGAATTTGTCACTTAAATAATCATATTGATACGTTTCATAATGCTAGCCTTACTCAAACACAAAGTCTTGAGTCTCAGACTTTTCCCCCCTGATGTTTAATGTTATTAATTTGCTCTCAATTAATAAAAGAAATGCAAACATGTTTAACTAGGAACTGACACAAGAAAATGGGCGTTCTCGCAGTCCATTAGAAAGTTCTGGTGTGTGAAGTGACTCTTCGGAACATCGCCACAGCTTTGAAGGATCTAAACTCAAATAAAATCTCCACCCTATAGGTTTCTTATAGCTGCTGTCACTCACCGGTCCCCAAAAGTGCCATGCAACTCAATCTACACTGACACTCATTAGTCTTTGTGGGTGTTTTCAGTGTTGTAGTTGAGGGCATACAAAGGTATATGCCAAATGCCCATGAAGATTTGGCATCTAGCCTCCTATAATTCAAATAATATAACTCCTATAATTCTGTCATTTGCCTACCATTCCCTGTTCGACAAATCGCCACAGGTTTTGCCAGGTGTCATCCTTCCACAAATCTTTGTTTCCTTGGTTGTTTGCACAGAAGTACAACAATGACTGGTGGATAGGACGGCTGGTAAAGGAGGGCTGTGAGATCGGATTCATCCCAAGCCCCCTCAAACTGGAGAACATCAGAATCCAGCAGGAACAGAAAAGGGGGCGCTTCCACGGGTAAGGGGGAGGAGTCACAGTGAGATGGATTCTCATAGCACGACCAACATATTTAATATTTAAACACTCTGCTTCCTACAACGATTACACTCATACAAACACTGGCATTTTTATTCAGCATATTTCAGAACACACATATATCTATGCTGAAAAACAGAAACATGCAGATCAAGTTTTTTCAGCACTACATTCTGCTTTATTTTGATGTTATTTTGAACCATCCTAACAGGCCTTGAGAGACAAGTGCTGGTGTCCATCTTTGCTACCCACACAGTAAGCAGTCATTGTGTCACCCTAGCAGTTTATTTCCCGCTGTCAACTATCAGCAATCAGTCCATGACTGCTTCATTGTAGAGAGCCATTCTTTGAGATCATAAAACTAGATAACATATATATTTTCTGTTATATCAAAGTTACTTGTGTTGGGCATCTGTTTGTTTTGTGTTACTGATTTTGCAGTGAACCAATGCTTTGAAGACAAAGCTAGATACATATTATTATTATTATTATAAACCCTATGGAGATCCTGCAGTTTGTTTGTAACTGCAGCCCTGTTTAAGGTCCAACGGACACCTTTGTAGCTTGTTTATAATGTTAGCTAGCAGTATTTAACTAGGAGAAGTCTGAGAAAGCTGTATTAACCAAATACCTCTATAAAGTAAAGCTATCGATGTATATTATTGTCATCCCAACATCTTAGTGAGTGCAGTAGGTATCTGTGGTTTCCAAAATTCCTAGTCTGACTCTTTGCTAAATTGAACATCCTGATTTGAATTCCTTTGAATAAAGTGTTAAATGGAAATGAAAATAAGGCAAGATTTATCATAAATCCTTGACGTGAGAGAGAGGTATTAAAAAAAAAAAAAGACAGCACTGCCTCATTTGAAATATTCACCTGACTCAGTGACAGCTCTGGGGACTTTCAAACATGAGTCAAGCTGCAGCTATTCTTGCAGCACTGCTTTAACCATTTGCTTGTGCTTTATATTAATTTTGAAGGTGGGTTCATTGGAGCAGCAGCTTGTTAAGATGCAGTATTTCATGAAACTTCGCTGAAGGTTGTGCTCTAGGGTTGTCCAGGGGTAACCATGGATCAGTTTGCGCTTTGGTAAAAACACAACACATGCATGATTTCAAATGTGAAGCTACATTAATGTGTATAGCCAGCATTGACATACAATTACAGATATAGTGAGTCCACAGAGCTTTCTTCACATGCAAACTGAGCTGTTTTCAGTCATACTCTTATTATTGCACAAGTTGAGAGCAAGTGTTTTCAAAAAATGATAACCCTTTTACATGCACGTTAATGCTTATAATAGACACTGCTTATAGAATTGGTATTGTCATTACATTTCAAATCATATAAAATCAGCACTTTATATTATATATAATGAGAGGTGGGGGTGGGGATATTTAATTTGGTCTGTCTGGTTTCAGTTCCAAACATTTTGAATAATCCTGCTGAAGTACACAGAGTTTGTATTTGTCTGAAATATATGTTGACAACATTTAATTCTGTCTTCCTAGTTGAGTATGCTATATCATAAAAAATAAATGGAATTAGTAATAAATTAGGAATTAATACAGTGTCACTTTTAATATAAATATTTGTATGGGATTTATATTTATTGCTCTCTTTAATGACACATTCTTTTTTGGGTCAGACCTTATTTTCTTAAAAGGGGTTTCACTAAGATTTTATGACCTTCTCCTTCTAATAAAGTACTTATCACCCAAAAATGTAAAAAGCAGTTGTTAAAATGTATGCACAGCAGTCGTGTTGGCCAGCAGAAAACAGTAGTGCTAATGTTTAAACTTACAAGGACAGACTGGTATACAAAGCTTTGATAAAAACAGGAAAGAATACACAACTGATCTAAAATGTTATGTCGGAAACAAAAAAGTTTTGAAAACCTCTGCTGTATTTTATACGACACAAACAAAGATTTGACCTTATGATGCGTTTTCTTGATTTTTCTCGGTTTTGCCTCCTGAATGTATTTCACGATCCATTCAGTCAGTGATTTTATAACTGTCTTTAACTCATCACTTACTTAAGAGTGGAAAACAGAAATTTTTCGATGAGAATATAAAGGGTTCATAAAAGCAGCTGAGCCGAATGAGGATGGAGGAAACAAAACCCAAAGACTCTGCGGCCCTCGAGGCAGGGAGTTTGACACATGTGATGTATGGTGTTGTATCCACTACCTTGCTTGTTAATGCTGTGCTTTATTCTCCATTGTCCTTTGCAGTAAGTCCAGTGGGAATTCCTCCTCCAGTCTAGGAGAGATGGTATCAGGCACTTTCAGAGCCACCCCTCCCTCTGCAGGTGAGCCTACCAGCAGGTGCCTGGTGGGATGAGCTTCCTAGAATTCAAATTATAACTCAATGAAGTAAAGAACAAGGACCTCAACGTCTAATATCAGCTGTGAATCTATTGAATACTCAGTTTAATGGACCTCTGATTAGCACTTCCTTGTTCTAATAATCGTACTTATACAAATGTTCTGTGGTCCTGCTTAGCAAGTCCCTTGTATCTGTGTTTTGTTTTCAGTAATTTAAATTAATTTTACCACAGTGTTCTCAAAACAGTGTTGCGGTGCATTTTTTGAAATGTGGGAAGTGTATTCCTCTAAGAGAAACCAATCGACAAATGGGTACATTTAAACTGGTTAGGTCTCCCCAATTCAGTGTTTTTGATCGAGGTATTTATTGAGAAAAAATGTAAATACCGTGCAAAGAGTGATGATGATGATGATGATGATGATGATGATTTTTATGAAGTGAATGAATTAACTGTGACAAAGCCATCTGGGAGTTTGGTTGGCAGTGCCGTAACCATAAGAGCGGGCTGGCAGTGGGAGAGAGAGGTGGTTGTGGATTGCGCTGCGCGTATTGAGTTCTCTGTGTCTTTCCAGAATGTGCCATGCATGTTCAATAGGACTCAGGTCTGGTGAACGTGAAGGCCAGTCCATGTATTCAGTCCGCTCAACCCCCCCCGATACTGGTTGACTACACAAGCTCATTGAGGATGGGTGCTCACGTTCATAAGTACAATACCAGGGCCGCTAGTACCAGCCAATGGTCTCTCAACAGGATAAAGCATCTCCTCAGTCTACACTAGTGTTGGTCTGGTGAAATCTTCAACCATCAGCAAGGTCTTGGTCTGACTCTGCTATTGCAGGTGGCCAAATTACAGTCATGATTTGGCTAACAATTTGAAGAACTATGCAGATTTTTAAAATAAGTGTAAAATGTAAAGCAAACATTCTCACATATATCAAACGATAAATACATTTTAGAGAGAGCTGTCCTGCATTTAAAATTGAAATAAGTGAGTCCTGGTTTTCAAGCCATGTTACCCTTTTTGCAGAAGCACACTTTTTGTGTCAGGAAAATGCATTAATATTCAACAATAACTTTCCTAATGAATGTTTTTATTAAATGTTAAATGTTGACTAGGTGGTTAAATTAGTTTGTTTTCCATGTAACACTATTCTGCCATTCAACCATCTCTGTTTTTGCATCAAATCCACCTGAGGCATTTAACAAACAGCTACACTTTTAATTAACAAATGACCACATAAAAAAAAGAGATGCTTAATCCAAAGACCAAAAGCTAATGCTGGAAAGTTCAATTTAAGTTTTCTATTTCTGTCTTATAAACAGAATTCTTTCTGAAGTACCATAAATTGGAATAATATTAATGTTTATTTCAATTTCTTTATAAGACATTGTTAGAGTGATGATTCTTACTGATAAACATGTATAGTGGTATTAGATGGTGAATAATATCATGTAAAAATCTAAATTATTGTTTGAACTTGAAGCATGCTAAAGAATAGAGAGCCCAGAAAAGCTTTAAAAGTGTTTAGCACAGCATTGAAACAGCATGGTACAGTGCAATGCTAACTGACTGTGTGAACTGTTTTGTTGGATTATAAATGCATACAAAGAGAGTGTGACCACATGGATATCCAAGACATTGTTTGTGTTTGAGAACAAATTGAGAACTAATTAAAGGTGAAGCATCAGAATTGCTTTGGTTGTTCGTGTCAAAATCAAGCAATATACAGTTGACATTTGTTTTGAAAGTATATTAAAACAGACAATAAACAGGTCTCATGACATGTCAGTCTGCAGAATGTTATGTCACAGAAACATGGATGGTATAAATACTGCAGCGGATTTACCATAGTTTCAAGATTTTGGTTTGAATTATAAAGGTAGACCTAGGGCTGGATTAAATAAAAAATGTTCACATTGCAACTCATTTGCAGAACTATAGAAGCATACTATAGACAAACATCTCCATATCAGTTACACTTACCTTAACAATAATATGGTAAACAACGCCTTCATGAATTTATAATTTTATATTTTCAGTCTCCATATTATAGAATAATTATTTTTGTCTCGGCAAAATGCTTGTTATGTATTATTTATATATAAGAAATTCTTTACTGCCTTTATCTGTTTCTCTAGCACTATTACACCCAACCTATGTGTTTAACTCCCAAATGTAAAATTATACGACTCACGCAACAAAAAATTAGGTTTACGACAATGGAAAGCAGAGACCTGCAGCTTTACATAACCTTGTATTCTTTAATTTGCGGGACTCCTGTCAGGCAGGTGGTCATACTGACTGGAAAAATCCATTCGTTGCAGCCTGTACTGGACAGTCAAAGGATTTTGTTTTCCATTGCTGATTCCAATAAACAAATGTGAACAGATAAGAGTCCCTTGTTGGGAACTCGAGATATTTTTGATTTAACACGATGAGAAGTGAAAACCGTTAATTTTATATCTGTGATTTTCTCATAGCTTCGGTTTAGTGGTATGCGAACATTATTTATTTTATATAGCCACTGCTAGTTCCATTACTACACCTGTAACCCGAGAAACCAAAGTTGTATTTTGACAGTGATAATTGCAAAACTATATTATACCAAGTGTGGTTTTACTGTCTTTGGTTAATTGAACTCTCTAATATTGTCTTAGGTAGAACTATGCAAGATCAGCACTAAATGTAGTTTTTTAAAGCAAATGCAAAACATTGTGTTTATTTACTAGATTTGTTAAGAACAGTCGGTCCTTAAGTATTTTATTTCAATATATTTACAATGTTTTTTGTTTTTCTTCACAGCAAAACAGAAGCAGAAAGTGGTAAGTTTATTTTAGTATATTTATAATGGCATTATACACTGAATGGGCACTTTATTAGGTACACTGACTTAATAGCGAGTTACTCCCTCTTTTGCCCTCAGAACAGCCTGAATTTGTTGGGGCACGGACTCAACAGGGTGTTGAAAGTGCACCACAGGGATGCTGGCCCATGTTGACTCCATTGCTTCCCATGGTTTTTGCAACTCTGAATAGCTTGTTGCATCTCATCCCACAGATGCTGGATTGGTTTGAGATCTGGGGACTGGGGAGGCCAGTGTAAGAAAATCCTAGCCTTGTGGCATGGAGCATTATCCTGCTGAAATAACCCATTTGTAGATGGATACACTGCTACCATGAAGGGATGCACCTGATATCCTATGTTCAGATATCCTATGGCATTCAAACATACGAAAACATAAAACATACCCCACATCATCCCACCACTGCCACCAGCGTGCATTGTTGATATCTGGCAGGGTTGATCCCTGGATTTCTGATTTTTTTGCCATATCCTGGTCCCCCCATCAGCGTGAAACAGCAGGAACCAGGATTCATCAGACCAGACGATGTTTTTCCAATTCTCTATGCAATGGACATGAATGGGACGTGGTTAGGCCGTCGGCTGCCATCCGTGACATTGTTCTGATAGGCCTCTTTCGGTACCACTCTTCTGTTCAGCTGTTACTTGACTGACTGTAGCCCGTTTGTTACACTGCACAAGTCGTGTCAGCCTCCTTCAGTCTCCTGTTTCTGGCCACAGGACCACCGTTCGCTGGGTGGTGTTTTTTGGGTGGTGGACCAATCACGATACAACCACGACACTGTCATGAATGAAAACCCAAGCAGGGTTGCTGTTTTTGACATACTCATGCCACGCCCCATTCAAAGTCACTTAAAACTTTTGCCCATTCTCCCTCTGAAATGCACACACACAATCCCTAGGTACCTGCTTTAAATAGCATAGTCTGAACACATTATGCTGTTTCATGGAAAGGGGAGGTGTACCTAAGAAAGTGGCCACTCGGCTAATATTCCTACTGTAAGCAAAACTATTAAGCTCACCAATATTATTAGATAGCCTAGTTTTATTCTGATAGATTTCCCATGCAGCTGGGATGGTTGTGATATTCCTTATGATCATTACAATAGCATATGACTTTTTAAGAAATCGCTCTTAATCAGATTAGGTAAAGGAATAAACTATTGTGGTAAACATCAATGCAGACTATTTCCACTATCCTGTGACCTGACTGATCACCTATTGTACTTCACTGCAGGATTTTGTTATAACCAAATTATGAATGACTTCATTGAAAATACGAATGACCTGCCTTGACTGCTTTGCTGAGAACAATGATCTGATTCTTGTATTATGATGTATATTAACCTTGTCAACATTATAACTTATCAATTAGTGTACTTGTTTTAAAATAACACAGCATCTAGGACAAATTATTATGAGGGTTGCTTTGGAACAAGGTATTGTCTCATCTATGACAGAACATGCTGCCGTCAGCTGGTCCATGTTTTATCCAATGTCTAACCTTGTATTTATAGATTTTGAAGACATTGGATATTTCAAGGTGGTGAATACATACCAAAGTGATAGTATATGCTAAGCATTTTAGTGACTTTAAAACAAAAACATGCTCTTTTATCCAAAACTATAACTGGTATTTTTGCGCATCCAGCATTCCACATGTATTTAATGCATATAATAAGAAATATCATTGTTTAATAGGAAATCACATTTAAAAGATAAACTAGATTGTAGCTGGAAACTAGAAAATTCTGTGACTAACATCGTAATTCCTTAACAGACTGAGCACATTCCTCCTTATGATGTGGTTCCCTCCATGAGGCCTGTTGTTCTGGTTGGCCCATCTCTGAAAGGATATGAGGTAGGCAGCCAACACTGGACCTTTCCACTCACTGTCATAAGCTAATGTATTACAACTGGTAGGGGGTCATGTTTTGTTGTCTTGATTTACAAAAATAACTTTCACGAGTTGTACAATACCACCAGCTGGCAATGCAGTATTTTTGACGCTGTGTTAAAAATATATATATAATAATAATAATAATGCATGGTATAATGCAGTCACACTGAGGCCTGAGCCGGATCAGAACTTAGAACCAACCTCAAACTGCTAACATGATGGGTGGTTTGCATTTGGTAAGAAGGATAATTAATTGTCAGTCATAAATCTGCCCTAAACATGGTTTGTGATATACTAGTGGGTAAAGTTTTGATTTGATCTAAGCCCACATTAATATAGACACATTTGCAGTCCTCTGATCTGCAACTTTTCCTGGAATCTTCAATTAGATTTGTTCTGTTTTCTCGGGTGGCTTTATCAGCAAGGTATCCGTCTTGCTAGCTGCCTCTTTGCCTGGTTGCTGGTGATGATGTTGATTGTGTGACGTCCTTTCTTCACATTTGTTTTCATTCGTCCATGAAATCTCACATTAAATTAGGACATTCTTATTTTTTGCTGCTCTGTTCCCGGCTCACAGAAAAGGAATAACGTGTGCTTATACGGCATCACGGTTCGCTCTTGAATCAAACTCTTTTCCTTTACATATCATTTCCATGGTAACAGCCTTCTGGATACAGTCTGCCGCGTGTAAAAGTAGAACACAATTCGAAATGAAAGAGAAGCCCTGAACGTGGTACCATTTAAAAATCAGTTCAAATAACAACAACAACAACAGCGGCAAAACATTTACATAAGGAAAAGCAAAGATCTAATAAATGATAAATGCCTAAACAGATGCTGTTTATTTAATCACAGCACATGTTTAAAACATCAACAACGCGGTTAAATAAAATGAAGTAAACACGTTTGGTTTGTTTATTTGTCACTGACGAATACCTTCTGACTTCGCCGTCTCAGATGACCTACTGAAATGACCTACAGATGTTCCTGTTGTGTGAACACCTCACCTGTAGCACTAGATGTCTTTTGAATTTTGGGGAGGGCAGACAATGCGACCCCCAACAGTACAGGATGATGCAGGGGGCGCACAGCAATGCCGTCCGCCCTGGAGGAAGCTGACATTGTGCCAGTTAATAAAGGGAGATATATATGTCACAAACTCTGGAGTACAATTACATAAACTGTAAAATGTGATTGGAAGGGAGCCTTGTTTACAAGGAAAATTATAGCTGGCCCTTTTCAAGGATTAGCACTGCACAGCTCCATGATTTATCGTGCTACGGGAGGCTTTTAAATAAGTAGGTGATCATTTAAAAGTTATACAAGGAAGAAAATCGGTATGCACGCCATTATTGCCAGGCCTCGGTGGAAAGCAACTGTGTCAAGGTTAAAGCCAGGGCTGTGTGCGAATGAACCTCTCTGGAGACTCGGCTCTGAGAGGTGCTCCTGCTTATACAGATGAAGGACTCCTTGTCACTAAAGATCACGCGTGTTCTTTCCACCTGCATGCTTGAACACGGTCTGAAATATGCCACGATGAATATGCTATAGCGACCAATCTGTCATCAATTGTTTTGTGTTGTCTTATGTTGATTAATCCAGTTGTATTGCTCTCTGGGTACTGGCTGTGGCAGTATTATTGTAACATCCTATTTATGACATTTGTCTCCTTCTTTATTTGTCAGTATACATATCAAGGATGTTTCTTTTTATAGGGATTTGTCTCTAATCTAAAAGACGATAAGCTTTTTCTTTCTCTGTATATCAGTCAGTAATGTCACTGTTCTTTTGGTTTAACCTGACTTGATGCTGAGTGGGATTTGATTTGTGTTTACTGGTCATGAGGAAAATGTCCTGTAATCCATTTGTATTCCATAATGGCTGTCCACACATGCAGAAGTTCCTAAGCACTTCATCATTTCGGCCATGGCCACAACCGAGAGGAGCCATTAGAAACAAAGAACAGCAAATACATCCAATCAATTTCTTTCTATTATGCATCAGTCTAATGTAGTTTTAGCACTATCGAGCCAGAAGTCAAATTTGACATTTAAATAGACAAACTGGAGACTGTAAATTTTTTAGTGTTCATTAGTGAAAATGCATCCTCAAGTCTATCTACTAATGCACGAACTGGCCTAGGGTAGTTGAGAACATTAATATAAATGTATCTCCTTACTAAATGTAAACATACACATTCCCCTCGAGCTAATATGTATTTTCTTGACTGTTTTTTTGCATTAGATATTGTATTCTTTCTTTCAATAAAACAAATGGATTTATTAATTGTATTAATTATATTAGTCAAAACAGTTTTGACTCAACTCAGTCTCAAATCTGTCCATTCCACGGGCATGTCAGAGATCCTGTACATCATTCAAATGCACTCAGTGGCTTGGCTTTCTCTTTCTCTTTCTCGCATGCAGCATTGGCAAGGTGAAATACCAAAAGCTCCGGCTCTGATTTAAGTTCGAAGACCAGGATAGTTAGAGCTTTTCAATTCCATGACACAGCCTCATTATTTGATTTAATTTCACTTGGGTATAATTACTACATTGAGAGGTTGACTATAACCAAGGCCCCAGGCTACGTTTGCACAGGGAGCTATGGGGGCGAGAATCTAAAATAATGGTCATAGTCTACAAACACTGTCTTGTCAGCATAGAGTAGGTCAGCATTGAAAGGACATTTTTCTTCAATGAAAGAAGGAATGTGGGAGGCAGTGCAGGAAATATACTGTACGTGAATGAGTGAGGCTGGAGAAAAAATGAATAGGTTAGTGCATCATCTGTGCTTGCTGATTTTCTTTTTCCTTTTCTTAATCTTTGTCTTTATCTTTCTCTGAAACCTTCTCCTTTGCAACCCTCCTCCGGCTCTCTGTGCAGGTCACAGACATGATGCAGAAAGCGCTTTTTGACTTCCTGAAGCACAGGTTTGATGGAAGGTGAGGTAACAGTCACTTCATCTGAAAATAATTAAGTAGACGCTTTTCAAGGTGCAATGAACGGTACAAGGAAAATAGAAGTTTTCTCGTCTTTAGCGGCCTATTTGTGCCTGCTTTACAGAACCATACTGTGCTCAATCCCCAGATCCTCCACACACGTGCAGACACAGCAAAACGAAAACACCCCTCTCCTTATTATTGAGGGTTTAGGTCTGGCTAGTATGACACAATGATTAATTTTCCTTCCCTGGAAATGTCAGTGGAGCACCAATGCCAGGGAAGTATTTTCACCTCAAATGTAAACAAGGTTACTATAGTGTAGCTCAGTGGGTAATGACAATATATAAAAACACTATCTCAACCATTGATTAATATCTGTTACTCTGTTATATGAGAATTGGTAGGAATTTGATTTGACTGTGTGGAGGCTTATTTGAAGTATTTAAAAGGGGAAAAAAATAAAATTAAGTTTATTAAGTACTCACTGATCATTCTTCAAGGTGTTCCCCCCTAGTGCATGTGTGTTAATTTGAAGACAGTCCATCTTTATATGCATGAAATGCTAATCTGTCTCTTCTCTCTCTCTGTAAGGGTTCTGTTTTGTTTTTTCTTTGTCTCTCTTAGCTCTTTTAACTTCAATTGTTTTCTGTTGCAATTGCTTAAGAACACAATTTGCAGATATCTGCTGTTCTGAAAAGGATTTAATAACCAAACTGGTTAACTTCTAAGGTAAAATATCACATTAATATGAAGAAATGACCAAGGTTTGTTTCCTGTGGGGGAAATAAGTATATATTGTGGTGCTGACAAGACAACCATCATAAAGTATCTACAAGAAAATAGTATATTTATTACAATGGGGATTCTTACTACATAAACAGCTTTATCTTTTCTTTGTTTTTGATATATTGGTTTTAAAATAACCCTTTGTTGCAGTCAGTGAATAAAGCTTGATATCATTGTGTGTTGTTTTCTGACTAACTGTAATCTTGACTTTGTTCTCGTAGGATATCTATCACAAGAGTAACTGCAGACATATCTCTAGCCAAGAGGTCTGTGCTAAATAACCCAAGTAAGAGGGCCATCATCGAAAGGTCAAACACCAGGTCTAGCTTAGGTGAGGTTTGCCGAATTCTTTTTCTAGGAAAATGTGTGTATTTGCCATTCAAATGGAGAGATTGATCTACATGTGTGTATTAAAATGTGGCAGTTGCAAAATATTTTGAAACAATTCATTGTACTCTTTTTTTTTTAATTGTTCCCATTTGCATTAAATTTCTAACACTGGAAAACTTGCTACTGTTTTCTGTGTTTTCACCAGCTGAGGTACAGAGTGAAATAGAGAGGATTTTCGAGTTGGCGCGATCCCTACAGCTAGTTGTACTGGATGCAGACACCATCAACCATCCTGCACAACTAATTAAGACATCTCTAGCACCAATTATTGTCCATGTGAAAGTGTCATCTCCAAAGGTGGGTACCCAAGGGTCACGAAACATGAGTTTTAAGGTGAAAATAATGGAAGAAAGTAATTGTACAGTATCAATTTATAAATATGCACATGAGGAACGAATTATGTTTTCCAAAAATCTGGATCCTAATAAAAACATATATATCATATGATTGTCATCCTCTGGCTGTTAGGAAATGTCAGGGTGTGTTATTAAAGACCTATCTGCATATCGATGAGTTTTTTAATTGACACTGATTGTTCTTCCATAACATCCAGTATTCACTAAATGTTTTGTATTTTGTATTTTGTTTTAAGAAACGTATATAAAATGTCAGCACTCAGAATCACATGGTCAGTATGTGAGACAAATAATTAATCACGTGTATTAAATGAATAATTAAAACCATCATTTCATTGGGGCCAGCTTCTGCAATTAATTGGAAATGTGACAATGATCGTTTGGCCATTGGGTGCAACAAAAAACAGAACTGTGATCATGCTGCTATTTTAGGAATCTCAGAAACAAAAGCTGTGATGTATAAATGTTTGTGTGAATTTCAGTGCTCCTCAACAGAAAAGTAGGTAGACGGCTTTAACCAGCCTATTTTTAAAACATTTCTCAATACTGCCCTCTACTGTCGGCCTATTGTTCTCACACCCAAGCTAATAGATTCATCTCCGCATTACTGAATGTTAAAAGAGGTACAGTGCTTGAAAGGCTAACCGAAACATAACCAAGGGTGCATTTGACTCCTTCTTACCTGTACACTTTCACAGGAGGGTCAGAAAGAATATGAGCAAGATAAGGCCTTTTAGTCCAAAGCAATATGATTCTGCCTGTGTTTTTGATTTTGTTTTTGTTTCCCAGGTTCTTCAACGGTTGATAAAATCTAGAGGGAAATCCCAAAGCAAACATCTGAATGTTCAGCTGGTGGCAGCTGACAAGCTAGCACAATGTCCACCGGTATGTATTTAGTTTGAGCGAGATTTTATTTATGCATATGTAAGGCATACAACTCATCGACCCAATCTGCTCAAATTAATACAGAAATCCACATCTCTTTTTCTTCCTAGGAAATGTTTGATATCATTTTAGATGAGAACCAGTTAGAAGATGCTTGTGAACACTTGGCGGAGTACTTGGAGGCCTATTGGCGTGCGACACACGCCCCCAGTAGTACCCCCATGAATCCTCTGCTAGGCCGAAACCTAGGATCAACCGCGCTTTCTCCGTATCCTACAGCTATCTCTGGATTACAGGTGATGCTTTCCTTTGGTATTCTGTGGCATTTACTAGACTAAATGAAGTGCCAACCTGTTGACTGCACCTTTAAATATTCTCTTTGGCTGTGCCTGACTACTGTGCTTACCTAGATATATAATGTCCTTGCCATGTGATTCCTGGCTGTTACCCGTTCTGTACAGGTATACAAAAATCTTGAGTCCTCTTTAATTAGTCCACATGATTTACATACTAGGGTTTCTTCTAGATTTGCCAACACTTGACCTTGTCCTTGAAATTAATTATTTAATCTATATCCAAACATCCACAATATAACAATAAAGATTTGACGTACTAACATCCCCCCTTTTACTCGACGCATCTTTTCAGACTCTACTTGTAATTTAGTCATTCATTCTCCTATAAGATTGCATTTATACAACGTTTTGTCGTACTTTTGCCTTTGCATTACTTGTATTTTTAGTGTTTATTTTGATTTCCCCTATGCTCCCTTTCCCTTAGCTCTTAACATTGACTTAACATCTTGTCTGCACTTAACAGCTTTTTCATTCTTGGATGTAAGACCTTATATATTGTTTACTGTATATCTCGTATACACTTGTGTAAATTGTGAATTTGTAAAATGTATTATGCCTTGAATTGCACTGTATTATTGCACTTTGTATTGCATTTATTGTATTGCTGCCCTGGACAAGGGTGTCTGCTAAGAAATAAGTAATAATAGTAATAATAATAATAATAATAATAATAATAATAATAATAATAATAATAATAATCACCCGTAAGCGTGCCTGAACTGGCATTGTTGTCCTGTAATTCAGCATGTTCAGATGGGAAATGTCAGAGCCCATCCTGGTTGATATTAAAAACAACAACAGAGGTTTCATGTTCTCTAATTACTGTTTACTAGGGCCAAAGAATGAGACACAGTAACCACTCGGGAGACCACTCTCCGATCGAACGCCGCAGCCTGATGACCTCAGACGAGAACTACCACAGCGAGCGGGCGCGCAAGAGTCGAAACCGGCTGTCCTCGGGCTCCCAGCACAGCCGAGACCACTACCCACTGGTGGAGGAGGAGTACTCTGACCCCTACCAGGACACGTATAAACCGCACCGCAACCGCGGCTCTCCCGGCGGCTACAGCCACGACTCAAGGCACAGGCTTTGAGTTGACATGAAACCTGCTAGGCCTCTCCACTCCACCACCCAGTACTAAAGAGCTAAGACAGTCCTGTTGAAACACGTGAAATTTCAAAGTGTAATACCTCGTTTCCCTCTGGCACTGGTTCCACTAACAAAGCATTGCTCTGCCAACAAATCTAGGTACATCCACTTTTTCTGCGTGACACAAACTCTCGAGAGAAAAAGGAAGTACTATTTTTTTATGCTGGCTTTTAAGGGCCTGTTATTGTATTTCCTGTCCTTGTGGTCAACAGTATAGCTTGATGTAACTGTATTTGTTAACAAAGAGAAAACATGAACTACAGTTTTAAGGTATTGGGTTTATGCTCATTAAGATATACGTTTGCACTAGCTTAGAGTGGTTGGAAAGCACTTGGCTTGTGTGTCCACCGGGACTGACGGTAGCATGTGTGGAACCAGTGCCACTGTGGCGGAAATGCTCTGACGCGGCTGCGTCCGCTGATCAGCACGGCATTTGCACGTTTTCAGGAGCCAATCGAAACGGAGTATAACACTCTATATCAATGTCCTTATTTTGATTCAATTAAGTTTATGTTTACCTTTTATCACTGTATAATTGGTTGTACAATATAAGGCAAAAAAATATATATTTGCCGCAAATCTTAGCGTGACATGTAAATGGTCTTGACCGTTCCAATCCCCCTTTCTATCCGATGACATTTCGTGTCATTTGAGATGTTTGGTATCAAGCTCGAGACTAACCCTTTGTTCCGTGAGAAAGTGGAACACAGCCGGCCGTCTTTTCTAAGCAGAAGGCCGAGCGTCTGGCTGCGATTTTGTTTCTCTTTTTCTAATTGCACCAAATGGCCTGCA